>NC_133412.1:146130000-146857500 GCF_049350105.2 Macaca mulatta
GGAGGCCGAGGGGGTCAGATCACTTGAGGTCAGAAGTTCAAGACCAGCCTGGCCAACATGGTGAAATGCCGTCTCTAATAAAAATACAAAAATTAGCTGGGCATGGTGGCGGGCACCCGTAGTCCCAGGTACTCCAGAGGCTGAGGCAGGAGAATCGTTAGAACCCAGGAGGTGGGGGTTGCACTGAGTTCGAGACCAGCCTGACCAACATGGAGAAACCCCATCTCTACTAAAAAAACCAAAACAATTAGCCAGGCATAGTGGCGCATGCCTGTAATCCCAGCTACTCAGGAGGCTGAGGCAGGAGAATCGCTTGAACCCGGGAGGCAGAGGTTGCGGTGAGCAGAGATCACGTTGCTATACTCCAGCCTGGGCAACAGAGCGAGACTCCATATCAAAAACAAACAGACAAAAAACCCCAGAAATCTCTTCTTGGAAAAACTACCTGTCTCCTCAGCAGAAATGGAGGAGCCAGAAGATACCAACCTGACCAGAGAGGAAACCTGAATGGCTCTCAGAAGACTCATAAACAATCCAAACAAGATGAAACGGAACGTTTACCCAGAACAGGCTGCCAAGATGCAAAACGAAAACCAACCCCAAAATTTGGCAATGCTTTAAGGGCAGGCTTAGGCTGAACAAGCCTTCCAAATGAACAGTGAGCTCTGCCATCCTGACGATGCAAAAACAGAGATCAGGACTTTAGAATTTCACTATGATTCCAATGGGAAAGTTCCAGAAATCCTGAGGAGGCTCACACTGGGAAAGCAATGATCCAACAGTGCTTAAGCCTCTAGGCTCATGGGGCATGCAAAAAGGAAGGCAAGTCACACTGGCAACTAACATCCCTCGCCCCTTTCCACGCTGAACTCTCCAAGACAATCCTTAGTCCTCCCTTGCCCAGGCTGTATAATCCAGGAGCCAGGTCTTTTTTTCACCAAGGCCAGAGGTGGTTCTGCATGCAGCAGGTGGCCTACAGGGCTCAAAGTGAAATGACCATTCATAACAGATGTAGGTCAGGTCTACTCCTGTAAAACGGCAAGTGTGCAGGACAGGGGCACTGGTTCTGGTAGGAGTGAAGACAATTTGGTAGTGAAGAGAGTGGGAGGGACTGTCTACAGGACATGGAGACTGCCATCTGACCTCGACATAATGCATTTAAATCCCCTGGGGCCCATCAGTGAAGTCACTACACTGATTTAACAGCCATCAACAGTTCAAAGTAACCCAGTGATCCTCAAAGGCTGGTCCCCAGGAACAACATCAGCATCACCTGAGAATTTACTACATTTATTAAAATGCAAACTCCCAGGCCCTACCTCAGACCTACTGAATGAGAAACTGTGGAGGGGTGCCCAGGGATCCTGCCCTTCAGGTTTTTCTGATGCATGCTAAAATGTGTGGATCACTGTTCTAACTACAACAAAGTGCGGTCCACAGGCCAGCAGCACAGCCATCGCCCGGGAGCTTGACAGGAACGCCGAATCTCAGGCTTCACCCAGACCTGATTCAGAATCTGCGTCTTAACAGAATCTCCAGGTGATGCATATGCAATGAAGTTTCAGAAGTACTGTCCCAACTCAATGTCCTCAGCTCAGGCTGCAGTTCAGAATCCTCTGAGGAGCATCTTAACCTACCAGTGCAGAGGTCCTACACACAACCCGCTCAGTTAGAATCCCGGAAGGTAGTGCCCTGGCCTCGGTAATTTTGAAAGCGCCCCAGAAATTCTAATGTGCTCTAAACACTGGCTCTCATAATGAAAGGAATCCTACCCATAGTACTTTGCACAGGGGGGCACTCAAATATCACTTGAATAATTGGAATACTAGGAGTAAGTGACTGGAAGCTCTGGTAGAAGAAACACAGAAAAGCAGGCAACCCAGAGTTTTCTGCCCTAACAGCCTCCCAGACCAGAAGCTGGCCAATTTCACGTCTACGCCAGTTGGAGTTTCCAGGAGATTCTTCACAGCCACGTGTCCTTCAAGCTCCTGCTACCTCAGAAGTGTGGTTCCTAGACCACCAGGATCTCTTGGGAACATGGGAGTGTACCGTTTTGGATAATTTAAATCACAACCTGTAATTTAGCAAGACCCCAGGGGATGTGCATACACACCGAAGTCTAGGAAGCACCACTCAAAGGCTCTATTCTCAAGGTATGGGGTGGGGGGTCGGGAGCAGCCTTACTTACCCACAGCTGAGGCACAAGGAGGAGCAGGTGAAGTACTCATCTGGAAAAAAGGAGCTGTGCGCCATCTGGTCATCGGGGATCTCACCGCTGAAGCGGTCGCTCAGTGCCTGCCAAGGAGGGAAGGTGACATGTGATGGCACTCGGCAGAGAGCTCCGCACTTTGGCCCCCTTCTGCAGACACCGTACAAGCAACACAGGCACAAAGGAAATCCAGTAACTTCTGCTCATTACCCTTGACCTTACCAACTCACATCAGTCCTTACCATGGGAATCCTTGCAAAGAACCAGCCCATTCCCCAAGGGGTCAAGATAAGCAAAGTTACTGTTCTCCCCTAAATGCCTCGCAGGTGATAAACACCTCACACCACTCAGTCTTTTATTCAAGACCACCACAAATAATGACTGATGCCCATTTCATCTATGTGAGGCTGGGACCAAGAAACCCAGACTCATGAGGATGGCTCCTCCTTAGGCCACAGGCAGAGCCCAGATGTGATCTGTGAGTTTCCTGGGCTTCTATCCCAGTTATAACCACAGGCACTCACTTGGAGTTTACTAGGCCATAGACAAACTCAAAGTAGGAAAAATGTCAGCAGGAAAAAAAAAAAAAAAACAAGAAGAATGATTATAGTGTTTGCCAGTCATTTATCAACTCTACCAACCCCCAAAACAGACATTACCCAAAGGACAGCAAATGGCCAAAATAAATGCCAAGAAGATAACATATCCACAAAGCAAACTGAAAATTTCAGGTTGAAATGTAGCTTCCATTCCTAACCCTATCTTCACTTATCACTGGATATTGAAAGTATTCCTCAGGCTAATTACAGACAGGCGCTTTCCACGCTTTAGGAATCATTAAGTACATGCTGCTCCAAGCTTCTAACTTTCAGCCCAGCCCCAGTGTGAGGCAGCCAGGCATTATTCAAGGGAAAATAAGGGAAAGGAGCCTAAACAAAAGGACAAGATGTTACTTCCTTCAGTAAAAGGGCAGAAGAGAATTTTAAATGAGATCTGGGAAAAGGGCAGGTTAAGTTTTAAACTAAGAACAATCAGAACTTCATTTTTTTTTTTTTTTTTTGAGACGGAGTTTTGCTCTTATTGCCCAGGCTGGAGTGCAGTGGTGTGATCTCGGCTCACCGCAACCTCTGCCCCCTGGGTTCAAGAGATTCTCCTGCCTCAGCCTCCCAAGTAGCTGGGATTACAGGTGCCCACCACCACACCCAGCTAATTTTTTGTATTTTTAGTAGGAATGGGGTTTCACCATGTTGGCCAGGCTGGTCTTGAACTCTAGGCCTCAGGTGAACCACCCGCCTCGGCTTCCCAAAGTGCTGGGATTACAGGTATAAGCCACTGTGCCCAGCTGAACAATTAGAACTTCTTATGCAAGGTTCCTTTTCCTGTTTCCAATGCAGTCTTAACACCAGGAGTTGCAAACTCAAGTCCCTACAAAGGCACATAATATCAATGTTGAGTCAGGTCAGGTGTAGGACCAGAACAGTGGCAACGAGTGGGTCATACTGAAGGTACACAACTCACCTGAGGACACTCTCATTCAGGTCCTGCAGGGCTACTGCAGAGGCCATAGAACACCGTCTGTCAGTGATGGCTGACCAAGCGGCAACCCTGCACTTCGAACAATGAAAAAATGGTCTGACAAATAATGCATAAGTCCTATACTTCTTGGGGGTACTTTGGTAAAGAGTCAAAACATGGGGCTGGGCACGGTGGCTCATGCCTGTAATTCCAGCACTTTGGGAGGCCGAGGTGGGCGGATCACGAGGTCAGGAGTTCGAGACCAGCCTGGCCAACATGGTGAAACCCCATCTGTACTAAAAATACAAAAATTAGCTGGGCGTAGTGGCGGGCGCCTGTAATCTCAGCTACTCAGGAGGCTGAGGCAGGAGAATCGTTTGAACCCGAGAGGCAGAGGTTGCAGTGAGCCAAAATCATGCCATTGCACTCCAGCCTAGGTGACAGGGTGAGACTCCGTCTCAAAAAAAAAAGTGAAAACATGAAGATCTTGAAAGAGGGTATTAATGAATACATAGAAATGCTGAGAATAAATGAGAAGCAAGGCAAGTGGAATTACACGTCGGCCTATACATCTCGGCCTATACAGCATTCTCTGTCCTGCTTCTGCACGAGACCCACTCTTCAGGGATGTTTGTGGTCTCACCTCTTCCAGTGAAGCCTCTTCAACCACATCACTCTGCCTTTTCTGAAGGCCCATTGTACTCAATACTGTAACTCGGTATTAAGTAATTAGGCAATGATGCGAAGCTATGGGCCTGCTGTATTTATCTCCAGGACTAGATCATATATACTGTGAAAGCAGCTTCCTACCTTTGCATCCTCCTGCAAATCCTAGCAAAGGTACTAACAGGTACTCAGAACTGCCGGAATAAGTGCACCATACCAACTCCCCTTCACAAACCAACCTTTGCCCTCCTCCTCTCTTGGCCCTGCCTTTGCCCTAGTCTTCTTTCATCCCATCCCCAAAGGTCCTCTCAAATTTAAGGCTAACTACTCCCTAACTGGCCAAATTACCAGTAACTTTCCAGGTTGTTTCTCAAACAGATATGTACAGAACTCGCCCTGTCACCCAGGCTGGAGTGCAATGGCATGATCTTGGCTCACTGCAACCTCCGCCTCCCAGGTTCAAACGATTCTCCTGCCTCAGCCTGATGGGAAAAGGGAGGTTTTTTATTGAGACAGAGTCTCACTCTGTGACCCAGGCTGGAGTGCAGTGGCAGGTTCACAGCTCCCTGCAGCATCACCCTCCTAAGCCCAAGCAATCCTCCTCCCTCAGCCTCCTAAGTAGCTGGACCACAGGCACATGCCACCAAGCCCCAATACTTTTTGTTTGTTTTTGTTTTGTTATTGAGACAGAGTCTCACTCCATCACCCAGGCTGGAGTGCAGTGGCTTGATCTCGGCTCACTGCAACCTCTGCCTCCTGGTTCAAGCGATTCTCCTGCGTCAGCCTCCCAAGTAGCTGGGATTACAGGCCCCCACCACCATGTCTGGATAATTTTTTTTTTTTTTTTTAGTAGAGACAGGGTTTCACCATGTTGGCCAGGCTGGTCTCGAACTCCTGACCTCAAGTAATCCACCCAACTCAGCCTCCCAAAGTGCTGGGGTTACAGGCGTGAGCCACCGTGCCTGGCCAAGACACTGAAGTATCTAATGAGATGATACAGAAAGAAAAAAAAGAGGAGACAGCTAAGGAATATAGAAGCCACTATAGAAGGTATAGGGAACACCAAAAAATATCAATTATTATTTAAAAAAAAAGAAAGAATAGGAAAAAAAAATTTTTTTTTCATTTTTTTAAATGAGACAGGGTCTCACTCTGTTGCCTGGGCTGGTCTCCTGGACTCAAGCCATTCTCCTGCCTCAGCCTTCCAAACTGCTGGGATTATAGGCGTGAGCCATTGCGCCCAGCCAAGAATAGCAATTTTTAGCCTCAGAGTTTTTCTTTTAAACAGGTAACTGAAAGGCAAGCCTAAGTGTTGGTTTTCCTAAGGACAAATAATACCAAATTTGGCATGAGTGCAACAGCTGGGCTGAATTCACAGAGGATGCCAACCCCCAGTAAATGGGAAATTAGGATCCAATTCAGCATAAGGTTCTTAATGTTTCAACCCAAGTGACCTGGTTCACTTCTCTGAAAGTTCTTCAGAGAAATGGGGGCATTTGTAAGTATCTCAAGGCAAGGTGTGAAACAATCTGCAGCCTGATTTGCCACAGTACATATGCCATCGTTCCCTGCCCCAGACAAATGAACGGTTGGCTTATGTTATCCAAGGTAACAGGCAACCTCTTATGACATAAGAAAGAGAAGAACTCCAGGCAAGCCAGCCTTCAGATGCTGGCCACCCACACTCTTGCATACGAGGTAAGAGAACAAGCATCTCACTCGTTCACAAGTCACAGCCTGACTAATGAATCAGACCTTGACAAGTTTTAGGAGGCTTTACAAGAATCAAGAGTGTGGGAAAGTAACAGTAACTGTTTAAAAAAAAAAAAAAATCCAACATCAGCATGTTTTAGATACGAGGGTAGAGAGAAACTGTCTTCCTTTAGAATCTAATTAACTTTTCCTTCTTTTTTTTTTTTTTTTTTTTTTTGAGACAGAGTCTCACTCTGTCGCCTGATTGTGGCTCACTGCAATCTCCGCCTCCCGAGTAGGTGGGACTCCAGGCACATGCCACCATGCCCGGCTGATTTTTTGTATTTTTAGTAGAGACAGGGTTTCACCATGTTGGCCAGGCTGGTCTCAAACCCCTGACCTCAAGTGATCCACCTGCCTTAGCCTGCAAAAATGTTGGGATTACAGGCGTGAGCAACTGCGCCCAGCCCTGATTTTTCTTTACATACCACCTGATCCATATACTTATTAGCAGGTTCAAAAATTCCAAACCTCACATCATTCCACAGTTTCTTGGGCTCTCCTCCTCCTGAGATCCCAAAGCTGGAAGAAAAGACAGGGAAGGGCCCACCTACCCCAAGAAAGCTTGGGAAAGCATCTGAAGCAAGTCTGAAAAAGGTTGCCTGGAGACCAGATGATCTTGAACTTTAGTTGCCTTGACAACAGTGTGGCTCTTTCTATTGTATCTGTAGGGCTGGCCCCAGTCATCAAGGGCTAGCAGTGAATTTCCTGACTCAAAATAGACACACTTCTGTAATCAATGACATCACACTCCAACAAAATATAACTTTGTAAATACTTTATAAATGCTTCCCGATGTGACAGAATTGGAACGTCAAGAGTTTCTACATATAGAAGGTATTACATAAAGGCTGGGCACAGTGGCTCACTCCTGGTAATCCCAGCACTTTGGGAGGCCAAGGCAGACAGATACCTTGAGCTCAGGAGTTTGAGTCCAGCCTGGGCAACATGCAAAAACCCTGTCTCTACAAAAAATACAAAAATTAGCCAGGCATGGTGGCATGTGCCTATTAGTCCTAGCTACTTGAGCTGAGGTGGGAGGATGGCTTAAGCCCAGGAGGCAGAGGTTGCAATGAGTCTAGATGATGCCATTGCACTCCAGCCTGGGGGAGAGAGCCAGACCCTGTCTTAAAAAAAAAAAAATTAAGACAAAATTACATAAAACCTATACAAATTCAACTATGAAATGGTTCTCCCAATTATTCAGAACTGTAAGTACAGACAACCATAGTTAACTCAATATTCAATTCCAGTATTGAATATTAATTCCTCTATTTGACAGAAACCTGAGCATTTGTTTCCTGTAAACAGGTTTATCTGCTCAGTGCAGGTATGCACTGCTTGTAGGCATCTGGGCTGTTGCTACCGTGGACCCTGAGCAAAGGAGTCAAGAAATGGGACATAAGCCAGCTAGAAAAAAAGGGGCCTGGGCCTGCACAACAGTGTGGCTGAATGACATCAAAACTGATCCTTCAGCAGGAGGAATAGGGAAACCACTCCCAGGTATGTATGAGCAAGCCACTAGGGCAGAAAATAGCTGCACAGCTCTCTCTGTCTCTCTCTCTCACACATACACACACACACACGTGCATGCGTGTGTGCGCACCAAACACTGTTCCTTCTCATTCATCACATTTCCAAATCCACATTTCCTGGTCAATAATAAACACAAAAGTAGTACTTCAACTCCCTTTGAATCCAATAGAGTACTGCATCAATCAGGTAGAACTTCATAAATAAGATATAGCTAACAACTTTTTTCTTTTTTTTTTGAGACAGTCTTGCTCTGTCACCCAGGCTAGAGTGTAGTGGCGCGATCTGGGCTCATTGCAACCTCCGCCTCTGGGGTTCAAGGTATTCTCCCGACTCAGCCTCCCGGGTAGCTGGGACTACAGGCACACACCACCACGCCTGGCTAATTTTTGTATTTTTCATAGAGACGGGGTTTCGCCATGTTGGTCAGGCTGGTGTTGGACTCCTGACCTCAGGTGATCTGCCCGCCTCAGCCTCCCAAAGTCCTGGGATTACAGGCGTGAGCCACTGCACCTGGCCTAATAACTTTTTTTTTTTTTTAAGTATACTAATGGCATTTAAAATTTAAAATAATCAGGCATTTTGGGCCTGGCATGGTGGCTCACACCTGTAATGCCAACATTTTGGGAGGAGGAGGTGGGTGGGTCACCTGAAGTCAGGAGTTCCAGACCAGCCTAGCCAACATGATGAAACCCCGTCTCTACTAAAAATACAAAAATTAGCGGGGCATGGTGGCGTGTGCCCATAATCCAGGCTACTTGGGAGGCTGAGGCAAGAGAATCACTTAAACCTGGGAGGCAGAATTTTCAGTGAGCCAAGTTCGTGCCGCTGTACTCCAGCCCGGGAGACAGAGCAAGACTCTGTCTCAAAAAAAAAAAAAGAAGTGAAAATAAACCAAATTATAGAATAGTATAAATGGTATGATCTCATTTATGAAGGATAAATATATACACATACACACACATGCACTTTTACAGCATTTGCAATTTCTTCTTTTTTTTTTTTTTGAGACAGAATCTTGCTGGTCGCCCAGGATGGAGTGCAGTGGCGCAATCTTGGCAAACCACAACCTCTACCTCCAGGGGTTCAAGCCATTCTCCTGTCTCAGCATCCCAAGTAGCTGGGACTACAGGCACCCGCAACCACACCCGGCTAATTTTCGTATTTTTAGTAGAGACGGGATTTTACTATGTTGGCCAGGCTGCTCTTGAACTCCTGACCTCGTGATCTGCCTGTCTCAGCCTCCCAAAGTGCTGGGATTACAGGTGTGAGCCTCAGCACCCAGCCAGCATTTGCAATTTCTATAAGCATATATAATAAACTACTAATCATGGTTATCTGCAGAGTTAGAAAAGGATACTGGGCAGGGGAAAAGGATTTAACTTCACTATGATCCCATTTATTCAGGAAGAAAAACATACATTATAAACAAATACGTATGCATGTGGTTACATAGCAATGAAAATTTCTAGACACTTATGTGAGAAAGTATTAAGAGTTACCTCTACAGACTGAGGATGGGGGAGGTAGGGGAAGGAAAGGGGACTTAAGTCTCATACATTCTGCAGTACTTGAATTGTTTATCATGAACATGCATTGCTTTTATAATTTTTAAATGATGTCTCTTTTTTAATTAAAATAACCATATACTCAAAGATAACTGACAGTATGTATCAGGAACCTTTTAAAATGGTCACATCCTCTGACCTCTTTAGAAGTGAAATAACTATTGGGAAGGAATATAGCATGGAGTTAAAAGCTCTTGGGGCCTGGTGCAGTGGCTGTGAGAGGCTGGAGTGCAGTGAGCTGTGATCGCACCACTGCACTCCAGCCTGGGTGACAGAGCGAGACCCTGTCTCAAAAAAAAAAGAAAGAAAAAAGAAAAAAAAATGGTAGATTCAAGAAGCCAAACAAATTATTCTGGCATGTATCATCTATCTGTTTATACCCACCCCAACTCTTCTATCTCAAAAGGACTCAAAGCTACTAATAGAAAAATTAATACAACAGCGTAAAACAAAATAAAAATAAGTGGAGAAGAAAACACAGCCATTTATATTATACACTGCTGTGAACTATGAAAACTTTAGAGTCTATTTTAACAACAATAAAACTCTACTTGGTCAATTTGCCTAAGGCAGACCTTAAAGGTGGCTATTAGAGTGATAACCAGAGAATTAAGCGTTTTTAATTTAAAGGATGTTAAAAACAAAAAAGTACAAAACCAATTTTTTCAAAGATTTAGGTAAACTGCAACAACGGCACAATTCTCTGGGGAGAACCCAAATCGCAAGCTTAAACAAATGACTCCTTCCCACAGACAAAAGCAGTCAGTCCCACAGCTCAGTACAGCATAGCCCCTACAACTCAGAGAATAGAAAACGTCAGATCTCGGTAAAATTTGGGGGATGCCAGTTACCAGGAATCATCAGAATTCCAGCTGACCAGGTTCTTTTTTTGTTTTGAGATGGAGTTTCACTCTTGTTGCCCAGGCTGGAGTGTAATGGTGAGATCTCGGTTCACTGCAACCTCCGCCTCTCAAGTTCAAGCGATTCTCCTGCCTCAGCCTCCCGAGCAGCTAGGATTACAGGCATGCGCCACCAAGCCCAGCTAATTTTGTATTTTCAGTAGAGACATGGTTGCTCCATGTTGGTCAGGCTGGTCTCGAACTCCCGACCTCAAGTGATCCATCCGCCCGCCAAGGTGCTGAGATTACAAGCATGAGCCACAACGCCCAGCGTTTTTTCTCTTTTTTTTTTTTGAGACGGAGTCTTGGTCTGATGCCTGGGCTAGAGTACAGTGGCGCCATCTCAGCTCACTGCAACCTCCGCCTCCCAGGTTCAAGGGATTCTCCTGCCTCAGCCTACCTAGTAGCTAGGATTACAAGCATCCGCCACCACGCCCGGCTAATTTTTGTATTTTTAGTAGAGACAAGTTTCACCATGTTAGCCAGGCTGGCCTCGAACTCCTAGCCTCATGTGATCTGCCTGCCTTCGCCTCTCTTAAGTGCTGGGAATGATGACAGGCATAAGCCACCTCACCGGACAGACCAGGTTCATTTTAATCACAGAAAGCTTGGTGAATCTTACCATCTTGGAAGAATACAGTGTAACTATTTTTCTCAAAGCCGGTAATAAATTGGCCTGAGGTAGGACATCCAAGACTCCTGAGGGGAAAAAAATATCTGAGCACTAATTACAGTTTACAGTGCTCAGTGTCCCTGATGGTCTTATTTAAACATTAATCTGGGTTAGCTTCCAGAAGAGCAAAGGAGCTGCTATAATCCAGCCTCTGGCCTATTTGCCTTTTAATGCACAGTGATCAGATTTACAGCCCTTTGCCTGATTCAGCGTCTTTTCAGAATGTTTGCATTACGTAAGTGTAATCTTCCACTTTGACTGCCTTTGAGCCACTACAAGGACATTATTAGCCAATACAACTAAGTGCACTTGAACTTCAAATTCTAATTGGAAATGTATGTATTTCATGAATTATTCAAATGTAATCATTTTCCATAGTTTTTCCTTAATATTACTCACAATTAACATTCACTGAACATTTTTACTATATAACAAGTACTTTGTTTCTTAAGTATGCTTTCATTTAATTTCCACCTCTCTTTAAGAGGCCAGATCTCCCTCTTTTTTTTTTTTTTTGAGACAGCATCTCGCTCTGTCTCCCAGGCTGGAGTGCAGTAGGGTGATCTCAGCTCACTGCAACCTCCGCCTCCCGGGTTCAAGCAATTCTCCTGCCTCAGCCTCCCTAGTAGCTAGGATTACAGGAGTGCACCACCATGCCCGGCTAATTTTTTTGTATTTTTAGTAGAAAGGGGGTTTCACCAGGTTGGCCAGGCTGATCTCAAACTCCTGACCTCAAGTGACCCACCCGCCTCGGCCTCCCAAAGTGCTGGAATTACAGGCATGAGCCACCGCGCCTGGCCGTAAATCTCCCTCTTAAAGAAATAAAAAAGGAGGCTGAGGCAGGAGAATGGCGGGAACCCGGGAGGCGGAGCTTGCAGTGAGCCGAGATCGCGCCACTGCACTCCAGCCTGGGCAACAGCGTGAGACTCCGTCTCAAAAAAAAAAAAAAAAAAAAAAAAAGAAAGAAAAAACAGGCCCCAGTCTCGAACCTTCCATGCGTAAGTCTCTAGCGAAGGAATAACATGCAATTTTATTTGCTGAGAGGCAGTACAGCCTTCATGGTTATGAGAAGGAGCTCTAGCATAAACTGGCCAGGGTTTAGGCCTGCTGTCACTCAGTAACTGTGTATAACCAATTACTTCATCTCTTGGTGCCTCCGCTTCCTCATCTGCAAATGAGGATGTTAACAGTACTAAGGAGTTGGTGTAAGGATGCAGGGAACTAATCCATATAGAGTACTCTGAACTCTGGTATATAATAAATAGTAGTGTTACTGTGTATCTATTTTTGTGTTTTGTTTTGGTAATTTTCTACTTCTGGGGGGAAGTCCCATTCAGGTGCCGTCTCTCTCACGAGAGAGAGAGCTGCTGTTCTTTCTCTATCTTTTGCCTATTAAACCTCTGCTCCTAAACGCCCCCAGAACAACAAAAAAAATTCTACCTGTGATACTAGTTTTCCACTTTTAATGATAACAAAAAGTTTCCTCTATGAATAAATTAATTTAGATATGAAAAAAACAGGGAGTCAACATTAAGAAAAGCATAAAGGCTGCCCAGATTAAGTGAGACTCAACATGACACCAACTCGCCAGGGCTGAGCCACACCAGCCAGAAATGAGTGCTTCTTCCTATTCTCTAAGAGCCTGGTTTTTCTCCTAGCTGAGGACCAGGCACTTTTTTTTTTACTATCACTCATGACTTCCCCATATTTGCACTCCTGGCAAGATGAAAGCATCTGACAGGTGCAGACTCCATTCATGTGCTTCCGCTTCTTACAACCTTTTTCCACCCAGATTTCCAATCACTAGCACCACAAAAGCTGGCAAACTGAGTGTTCTCGCCACCCACTGGCACCCCAATGAGAAGCCCTTGGGGCACAAGCCAACTGACCTTCAGGGCTTTGAAGATGACTCCCGGGTGCCGGGGAGAGCGGGTGGTGTTATTCTCTAGTAGCTGCTCCAAAGCACGCCGAAGCCCAGAAAAGTCCGTGGGAGGGTTGTAAGTCCTGGTTCCCTTGTAGTGAATGGAACTAAAGGCTTCAGGGAAGCGGCCCAGCTTCCGGAACCGGTCCTGGATGAGCTTCTCTGGCACCTCTGAGGGGTGATCTATACAAGCAGAAACACAGGCACATGGGTAGTGAGAGACATTTAAAAAAAAAAAAAAAAAAAGAAAAGAAAAGTAGGCCAGGCACAGTGACCCACGCCTGTAACCCCAGCACTTTGGGAGGTCAAGGTGGGCAGATCACCCGAGGTCAGGAGTTCAGCCTGGCCAACACGGTGAAACCCTGTCTCTACTAATACAAAAAAATTAGCCAGGCGTGGTGCTGCATGCCTGTAATCCCAGCTAGTCCGGAGGCTGAGGCAGGAGAATCACTTTTCAAGTGATTCTCCTCCAGGAGGCGGAGGTTGCAGTGAGCCGAAATCGTACCACTGCACTCCAGCCTGGGAGACAAGAGTGAAACTCTGTCTCAAACAACAACAAAAAAATCTTTCATTATAAAAGTAAGATACAAGGCTGGGCGCGGTGGCTTACGCCTATAATCCCAACACTTTGGGAGGCCGAGGCGGGTGGATTACGCGGTCAAGAGATGGAGACCATCCTGGACAACATGGTGAAACCCCATCTCTACTAAAAAATACAAAAGTTAGCCGAGCGGTGGCAGGCCCCTGTAATCCCAGCTATTCGGGAGGCTGAGGCAGGAGAATCGCTTGAACCTGGGAGGTGGAGGTTGCAGTGAGCCAAGATCATGTCACTGCACTCCAGCCTGGCGACAAAGGGAGACTCCGTCTCAAAAAAAAAAAAGTAAGATACGGGTGGGTGCACTGGTTCACACCTGTAATCCCAGCACTTTGGGAAGCTGAAGTGGGTGGATCACCTGAGGTCGGGAGTTTGAGACTAGCTTGGCCAACGTGGTAAAACCCCGTTTCTACTAAAAATACAAAAATTAGTCAGGCCTGGTGGGGCACACCTGTAATCCCAGCTACTCAGGAGGCTGAGACAGAAGAATTGCTTGAACCCGGGAGGCAGAGGTTACAGTGAGCTGGGATAGCAACACTGCACTCCAGCTTGGGTGATAGAGCGAGACTGCGTCCCCAAAAAAAAAAAAAAAGGAAGATACTCTGACTCAATAAATACAAAGTACATAAGCAGGCAGAACTAATCTATGCTGTCAGAACTCAGGTTACCCTTTCCTGGTAAAGGGCATGAGGAGGGCTTCTATGAGGGCTGGTGTCCCAAGGTCTAGCATTGAGTGCGCAGGGGCATTCAGGCAGTGAAAACTCATCACATGATACTCTTGATATGATGTGCACTGTTCTATACGCACATTATACTTCAAGGAGGAGTCTTTTTTCCCAAAAACCCATTCATTGTGGGAAAAATCTAGATGTGCCAAAGCATAAAAGGAAAGAAATTATGCCCTCTGCTCTCACCTACTTCCTGAAAGTAACCACAGCTCAATGTGGCCCTTTCAGACATTTTTCCTACAGACTTAGCAACATATATATGCGACTTGCTCTTTTCTCACTTAATAACATACTGTAAGTACCCGTCCTTGTCACAATACACTGAAAAGCAGCAATACAGTCTTTGATCCTATGGATATACTTAACTAATCACCTTACTGAGGAACTTTTACAATTCTCTGTACTTTGGAAATACTGATCTTTTGTGAGGAAGCTCTGGGCAAACGACCCATGTATAAGGGTATTTGTTTGTCCACACTCTCACCATGTGTCCAGACACTTGGGCAGCCATAGTGCAGATGGATTCAATAAATGTTTTGATGATAAAGGTTGAAAGGACTTTTAAATTTCCTTTTTATTTATTTATTTATTTACTTACTTACTTACTTTTTGAGACAAAGTCTCACTCTGTTGCCCAGGCTGGATGGAGTGCAGTGGTGCAATCTCCGCTCACTGCAACCTCCACCTCCAGGGTTCAAACGGTTCTCCTGCCTCAGCCTCCTGAGTAGCTGGGATTACAGGTGCCCACCACCATACGCTTGGCTAATTTTTGTATTTTTAGTAGAGACAGGGTTTCACCATGTTGGCCAGGCTGGTCTCAAACTCTGATCCTCAGGTGAGCCGCCTGCCTCGGCCTCCCAAAGAGCTGGGACCACAGGTATGTACTACTGCATCTGGCTAACTTTTAAATTTTTTGTAGAGTCAGAGTCTCGCTATTTTGCCCAGGCTAGTCTCTAACTCCTGGGCTCAAGTGATCCTCCCGCCTCAATGTCCCAAAGTGCTGGCATTACAGGCATAAGTCATCACGCTCAGCCTAAAATACAATACCTTTTAAGGGGCTGGTTATTTCAAAATCCTGAACTGACAATTAAACGCTCCCCTCACCAACACTGTAAAGATCCAAAGTGGCATAAAAGTATTGATCACAGGAGGCAGCTGAAAGTCAGCATTTCTCACCTCCTCTCCTTTTCCTCGAGGCACCTGCTAATTAATCTGCTCCTTCACTGGGGAACGTTTACATGTCTTGTCTTCTATAGGGCATGTGTCATTGGTACCACCAGAATCAACTGGTGCAGTCCTTCAGATTTAACCTCTTTTACGGCCTGCTCTGTCCAGTTCCCTCCTACTGCCACCGCCCTGGCTGAATCCCAACCACTTCTCACTTGACTGACTTGACATCCTGCTGACCGGTCCCCCCACCTCAGTCATGCTGCAATAGGCTGCCAGGGAATCTTTTGAAAATATACATCTGATCATCTCACTCTCTGCTTAAGATCCTTCATGGACTCCTGCCATACTTGAGAACTGAGTCAAGGCCACCCATGATCTGATCCCTGAGTCTCTCCATCATTCCCTCCCACACAAGCCATGCTTCAGACAAGGCAGTGGGGGTGGCAGAGGAGGAGCTGCATTCAGTGGGCAGGGGGAGAATGAAGAGGGGTAACTAGAGGAGGTCAGAGACAAAGGCAGGAGTTAGTGATGGCACTACATTTAGGAGTTTGGATTTTATTTTGATGTAGTCAGAAGCCACTGACAGGTTGCAAGCAGGAGTATTACATGACCTGAAGTGTAAATTAAGCTTTTGAAAAGATCACTCTAGATGCTACATGGAGAATGCATCAAAGGGAGTTAGAACGGAATTTTGGAAGCACACTGCAGAACTACTTCCCTTGTCTCTTTTTTCTTTCCTTCTTTTTTTTGAGACAGGGTCTCACTATTGCCCAGGCTGGAGTGCAATAACACGATCAAAGCTCACTGCAGCCTCAACCTCTCAGGCTCAAGGGATCCTCCTGCCTTAGCCTCCCAAAGTGCTGAGATTACAGATGTGAGCCACCACACCCAGCCCTACCTGCAGTTCTCTGAACACAACTTGTTCCTTGACGCTACTAGGAGTTTGCTCTTCCTAGAGCATCTTCTTCCCCTCCTCCATCTAGCCAAGTCTCTCAGAGCTCAAATGTCGCCTCTTCTTTCCTAGATTCCATAACGTATAGCGTCCCTGCTCCAGACTCCCACAGCTCCGTACCTACATCTACTACAGAACAGAACACTGTGTGGTCGCCCCAACTAGACTGTGAGCTCTTCAAAGACAAGAAGTGTTTTTTCTGCTCTGTGCCTCAGTGCTCAGCACATGACATATGCACTCAATAAACTTTGATGACTGAATGAACAAGTGAAGACTGCAATTGTTTCAGGGGCCAAAATTACTGCTCCCCTCCAATCTAATCTGTTATTGCACCTTTCCCTCATCCTCCTACCACTCAGGTGACGATCTTGCTTCCTATTTCTCTAAGAAAACAAATAAGAACTCACACACACACTTCTCATGTCCACATCATCTACTTATCTGCGACCATGTCCATATCTTCTACTTTCTTTCCCAGTGTTATGGATGAACTGTCCATGGTCCTAAGGCGAACCCTTCCACTCATGCATCGCTCCAACTGTTCCTGCTCTCTTACATCTACATTCTTCCCTCTCTAATGAATCACTCTCATCGTACATAAATATCTGCAATACCTCACACATCTTACATTTTAAAAAAGAAAAATCCCTTGAAATCCCACATCAGCCTCCAGCTACAATTTCATTGTTCTTCTTTGCTTTATAGAAAAGAGCTGTATGGCTCTGTCAAAGAGCCCAATAAACTCACCACAGAATTTCTGCTCCTAATCTTATTATTTTTTTAGAGACACGGCCTCACTATGTTGCCCAGGCTGACCTCTAACTCTTGGGCTCAAGGGATTCTCCCACATGAGCCTCCCAGGTAGCTATAATTACAGGCACTTGCCACTGTACCTGGCCTCCTCCTATTTTCTCTTGATCCCACTCTGATCAAGCTTTTACCCCCCACCATCTCAGGGAACAGGTCTTGCCCAGATCACTAAGGACTTATATATTGTCAAAGCCAATTGGCAATTCTCAATCTTTATTCTAGTTGACCTATGAGCAGCTTGACATGTTTGATCACTCCATCCTCCTTCCAACACTTTCCGTGTCTTCTTTGGACAGAAATCTTCTGGGCAATCCACTACCAATAAGTTGCTATTGCAGCCCAAATAGCTGCCTCCTTGTACCCATAAAGGTCGAGCTGTGACACTGTACCCCATCCACTCACCAGAGCCCAGTAGTTGGGTGTGCACAGTCTCATGGAAGATGATAACTGCAGGGCCCAGGGTGGATAAAGGGACATCCAGGCCACAGCGAGCAGTGGTGGCCTTGAGCTCCTTGGTGAAGTGCTTCAGATAAGCTTCTGAGGCATCCCCAAGGAATTTGAAGAGGTCGTTATGCAGCCGGTCTGCATGAGTTCGATAGATGACGAGGTCTGAGATGGCCAGGACCTTAAGCAGCAGCCGTGTTCTCTGGCTTAGATTCACGGTGGCCCCCAGGAGCCCTTCCGTATCGATCACTGCTACTTTGTGAACTGGGTCATAGGCTGCCCACACTCCCACAGTGCAGGACTCCTGGGTAGGGGAGGTCTTGAAGACTTCACGACCATAAAAGAAAGTATGGTTGAGAGTATGAGACTTTCCATCACCAGTATTTCCAAAAATGGAAACCACTTTCAGATGCTGATCAGGTTTGCAGTCCAATTTTCTAATGAAGTCCTCTTCATTTGTTACCTGCAAAAAAAAAAAAAAAAAAAAAAAGACTATGAAGTAGAGAAACTGTAAAAGCACTAGAAACATCTACAAGAATAAATGCTTCGCAGGGACAAGGAACTTGATTGAATTGTCAAGAAAAGGAAGTTGCAGGATAATAGCTCCCACCTCCACCCTTAGCAAACAGCTCAAAGGAACCTCTGAAGCTTTAGTCAGGGAAATAACTTAGTGGCCATGAAAAGAGCTAAAACTATAAAAAGAAAAAAGAAAAAAAGAAAAGAAACAAAACAAAACCAAAAAAAAAGAGGTAAAACCATGAAACTCTTAGAGGAAAACAAAGTAATTAACCTTTGTGACTTTGGATTAGGCTATAGCTTCTTAGATAGGACAACACAAGCACAAGTAACAAAAGAAAAAACAGATAAGGCCAGGTGTGGTGGTTCACCATGTAACAGTGGCACTTATGGGAGGCTGAGGAGGGAGGATCCCTCGAGCCCAGAAGTTTGAGGCTGCAGTGAGCTGTGATGGCACTACTGCACTCCAGCATGGGTAACAGAATGAGACCCTGCCTCAAAAAAAAAATAAAAGAAAGGGGGGTGGGGCCAAATGAGGTGGCTCAGGCCTGTAATCTCAGCACTTTGGGATGCCCAGGCGGGCAGATCACTTGAGATCACGAGTTCCATACCAGCCTGGTCAACATGGTGAAACTAAATAAAAGTCTCTACTAAAAATACAAAAATTAGCTGGGTGTGGTGGCACGTGCCTGAAATCCCAGCTACTCAGGAGGCTGAGGCGGGAGAATTGCTTGAACCCAGGAGGCAGACTGCAGTGAGCCGAGATTGTGCCACTGCACTCCAGCCTGGGTGACAGAACAAGAACCTGTCTCAAACAAATAAAATAAAATAAAATAAAATAAAATAAAATAAAATAACAAAATAACATAACATAAAATAACATAACATAACATAAAATAAATCTAATAAGACTAGTATTCCAAACATACAAAGAAATCTTACAACTCAACAATGAAGATAAGCAACCCAATTAAAAAGTAGGCAAAGAATCTGAATAGACATTTCTCCACAAAAGATACGCAAGCAACTAGTAAGCATCTGAAAAGATGCTCCAAGTCCTGAGTCACTGAGAAATGCAAATCAAAACTACAGTGAGCTATCACTGCATATCCACCAGAACGACTACGACCAAAAGACAACAAACGGCTGGGCACGGTGGCTCACGTCTATAATCCCAGTACTTTGGGAGGCAAAAAAGAGAAGACAGCTTGAGGACAGGAGTTTGAGACCAGCCTGGGCAACATGGAGAGACCTCTGTCTCTACAAAAAAAATTTTAAATTAGCTGGGCATGGTGGTATGCGCCTGCAGTCCTAGCTACTTAGGAGGCTGAAGCAAGAGGATCGTTTGAGCTCAGGAGTTCGAAGCTGCAGTGAACCATGATTGCACCACTGCACTCCAGGCTGGGTGACCGACGACAGAAGCCCTGTCTCTAAAAAACAAAAAAAAACAAAAAAAAAGACAACAAGCATTGGCAAGGATGTACAGAAATCACAACGTTCATGCACTTCTGGTGGGAATGTAAAATCACATAGCCAGTCCGGAAAACAGCTTGTCCACTCCTAGCTATATACCCAAGAGAACTGAAAACACATGTCCACACAAATCTTCTAAGTACGTCAATGTTCACAGCAGCATTATTCACAACAGCCAAAGAAGTGAAAACAGCCCAAATACCCATCAACTGACAAAATGTGGTATATCCATACACTGAGTTACTATGCAGTCATAAAAAGGAATGAGCCACTTCCTCCCCTTACTTCAGTATGCGTCGGTTATTCTCACCTTTGGGACATTTCTTATGTTCTTACTTTGACCTGACTCGGCAGAAATTCCTATCTATGCCTTGACTGTCTTCTGTCATGCCTGTGCCACTTCCTCCTTTCACAGTCTTCCTAAATCTTTCTTAAACTTCAGAGGGGGCTCTGAATGCTACAGCAAGGCTGCATATTCCTGCTGTTGCGAAATGATGTTCATTGTATTGAAGTAATATCTACTGACCTAGTATTGGTTGTTTTTTTTCTTTTCACTATACTATTTCCCTATTGACTTGTTAGGATTGGTCAGAAAATAGATAAGACTAGCAAATTGGAAGGGAATCATACATCTGAAAGATTCTATTGGAAAATGTATCCTGAATCATTTCAATCAGCTTTTTAGTGGAGAAAAACTATTATGATAGCAGATATTCCTAAAATCCACAGTGGTCTTTTATTTTTCACTTACCTAACCTTAGACTGAAACAATGAGAAAAGTATGCAAAATACAGTCACATTTCTCTTATTCTAAAGACACTGTCTACGGCCATACCACCCTCAACACGCCCAATCTCGTCTAAAGACATTAAAATGCTTTTCACAATTATAATTATGGAATTTGTAATATACTGTATATTTCCAAAGTATTTATTAATAATTCAGCCCTCCAAATGTGCTTATAACATGGACAAGTGAGAGTTCTGTACATACGTCCCACCCCCAATTATCATATGGAGAGGCTAAAGTGTAAATATTTTCCCTATAGAAACAATACAAATTTCATTTAGGCGCGGTAGCTTATGCCTGTAATCCCAGCACTTTGGGAGGCTGAGATGGGCAGATCATCTGAGGTTGGGAGTTTGAGACCAGCCTGACCAACATGGAGAAACCCCGTCTCTACTAAAAATACAAAATTAGCCAGGCATGGTGGCACATGCCTGTAATCCCAGCTACTCAGGAGGCTGAGGCAGGAGAATCGCTTGAACCCAGGAGGCAGAGGTTGCGGTGAGCTGACATCGCACCACTGCACTCCAGCCTGGGCAACAAAGCAAGATTCCGTCTAGAAAAAAAAAAAGAAAGAATACAAATTTCACTGTTACCTAATAACATTTAGGTAGAAATGTTAGGAAAACGTTTTTGTGAAATGAACGCAGCTGGCTATCAAACAATATTTGCTTGACATTGCTGGGGTAACCACAACAAAAAAGAATGAAGTGCTGATACACGCTACAACACAGATGAACCTTGAAAACATGGTAAGTGAAAGGAGCCACACACAAAAGACCACATAGTGTACGATTCCATTTATATGAAACGTCCAGAGCAGGCAGATTCACAGACAGCAAGTAGATTAGTGGTTGCTAGAGGCTAGAGGGAAGAGGGAGAGACTGCTAAAGCTGGGTTTCTATTTGGAAAGATGAAAATATTCCAAAATTAGATAGTGGTAAGGATTGTACAACTTTATGAACATACTAAATACTGAATTATATACTTTAAACTGGTGAATTTTATGGTATGTGAATGACATCTCAATACAGTTTTTGGTTTTGGTTTTGTTTTTTTGAGACGGAGTTTTTGCTCTGTTGCCCAGGCTGGAGTGCAGTGGCGTGATCTTGACTCACTACAACCTCCACCTCCTGGGTTTAAGTGATTCTCCCACCTCAAACTCCCGAGTAGCTAGGATTACAGGCACGCGCTGTCACGCCCAGCTAATTTTTGTATTTTTAGTACAGACTGGGTTTCACTCTGTTGGCCAGGCTGGTCTCAAACTCCTGACCTCAGGTGATCCACCTGCCTTGGCCTCCCAAAGTGCTGGGATTACAGGTGTGACCCACAGCACTTAGCCAAGTTAATGTATTGGTCAAACCTCATCTACCATAATTCTCCTCCTAACAGTTTAAAGAACACTGCAGTCCTTATAAAAAGCCAGGCCATGAAGAACGATACCTAGGGCCGGTGAAATCCCAGACTGGAGCTCCTGAAAGATGCTCAGAACTCCTATTCTCGGAATACAGAACCCCAGGGTCAAAGCTCCTAACTCAAAGAGCTTATGGCTACTCAGGTGAAAGGAGTTTCCGAGGAAGCTTCACATCAAGTATCTTCCAGCCAACAGAGAATAAGACACATTGCTGATTTTTTCTTTTTTTTTCTGTTTTTGTTTTTTTGGTGTGGTTTTGTTTTTGTTTTTAGACGGAGTCTCACTCTGTCGCCCAGCCTGGAGTGCAGTGGCGTGATCTCAGCTCACTGCAAACTCCGCCTCCCAGGTTCACACCGGTCTCCTGCCTCAGCCTCCCGAGTAGCTGAGACTACAGGCGCCCGCCACCATGCCCGGTCAATTTTTTTATTTTTTAGTAGAGACAAAGTTTCACTGTGTTAGCCAGGATGGTCTCGATCTCCTGACCTCGTGATTCGCCTGCCTCGGCCTCCCAAAGTGCTGGGATTACAGGCGTGAGCCACTGTGCCTGGCCCTTTCTCTCTTTTTTTTTTTTTTTGAAACAGGATTTCGCTCTGTCACCCACGCTGGAGTCTGGGGCACAATCTCGGCTCACTGCAACCTCCACCTTCTGGATTCAAGCCATTCTCCTGCCTCAGCCTCCAGAGTAGCTGGTATTACAGGCACGTGTCACCACACCCAGCTAACTTTTTTTGTACTTTTAGTAGAGATGGGATTTTGCCATGTTTGCCGGGCTGGTCTCAAATTCCTGACCTCAGGTGATCTGCCCCTCCGCCTCCCAAAGTACTAGGATTATAGAGGTGAACACCTTCTGATTCTTGAGTCTGCTTGTTTGATAACAGAGAAATATACAGACCACTCAGTGTGAAAATATGATAAACCTTTGTTTCCTATAATCTCAAGATAGTAAACCAAATCCCCGTGCTTTGGGAGTCCAAGACAGGAGGATCGCTTGAGCCCTGGAATTCAAGACTACCTTAAGCAACATAGCAAGACCCAACTCTACAAAATCAAAAAATTAGCTGGGTGTAGTCATTCACACCTATAGTCCTAGCTACTCAGGAGGCTGGGACACGAGAATCACTTGAGCCCAAGAGGTGGAGGCTGCAGTGGGCTGAGATCGTGCCACTGCACTCCAGCCTGGGTGACAGAGCAAGACTCTAACTGAAAAAAAAAAAAAGTAAACCACTCATTATTCTATTAATGACATCACTATTGTTTCATTATTAAGAGCCTGAATATTGCTGATAATACTAACAGTTCACTGAATGCCGGCTACAGTGACAGTGCCCTTCACTAGAACCATGACGGCAGGGCCGTGTCTACCTTATCTTTACATGCAGAGCGCTCAGGACACCGCCTGGCACACAAGAGGAGCTCAGTGTGCAGCTGCGGACTGAATGAGTGAGTGAATAAACACCAGGCACCTTGCTAGGTACCCAGGTACCTTAAACACTTTTCCCACCATACATCTTCCACAGGGCTGAACACACAGCAGCATTTCATAAACTTGGTGATGGGTTAAGTGATCTAGCAGACAACAGAGAGAAACAAGAAGTTACACAGAACAGCCCATTTTGGACCCGTGTCACTCAGCCAGCCTGGTCCCAAGCTGCTAAGTTGGTCAGCAAGAAGAAACAAAACGAAAGCTCTGTGAAGCTCTACCAGCATGGAGTCAGGTGAGGTCAGGGTGGCTGCTGGAAGAGCCATCCACCTGCTCGACCAGGCCCGGTATGGAAGACCAGGCCTGGGGATTTTCTCCCCACGGAAATCTACTCTGTCGTGACTCTTCACAAACAAAACAGCCACTGCTATCCAGATTATCTAAGAGCAGGCACCTGAAAGTGGGGACACGGGAACATTTAGGGAAAGAATGAAATGTCTCGAGATTCATATTAAGTGTCCACCAAATGATATATATATATATACACACACACACACACACAAATAACTCACATGGGATGGAAAGAAAACACTCCTTGCCTGCATGTGGTGATACCATTTAGGCTTTTGGTGTCCGGGGGTGTGTCAAGTGCAGATGTCCATGTGTTGGGCCTACAGATGAGTCCAATGTAAATAATCCTCCTGGGAGGAGGAACTCAAAGGCCCAGGCTGTTTGTTTCTACTGACAAGCAGTGAACAATCCCTTAACATGCACCGACTGCATTTTCTTCATGTAAAAGGAGGCTAGGCCAGGTATGGTGGCTCACACCTGTAATCCCAGCACTGTGGGAGGCCAAAGCAGATGGATCACTTGAGCCCAGGGGTTTGAGACCAGCCTTGGCAACACAGCAAAACCCCATCTCTACTAAAAATACCAAAAATTGGCCAGGCGTTGTGGCACGTGCCTTTAGTCTCAACTACTCAGGAGGCTGAGGTGGGAGAATTGCTTGAGCCTGGGCAGAGTCTGCAGTGAGCTGAGATCAAGCCACTGCACTCCAGCCTGGGTGACAGTGAGACCCCGTCTCAAAAAAAAAGGAAAAAAGAAAAAAACAAAAAACAAAAAAAGGAGGCTATAACCATCTTTGCAGGTGCTAATTAATCAAATAAATAATGCGGGAAAATGCTGGCACACTGAAACCATGCTTCACTTCTTCCTTGTCTGCCTTTCATGTTACTTTGCTTCTTGATATACTACTAAATTCATCCTTAACACAGGAGGATTTTCCTCTAAGCCAGAAAGGAGAGAACAGCCTAGCCTAGGTGGTAGCAAGACTGGTTTTCAGTCAGGGAGGCAAAGGTAGAGAAAAATAAGAAGATTCCCTTTGATAAAGGAAGGGGCGAGGAAGGAACGAGGCTCCAGCTCTACTTGTTCGGCCTGTCTACACTCAGTGACCCCATGCTGCACCATTCCTGGAGTGAAACAGGTTACCTGGCCCTGAGCTCGGCCAACTGGCCACCCCATCCAAGTCGACAACATGTTTGAAATGGTCACTGGCCCTTACCAACAGCAAACACAGGAGGGACACCAAAGCCATCCCTCCCTAACTTTTGCCTTCCATCTTCCCTGAGCTTGCTAGGCCTCAGGCGACTCCAAAACACCTGAATGCCACTACAGGCTTTGCCATGGTGTGGCCTTGGGAAAGTTACTTAACTACTCAATGCCTCAGGGAAATGAGATAATAACATGTCCAGCTCCTAGCGACACTCAGCAGACTAAGAGGCAAAGTATGCAAAAGGCATAGCACGGTGCCTGGCATGGAGTAAGCACTCGATATGTGAACCATTATTAAAGACCAGCCCACTGGGAAAACAGCCAGGTGCACAGCAGCAGCAGCTGGGCTTACACCTAATGAATTGCTCATTTGGGGGCTGATTCAGCAATGTGGTAAGATCGAAATGAATTCTACCTAAAACAAAAGATCTCACTGCTCACATCAGATAACCTTCTCCTGCTAATCAAAACACATTATTATTATTTTTTATTTTTTATTTTTTTGGAGACAGAGTCTCGCTGTCGCCCAGGCTGGAGTGCAGTGGTGCGATCTCTGCTCGCTGCAAGCTCCACCTCCTGGGTTCACGCCATTCTCCTGCCTCAGCATCCCAAGTAGCTGGGACTACAGGCGCCCGCCACCATGCCCGGAGAATTTTTTGTATTTTTAGGGAGACGAAGCTTCACCGTGTTAGCCAGGATGGTCTTGATCTCCTGACCTCGTGATCCGCACCTGGCCAAAACACATTATTATTCATATTGGCTTTATAGCTGGCTCTTAGTAACCATCCAATATTGTATTAATCTTTACAAGGCAGGCGTGGTGGCTCACACCTGTAATTCCAGCACTTTGGGAGGCCTAGGAAGATTGATCACTTGAGGCCGGGAGTTCGAGACCAGCCTGGCCAACGTGGTGAAACCCCATCTCTACTAAAAATATAAAAATTATCTGGGTGTGGTGGCACATGCCTGTAATCCCACCTACTTGGGAGGCTAAGGCAGGAGAATCACTTGAACCCAGGAGGTGGAGGTTGCAGTGAGCCGAGATTGCACCACTGCACTCCTGCCTGGCTGACAGAGTAAGACTTGGTCTAAAAATCTTTACAAAACCCAGCAGCACCTCTCTGTCTCCCTCCAATTCACCCAAAGCTTTTTACTTTGTATAGACTTCTGAGAAGAGTCTGTAAAATGAAATATAACCGTACTCAATGATCCCCCACCACAGTTCCTTCTTTTTTGAGACAGTCTAACTCTGTCGCCCAGGCTGGAGTGCAGTGCCCAATCTCGGCTCGCTGCAACCTCTGCTTCCCGGGTTCAAGCAATTCTCCTTCCTCAGCCTCCTGAGTAGCTGGGACTACAGGAGCGCACCACCACACCCAGGTAATTGTTTTGTATTTTTAGTAGAGACAGGGTTTCACCATGTTGTCCAGGCTGCTCTCGAACTCCCTGACCTTAGTTGATCTGCCTGCGTTGGCCTCCCAAAGTGCTGGGATTACAGGAATGAGCCCCTGCGCCCAGCCCCAGTTTAGAATTCAGAATAGTTCATGGTAGTGAAAAGTGTCCAGCAGTCAACCTCCGACCAAAGCAGGCCAAGGGAATAATGACGGTCTCCCTCGAGAGATTCCTTCTAAGCCCTCACAGAATCATTCTAGAATGAAAGACCATGCACCAGCTTTGTTCCAAGGAGGCCTGAAAAGGGAAACCAAGAGGTGAGGAAGGAACTAAAGAGCCTTGGAAGGAAGGAAGTTCAACGCAGCACAGTCAGAGACTCTAGAAGTTAAACCCCAATGAACCTGGAAAACACTCTTAAGTAGTTCGGCACCAAGATCTTTTCAGTGCTGGTCCCTGGGAAAAAAGGACTTAATCTGCACCGACTACAATCACACATTCCTCCAATTTTTTTTTTTTTCTGGAGACAGGTCTCGCTCTATTGCCTAGGATGGAATGCAGTGGGTCACTGCAGCCTCAACCTCTCAGGCTCGATCAGTCTCCTGCCTCAGCCTCCCGGGTAGCTAGGACTACCAGCATGCACCATCATAGCTGGCTAAACTGTTTATTTTTTGTAGATATCGATAGGGTCTATGTTGCCCAGGCTGGTCTTGAACTCCCAGCCTCAAGCAGTCCTCCTTCCTTGGCCTCCCAAAGCACTTGGGATTATAGGTGTGAGCCACTGCGTCCAACCCCATGGCCTAATTTTCAAACAGGATTTTACCTAAACTATGTCAAACAGATCAGTAGCCAGTCTATTTTAAAGTCCAAATGATAAGGAGATTTCCTTCCAATAGCAAGGTTTAAGTTCTATTAAACCTGTTTCCTCAACACAGCAAGTTTAGAAATGTTCTGTTCATTCTATCCTAAAGGGCGTGTATACTTCACGTTTATCCATGTACATGTTGCTGGAGTTTCACATAAAAACACAATCATTTCTCAATCAAATGTTTTCTGAAGACACTGAGGTCACAGGGTTGGTCTCACAAACACACTGAGCACATTTGGCAGGGGCAAAGCTCACTTTCTTCCACTCCAGTGTCCCCAAAGTGTTCCATTACTTGAGAGGTCAGGAATTCCTCACCATGTCTTGTAACTACCAGTGGTGCTTCTGACACTTTGCTTCACAGAGACTGCCTGCGGCTCCTCTCCTATTCCAGCAGAAATAAAAGCGTTTCTTATTTATTTTTGTGTGTGTGAGACAGAGTTCCACTCTTGTTGCCCAGGCTGGAGTGCAATGGCGCGATCTCCATTCACTGCAACCTCTGCCTCCCAGGTGCCAGTGATTCTCCTGCCTCAGCCTCCTGATTAGCTGGGATTACAGGCATGCGCCACCACACCCAGCTAATTTTGTATTTTTAGTAGAGACGGGGTTTCTCCATGTTGGTCAGGCTGGTCTCGAACTCCTGACCTCAGGTGATCAGTCCGCCTCAGCCTCCCAAAGTGCTGGGATTACAGGCCTGAGCCACCATGCCTGACCTAATAAAAGTGTGGCCAGGCGCGGTGGCTCACGCCTGTAATCCCAGCACTTTGGGAGGCCGAGATGGGCGGATCATGAGGTCAGGAGATCGAGACCATCCTGGCTAACACAGTGAAACCCCGTCTCTACTAAAAATACAAAAACTAGCCGGGCGTGTGGTGGGCGCCTGTAATCCCAGCTGCTCGGGAGGCTGAGGCGAGAGAATGGCGTGAACCCAGGAGGTGGAGCTTGCAGTGAGCTGAGATCGCGCCACTGCACTCCAGCCTGGGCGACAGAGCAAGACTCCGTCTCAAAAAAAAAAAAAGTGTTTGTATGCAGAGATGATCCACAAAGAAATTCTTTTTCTAAAAAAAGTCATTTTTAGCTCCCTGATCAGTTTCTTTGACGACACCCAACACACCCAGTTCAGCAATCCATTTATATCTGAATAAAAAGCTTTCCAAGGCAAAGATGAATTCTGAGGACACACTGGAAATACCCAGTCATCCCCAAGCCCCACCTCATCCTCAAGGGAACTTTCTGAGGAGCTTCTGGATGGGAGATGCAGCTGCCTTTTTAAGTGGCATAGCATATCCATATTTGGCCAGCTGTGAAAACAGATGTAAGCTCTAGTAAAGGCCTGGCAGTGAGCAGAATGGTCTTTGATTCTGGAATGATTTTGAGGGCTAAGAAGGGACTTAACAGTAAAAGCTAAGCTACACAAACCAGGCTAGAAAAGAGAGCTAGGTTTAAATCACACCCTGGGCAACTGACTCAACCCTTCTCTTGCTCAAAGCCTCCATTCCCACCCACCACCTCTGTTAATGTTTTCCCATTCTTCCAGCTATGAACACCCCAACTAGAATGTACTCCAGGCTGGCAGAGATATGGTCTGTGTTGTTCACCACCGTAACCCTAGCACAGTGCCTGACACAAAATAGGAAATCAAGACATAATTGATCAATAAATGAATGAACACAGCACAAAATGTCTAGATGCTATATCCTCTGGGTGGGGGGATGGTATAGTATCACCATTAAGGGTTCAACCAACCTCGCTCTATCATCCACTGACTTTAGGATAACTTTAAAGAAGTTATTTACGAGACCATCCTGGCTAACAAGGTGAAACCCCATCTCTACTAAAAATACAAAAAATTAGCCGGGCGTGGTGGCAGGCGCCTGTAGTCCCAGCTACTCGGGAGGCTGAGGCAGGAGAATGGCGTGAACCCGGGAGCTGGAGCTTGCAGTGAGCTGAGATCGCGCCACTACACTCCAGCCTGGGCCACAGAGCCAGACTCGGTCTCAAAAAAAAAAAAAAAAAAAAACAACAAGAAGTTATTTAACCCCTCTGGGGCTCTGTTATTCACCTCTAAAATGAAGATAACAACACAATCTACTTCATAGGATTTCTGCAAAAATTAAATAAGATGATGTACATCAAGCACTTAGCACAGTGGAGGCCCAGAGTAACTTGCAGTAACTGCTAGAGGCATGCTGACTGACATCATTGCTGGTTTGCCCCAAGCCAGAGTCATCACCATCAGCTGGAAATTTTTTTTTTAATTAATGAAGTATTATTATTTCTTTTTTTGAGATGGAGTCTCACTCTATCGCCCAGGCTGGAGTGCAGTGACATGATCTTGGCTCACTGCAAACTCTGCCTCCTGGGTTCACACCATTCTCCTGCCTCAGCCTCCCGAGCAGCTGGGACTATAGGTGCCCGCCACCTTGCCCGGCTAATTTTTTGTATTTTTAATAGTACGGGGTTAGCCAGGATGGTCTTAATCTCCTGACCTCATGATCCACCCACTTCGGCCTCCCAAAGTGCTGGGATTACAGGTATGAGCCACCATGCCCAGCCTGGAAATTTCATTATCCCAAGTAAAAGCTCTCCTTAGGGAAGCTGGGTGCGGTGGCTCACGCCTGCAATCCTAGCACTTTGGGAGGCTGAGGTGGGTGGATCAAGAGGTCAGGAGTTCGAGACCAGCCTGACCAACACGGTGAAACCCTGTCTCCACTAAAAATACAAAAATTAGCTGGGTGTGGTGGCGCATGCCTGTAGCCCCAGCTACTTGGGAGGCTGATGTGGGAGGATTGCTTGAGTTATGATGGTGCCACTGCACTCCAGCCTAGGCAATAGAGGAAGACCATGTCTCCAAAAAAAAAAAAAAAAAAGAGAGAGAGAAAAAAAAATAGGGATAATTGAACAAGGAGGATCCTTATTCAATACTTACTACTCCCTCCCTCAAAAGGATATATCTTTTGAATTAAAAAAGAAACCTAGGCCACTACGGTGGCTCATGCCTGTAATCCCAGAACTTTGGGAGGCCAGAGGTGGGAGGATCACCTGAGGTCAGGAGTTTGAGACTAGGCTGGCCACCATGGTGAAACTCTGTCTCTACTAAAAATACAAAAAATTGGCCAGGCGCAGTGGCTCACAGCCTGTAATCCCAGCACTTTGGGAGGCCGAGGCAGGCAGATCACCTGAGGTCGGGAGTTCGAGACCAGCCTGACCAACATGGAGAAACCCCTTCTCTACTAAAAATACAAAATTAGCTGGGTATGGTGGTGCATGCTTGTAATCCCAGCTATTCGGGAGGCTGAGGCAGGAGAATCGCTTGAATCCAGGAGGCAAAGGTCACGGTGAGCCGAGATCACGCCATTGCACTCCAGCCTGGGCAACAAGAGCGAAACTCCGTCTCAAAAAAAAAAAAAAATGCAAAAAATTAGCCAGGCGTGGTGGCATGTGCTTGTGATCCCAGCTACTCAGGAGGCTGAGGCAGGAGAATCGCTTGAGCCGGGGAGGTGGAGGTTGCAGTGAGCCCAGATTGTGCCACTGCACTCCAGCCTGGGTGACAGAGCGAGTCTCTGTAACAACAACAACAAAAAAGGCCCTGGTGTGATTCCGTCCCGCGCGGCTGTTCTCTGGAGCAGCGTTCGTTTATCTCCGTCTGCCTTCTCTCCCACCTAAGTGTGTGCCACCACCTGATGGAAGATTCGATGGACATGGAGATGAGCCCCCTGAGGTCCCAGAACTATCTTTTCAGTTGTGAACTAAAGGCCGACAAAGATTATCACTTTAAGGTGGATAATGATGAAAATGAGTACCAGTTATCTTTAAGAACGGTCAGTTTAGGGGCTGGTGCAAAGGATGAATTGCCCATTGTTGAAGCAGAGGCAATGAATTACGAAGGCAGTCCAATTAAAGTAACACTGGCAACTTTGAAAATGTCTGTACAGCCAACGGTTTCCCTTGGGGGCTTTGAAATAACACTACCAGTGGTCTTAAGGTTGAAGTGTGGTTCAGGGCCAGTGCATATTAGTGGACAGCACTTAGTAGCTGTGGAGGAAGATGCAGAGTCAGAAGATGAAGAGGAGGAGGACGTGAAACTCTTAAGTATATCTGGAAAGCGGTCTGCCCCTGGATGTGGTAGCAAGGTTCCACAGAAAAAAGTAAAACTTGCTGCTGATGAAGATGATGATGATGATGATGAAGATGAAGATGATGATGATGAAGATGATGATGATGATGGCTTTGATGATGAGGAAGCTGAAGAAAAAGCACCAGTGAAGAAATCTATACAAGATACTCCAGCCAAAAATGCACAAAAGTCAAATCAGAATGGAAAAGACTCAAAACCATCATCAACACTAAGATCAAAAGAACAAGAATCCTTCAAAAAACAGGAAAAAACTCCTAAAACACCAAAAGGACCTAGTTCTGTAGAAGACATTAAAGCAAAAATGCAAGCAAGTATAAAAAAGGTAGTTCTCTTCCCAAAGTGGAAGTCAAGTTCATCAATTATGTGAAGAATTGCTTCTGGATGACTGACCAAGAGGCTATTCAAGATCTCTGGCAGTGGAGGAAGTCTCTTTAAGAAAATAGTTAAAACAGTTTGTTAAAAATTTTCCGTCTTATTTCATTTCTGTAACAGTTGATATCTGGCTGTCCTTTTTATAATGCAGACTGAGAACTTTCTCTACCGTGTTTGATAAATGTTGTCCAGGTTCCATTGCCAAGAATGTGTTGTCCAAAATGCCTGTTTAGTTTTTAAAGATGGAACTCCACCCTTTGCTTGGTTTTAAGTATGTATGGAATGTTATGATAGGACATAGTAGTATCGGTGGTCAGACATGGAAATGGTGGGGAGACAAAAATACACATGTGAAATAAAACTCAGTATTTTAATAAAGTGAAAGAAAGAAAAAGAAAGAAAGAAAGAAAGAAAGAAAGAAAGAAAGAAAGAAAGAAAGAAAGAAAGAAAGAAAAAGAGAAAGAAAGAAAGAGAAAGGAAGGAAGGAAGGAAGGAAGGAAGGAAGGAAGGAAGGAAGGAAGGAAGGAAGGAAGGAAGGAAGGAAGGAAGGAAGGAAGGAAGGAATCTATACGGCTGGGCAGGTGGCTCACACCTGTAATCCCAGCACTTTGGGAGGCCTAGGCGAGTAGATTGCTTGAGGCCAGGAGTTCGAGACCAGAATGGGCACCATGGCAAAACCCCATCTCTACTAACAATACAAAAAATTAGCTGGGCATGGTGGCACATGCCTGTTAGTCTCAGCTACTCAGGAGGCTGAGGTGGAAGGATGGCTTCAGCCAGGGAGGCAGAGGTGGCAGGGAGCTGAGATCACACCACTGCACTCCAGCCTGGGCAACAGTGTGAGACACCTTCTCAAAAGATTTTTATTTTATTTTATTTTATTTTACTTTATTTTACTTCACTATTTTATTTTATTTTTATTTTATTTTTGAGACAGAGTCTTGCTCTGTCGCCCAGGCTGGAGTGCAGTGGCATGATCTCGGCTCACTGCAACTTCCACCTCCTGGGTTTAAGCCTCCCACGTAGCTGGGATTACAGGCACCTATCGCCATGCCAGGCTAATTTTAGTAGAAACAGGATTTCACCATGTTGGCCAGGCTAGTCTCGAACTCCTAACTTCAGGTAATCCAGCCGCCTCTGCCTCCCAAAGTGCTGGGATTATAGCCATGAGCCACCGTGTCTGGCCTAAAAGATCGTTTTCAGAGAAAAAAAAGAAACCTATAATAAGATTGCATAAATATATATATATATACACACACACACACACACACACACACATATATATAATACATTAGAAAACAATCTTCTTCAAAAGAATGATATGGCCCAGTGTGGTGGCTCACGTCTGTCATCCCAGCACTTTGGGAGGCTGAGGCATAAGGATCATGTGAGGCCAGGACTTTGTGACCAGTCTGGGCAACATAGCAAGACCCCGTCTCTATTAAAAATTAAAAAATAGCTGGGCACTGTGGTTCATGCCTGAATCCCACTAATTTAATTTCTTAATTCATGAAACGAGTGGAGGGTTGGGGAGAAGCAAAGGGAAAGTAGGGAGAGAAAGAAAGGAAAAGGGGAAGAGGTAGGTAGGTTGTCTGTAAATATCACAGATCTAGGTAACAGTTAACTGAGACATAGGGAAAAAAATTATAGAGCACCAAATGACCTACCAATTACAAACTAAACCCATGAGTCAGTAGGCCAGAATGGGGATGCAAAAAGAACCATGGAGCCAGGTACGGTGCCTCATGCTTGTAACCCCAGCACTTTGGGAGGCTGAGGCGGGTGGATCACCTGAGGTCAGGGGTTCGAGACCAGCCTGACCAATGTGATGAAACCCCATCTTTACTAAAAATAAAAAAATTAGCTGGATGTGGTGGTGTGTGCCTATAGTCCCAGCTACTTGGGAGGCTGAGACAGGAGAATTGCTTGAACCCGGGAGGCGGAGGTTGCAGTGAGCCGAGATAGTGCCACTGCATTCCAGCCTGGCAACAGAGGGAGATTTCGTCTCAAAAAAAAAAAAAAAGAACGGTGGAATCCCCAAAAAGCCTTTACTCAGAGATAAACAAAAAAGAGAGCTTCAGGCCGGGCGCGGTGGCTCAAGCCTGTAATCCCAGCACTTTGGGAGGCCGAGACGGGCGGATCACGAGGTCAGCAGATCGAGACCATCCTGGCTAACCTGGTGAAACCCCGTCTCTACTAAAAAATACAAAAAACTAGCCGGGCGAGGTGGTGGGCGCCTGTAGTCCCAGCTACTCGGGAGGCTGAGGCAGGAGAATGGCGTAAACCCGGGAGGCCGAGCTTGCAGTGAACTGAGATCCGGCCACTGCACTCCAGCCTGGGCGACATAGCGAGACTCTGTCTCAAAAAAAAAAAAAAAACACACAAAAAAAAAACCAAAAAAGAGAGCTTCATTCCAGGGAATGAATGCCTCTGCCATCCCTCCCTAGTCTCATTTAATCTGAGTTTTCACTTTAAATCATTTGTTCAGAGATACTACTGAAACTCACAAAGCACGCAATTGACAATTCAATAAGTATTTATGACTGCTGTAGAATGATACACATAAACTGTATTGAGCGCTTTGAAAGAAAAAGTTATGAGAGATGAGTTTAGCTATGTAGATAACATATTCATGAGACAGAAGGGATTGAGCTGGAAAGTAGAGGAACTTCTAGAATACTCTGAATGCTGGATTGCGCAGTATCACGCTGCCCCTTCACTTGAACCTGAGGGTCTGTGACTTCATGCCAGAACCAGGCTCTGGCAGTTCTTTCAAGTATTCTAACATCTAGAGTCAAATTTCCTAGGAAAGAGAGCAATAACCTAGTCTCATTAAGAAGAAAATCAGGAAGGGACCAAAAATTCTAGAAGCTACCTGGAAGTCCAATTATCCTCCAGTGAAGTCATGCCAGAGATCAGCTACTTATGTATGTCTGGAAAACATCTTTGCCCCAAGAACTCCAACTATGACCAAGCTGACCATATAAACCAGTCAACAGAGCCTCTTCAATGCTAGCCAAAAGCCAGTGAAAAGAGGGGCAAAATAGGCCAGGTGCAGTGGCTCATGCCTGTAATCCCAGCACTTTGGGAGGCCAAGGTGGGTAGATCACCTGAGATCAGGACTCCAAGACCAGCCTGGCCAACATGGTGAAACCCCGTCTCTACTAAAAATGTAAAAATTAGCCAGGCATGGTGGCAGGTGCCTGTAATCCCAGCTACTTGGGAGGCTGAGGCAGGAGAACCACTTGAACCCAGGTTGCAGTGAGCCAAGATTGCACCATTGCACTCCAGCCTGGGCAACAAGAGCGAACCTCCGTCTCAAAAAAAAAAAAAAGAAGGGGAAAATGAACAAAACATTCTCCAGGGAAGCATCCAACCTTCCCCCACTTCAAAAGCTCCTCCTGTGTCTCTTTCCATAGGTCTTTCCAACTCCTCTTGCCTGAAACTTCTTTACCCTTGTTTTTCTTCCCTTCTTCACAGTCTCCCCACATCTTTCCTCCGATTTCCCATCAAGCAAATGTGTTCAATACATTTAGCAGTTCTAACCTCACATAGAAATGATCTCATGAGAGAGCTCCTCCCAAAGCAGGGAAGACTCCCCGGAAAAGTCTGACCAGCCATCCAAAGTGCGTCTGCCCTATATAATCTCCCGGATAAACTCAAGGGTGGCTCGGCCAGTAGATGCACCCACAGGAAAACACTGAAGGTCAAATTAATAAGAAATATGTCTATTATGTTAATCCTGGCTCAAAAAGTCAAATGCCTGCTCGATTCCAGAAAAATCAATCACTTCAAGGAATTGACAGGCCAGGGGAAAAAAAAAAAAAAAACAGAATCATGCAAACTGGAGGTAACTTAAAGTAGTTAAAGACAGGTTCTCTGAAAAGCTGACTCACGGTGGTTTCAATGGCTTACATGGGTCAAATTTTAAACATCCTTGTACTAAAACAAAATAGCCTATCAAGTTAAATGCCAAGAGTCTGTTGTAACTGAATGATCCCCAGGCTGAAAAAGCTCACAAGACACTGAGCAGAAACTGAAGGCACATAATAGAGTTTCTTTCATCTTTCTTTTGGTCTGAGTCATCCTCAACCCTATGTTTCCCAGTAAATGCCATATAATGCCTTCCCCTCTACCACTATCACTAAACAAAAGGGGCTTCTACTTGAGTTTCTTTGCCTTAAAGGCAACAACGGAGGACGAGGCCCTGCTACTAACCCAACTATTGGTTATAATTTTGACAGCTCCTAAGATCTTTTTTTTTATTGTTATATTTATATGACACCTAAGAAACCAATAATAGATATATTCATGTTCTGACCAGAACTTGCCAAAGGGCTAACCAGCCATTGCACCAAAATTAGTCCTTACATTATAATACTCTGGCCATTGGAAGAGAAAAATGGGAAAATTCAACAATTTGAAAGATGATGATCCCTCTGGCCACAATCTACTGACCAGAATGAAGTCCTGAAGGATTTCCTCCTGTTATGTTATCTAACGGCCAATCTCAGAGGAGCTGAAAAGAACAAGCCCCAGGAAGCTACCCTAGACCAGAAAGCCAAGAACAGGGCCAAGAAAGTGAACGGCAGACAAGCCTAAGATAGAAGTGGCATGGACATGTGGCAGACTAGCACAGCCAGTTTGTGGTAAAGAATTCCCATACAGGGCTGGGTGCAGTGGCTCATGCCTGTAATCCCAGCACTTTGGGAGGCCGAGGCAGGCAGATCACTTGAGGTCAGGAGTTCGACATCAGCCTGGCCAACATGGCAAAGCCCCATCTCCACTAAAAATACAAAAATCAGCTGGGCATGGTGGTAAGAGCCTGTAGTCCCAGCTATTCAGGAGGTCGAGGCAGGAGAATTCCATGAATCCGAGAGGCGGAGGTTGCAGTGAGCCAAGAAGGTGCCACTGCACTCCAGCTGGGTGACAGAGTGAGACTCCATCTGAAAGAAGGAAGGAAGGAAGGAAGGAAGGAAGGAAGGAAGGAAGGAAGGAAGGAAGGAAGGAAGGAAGGGAGGGAGGGAGGGAGGGAGGGAGGGAGGGAGGGAAGGAAGGGAGGGAAGGAGGGACGAAGGAAGGAAGGAAGGAAGGAAGGAAGGGAGGAAGGGAGGAAGGAAGGGAGGGAGGAAGGAAGGGAGGGAGGAAGGAAGGGAGGGAGGGAGGGAGGAAGGAAGGAAGGGAGGGAGGGAGGAAGGAAGGGAGGGAGGGAGGAAGGAAGGGAGGGAGGGAGGGACAGGGGAAGGAAGGGGAAGGAAAGGGAAGGAAGGAAATGAAGGAAGGAAGGAAGGAAGGAAGGAAGGGAGACAGGAAATAGCAGAGGAAACCTCCGCCTCCTGGGTTCATGTGATTCTCCTGCCTCAGCCTCCTGAGTAGTTAGGACTACAGGTGCCTGCCACCACGCCTAGCTGACTTCTGTATTTTTAGTAGACATGGGGTTTTGCCATGTTAGCCAGGCTGGTCTCGAATTCCTGACCTCAAGTGATCCACCTGCCTCAGCCTCCCAAAGTGCTGGTATTACAGGCATAAGCCACTGTGCCCAGCCTGCTATTTTCCATTCCTGAACTCCACTAGAATAATGTATCTTTTAGTCAAGTCCCAGTATTCTGAGCTGCACTATTCTGGGACTGTAAACAAGTGAAGCCGCCAAGCTACAAGATGAGTCTTCTTAAAGAAGCAATCTCAGGCCGGGCGCGGTGGCTCAAGCCTGTAATCCCAGCACTTTGGGAGGCCGAGACGGGCGGATCACGAGGTCAGGAGATCGAGACCATCTGGCTAACACGGTGAAACCCCGTCTCTACTAAAAAATACAAAAAAACTAGCCGGGCGAGGTGGCGGGCGCCTGTAGTCCCAGCTACTCGGGAGGCTGAGGCAGGAGAATGGCGTGAACCCAGGAGGCGGAGCTTGCAGTGAGCTGAGATCGGGCCACTGCACTCCAGTATGGGCAAGAGTGCCAGACTCCGCCTCAAAAAAAAAAAAAAAAAAGAAGCAATCTCACCGGGCGCGGTGGCTCACGCCTGTAATCCCACCACTTTGGGAGGCCCGAGGCAGGTAGATCCCCTGAGGTCAGGAGTTTGAGACCAGCCTGGCCAACATGGTGAAACCCTGTCTCTACTAAAAATACAAAAATTAGCCAGGTGTGGGGGCAGTCACCTGTAATCCCAGCTACTCAGGAGGCTGAAGCAGGAGAATCGCTTGAACCCAGGAGGCAGAGGTTGCAGTGAGCCAAGATCACGCCATTGCACTCCAGCCTAGGCGACAAGAGTAAAACTCTGTCTCCAAAAAAAAAAAAAAAAAGGAGTGGTCCCAATGAGAGGATGTCCACCAATGACTTCACTGAAGGGAAGAACGAAGAGTCTCATCTCTGGCTCCCATTTTAGAGAGGGTCGGCCCCAAGTGAACATTCCCTTAGCCTCTTACTGACCACTCCTAGGTCACTGAGCTTCTTTACCAACCTACACCTAGAGCATGAGAGGCCTCAGCTTCAAGAGTCTTTGGGCATAAAAAGGCCCTTGGCTCTCCTAATGTTCCAGTCAGAAACAATCAGCATGCAGGTGGAACAGGTGGAGGTTCTTGTCAGTTTGCTGCTCTGCTCTCTCAGAAAGAGGATACTCGCAGGTAAGTTTGGTAGAAATGAGACAGAGGAGAATGGGATGGTTGTACGGTGTCTTTTTAAAAACACAAGAATCGCCAGGTTCGGTGGCTCATGCCTGTAATTCCAGCACTTTGGAGGCCAAGGCGGGTGGATCACCTGAGGTCAAGATTTCAAGATAAGCCTGGCCAATACGGTGAAACCCCGTCTCTACTAAAAAAACAAAAATTAGCCAGGTGTGGTGGCGGGCGCCTGTGGTCCCAGCTACTCGGGAGGCTGAGGCAGGAGAATCGCTTGAACCTGAGAGGTGGAGACTGCAGTGAGCTGAGATAGTGCCACTGTACTCCAGCCTGGCAACAGAGCGAGACTCCATCTCAAAAATAAATAAATAGGCCGGGCGCGGTGGCTCACGCCTGTAATCCCAGCACTTTGGAAGGCCGAGGCGGGCGGATCACAAGGTCAGGAGATCGAGACCACGGTGAAACCCCGTCTCTACTAAAAATACAAAAAATTAGCCGGGCGCGGTTGTGGGCGCCTTTAGTCCCAGCTACTCGGGAGGCTGAGGCAGGAGAATGGCGTGAACCCGGGAGGCGGAGCTTGCAGTGAGCCGAGATCGCGCCACTGCACTCCAGCCTGGGCGACAGAGCGAGACTCCGTCTCAAAAAAAAATAAATAAATAAATAAAAATAAATAAATAAATAAATAAATAAATAATAAAAACACAAGAACAAAGAAAAACAAATGCCTTTTACCGTTTCACCTTTCTTCTCCTGACAGGTTAACATTCTAATAAAATGCGATGTCTGACTCCCACACAAGACCCAAGAGATGGGAAAATTCTATCCTCTTCCTCCACTACGAACTCTAACTACCAGAAATCCTATTCTTCTGATCTTTAACTTATGTGCTAAGGTGTTGCCTCTGGCTTCAAGAGATTACAGATGGCTCGTCAGCATGAATCATTTATTTAGCTCTAAATAATGGATCTGGGCCGGGCGTGGTGGCTCACACCTGTAATCCCAGCACTTTGGGAGGCCAAGGCGGGTGGATCACGAGGTCAGGAGATGGAGACCATCCTAGCTAACACGGTGAAACCCTGTCTCTACTAAAAGGACAAAAAAGGGCATGCTCTAAGAGGCCTCTCATGCTCTAAGTGTAGGGCATGGTGGCGGGCGCCTGTAGTCCCAGCTACTCAGGAGGCTGAGGCAGGAGAACGGCCTGAACCCGGGAGGCGGAGCTTGCAGTGAGCCAAGATCGTGCCACTGCACTCCAGCCTGGGCAACAGTGCGAGACTCCGTCTCATAAATAAATAAATAAATAAATAAAGGATCTGTAAGTCCTTTGGTTTTCCTAGCACAGTTCCACTGAGGCTAGAAAAATCAATGAATATGGCTGGACGCAGTGGCTCATGCCTGTAATCTCAGCACTTTGGGAGGCCAAGGCTGGTGGATCACCTGAGGTCAGGAGTTCAAGATCAGCCTAGCCAAAATGGTGAAACCCCGTCTCTACTAAAAATTAGCCGGGTGTGGTGGTGGGTACCTGTAATCCCAGTTACTCAGGAGGCTGAGGCAGGAGACTCACTTGAACTCAGGAGTCAGGGGTTGCAGTGAACCAAGATTGTGCCACTGCACTCCAGCCTGAGCAACAAGAGCAAAACTCCAGTCCCCAAAAAAGAAAAAAAAAAAAAAAAAGATCAATGAATACAACTCAGAAAGTCTTACCATTTCACTAGAGAGGTTACAAAATATATCAAAAGAGAATGCTGACTTCACCAGCTAAATTACTTGAGGAGCAGACAGAACTAAAAGAGGGAAGAAAAAGACGAGGTACAGTAATCCCAGCAGTTTGGGAGGCCGCAGGAGGATCATATGAGCCCAGGAGGTAGAAACCAGCCTGGGCAACAGAGTAAGGCCCTGTCTCAAAAGAAAAAAGAAAAAGATGAAGGAAAAACTGATGTTTGGTTCAATTTTTTTGTCCCTTATATATTTTCCACTTCACTAGTGTCCAGATGTCCTGTTAGACTAAACCTTCATCTGTCAGATCCCTCACTTTCTCAATCTCAGCACTACTGACCTTTTATACCGCCAGATAAACTCCTTCTGTCGGGGGCTGCCCTACGTCCTGCCTGTGGTTTTAAGTAGCACCCTGGCCTCTATGCACTATTCAGTAGCATATTCCCCCCAAAGCTCTGTTGTGACAACCAAAGATGTCTCCAATCATTGCTAAATGTCCCTTGAGGGAACAAAATCGCTCCTGATTGACAACCACTGTGTTAGATAACACAAATGAGACTAATTTATCTGTCTTTTTTGTATCAATCAGGTTCTTAAAGACTTAGTTTTATCAATTTCACACAATAAAACCTGGTGTCTTAAATAAGCAAGTGTTATTTGTACAAACCAAATGCCTACAAGTCACCACTGAGTTCCCTTACTCCCTCACTCCTCCATCCAACATATCGGCACTCCTGACTATTTTACCTACGAACTTTGTCCAAAACTCATCAGTCTCTCCATTTCCCCATCTCAGTAACATCAAATCTACACCACTTCTTTCCTCACCCTCTGCAACAGCCTCCTAAGCGGTCTCCCTGCCTTCCTTCCTGTCCCTCTACAGTCACTACCATCTAGTCTATACATCAGTCTCTTATCAGGTCACTACAGCTTCTATCGGGTCCTGTGACTTCTTAGCATAAAGCAGTCTGGTGTCTCCCGTTACCCTTAAAATAAAATCCGCTTACTTCTACAGCCTGCATGGCCTCCTATGCTCTGGAATCTGCTTCCCTCTGCACCTCTTTCCTTACTATTCTCTGCCAGCTCACTCCAGCCACACTGGCATTCTTTCTAGCCTCAAACATGCCATCCGACCTTCATTTTCTTCTCATTCCCTCTATCTGGAGGTCTACATACCACATTAGCATTACCCATCAGGTCTCTGCTTAAAAATCACCTCTGCAAGCCAGGGGCAGTGGCTCATGCCTGTAATCCCAGCACTTTGGGAGGCTGAGGTGGGCAGATCACCTGAGGTCTGGAGTCCAAGACTAGCCTGGCCAACATGGCAAAACCCCATCTCTTCTAAAAATACAAAGATTAGTCAGGTGTGGTGGTGGGTGCCTGTAATCCCACCTACTCGGGAGGCTAAGGAAGAAAAATCACTTGAATCCGGGAGGCAGAGGTTGCAGTGAGGTGAGATTGCACCACTGCACTCCAGCCTAGGTGACAGAGCAAGACTCCGTCTCAAAAAAAAAAAAAAAAAGTCACCTCTACAATAAGACCTCCTCTGACCATCCTGCCAAAGAGGCTTCCAAATCACTCTCTCAGGTGTTTACATGTGTGAAATCTGCTTTCCCCACTTGAATGGTAAGCTTTATGAAGTAATGGACCATGTCTTATTAACCATGTATCCCCAGAACATAAGAAATGCCTGGCACAGCTGGGCGCAGTGGCTCATGACTGTAATCCCATCACTTTGGGAGGCCAAGGCAGGCAGATCATGAGGTCACGAGTTCAAGACTAGTCTGACCAACATGGTGAAACTCCATCTCTTCTAAAAATACAAAAAAATTAGCCAGGCGTGGTGGCATGCACCTGTAATCCCAGCTACTCAGGAGGCTGAGGCAGAAGAACTGCTTGAATCCCAGAGGCGGAGGTTGCAGTGAGCCAAGATCGTGCCACTGTGCTCCAGCCTAGGTGATAGAGACTCCATCTCAAAAAAAAAAAAAAGTTCCTGGCACATAATATATGCGCAAAAATTGTGATGAATTAATGGATGTCTTTGGCCAGCAGGTCAAATGTGTCCATTTAGGAGCCACAGGTGACTTTCTACTTCTGAGACCAAAAGTCAGCCTCTCCTCAAATTTACCACTATAGTACACACTCACATGACAAGGTAATGATAAAATGTTCACCCTCAAAGGAAGCTTTTTGTGCTTTTACATTTTCTAAAAGAAACTGAATAGTACTCAAATCATACACAAAAATCTTAGGAGACTCTAGGCCATAGAATTTGAGGAGACCACACACAAGGGTTACAGCCTATAAGGTGCTAAAATAACCTCTATCTATGGGCCGGGCACAGTGGTGCCCACCTGTAGTCCCAGCTACTTGGGCAGCTGCAGTGGAAGGATTGCTTGAGCCCAGGAATTCAAGGCCAGCCCGGGCAACACCCCATCTAAAAAAATGGGGCAAGACCCCATCTAAAAAAAAAAAAATCCCTATGTACTAAATTGAAAAGGCTCAAAATGCTCAAAACCCACAAATGCCTAGAAACATAAGAAAAACAAAATTGGAACCTAACTGATAGACTCTTTACTGCTATGAGGAAGATCATCAATAATATTTTGATAATGATAAATAATAATACATTTATGCAGAGCTATGGTTCATCAGATTCTCACAGCAGCCATAAAGAATTGGTGAGCTGGTGCTTTTGGCCACAATCAAGTTTAATTAGAAAGTTTAGGCCAGAGCGGGGCACAGTGGCTCACGCCTGTAATCTCAGCACTTTGGGAGGCTGAGGCAGGTGGATCACAAGGTCAGGAGTTCGAGACCAGCCTGACCAACATGGTGAAACCCTGCTTCTACTAAAAATACAAAAATTAGCCAGGCATGGTGGTGGTGCCTACAATCACAGCTACTTGGGAGGTTGACACAGGAGAATCACTTGAACCCAGAAGATGGAGGTTGCAGTGAGCCGAGATCGCACCACAGCACTGCAGCCTGGGCAACAGAGCAAGACTCTGTCTCAGAAAAAAAAAAAAAAAAATTTATGTCAGGCGCAGTGGCTCACACCTGTAATCCTAGCACTCTGGGAGGCCAGGGCGGGCGGGTCATAAGGTCAAGAGATCAAGACCATCCTGGCCAACATGGTGAAACCCCGTCTCTACAAAAAATACAAAAATTTGCTGGACATGGTGGCACACACCTGTAATCCCAGCTACTTGGGAAGCTGAGGCAGAAGAATTGCTCGAACCCAGAAGGCGGAGGTTGCAGTGAGCCAAGATTGTGCCACCACACCCCAGCACCTGGGCAACAGAGTGAGACTCCATCTCAAAAAAAAAACAAAGGAAAGGAAAGCAAAGGATAAGTATACACAAAAAAATTCTAGAAAGGCATGCAGTTCACTGTTTTTTGTTTTGTTCGTTTTTTCAGACAGACTCTCGCACTGTCACCTGGACTGGAGTGCAATGGTGCAATCTCAGCCTCCCAAGTAGCTGGGATTACAGGAACACACCACCACACCAGGCTAATTTTCTGTATTTTTAGTAGAGACGGGGTTTCACTATGTTGGCTAGACTGGTCTCGAGCTCCTGACCTCGTGATCCGCCAGCCTCGGCCTCACAAAGTGTTGGGATTACAGGTGTGAGCCACCACGCCTGGCCACAGTTCATCGTTAATGATGACTACTTTAAGAAAAAAAAGGCCGGGCGCGGTGGCTCAAGCCTGTAATCCCAGCACTTTGGGAGGCCGAGACGGGCGGATCACGAGGTCGGGAGTTCGAGACCATCCTGGCTAACACGGTGAAACCCCGTCTCTACTACAAAATACAAAAAGCTAGCCGGGCGAGGTGGCGGGCGCCTGTAGTCCCGGCTACTCGGGAGGCTGAGGCAGGAGAATGGCGTAAAAACCCGGGAGGCAGAGCTTGCAGTGAGCTGAGATCCGGCCACTGCACTCCAGCCTGGGCGACACAGCGAGACTCTGTCTCAAAAAAAAAAAAAAAAAAAAAAAAAAAAGAAAAAAAAAAGCAGGAGCCAGGCATGGTGGCTCATGCCTGTAATCCCAGCACTTTGGGAGGCCAGGGTAGGAGAATCAATTGAGGTCAGGAGTTGGAGACCATCCTAGCCAATATGCAAAACTCGGTCCCTACTAAAAACACAAAAATTAGCAGGGCGTGGTGGTAGGTGCCTGTAATCCCAGCTACTTGGGAGGCTGAGGCAGGAGAATCGCTTGAACCCGGGATGCAGAAGTTGCAGTGAGCTGACATCGTGCCATTGCACTCCAGCCTGGGCAACAGAGTGAAACTCCATCTCAAAAAAAAAAAGAGAGAAAAAAAGAAAGGAAAGGAGGCTGGGCACAGCGGCTCACACTTGTAATCCATGCACTTTGGGAGCCCAAGTCAGGCTGGTCTCAAACTCCTGACCTCATGATCCACCTGCTTTGGCCTCCCAAAGTGCTGGAATTACAGGTGTGAGCCACCGCACTCAGTCTGTATTTTCAGTAGAGATGGGGTTTCACCATGTTGGTCAGGCTGGTCTCAAACTGCTGACATTGTGATCCACCCGCCTCGGTCTCCCAAAGTACTGGGATTACAGGTGTGAGCCACCATGCCTAGCTAATTTTTTTTATTTTCAGTAGAAACGGTGTTTGACCATGTTGGTCCAGCTGCTCTCGAACTCCTGACCTCCGGTGATCCACCTGCCTGGGCCTCCCAAAGTGCTGGGATTACAGGCATGAGCCACCATGCCTGGCCTTGATATCCATTTTTTAAAAACTGAAGTTGGCTGGGCATGGTAGCTCACTCCTGTAATCCCAGCACCTTGGGAGGCTGATGCAGGTGGATAATTTGAGGTCAGGAGTTCGAGACTAGCCTGGCCAATGTAGAGAAACCCCGTCTCTACTAAAACAAACACAAAAATCAGCCAGGCAAGTGGTGCATGCCTGTAGTTCCAGCTACTCAGGAGGCTGAGGCAGGAGAATCGCTTGAACCTGGGAGACAGAGGTTGCAGTGAGGCAAGATCATGCCACGGCACTCCAGCCTGGGGGACAGAGTGAGACTCTGTCTCCAAAAAAAAAAAAAAACAACTGAAGTTTAGATGTGACAACACCGATCAGTAAGTATTCATGCACTGACAATGTGTTTACCATTGTACATGGTATAGGCCATGAAACATGGTCCTGCTCTCCAGAAGTTCACAATCTAGCTTAATTTATAACCTAGATTTATGTCAATCATCTAATTGTTTTGAACATTCACTATTAGAAAACTGAACTATTTTAAGTATTTCTCCATTTATGACTCTATGAGAACAAATCACCTAAAATCAATGAATTCTATGTCTAAACCATCAGTCCCAAGAATGCTGCTTGCAATTAACAAACTGTTATATCCTGGGAAGTGGTTAATGTTTATGAAGGGAGGAAATGTGGGAAGAATCTTTACAAACAATCCAATTATATACATATTACATACAAGAAATAAAGATGAAGGACCCATATCATCTCTGGGTAGTTAGATTTATCTTCTTCATTACACTTCTTTAAATGCTCTTAATTCTCAACTAAGGAACACATATCAATGCTACAAAAAAGAAAAAAATATACACATCCTCCTCCCCCAAAAAACCTTCTTTTTAAAGGTGCCAGTGCAATCCATGAGGGTTACTAGTTCATCCCAAAGCTTCCCCTCATTTGACAAAAGTGGCAACAACCAAACTATGACTTTCCAAAAGCTGACATTACAGAGAACTGATAGCAAAACCACCAAGAACCATCCAAAATCCAAGTGTTCCATTTATAAAAGATTTAGTCCACAATGTCGCCCAATTAGAGCATAATCCATAATGAAGACATTATTGCTAACAAGGGACGCAGAATGGGATCTGGGTCACTCTTCCATAACTATTTGTTCCTCTCAAACCAATAAAGAAAAGTCTGTGTTAGCAAAGTATTTAGCTGACAATGGAAGTACATAGGAATCATGATGTAATTCATTTCCATCAACTTATCCAAGGAGGAAAAAAGTACAGAAGAAAAATATTAGGTGGGTAATTAGGGAGCCTCTCAAATGGTAACTTACATAGGTACTCCCCTCCAAACTGGAAACTGAAGGAGTCATCACCATCAAAAGTACTGAGTCAGTGAACCACAGATACTCCACAGTGATACTGACGACAACAAACTGGTACTGGATACCATGTGCCAGACTGTGATAAAAATCATTTAAGCTGTGCGTCAGTTTCACTTCTACTTTACAGGATTGTTGATAGAACTCAAAAAGATTAGGAATGGAAAGGATTTTTATCACTTACCCTTGGCTATGCAGTGATTGGTAAACAAGGATGTGAATTCGAGCAAACTTCACTTGAAAGCCCACTCAAAAGAAAAGTACAGACACTACACTACCTTCATTCCAAAGTATAAACATTATACTACCCCTTCCCCAATCTCGCCTAGCTGTCACAACACTACCATCTCCCCAACTCAGACTCAAGCCAAATATCCCCTAGTCATTCTGTACTCCCAGATGCCCTCGCTGGCTTTTACTGATCAGAAACCTATACAAGAAAATATGAAGAGACCAGCCGATCATTCCTGTAATCCCAACACTTTGGGAGGCCAAGGCGGGTGGATCACTTGAGGTCAGGAGTTCGAGACCAACCTGGCCAACATGGTGAAACCCCATCTCTACTAAAAATTCAAAATTAGCCAGGCATGATGGCACGCGTCTGCAATCTTAGCTATTCGGGAGGCTGAGGCAGGAAAATAGCTTGAATCCAGGAGGCAGAGGTTGCAGTGAGCCGAGATGGCACCACTGCACTCCAGCCTGTGTGACAGAGCAAGAGTCCACCTCAAAAAAAAAAATACACACACACACACACACACACATATACACACGTATATATATATATGTGTATATATATGTATATATATGTATGTATATGAAGAGACCATCTGGAAAGAATATTGTCCTTATTAAAAGCCACTTTTTAAAGACCTGCCTGTCTAAATCGAGATAGCAGGTTTATGCCTTATTACCTAGCACTCCCATGGAACCCAATGTTGAGTGTGTATTTCCCTGGAAAGATACAGTCCTGCATCACTATCATTTACTCACAGCTTGCCAGGGTGCTCTCATTCTGAAGTGTTTTAAATCAGTTTGTTCCAATAATGCTACAATTAATACTAACAACAGCTACCATATACACTGACCATTTACTACACAACAGGCTCTACAAACACTGTCTCATTTCAACCTCACAACTCAATGAAGTAGGCTGTCCCCCATTTTATAGATGAAAAAGCTAAGGCTCAGAGAAGTAAAGTAATTCGACCAGAGGTCATGCAGCTGGTAACTAAATCTGACTCCATGCAGCTAAAGCCTCCAGAGGTCTTGCCTTTTAATGATTAAAATGTGATCTCCTCTCGGACATTGGTTTTGGAGAGCTGCCTTCCGACAACGGATCTGCTCCACTACACATGAATCCCACGATACCCATGTGCTTACCTGAACTTCTTCATTTTCGTCTACTAGGAGGAAACTCACAACCTTCTCAGTCATCTTCTTCCTCTTGGTCTCCTCATCCATCTCTTCTGCCTCCAGTGACCCCTGGAGATTACTGACATTGTACACAGTAACAGGGTGTCTCCTTTTGTTACCCCCAGAATGAGTCCTCTTCTGGCACTCCAGGCACAAGTTGATTTTGCAGGTCTGGCACCTCACTATTGCCCTCTGCCTCACACCTGGTAAATGCCCACTGAGACCCTTGCAGAGGTCACAGTAAGGGACATGGCCAGGTTTGAGTCTTATCCGCTCATGGTTTCTCAGGCGCTCCTGCCGGTGGAGCTCCTCCTCGCAGCGGAGACACTGCAGACTGCAGCACTCATCACACTCGAAGATAGCTTCATCAGTCCCGCTGCAGGCGTAACTTTCCTGGCACATCAGCCCCGGATTCAGGCCCTTCTCTGCTGGGGAAGTCTGGGCACTCATACTCACACTGGTAAGGAAACACACCCACCATATAACAGTCACTGAGCTTGCCCGGGGAGTGAAGACAAAGATTTGAGTCTGAAGACTGCACGAAACCTCCCCAGGGTTCTGAACACTTTAAAAAAGAACACCTTTCATGTCCTCCTGTTATAGCTCAGGACAAACAAATGTTCAAATTTTTAATTTGCTGCCTCCAAGACTCTTGTATCAGCAGCAACGTTGATTTGGTTTAATGGTTTCATCCTCCACAAAGTGTAAGCAAAGATGTGGTCAAAATTGACTTGGAGGGGTCTTTTATGGCTGAGAGAGGTCCGATGGATTCACGGCGGTGGGTTCACCAGTTGGACATCAGCTACAAAGTTTTGGTAACGAAAGAAACTGGCCAGGAGCTTTTCAATATAATTCGACCTGAAGTCAGTATTTCAGGGGATACCTAGAATAGGGGAAGGAAAAGGATTTCAATCATCTAAAAAACGGAAGTGCACCTTAAAAAAAAAAAAAAAAAAGATTGTGACTAAATCAAATACTAGCCCGAAACTGCTGAGACAAATCTCATTACTTTTTCTTTTTTCTTTTTTTCTGAGACGGAGTTTTGCTCTTGTTGCCCAGGCTGGAGTGCAATGGGACAGTCTCGGCTCACCGCAACCTCCGCCTCCCAAGTTCAAGCGGTTCTCCTGCCTCAGCCTCCCAAGGAGTTGGGATTACAGGCGCCCACCACAGCGCCCAGCTAATTTTTGTATTTTTAGTAGAGACGGGGTTTCACCATGTTGGCCAGGCTGGTCTTGAACTCTTGACCTAAGGTGATCCGCCCGCCTTGGCCTCCCAAAGTGCTGGGATTACAGGCGTGAGCCACCACACCTGTTCAGAAATCTCATTTTTTATCTTAACACTTACACTGGCTTATTATATAACCAGGTGCAGTGGCTCATACCTGTAATTCCATCACTTTGGGAGGCCGAGGTGGGCAGATCACTTGAGGTCAGGAGTTCAAGACCACTCTGCCCAACATGGTGAAATCCCATCTCTACTAAAAATACAAACATTCACTGGGCATGGTGGCGGGCGCCTGTAATCCCAGCTACTAGGCAGGCTGAGGCAGGAGAATTGCTTGAACCCGGGAGGTAGAGGTTGCAGTGAGCCGAGATCTTGCCACTGCACTCCAGCCTGGAAGACAGAGTGAGACTCCCTCAAAAAAAAAATAATAATAATAATAAATATTTTCAAAATTATAGCTAAAGTTCCTCCTCTTGACAACAAACGCCACCTCTAGGCCCAAGGCATTTAAGAGACTTTGCTGCTCTATTTCCCAGACTGGAATTTTCTGTTCATTCAGTTATTAAATCCAGAATCTAAATCACTAAGTGAGTAGTCCTTGGAAGGACAGCCCTCTGCACCCCCACATGCATCCCACAATTGGGAGGAGTGGAGAGGCTTGTATAAAGCTAATGAAAATGTAATAATAAACTTTAGATCTATCAAATACCTGGGCCGACCCCGTTAGCCTTGTAACTGGATTGTTTCAACTCCAGTTAGACATATACTAAGGACTCTAAACTTAGAAACAATAGTAATAATTTCATGTTTAAAAACAATTTTTTTACTTTGTAATTCTTCTGTCCCTTCTTTCACTAACTGCCAAAAAAAAAAAAAAAAAAAGGAGCAACAGGAGACAATTCCTCTACTATAACCCATGGCAAAGCCAGGCCTGCAGTGAATCAAAACAAGTAATTTTTCTCTTTGTCACTTAAAAACTAACTTAAAAATAACTTCAAAATAGGAAAAAAGATAACCGGGCCAAGAAAGGGACTTTTGTCACTTTGACAATTATATTCCTAATTCCCCCTAGCCTTGACCCCCATTCCAGGGCCCCAACAAGGTGTAAAGCCTGCCTTTCTGATAGTCACTCCTCCCCTACAGTAATCAATCTATCAATCTTATTTTTAGATAAACAAGGAAGGCGAAGGGAGTGACTAGGGGATCTTATTTACACTCTAACCTCAGACATGCCCAGCCAACTCCCAAAACAGAAACAAAAATCAAACTTGTCACAATTGAGAAAAATATAAAATCAACCTTCAAAAGTACACCTTACCCCCGGCCATGTCAAGCAAACATTTTGCCCACTCGGGCCCCCACCTCGACACCCCTCCCCAGCCGGGGGTTCCTCACCCTTCCTTCCACCCGGACACCACCGCCACAACCCGAGGGGCAGGAGCGGAGCCTAAGAACAAAGAAGGTCCCCCAAAATCTCCCCCACGCCAGCAAAGCCCGGAGCCGAATCCATTGTTTATACCACCCCACCCCCACCCCCGCCGCACCCGCCCCTCCTTCCTCCCGAGGGCAGCCGGAGCCCCAGGACGATCACTCGCCCCGCGCTGGGCCGTGCCCTCCCCGCCCTGCCCTGCCCGCCGCGGCCCGGGGATCCCACCACGGAGCAGCTCGGCCGCAGCAAGGCGGCGTCGGGGGGCCGCAGGGCGCCGGTGGGGACAGAGGCTGTTCCTCAGGACACCGGCAGATCCATCCTCATCTCCATCTCCGCCACTCTCCTCCTTCGTTGCCTCCCGGGCTTCCTCCTCTCCTGTTGTCAGTTGGGATCAGCTGATCGGAGTGAACTTCTCCCAGCTTGGACTAACAGGAAGGCGTGAGCGGTGCAGCCCAGAAAGGGAGGAGCGAGAGAGGGAGGAGCCCGGCGCCAGCGAGGGCGGAGTGCGCACTGCCTCCTGGGAGATGTAGCTCCTCGCGGCGCACTTTCGCCCCACATCCCGGAAGGGAAGACTCTGAATGACTACAACTCCCAGTACTAAAGAGGCTGCTCTTGCGAGGAGGCGGTGGGGACCCGCTACGGAGGATTTCGGGACTTGGAGTTTTTTCATTGAGTGTGGTATCCGCAGGTTTCAGCACGTTCTTTTGGGTTGCAACTGGGAAAGGCATGGTGCTACGTTAGAGAACTGATGTAATAATGTCTAGTGTAAGTGGGAAATGGCGAGTCAATTAATTTGAATTCAAGTAATCCTATTGCACACCATTCCCTCAGAAACGTGTGAGCACAGGCAGTCTCCACTTTCCCAATTTCGCTTCTCAAAAACTAAGGAAAAGACCAGAAAGAAGTGATAAGAGGATATAGGTACTCTTGGGAAGTTTTTGTTGGTTTTCCCCCCTTGGCAAAGGACAAAATTACAACGAATTTAGTTTTAAGATCTCAATTGGCTTTATTGCGACTCTAGGATCAGGCAACACTTCATTCCAGAAAGTGGAGTGAATGTTCTGATGAGCAGGAGAGGTTGGCTTTGTAGACTGAGAAAAGCTTGAAGAAGCAAAAGCAAAGAACAAAGAGCATATTGGTTTCTTTCTTTCTTTCTCTTTCTTGTCATCCTTTTCTTTCCTCTTTCTTCTCTCTTTTTTCAGTCTTCTCATGGGACCTTGACATATTGGTCATTTCTAAGCTACTTTCCTTGGAAGGTGGGGACAGAGAGACAGAACAATAGAAAAATAACTGATTAGTTGACATCAGTTTACTTCAGGCTACTTCTTTTGTGTAAGGATTACAACAAAGGGAGCTTCATTATCATGCAACATTAACACAAGCCTGTTTGGGAAATTGGCTGTCCTTATCCCTCTTTCCTGATTTCTCTGAAGGTCAGATAACAACTTAGTTTGAGTTTGGTAACAGCTTAGTTTGGATTTGGTGAGGTGAAACTTTAGCATGGGTGATTCCATTTTTATTTTAGCCAGGTCTCTTGGGGCCTGGTGCAGGAGTTTAGTCCAAAACAAAGGCCTCCTATCATTTTTACTTAACACCCTTCAAGGGTATTCTCCAAATCAACCATGAATTTTTTTTCCTACCTAGTAGTTTTCTGATCTTTCCTTCTATAGTTTCAGAACATCTCAGGCTGGGCGCGGTGGCTCACGCCTGTAATCCCAGCACTTTGGGAGGTCGAAGTGGGCTGATAACCTAAGGTTGGGAGTTCGAGACCAGCCTGACCAACATGGCAAAACCCCATCTACACTAAATATACAAAAATTAGCTGGGCATGGTGGTGGGTACCTGTAATCCCAGCTACTCGGGAGGCTGAGGTAGGAGAATTGCTTGAACCCTGGAGGTGGAGGTTATGGTGAGCCGAGATCGCGCCATTGCACTCTAACCTGGGCAACAAGAGGGAAACTCTGTCTCAAAAAAAAAAAAAAAAAAGCTATTATAGTTTCAGAACTTCTCAATTTGAAATTATCTTTGAGGGCCAGGCACAGTGGCTCACGCCTGTAATCCCAGCACTTTGGGAGGCCAAGGTGGGCGGATCACAAGGTCAGGAGTTTGAGACCAGCATGCCAACATAGTGAAACCTCATCTCTACTAAAAATACAAAACATTAGCTGGGTGTGGTGGCGGGCACCTGTAATCCCAGCTATTTGGGAGGCTGAGACAGGAGAATCACGTGAACCTGGGAGGCAGAGGTTGCAGTCAGCCGAGATTGCACCATTGCACTCTAGCCTGGGCAACAGCGCGAGACTCCATCTCAAAAAAGAAAAAAAAAAAAGAAATTATTTTTGCATTAGGTAGGGTAAATTTTCAGATAAGCTTTTAGTCTACAGTGCAGGCTAATGGTTAACATTTATCAGGCTTTTTTTTTTTTCTTTTTTCATGGCCTTATATTTGTTTAGTGCTTTCACTTTTTGTTTGTTTCTTGAAACAACATTGAAAGAAAGCCTGGGTCTGTGTTGCCAAAGATTGACTGCTTGCTCTAGAAAAGCTCCTGAAGGCCTGGTGTGGTGGTTCATGTCTGCAATCTCAGCACTTTGGGAGGCCAAGGTGAGCAGAGCACTTGAGGTCATGGCCAATATAGTGAAACCATGACTATACTAAAAATACAAAAAATTAGCTGGAAATGGTGGCACGTGCCTGTAATCCCAGCTACTCTGGAGGCTGAGGCAGGAAAATCGCTTGAACTCCAGAGGCAGAGGTTATACTGAGCCTAGATTGTGCCATTGCACTCCAGCCTGGGCAATGGAGCAAAACTCCATCTCAAAAAAAAAAAAAAAAAGGCCGGGCGCGGTGGCTCAAGCCTGTAATCCCAGCACTTTGGGAGGCCGAGGCGGGTGGATCACGAGGTCAGGAGATCGAGACTATCCTGGCTAACATGGTGAAACCCCGTCTCTACTAAAAATACAAAAAAAAAACTAGCCGGGCGTGGTGGCGGGCGCCTGTAGTCTCAGCTACTTGGGAGGCTGAGGCGGGAGAATGGCGTGAACCCGGGAGGCGGAGCTTGCAGTGAGCCGAGATCACGCCACTGCACTCCAGCCTGTGAGACACAGCGAGACTCCGTCTCAAAAAAAAAAAAAAAAAAAACAGAGGCTGGGCGTGGCGGCGGTTCACACCTGTAATCCTAGCACTTTGGGAGGCTGAGGTGGGTGGATTACCTGAGCCCAGGAGTTCGAGACCAGCCTGGGCAACACGGTAAAAATCCATCTCTACTAAAATACAAAAAAAAGGCCGGGCGCGGTGGCTCAAGCCTGTAATCCCAGCACTTTGGGAGGTGGAGACGGGCGGATCACGAGGTCAGGAAATCGAGACCATCCTGGCTAACACGGTGAAACCCCGTCTCTACTAAAAATACAAAAAAAAATAAGCCGGGCGAGGTGGCGGGTGCCTGTAGTCCCAGCTGCTCGGGAGGCTGAGGCAGGAGAATTGCGCGAACCCGAACCCGGGAGGCGGAGCTTGCAGTGAGCGGAGATCTGGCCACTGCACTCCAGCCTGGGCGACAGAGCCAGACGCCGTCTCAAAAAAAAAAAAATACAAAAAAAATACAAAAAAAAAAAAATTAGCCGCACCTGTAATCCCAGCTACTAGAGAGACTGAGACAGGAGAATCGCTTGAACCCCGGGGGTGGAGGTTGCAGTGAGCCGAGATCGCACCATTGCTCTCCAGCCTGGGTGACAGAGTGATAGACTCCATCAAAATAAAGGAAGAAAGAAACAAGGAAGGAAGGAAGGAAGGAAGGGAGGGAGGGACGGAGGGAGGGAGGGAGGGAGGAGAGAAAACCTCCTGACTCTACAGGTGGTTGGGTAAGTCACTCAACCTTTCCACAAAATAGAAATTGTAATTAATGAAGTCCCTGCCAATTCCAACGTACTATGATTCTATCTTGATAATTGTTAACCCAGGAGAGAAAACTAAGATTAAGTGACTTGCCAGGGTTACACAACAAATTATTGACAAATCTGGGACAAGACTGTATCTGCTGACTTGAAGTCCAATACTTTTTTACCTTATGATTCCAGGGACATAAGTAAACCACCAGTAAAATCAAATCTGCATAATAATGACCCATATATGAGGATTAAATTGCTGAAAATTATATTTTCAATACTAGGCAGAGAGCCAATGGTTGGATTATGAAACATGGCTGAGAAATTGTTTTCTAAAAACTACTTCTAGGGCCGGGCACAGTGGCTCATGCCTGTAATCCAAGCACTTTGGCAGGCTGAGGTGGGTGGATCACGAGTTCAGGAGTTCAAGACCAGCCTGGCCAACATGGTGAAACCCAGGCTGTCCTAAAAATACAAAAATTAGCTGGGCCTGGTGGTGGGCGCTTGTAATCCCAGCTAATCAGGAGGCTGAAGCAGGGAATTGCTTAAACCCGGGAGGCAGAGGTTGCAGTGAGCCAAGATCGTGCCACTGCCCTACAGCCTGGGTGACAGAGTGAGACTCCATCTCAAAAAAAAAGAAAAAAAATTTAAAAATTTCTGGGCCAGGCACAGTGGCTTATGCCTGTAATCCCAGAACTTTGGGAGGCCGAGGCGGGCAGATCACGAGGTCAGGAGTTTAAAACCAGCCTGGTCAATATGGTGAAACCACATCTCTACTAAAAATACAAAAAATTAGCCTGGTGTGTTGGCATACGCCTGTAATCCCAGCTACTCAGGAGGGTGAGGCAGGAAAGTTGCTTGAACCCAGGAGGCAGAGGTTGCAGTGAGCTGAGATGGTGCCATTGGACTTCAGCTAGGACTACCCCTATAATAACTTGGAGCCATAATAGTTTCCTTGGCCAGGCATGGTGGCTCACACCAGTAATCCCAGCAATTTGGGAGGCCAAGGTGGTCAAATAACTTGAGGTCAGGAGTTCGAGACCAGCATGGCCAACATGGCAAAATCCAGTCTCTACTAAAAATACGAAAATTGGCCGGGCGTGGTGGCACTTGGTTATAATGCCAGTCACTCGGGAGGGTGAGATACAAGAATCATTTAAGTCCGGGAGGCGGAAGTTGCAGTAAGCCAAGATTGCGCCATTGCACTCCAGCCTGGGTGACAGAGGGAAACTCTGTCTAAAAAAAAAAAAAGTTCCCTTTAGCCAGGCATGGTGATAGTGCATATCTGTAATCCCAGCCACTCAAGAGACTGAGACCTCAGGATCCTTTGAGCCCAGGAGTTCCAGAAGAGCATGGGAACATAGTGAGAACCCTACCCCATAACTCTTTTCCCTCTTCCCAAAAATAAAGAAAATAAAATGATGGGAAAAACAGCAAACACAACCCTGTTTTCTGGATGTAAACTTTTTTTTTTTTGAGACAGAATCTCACTCTGTCACTCAGGCTGGAGTGCAGTGGCACGATCTTGGCTCACTGCAACCTCTGCCTCCCAGGTTCAAGCAATGCTCCTGCCTCAGCCTCGTGAGTAACTGGGACTACAGGCATGCGCCACTACATCTGGGATATAAATCTGTTTGGAATGTGCAACACATGACCATGGGGACATGTGGTGTTTGTGTAGAACCTTTGGGTCTGGTGTGGTGGCAGGTGCCTATAACCCCAGCTACTGGGGAGGCTGATGTGGGAGGATCACTTGAGCCCAGGAGTTCAAGACCAACCTGGGCAAGATAGACCCCTATCTAAAAAAAATAAAAATAAAAACCTCACTTGCAGCCAGGTACAGTGGCTCATGCCTGTAATCCCAGCACTTTGGGAGGCCAAGGTGGGTGGATCGCCTGAGGTCAGGAGTTCGAGACCAGCCTGACCAACATGGTCAAACCCCATCTCTACTAAAAATACAAAAAAATTAGCCAGGCGTGGCGGCAGCCACCAGTAATCTCAGCTACTCGGGAGGCTGAGGCAGGAGAATCGCTTGAACCTGGGACACGGAGATTGCAGTGAGCCGATATTGTGCCATTGCACTCCAGCCTGGGCAACAAGAGTGAAACTCTGTCTCAAAAAAAAAGTATATATATATATATCTCTCTCTCTCCTGGAAACAAACTGGCGTTTAATAAACTTTTTATTTATTTTATTTTTATTTTATTTTATTTTTTGAGACAGAGACTCACGCTGTTGCCAGGCTGGAGTGCAGTGGTGGGATCTTGGCTCACTGCAACCTCTGCCTCTAGGGTTCAAGCAATTCTCCTGCCTCAGCCTCCTGAGTAGCTGGGACTAGAGTCACATGCCACCACATCCAGCTAATTTTTATATTTTTAGTAGAGATGGGGTTTCACCATGTTGGCCAGGATGGTCTCGATCTCTTGACTTCACGGTCCTCCCACCTTGGTCTCCCAAAGTGCTGGGATTATAGTTGTAAGCCACTATGCCCGGCCTTTATTTATTTTTTATTTACTTTTTTGAGACAGAGTCTCGCTCTGTTGCACAGGCTGGAGTGTAGTTGCGCGATCTCAGCTCACTACAACCTCTGCCTCCCGGGTTCAAGCGATTCTCCTGCCTCAGCCTCCCGAGTAGCTGGGATTACAGGCATGTGCCACCATACTCAGCTAATTTTTGTATTTTTTGTAGAGACAGGATTTCAGCATGTTGGCCAAGCTGCTCTCGAACTCCTGACCTAGTGATTCACCTGCCTTGGCCTCCCAAAGTGCTGGGATTACAGCAGTGAGCCACTGTGCCCAGCCTTATTTTTTTTTTTTCTTTTTTTTTTTAGACAGAGTCTCACTCAGTGCCCAGGCTGCAATGCACTGATGGGATCTCAGTTCGCTGTGACCTCCACCTTCCAGGTTCACGTGGTTCTCTTGCCTCAGCCTCTGGAGTAGCTGGGACTTCAGGCGCATGCCACCACACCTGCCTAATTTTTTGTATTTTTAGTGGGGACAGGGTTTCACCATGTTAGCCAGGTTGATCTGGAACTCCTGACCTCAAGTGATCCACCGCCTGGCCTCCCAAAGTGCTGGGATTACAAGTGCGAGCCACCACACCTGGTCTCCTTTTTTGTTTCGTTTTGTTTTGTTTTGTTTTGAGACAGGGTCTGTCTATGTTGCCAAGGCTGGTCTAGAACTCCTAGGCTCAAGTGATCCCACCAGACAGATCAAAACAAACACTGAAATTCTTTGAGTATAATGTCTGTTCTGCTCCCTCTGGTACTGGGCACTCTTACTATGAACACAGTCCATCTTCAAGGTCTCTTTTGTGCTGAGGAACAGGGGAATGTCCAGCATAAGTTACAATGTCACAAAGTTCTTCCATGAAGATTCAGTTGTTTTTTTTTTTTAAGTAAGCATTTCCTCGGTTGTGGCAAGCTTTCGATGAGTAGCTAGAGTTCTGAGAATGATCATTCTGTGAGTTTCTGCCAATTTATTCATGGTCCTTGTAGAGGGACAGACCAGGTGTTCCTTACGCCACCATTTTCACTAACTTCGCCTGTGTTTCCCATCCCAATAAGGTCTTTATCCTATCCAATTCCTGAGGCATTATCCTGGGCATTATTCCTTATTTTCTCTCTCTTCTACAAACCCTTACATGCCTGCCTATTGTCCTCAGTATAAAATGCAAACTTCACAATCTAATTTATAAGGTCCATCACAGGCCAGGTGCAGGGGCTCAAATTTGTAATCTCAATCTTTGGGATGCCAAGGCAGGAGGATCACTGGAGCCCAGGAGTTCAAGACCAGCCTGGGCAACATGAGGAGACCCTTTCTTTCTTTCCTTCTTTCCTTCCTTCCTCCCTTCCTCCCTCCCTCCCTCCCTTCCTCTCTCTCTCTCTTTCTTGACAGAGTATTTCCCTGTCGCCCAGGCTGGAGTGTAGTGGTGTGATCTCGGCCCACTGCAACCTCTTCCTCCCTGGTTCAAGCAATTCTCCTGCCTCAGCCTCCTGGGTAGCTGGGACTACAGACGCCCACCACAGTGCCCAGGTACTTTTTGTATTTTTGGTAGAGACAGGGTTTCACCATATTGGCCAGGCTGGTCTCGAACTCCTGACCTGGTGATCCACCCGCCTTGGCCTCCCAAAGTGCTGGGATTACAGGCATGAGCCACCATGCCTGGCCGGGAAACCCTTTCTTTCCCAAACAATGTAAAAACTACCTGACTGGGCTGGGCGCGGTGGCTCAAGCCTGCAATCCCAGCACTTTGGGAGGCTGAGGCAGGCGGATCATGAGGTCAGGAGATCGAGACCATCCTGACTAACACAATGAAATCCTGTCTCTACTAAAAAACACAAAAAATTAGCCAGGCGTGGTGGCAGGCGCCTGTAGTCCCAGCTACTCCAGAGGCTGAAGTAGGAGAATGGCGTCAACCTGGGAGGCGGAGCTTGCAGTGAACGGAGCTACTCCGGAGGCTGAAGTAGGAGAATGGCGTCAACCTGGGAGGCGGAGCTTGCAGTGAACGGAGATCGCGCCCCTGCACTCCAGCCTGGGCGACAGAGTGAGACTCCGTCTCAAAAAAGAAACAAATTACCTGGCTGTAGTGGTACAAACCTGTGGACCCAACTACTCAGGAGGTAACAGGATTCCTTCAGCCCAGGACATAGAGGCTGTGATCTTGCCACTCCAGCCTAGGTGACAGAGCAAGACCCTGTCTCAAAAAATAAAAAATAAATAAAGAAGAAGGTCCATCATAATCTGTTCACTACTTGCCTCTCAGACTTATATCCTGACATCCACTCCTGCCCAATTTCCCAACCAACCTCTGCCACATACTCTATACCCCATAGGGAACTATTTTCCATTTCCAGAATGTCCTTGCTCTTTTACCTCAGGCTTTCAGTTATGTTATTCCCACCTGCTTGGAACATTCTCCTCTATTCTACCTGCTGTGGATAACCTAATTTATCCTCTAAGTCATAGCTTAGAATCATGTTCCTCTGGAAGCTTTCTTTCACTACTCTGGTATAGATTTAGGGGTTGACAAACCTTTTTTTTTTTTTTCCAAGACAGAGCCTCGGCTAATTTTTTGTAACCACACATGGCTAACTTTTTATATTTTTAGTAGAGATGGGGTTTCACCATGTTTCCCAGGCTGGTCTTGAACTCCTGACCTCAAGTGATCCACCTACCCCAGCCTCTCAAAGTGCTGGGATTACAGGAGTGAGCCATCGCCCAACTTTTTTTTTGGAGACAGAATTTCACTCTGTTGCCCAGGCTGGAACACAGCCTCAGTTCACTGCAACCTTCGCCTCCTGGGTTCAAGCAATTCTCCTGACTCAGCCTCCTGAGTATCCGGGATAACAGGCATGTGCTACTGCACCTGGCTAATTTTTGTATTTTTAGTAGAGACGGGGTTTTGCCATGTTCCAGGCTAGTCTCAAACTCTTGGCCTCATGTAATCTGCCCACCCGAGCCTCCCAAAGTTCTGGGATTACAAGCGTGAGCCACCACGCCTGGCCCCAACCATTTAAAAATGTAAAAACCACTGGGTACGGTGGCATGTACCTGTAGTCCCAGCTACTTGGGAGGCTGAGACAGGAGGAGTGCTTGAGTCCAGGAGTTCTGGGCTGCAGCACATGATGCCAATTGTGTGTCTGCCCTAAGTTCGGCATCAATATGGCAACCTCCCAGGAGCAGGGAGCCACCAGGTTGCCTAAGCAGGGGTGAACCAGCCCGTCAGAAACAGAGCAGGTGAAAACTCCAGTGTTGCTCAGTAGTGGGATCGCACCTGTGAATAGCCACTGCACTACAGCCTGGGCAACATAGTGAGACCTGTCTCTTAAAATTAGTAAATAATGTAAAAACCATTTTTTTTCCTTTTTGAAATAGAGTCTGCTCTGTGGCCCTGGCTGGAGTGCAGTGGTACAATCTTGGTTCACCGCAACCTCCATCTCCCGAATTCAAATGATTCTCGTGCCTCAGCCTCCTGAGTTGCTGGGACTACAGGCATGCGCCACCACACCTGACGCATTTTTGTATTTTTAGTAGAGACGAGGTTTCACTGTGTTAGCCAGGCTGGTCTTGAACTCCTGGCCTCAAGTGATCCGCCTGCCTCGGCCTCCCAAAGTGCTGGGATTACAGGCGTGAGCCACCGTGCCTGGCCTAAAATCATTATTACCTTGTGGGCCATACAAAAACAGGTGGCGTGTAGTTTGGCCATCCCTCACGTAGATAAAATAATCTCTGCAGCTCCTTCCTGTTCCAAAATGCCATAATTACTATATGTAAATCAGCCTCTCCCCGAAATCTACCCAAACATATTTATCCTACAGCCTTTCCCTAGGGGCTGTTTTCTGTTTTTTCCAGGTAAGAGGTAAATATAGTAATATAATAAATTAATCCTTTTTGCATGCATTTTAGCAGAGCTCCTGGAGAATTTGTCCCTGATATCCCTTTAAGGGATTCATTTTGAGGTCAGTTTTTTCATGCCAAGGGAAAGACTCGTTGAGGCTCTTCAGCTCATCTGTCATGTCTCTGGTTCTAGGCTTTTCCACTGTTGGCTGCACATTAGAATCATCTGGGAACTTTTGGGGAAAAACAAAAGCAAAACAGAATACTTATGCCAGGCCTAATAAATCAGATTCTCTAGGAGCAGAGACTGGACATCAATATTGTTTTAAAAACCCAAAAACCGGCCGGGCGCGGTGGCTCAAGCCTGTAATCCCAGCACTTTGGGAGGCCGAGATGGGCGGATCACGAGGTCAGGAGATCGAGACCATCCTGGCTAACACGGTGAAACCGTCTCTACTAAGAAATACAAAAAATAGCCAGGCGAGGTGGCGGGCGCCTGTAGTCCCAGCTACTCGGGAGGCTGAGGCAGAAGAATGGCGGGAACCCAGGAGGCGGAGCTTGCAGTGAGCTGAGATCCGGCCACTGCACTCCAGCCTGGGCAACAGAGTGAGACTCCGTCTCAAAAAAAAAAAAAACAAAAAAAAAAAAACCAAAAAAACCCAAAAACCTTCAGATGATTTTAAAGTGGAATCAGGGTTGAATACCAATGTGTTTTTCAATTACTTAGAGGCTCCAGTTGTATTTACAAATTTTGGTGTGCATAATAGTCACTGTGGTACTTGTTAAACAGGGAGATTTTCCTCACTCCACCCCTAGAGATTATAATTCAGTAGATCTGAGTGGGGTTTAGGAATCCATATTTTTAAGTGGCCCCAGATAATTCTCATTTGGATGCTATGAAGCCATTACTGTAAGAGATACTATCATAGGCATTATGAATATATAAGTGAGTTGGAGATCGGTGGTCCTGTGTTTTCTCATTGTTTAATTTTTTTTTTTTTTTTTTTTTTTTTGAGACAGTTTCACTCTTGTTGTCCAGGCTGGAGTGCAATGGCACCATCTCGGCTCACCATAACCTCTGCCTCCCAGGTTCAAGTGATTCTCCTGCCTCTGCCTCCCGAGAGTAGCTGGGATTACAGGCATGTGCCACCACACCTGGCTAATTTTGTATTTTTAGTAGAGATGGGATTTCTCCATGTTGGTCAAGCTGGTCGTGAACTCCCGACGTCAGGTGATCCGCCCGCCTAGGCCTCCCAAAGTGCTGGGATTACAGACGTGAGCCCCCATGCCCGGCCTCATTGTTTGATTCTTATGGTGATCTGTTAAACATGATTAATGTTCTACACAAATTAATCTATGCCAATAGAAGTGAAAATAGTAGGCCGGGTGAGGTGGCTCATGCCTGTAATCCCAGCACTTTGGGAGGCCAAGGCAGGTGGATCATCTGCTGGTCAGGAGTTCGAGACCAACCTGGCCAACATGGTAAAACCCTGTCTCTACTAAAAATACAAAAATTAGCTGGGCATGGTGGCAGGTGCCTGTAATCCCAGCTAGTCAGGAGGCTGAGATAGGTTCAAGAATCCAGGGTTCAAGCAATTCTCCTGCCTCAGCCTCCCGAGTAGCTGGGATTACAGGCATGCGCACTACACCCAGCTAATTTTTGTATTTTTAGTTGAGATGGATTTTTGCCATATTGACCAAGTTGGTCTGGATCTCCTGACCTGAAGTGATTTGCCTGCCTTGGCCTCCCAAAGTGCTGGGATTACAGGCATGAGCCATCGTGCCCAGCCATCTTTATTTTCTTCTCTTTGCTTATTTTGGATTGCTTGAGCCCAGGAGTTTGGGCAACCTAGCAAGACCCCCATCTCCACAAAAAATTGTAACAGTTAGCTGGGTATAGTGGCACACGCCTGTAGTCTCAGCTACTTGAGAGGCTGAGGCAGGTGGATTGCTTGGGTCCAGGAGGTCAAGGCTGCTGTGAGCCATGATTGCATTACTACAGTCTACTAAGTTTCAACATGAATTTTCGAGGGGACACAAACATTCAAACTATAGCATGTATTTTCTGACATTCTTCATTCTTTTGTGTGAATCTAATTGCCCTCTGATATCACTTTCTTTCTGCTTAAATAATGCTTTTTTTTTGAGATGGAGTCTCACTCTTGTCACCTAGGCTGGAGTGCAGTGGTACAATCTTGGCTCACTTCAACCTCCACCTCCCAGGTTCAAGTGATTCTTCTGCCTCAGCCTCCCATGTAGCTGGGATTACAGGCATGCGCCACCACACCTGGCTAATTTTGTATTTTAGTAGACATGGGGTTTCTCCATGTTGGTCAGGCTGGTCTCGAACTCCCCACTTCAGGTCATCCACCCGCCTCGGCCTCCCAAAGTGCTGGGATTACAGACATGAGCCACTGCACCCAGCCTTTTTTTTTCTTTAGAACAAGCTCAGTACTGAAGGATACTCGTATTATTATAATTTTACAGCATAGTCAACCTGGAGTCACATGCACAAAGACAGGTTCAATTTTATCCTCTTTGCTGATAGGACAATTTTTTTTTCTTTCTTTTTCTTTTTCTTTCTTTTTTTTTTTTTTTTTTTTGAGACAGAGTCTCACTCTGTCACCCAGGCTGAAGTGCAGTGGCATGATCTCAGCTTACCACAACCTCTGCCTCCTGGGTCCAAGTGATTCTCCCACCTCAGCCTATTGAGTAGCTGGGATTACAGGCATCCTCGATCATGCCCCACTAGTTTTTGTATTTTTGTAGAGGCAGGGGTCTCACCATGTTGGCCAGGCTGGTCTTGAACTCCTGACCTCAGGTGATAGGCTCACCTCAGCCTCCCAAAGTGCTGAGATTATAGGCGTGAGCCACAGCGCCCGGCCAGAAACATTTTTTTCTAGCCTACCTTTGACTCAGCCTATTGAGAATACAAGGTCTCTTTATTAAGGGCTGCCTTTTATTACCCAAAGCTTAGTCTCCAACTCTCATACATAGTTATTCATCATCCAGACTCTAGGATAAGCCTCCAGGGGTTCCCCAGGAATTTAGCATTCTGAGATTAACTCCTTACTCCCGGCCGGGCGCGGTGGCTCACGCCTGTAATCCCAGCACTTTGGGAGGCCGAGGCGGGCGGATCACAAGGTCAGGAGATCGAGACCACGGTGAAACCCCGTCTCTACTAAAAATACAAAAAATTAGCCGGGCGCGGTTGTGGGCGCCTGTAGTCCCAGCTACTCGGGAGGCTGAGGCAGGAGAATGGCGTGAACCCGGGAGGCGGAGCTTGCAGTGAGCTGAGATCCGGCCACTGCACTCCAGCCTGGGCGACAGAGCGAGACTCCGTCTCAAAAAAAAAAAAAAAAACAAAAAACAAAAAAAAAAACTCCTTACTCCCTTTTAACTTTTTTTTTTTTTTTTTTTTTTTTTGAGACGGAGTCTCGCGCTGTCACCCAGGCTGGAGTGCAGTGGCCGGATCTCAGCTCACTGCAAGCTCCGCCTCCCGGGTTCACGCCATTCTCCTGCCTCCGCCTCCCGAGTAGCTGGGACTACAGGCGTCCGCCACCTCGGCCGGCTAGTTTTTTGTATTTTTTAGTAGAGACGGGGTTTCACCGTGTTAACCAGGATGGTCTCGATCTCCTGACCTCGTGATCCGCCCGTCTCGGCCTCCCAAAGTGCTGGGATTACAGGCTTGAGCCACCGCGCCCGGCCTTAACTTTTTTTTTTAACACTTGGGAATTCCTCTTATTTTCTTGTTTGTTTAGTGACACATTTAAATGTATATTTGTTGGGGTTTATCCAATATCTGAATATTCTGCTGCATAAGACTTTTTAGAATATTAAGTCATGCATGTTCTTGGAAATGGAGGTCCCATTCTAAAATCCAAACTCATCCTGTTTTGGCGTTACTCTGGACTCATGGTCCTTGGTCAGCCCATTGATTGGGCAAATGTCCCATCGACACTCACACAGTGGACATTTCTCAAAATATAGGAAGAAGATTAGACACTCACAGTAGCAAATGTCCACTCTGCTTACTGGTTTTGGATGTGAATTCCAAATTCCTTGGGTAGAGAATATGACTGGAACAGCTAGAGATCAGGCTGCTGTAATATAAATGTGATTGATTAGGGCCAGGTGCAGTGGCTCACGCCTGTAATCATTTTCAGATGTTAAGATGGGTGGATCACCTGAGGTCAGGACTTGAAACCAGCCATGACCAACATGGTGAAACCCTGTCTCTACTAAAAATGCCAAAATTAGCTGCGTGTGGTGGTGGGCATCTGTAATCTCAGCTACTCGGGAGGCTGAGGCATGAGAATTGCTTGAACCTGGGAGGCAGAAGTTGCAGTGAGCTAAGATCATTCCACTGCACTCCAGCCTGGGTGACAGAGTGAGACTCCGTCTTGGAAAAAAAACAAAGTAATTGATCAGGGCTTACCTTTAGGACTGCTGTGAAAGTTTCCAGAGAAAGAGAAAATAATTATTCACTGAGAAGAAATCCATTTTACCTTTTCTACCTAGTGAAGCCTTCCTTCTCCCCCTCCCCTCCCCTTCCCTTCCCTTCTTTTTTTTTGTGAGACAGAGTTTCGCTCTTGCTGCCCAGGCTGGAGAGCAATGGTGCAATCACAGCTCACCGTAACCTCCGCCTCCCACGTTCAACCGATTCTTCTGCCTCAGCCTCCTGAGTAGCTGGGATTACAGGCATGTGACACCATGCCCGGCTAATATCTTTTGAATTTTTAGTAGAGACGGGGTTTCTCCATGTTGGTCAGGCTGATCTCGAACTCCCGACCTCAGGTGATCTGCCTGCCTCAGCCTCCCAAAGTGTTGGGATTACAGGCGTGAGCCAACGAAAAATTAATTTGATAAGGTCCAATTTCATCTTAACCTTTTACCTTTTATTAATTGTGCTTTTGATGTCATGTTTAAGAACACTTTTTCTATGGTAGGTCCAGAACATTTTCTCATGTTTTCTTTTAGAAGTTTTACTGTTTAAATTTTAAAAACTTATTTATGTATTTATTTATTTTTAGAGATAAGGTCTCAATCTGATGCCCAGGCTGGAGTGCGGTGGCCCAATCTTGGCTTACTGTAGTCTTGATTCGTAAACTCAAATGATCCTCCCATCTCTGCTTCCTGAGTAGCTGGGACTACAGGCGCATGCCAGTGCACCTAGTTAATTTTTCTTTCTTTCTTTCTTTTTTTTTTGAGACATTTGTTCATTGATTGAAAGACTTAATATTGGCCGGGCGCGGTGGCTCAAGCCTGTAATCCCAGCACTTTGGGAGGCCGAGGCGGGTGGATCACGAGGTCAGGAGATCGAGACTATCCTGGCTAACATGGTGAAACCCCGTCTCTACTAAAAATACAAAAAACTAGCCGGGTGAGGTGGCGGGCGCCTGTAGTCTCAGCTACTTGGGAGGCTGAGGCGGGAGAATGGCGTGAACCCGGGAGGCGGAGCTTGCAGTGAGCCGAGATCACGCCACTGCACTCCAGCCTGGGAGACACAGTGAGACTCCGTCTCAAAAAAAAAAAAAAAAAAAAAAAAAAAAAAAAGAAAGACTTAATATTGTTATGATGGCAGTACTTCTCAGATTGATCTTCACATTCAGTGAAATTCTTACCCACATTCTAACTGCTGGCTTGGAAAGGTGGCTCACACCTGTAATACCAGCACTTTGGAAGGCCCAGCTGGGTGGATCACTGGAGGCCAGGAGTTTGAGACCAGCCTGGCTAACACAGTGAAGCCCTATCTCTACTAAAAATAGAAAAAATTTGCTAGGTGTGGGGGCACGCACCTGTAATCCCAGCTACTTGGGAGGCTGAGGCATGAAAATCGTTTGAACTCAGGAGGCAGAGGTTGCGGTGAGCCAAGATCTTTCCACTGCACTCCAGCCTGAAAGACGTTGAGACAATGTTTTCCTATTTATGTAGATCTTCTTTATTTTTTTTTCAATAATGTTTTGTAGTTTTCAGTGCATAAGTCTTACATTTCCTTGTATAAATTTATTCCTAGGCCAGGCACGGTGGTCACGCCTGTAATCACAGCACTTTGGGAGGCCAAGGTGGGCAGATCACAAGGTCAGGAGTTCGAGACCAGCTTGACCAAAATGGTGAAACCCCATCTCTAATAAAAATATAAAAAATTAGCTGGGCGTGGTTGTGCATGTCTGTAATCCCAGCTACTCAGGAGACTGAGGCAGGAGTATCACTTGAACCAGGAGGCGGAAGTTGCAGTGAGCAGAGATCATACCATTGCATTCCAGCCTGGCAACAGAGCGAGACAACGTCTCAAAAAAAAAAAACTTATTCCTAAGTATATATACATATTCGATGCTACCGTAAATGAAATTATTTTCTTTTTTTTCTATTAATTAACTTATTTGTTTAGAGACAGAGTCTCCCTCTGTCACCTGGGCTGGAATGCAGTGCCTCCATCTCAGCTGACTGCAACCTCTGCTTCCCAAGTTCAAGTGATTCTCCTGTCTCAGCCTCCTGAGTAGCTGGTACTACAGTCACAGACCACCATGACTGGCTGATTTTTTTTTCTTTTTTCTTTTTTTTTTGAGACAGAGTCTTGCTCTGTCACCCAGACTAGAGTCAGGGTGAAATCTCGGCTAACTGCAACCTCTGCCTCCTAGGTTCAAGCTATTATCCTGCCTGAGCCTCCGTAGTAACTTGGACTACAGGCGTGTGCCACCATGCCCGGCTAATTTTTGTATTTTGAGTAGAGACGAGATTTCGCCATGTTGGCCAGGCTGGTCTCGAGCTCCTGACCTCAAGTGATCCACTTACCTCGAGCTCTGAAAGTGCTGGGATTATAGGCGTGAGCCACCACACCCAGCCAGCTGATTTTTATTGATTGATTGAGTTTTTTTTTTTTTTTTTTTTTTCTTTTTTGAGACGGAGTCTCTCTCAGTTGCCAGGCTGGAGTGCACTGGCACGATCTCAGCTCCCTGCAACCTCCACCTCCCCAGTTCAAGCGACTCTCCTGCCTGTGTCCCGAGTAGCTGGGACTACAGGTGCGCACTACCATGCCCAGCTAAGTTTTGTATTTTTAGTAGAGACGGGGTTTCACCATGTTGGCCAGGATGGTCTGGTTCTCTTGACCTCGTGATCCACCCGCCTCAGCCTCCCAAAGTGCTGGGGATACAGGTGTGAGCCACTGAGCCCGACCTGATTGTTATTTTTATCTTTATTTTTGAGATGGAGTCTCCCTCTGTCGGCCAGGCTGGAATGCAATGGTGCGATCTCAATTTACTGCAACCTACTCTCAGGTTCAAGCGATTCTCCTGCCTCAGCTTCCCAAGTAGCTGGGATTGTAGGCGTATGCCACCATGCCTGGCTAATTTTTTGTTGTTGAGACGGAGTCTTGCTCTGTCACCCAGGCTGGAGTGCATTGGTGCGATCTTGGCTCACTGCAACCTTTGTCTTCCAGGTTCAAGTGATTCTCCTGCCTCAGCCTCCTTTTGGAGAAAAAGCCTTTTTCCTCCAAATTCCTTTTCAGATTTTTTTTTTTTTTTTTTTTTTTTCAGAGACAGACTCTTGTTCTGTTGCCCAGGCTGGAGTGTGTGATCTCGGCTGACTGCAACCTCTGCCTCCCGGATTCAAGCGATTCTCTTGCCTCAGCCTCCGGAGTAGCTGGGATTACAGGTGTGTGTAATTAGCCACAAAGCCTGGCTAATTTTTGTATTTTTAGTAGAAACAGGGTTTCACTATGTTGGCCCAGCTGGTCTCGAACTCCTGCCCTCAATTGCTCCACCTGCCTTGGCCTCCCAAAGTGGTGGGATTACCGGCATGAGCCACTGCCCCTGACCAAAGCTTGATTTTTCTAGACATCCTGAGGCAAGTGGGACAGAAGACAAAGCCCAGGACCTGGGGAAAGTGGGAAATCTAAATCTGGGAACTCAGTCTACAGTTTCAGTGAGGGTAATTGGGAAGTAATTATATCTTTCCCTAACGGAGTGAAAAGAAATATGTCTTGGAAGAGATCGAGTTTGTGGAGGTGTGTGGGGGTGGCACTAGACCCATAAGCCAGCCCTCCCAGGGATATGTAGCCCAAATAGACATCTCCTGGTGGTCAAAAATACAAACCTCAAATGGTGAATTGTTTCAAGTGCCCTTCTTTGCAGAAGCAAAAGCAAATCCTCTCTGGAGGAATAAACCTTTATCCTAGGCCTTGAAGAATTCCCACAAACATTTTCCAAGGAAAATGTGGCTCATGGTAAAAAAATAACTTAGCATGCAAAGAATGAGAATGAGTAAAGAAAACTGACTTGAGAAACAGATCTGCTAATTCCAATGATCTGGTAAAAGAATAAAAGTAGGCCAGGCATGGTGGTTCATGCCTGTAATCAACAGAGCGAGACTCCATCTCAACAACAAAAAAAAATAAATACAAAAATTAGCCAGGCGTGGTGGCACACACCTGTAGTCCAAGCTACTGGGGAGGCTAAGGCAGGAGAATCACTTGAACTCAGGAGGCAGAGGTTGCAGTGAGCTGAAATTGCATCACTGCACTTCAGCCTGGGCGACAGAGCAAGACTCCATCTCAAAAAAAAAAAAAAAAGAAAGAAAGAAAGAAAGAAAAAAAAAACCAAAGGGCTGGGTGCAGTGGCTCACGTCTGTAATCCCAGCACTTTAGGAGGCCAAGGTAGGAGGATTTCTTGAAGCCAGGAGTTCAAGACCAGACTGGGCAATATAGTAAGACCCTGTCCCTTAAAAGAAAAAGAAAACAGTCCAGGTGTGGTGGCTCACACCTGTAATCCTAGCACTTTGAGAGGCCAAGGCAGGCAGATCACTTGGGGTCAGGAGTTCAAGACCAGCCTGGCCAACAAGGTAAAACCCCATCTCTACTAAAAAAACAAACAAACAAAAAGAGCTGGGCACAGTGGCCCACGCCTGTAATCCTACCACTTTGGGAGGCCGAGGCAGACGGATCACCTGAAGTCAGGAGTTCGAGACCAGCCTGGCCAACATGGTGAAATCCTGTCTCTACTAAAAAATACAAAAATTAGCTGGGTGTGGCGGCACACGCCTGTAATCCTAGCTACTTTTAGAAACGCAGCCTTCCATGTAAAACGAAGTTGAGCTCCAGAAACTAAAGAGACAGTTCAGTGTTTTATTATTTTATTTTATTTTTTGAGATGGAGTGTTGCTCTGTCAGCAAGGCTGGAGTGCAGTGGCGGGATCTTGGCCCACTGCAACCTCCACCTCCCAGTTCAAGCAGTTGTCTTGCCTCAGCCTCCCCAGTAGCTGGGAATTCAGGTGCACATCACCACACCCGGCTAATTTTAGTATTTTTAGTAGAGACGGGTTTCACGATGTTGGTCAGGCTGGTCTCAAACTCCTGACCTCAGATGATCTGCCTGCCTCAGCCTCCCAAAGTGCTGGGATTACAGACATGAGCCATTGCCCCCGGCTGGACAGTTCGGGTTTTATAGCACAAGTTCCTGCCCAAGTTCCAATCAGGTCCATTTATGCAAATGAAGGTGTCAAACTAGCTTAGTTCTGATTGGTCAGTATAGCTCGGTTCTGATTGGTCTCTTCAGCCCAGATTGAGCTCTGATTGGTTGGTTCAGGTGAGTGGGGTTTTTTTGTTTGTTTGTTTTGTTTTTGTTTTTTGTTTTTTGTTTTTGTTTTTGACAAGATATCTCTTACTCTGTAGCACAGGCTGGAGTTCAGTGGTGCATCTCCCCTCACAGCAACCTCCACCTCCCAGATTCAAGTGATTCTTCTCCCTCAGCCTCCCAAGTAGCTGAAATTACGGACATGTGCCACCATGCCCAGCTCATTTTTGTACTTTCAGTAGAGGCAGGGTTTCACCCTGTTGGCCAGGCCAGTCTTGAACTCCTGACCTTAAGTGATCTGCCCACCTAGGCCTTCCAACATGCTGGGTTTACACACGTGCCCCACCACACCCAGTGGCCAGTTCAAGTGAGTTCTGAAAGTACCAAAGTTTTAAAAATGCTGGTTTTGGGCTGGGTGCGGTGGCTCACAACTGTAATCCCAGCACTTAGGGAGGCCGCGACGGGCAGATTATTGAAGCTCAGGAGTTCAAGACCAGCCTGGCCAACAGGGTGAAACCCGGTCTCTACTGAAAATACAAAAATTAGCCAGACTTGGTGGCAGGTACCCGTAATCCCAGCTACTCCAGTGGCTGAGATAGGAGAATCACTTGAACCTGGGAGGTGGAGACTGCAGTGAGCAGAGATCACGCCACTGCACTCCAGCCTGGGTGACAGAGCGAAACTCCATCTCAAAAATATAAATAAATAAATAAATAAACAAACAAACAAACAGACATTGGTTTTTAGATGACTCAGAGTGTGGGCTGGGTGTGGTGACTCACGCCTGTAATCCCAGCACTTTGGGAGGCCATGGTGGGCAGATCACCTGAGGTCAGGAGTTCAAGACCAGCCTGACCAACATGAAAAACCCCGTCTCTACTAAAATACAAAATTAGCCGGGTGTAGTGGCACATGTCTGTAATCCCAGCTACTGGGGAGGCTGAGGCAGGAGAATCGCTTGAACCTGGGAGGCGAAGGTTGCTGTGAGATCGCGCCATTGCACTCCAGCCTAGGCAACAAGAGCGAAATTCTGTCTCAAAAAAAAAAAAAGAGAGAGAGAACCCAGTGTGTGTGTGTGACGTCTAGTCGTCAACAAATTGCTGTTTGGCTCTATTTTAAATTTAGGCACAATTAGCCACCCAGGATCCATCTTTAATGATTGGCTCTTTCAGATTCACATTTGTTCACACAGTTTACAGTCATGGTGGCTCACACCTGTAATCCCAGCAATTTGGGAGCTGGGGTGGTAGGATCACTTGAAGCCGGGAGCAATCCTATATGCTGCTAAAATAACTTTCCTTTTTCTAGACTTAAATGGCTGACCGACTCTACTTCTGGTTGACTTGTTTCTCTTTCAATGTGATAATATAGGCTGCAAGGTGGCTCACACCTGTAATCCTTGCACTTTGGGAGGGTGAGGCAGGAGGATCACTTGATGTCAGGAGTTCAAGACCAGCCTGGCCAATATGGTGAATCTCCCGTCTCTACTAAAAATACAAAAAATTAGCCTGGGGTAGTGGCGTATGCCTATTGTCCCAGCTACTTGGGAGGCTGAGGTAGGAGAATCGCTTCAACCCAGAAGGCAGAGGTTGCGGTAAGTTGAGATCATGCCCTGCACTCCAGCCTAGGCAACAGAGCAAGACCCCATTTCAATAAATAAATAAATATGATAACATATTTCATCAAATTACATTTAAGTCCTGCTGAACTATGAGCAACATCTTTCTTCCATTAATTAAGACAAATTACAAATCAAACTGCCTTAATCAATAAAAGAAATGTATTGGCTTACATAACTGAACAATCTGGGAGATGAGTTTTAGCGAAAGCTCAATCTGGAACTCAAATGATACTCTCAACACTTTGCTTCCTTCTCCATTTCTCAGCTTGGAGAAAGGCACCTAATTTTTTTTTTTTTTTTTTTTTTAAGATGGAGTCTCACTCTGTTGCCCAGGCTGGAGTGCAGTGGCACAGTCTTGGCCTGTAATCCTAGCACTTTGGGAGGCCAAGGCGGGTGGATCACCTGAGGTCAGGAGTTCGAGACCAGCCTGGCCAACATGGTGAAACCCCATCTCTACTAAAAATACAAAAAAATAGCCAGGCCTGGTGGCGGGCACCTGTAATCCTAGCTACTCAGGAAGCTGAGACAGGAGAATCACTTGAACCCAGGAGGCAGAGGTTGAAGTGAGCTGAGATCATGCCACTGCATTCCAGTCTGGGCAACAAGAGCGAAACTCCATCTTAAAAAAAAAAAAAAAAAAGCCAGGCCTAGCGGCTCACACCTGTAAGCACAGCAATGTAGGAGATCTAGGGAGAAGGATTGCATGAGCCCAGGAGTTCAAGGTCAGCCTGGGCAACAGTGTGAGACCCCATCTCTACAAAAAATTTTAAAATTAACTGGGTACAGGCCAGGCACAGTGGCTCACGTCTGTAATCCCAGCACCTTGGGAGCCCAAAGTGGACAGATCACTTGAAGCCAGGAGTTCAAAACCAGCCTGGCCAACATGGTAAAATCCTGCCTCTACTAAAAATACAAAAATTAACTGGGCATGGTGGTGCATTCCTGTAACCCCAGCTACTCAGTAGGCTGAGGTACGAGGATCGCTTTAGCCCAGAAGGCAGTGGTTGCAATGAGCCAAGATTGAATCATTGCACTCCAGCCTGGGCAACAGAGGAAAACACTCAAAAAACAAACAAAAAAATTATGCCCAGTGTGATGGCTTACAACTGTAATCCCAGCACTTTGGGAGGCTGCAGCCGATGCATCACTTGAGGTCAGGAGTTGAAGACCAGCCTGGCCAACATGGTGAACCCCCCGTCTCCACTAACAATACAAAAATTAGCCAGGCATGATGGTACATGCCTGTAATCCCAGCTACTCAGCAGGCTGAGGCAGGAGAATCACTTGAACCCAGAAGGCAGAGGTTGCAGTGAGCCGAGATCGTGCCACTGCACTCCAGCCTGGGCGACAGAGCAAGACTCTGTCTAAAAAAACAAACAACAACAACAGCAACAAAACCCCAAGATCTTTCTCTGTTGCCCAGGCTGCAGTGCAGTGATTTGATCACAGCTCACTGCGGCCTCAAATGCCTGGGCTTAAAGGACCCTCCACCTCAGCCTCCTGAGGGAAGGAGGCACCCAATTAGTTGGGATCACAGGCACGTGCCATCATTCCCAGCTAATTTTTTTTTTGTAAAGATGAGGTATTGCCCTCTTGATGCAGTCTTGCCATCTTGCCCAGACTGGTCTCAAACTCCTGGGCCCAAAAAATCCTCCGGTCTTGGCTTCCCACAGTGCTGGGATTATAGAGTTAGTGATTTTTTTTTTTTTTTTTTTTTTTTTTTTTTGAGATGGAGTCTCACTCTGTCACCCAGTCTGGAGTGCAGCAGTGCCGTCTCGGCTCACTGCAACCTCTACCTCCTGGGTTCAAGCAATTTTCCTGCCTCAGCCTCCTGAGTAGCTAGGATTACAGATGTGTGCCACCACAGCCAGCTAAGGTTTATATTTTCAGTAGAGACAGGGTTTCGCCATGTTGGCCAGACTAGTCTCAAACTCCTGACCTCAGGTGATCTGCCCACCTTGGCCTCCCAAAGTGCTGGGATTATAGGCGTGAGCCACTGCACCTGGATAATTGATTTTTTATAAAGGTGCCACAGCCTTTCAATGAGGAAAGAACAGTCTTTTCAACAAATGATGCTGGGATAATTTGATATTTACATGCACAGAATGAATTTGGACCCCTGTTTACACATACACAAAAATTAATTCAAATGTACCCGTTACCTAATGTAAGAGCTAAAAGTATAATACTGTTATAAAACATTCAAATCCTTGTGACTTTGGATTAGACAACAGTTTCTTAAATATGATACCAAAAGTACAAGCAATTTAAAAAATAGATAAATTGGGCTGGGCGTGGTGGCTCATGTCTATAATTCCAGCACTTTGGGAGGCCGAGGTGGGCAGATCACCTGAGGTCAGGAGTTCGAGACCAGCCTGGCCAACATGGTGAAACCCCATCTCTACTAAAAATACAAAAATTAGCTGGGCATGGTGGCATGTGCCTGTAATCCCAGCTACTTGGAAGGCTGAGGCAGGAGAATCACTTGAACCCGGGAGGTGGAGGTTACAATGAGCCAAGATCGCACCATTGCACTCCAGCCTAGGGGCAAGAGTCAGACTTCGTCTCAAAAAAAAAAAAAAAAAAAAAAGATAAATTGGATTTTATCAACCTCCAACATCAAAAGCCAAAAGCTTTGGAGCTGGGCATGGTGGCTTGTGCCTGTAATTCCATGTATTTAGGAGGCTGAGGAGGGATCACTGGAGCCCAGAAGTTGAGACCAGCTTGGGTAATCTAGCAAGACTCCCCCCACCAGCATTTATTTATTTATTTTTTCTCTTCTGCTTTTCTTTCTTTCTTTCTCTTCTTCTCCTTTTTTTTTTTTTTGAGATGCAGTTTCACTCTTGTCACCCAGGCTGGAGTGCAGTGGTGTAATCTCAGCTGACTGCAACCTCCGCCTCCTGGGTTCAAGAGATTCTCCTGTCTCAGCCTCCAGGGTAGCTGGGATTACAGGCACCTGTCACCACACTCGGCTAATTTTTGCGTTTTTAGTAGAGATGGGGTTTCACCATGTTGGCCAGGATGGTCTCGAACTCCTGACCTTGTGATCCATCCACCTCAGCTTCCCAAAGTGCTGGGATTACAGGTGTGAGCCACTGCACCTGGCCATTTGTTTGTTTGTTTGTTTTAAGATGAAGTCGTCCGGGCACGGTGGCCAGAGGTAGGTGAATCACCTGAGGTACGGAGTTAGAGACCAGCCTGACCAACATGGAGAAACCCTGTCTCTACTAAAAATACAAAGTTAGCCGGCCGTAGTGACTCATGCTTGTAATCCCAGCTACCTGGGAGGCTGAAGCAGGAGAATTGCTTGAACCCGGGAGGCAGAGGTTGAGGTGAACCTAGATTGTGCCATTGCACTCCAACCTGGACAATGATAGCAAAACTCTGTCTCAAAAAAAAAGGAATGAGGTAGTGATAGATGCTACACCGTGGATGAATCTTAACAGTATTATGCTAAGTAAAAGAAGCCAGATACAAAAGGCCACATATTCTATGATACCCAGAATAGGCAGATTCATTGAGATGGAAAGTGGGTTTGTGGTTGCTCAGGACTGTGGGAGTAGGTAATAAGGATTGACTGCTTCATATTTGTGAGGTTTCTATTTAGGGGAGAGAAAATGTCCTGAGTGGCAGTGCAAGACCCTATCTCAAATAAATAAATAAAAATAAATATGACTGGGGACCAAATGTGGTGGCTTACACTTGTAATCCCAGAACTTTGAGAGGCCAACCAGGAAAGATCCCTTGAGCACTGGAGTTTGAGACCAGCCAGGTGGACATAGTGAGGCCTTGTCTCTACAAAAAAAATGTTAAGGTCCCAGCTACTTGGGAGGATCACTTGAGCCAGGGAGGTTGAGGCTGCAGTGAGCTGTGATTATGCCATTGCACTCCAGCCTAAGTGACAGATCAAGACCCTGTCTCAGAAAAATAAAAGAAAAAGAAAGAAAAAAAAAGAAATATAATTGGTATACCTCTTTGGCAGAGCTATTTGGTAATATATATTTAAATTTCAAAATTAGTGTAGCCTTCCACCTTGGGTTTCCACTTGTAGGCATCAGCGGTAGAGAATTACAGGCACAAATTTAGAAGAAAGCATGTACAAAGATGGTAATTGCAGGATTGTTTACATGTGTACAAATTGGAAACAAATGTCCATAATTAAGGGAATGATTAAATTGTATAGTGGATGATAGTTGCCTTCCTAGTATCCATTTCCTTCTTCCTCTTTTCTAAAAAAATTATAATTTTATGCAAATATCCACCTTTCCTCTGAGGTCCAAAATTCCAGAGAAAGCTGACCTCACCAGCGGCTCAAAGGATAGGTCTAATTGTCTAAGTGTACTTACATCTATCTTGCCAATGATGTTTTGCAAAAGAGCATGAAACTCACTTTAGCGTGTGACTCAATTCAGGTTCCTGGGGATTGTGGAAAGTTCTTCCTTGATCTTCTGGGAGAGCTTCTGAAATCAACTCAATCTGGTTTCTTTTTTTTTTTTTTTTTTTTTTTTGTTTTGTTTTTTTTTTGAGACGGAGTCTCGCTCTGTCACCCAGGCTGGAGTGCAGTGGCGCGATCTCGGCTCACTGCAAGCTCCGCCTCCTGGGTTTACGCCATTCTCCTGCCTCAGCCTCCTGAGTAGCTGGGACTACAGGCGCCCGCCACCGCGCCCGGCTAATTTTTTGTATTTTTAGTAGAGACGGGGTTTCACCGTGGTCTCGATCTCCTGACCTTGTGATCCGCCCGCCTCGGCCTCCCAAAGTGCTGGGATTACAGGCGTGAGCCACCGCGCCCGGCCTTTTTTTTTTTTTTTTTTTTTTTTTGAGACAGAGTCTTGCTCTGTCGCCCAGGCTGGGGTGCAGTGGCCGGATCTCAGCTCACTGCAAGCTCCGCCTCCCGGGTTTAGACCATTCTCCTGCCTCAGCCTCCCGAGTAGCTGGGACTACAGGCGCCCGCCACCTCGCCCGGCTAGTTTTTTGTATTTTTTAGTAGAGACGGGGTTTCACCGTGTTAGCCAGGATGGTCTCGATCTCCTGACCTCGTGATCCGCCCGTCTCGGCCTCCCAAAGTGCTGGGATTACAGGCTTGAGCCACCGCGCCCGGCCTCAATCTGGTTTCTGAATTCAAATGTTTGTGTGCTCAACATAGCCATCTTCTGAGCATTAGAGAAGCCAGACTCAGAACGAGGCCCACACTGTAGATGGTAGAGCAGAGATAGGAAAACAGAGAGACAGGAAGAACCTCATTCTTGAAATGATTCAGCCTATGGATGACCCAACCCTGAAGAGCAGCCTATCTAGTCTTTCTGCTGGACAAGCCAATACATTTCCTTATTGGTTTTGTTTGTTTGTTTGTTTGTTTATTTTCTTGAGATGGAGTTTCGCTCTTCTTGCCTAGGCTGGAGTGCAATGACACAGTTTCCACTCACTGCAACCTCTGCCGCCTGGGTTCAAGCCATTCTCCTGTCTCAGCCTCCCAAGTAGCTAGGATTACAGGCACCAGCCACCACGCCAGGCTAATTTTTGTATTTTTAGTAGAGATGGGGTTTCTCCATGTTGGCCAGGCTAGTCTTGAACTCCTGACCTCAGGTTATCTGCCCACCTTGGCCTCCCAAAGTGCTGGGATTACAGGTGTGACCCACCATGCCCAGCCCATTTCTTTATTGTTTAAGCCAGTTTGAGTTGGATTGTCTGGTACCTGCTTCTGAAAGCCGCCTAGATGATACACTATGACACAACTATATTAGGAATTCAAGGTAGGAGTTTTAAAAATAATATCAGTTTTTAAAATGAAGTAGAGTTCTATATACTGGCAAAATTTTAAAAAAGCAGGCCAGGCATGGTGGCTCATGCCTATAATCCCAGCACTTTGGGAGGTTGGAGCAGGCAGATCACTTGAGGTCAGGGGTTCAAGACCAGCCTGGCCAACGTAGTGAAAACCGGATCTCTACTACAAAATAAATAAATAATACAAAAATTAGCTGGGCATAGTGACGTGTGCCTGTAATCCCAGGAACTTGGGAGGCTGAGTTAGGAGAATAACTTGAACCTGGGAGGCAGAGGGTGCAGTGAGCCGAGTGACTCACTGCGTTCCAGCCTGGGGGATACAGCAAGACTCCCTCTCAAAAAAAATAAAAATAAAAAGCAAAGGCTAGGTGCAGTGGCTCACACCAGTAATCCTCAGTAATCCTAGGACTTTGAGAGACTGAGGTGGGTGGATCGCTTGAGCCCAAGAGTTTGAGACCAGCCTGGATAGCATAAGGAGACACTGTCTCTATAAAAACTGCAAAAAACTAGCTGGGTGTGGTGACACGTGCCTGTAGTCCCAGCTGTTTTGGAACCTGAGGAAGGAGGATCTCTGGAGCTCAGGAGGTCGAGGTTGCAGTGAGCTGTGATTACAACACTGCATTCCAGCATGGACGACAAAGCGAGACCCTGTTTCAAAACAAATAAAAATAAAAATACCCTGCCCCAACCCAGGGGCCATGGATGATGTACCGGAGACAGAGCTACACACTCCGTTCCTTTTGGGAGCAATAAAATACGTGAAAACGGAAATTAAAGATTTAAAATTAAAAAAAAAAAAAAGGCCAGGCACGGTGGCTTATGCCTGGCATCCAGCATTTTGGGAGGCTGAGATGGTGGGTGGATCACTTGGGGTCAGGAGTTCGAGACCAGCGACCAGCCTAGCCAACAAGGTGAAACCCTGTCTCTACCTAAAATACAAAAATTAGCCAAGCATGGTTACAGGAGCCTGTAATCCCAGCTACTCAGGAGGCTGAGTCAGGAGTATTGCTTGAACCCAGGAGGTGGAGGTTGCAGTGAGCTGAGTTTGTGCCATTGCACTCCAGCCTGGGTGACAGAGCAAGACCCTGTCTCAAAAAAAAACAAAAACAAACAAAAATAACAAAAAAAGCAGAAAGAAATAAAGAAAAGAAAAACTGTGTAATATTTGGTACATTAAAAAATTTAATGTAAATTATGAAGATAACAATAAAATCAGTCAATCCATCACTAAACTTACGAACTAGAACATTACAGAAATCATATTGGCTACCCATGAGTGCTTTTTCAGTCTCATTACGTACTTTTTCTCCCTCCAAGAAGGAAACACTATCTTGCATTTTTTTTTTTTTTTGAGACGGAATCTGGCTCTCTTGCCCAAGTTGGAGTGCAGTGGCACGATGCCGGCTCACTGCAACCTCCGCCTCCCGGGTTCAAGCAATTCTCCTGCCTCAGCCTCCTGAGTAGCTGGGATTACAGGCACCCGCCACCATGTACAGCTACTTTTTGTATTTTTAGTAGAGACAGGGTTTCACCATGTTAGTCAGGCTAGTCTCGAACTCCTGACCTCATGATCCACCTGCCTCGGCCTCCCGAAGTGCTGGGATTACAGGCGTGAGCCACTGTGCCTGGCCTATGTTGAATTTTCTATTAGCTATTTCTTTGGTTTTTAAAAAATACATAGTTTTATCGCATGTATATGTTTTTCTACACAATAGATTATTAGTTATGCCAAGGTTTGAGCTTTGTACTAATGGCATGTTATATACAGATTTCTTTTTTTGCATTTCATTTCATGTCATGTTACTTCATTTCATTTCATTTCATCTTGATGGAGTCTCACTCTGTTGCCCAGGCTGGAGTACAGGGGCGCGATCTCACTCACTGCAACCTTCGCCTCTCAGGTTCAAGCGATTCTTCTGTCTTGGCCTCCCAAGCAGCTGGAATTACAGGCACATGCTACCATGCCCGACTGATTTTTGTATTTTTGAAGAGACAGAATTTCACGATGTTGACCAGGCTGGTCTCGAACTCCTGATCTCAAGTAATCCACCTGCCTTGGCCTCCCAAAGTGCTGGAATTACAGACATCAGCCACTGTGCCTGGTCTCTTTTGCCAATATTAAATACAGTTTTATTTAAGACATTGTATTTTCCACTTACAATGCAGTGCTTCTAAGTGCAATGTTATTTCCTTCCCCTGTGCTCATGTTCCATGTTCAAGTATGAGAATGCCCAATAATGTACTATAGCAGCTGAACTTCAAAACTGCTGAAGAAGAGGCTGGGCAGTGACTCGCGCCTGTAATCCCAGCAGTTTGGGAGGCTGAGGCGGGAGGATCACAAGGTCAGGAATTTCAGACCAGCCTGGCCAACATGGTGAAACCCCGTCTCTACTAAAAATACAAAAATTAGCTGGACGTGGTGGCAGGCGCCTGAATTCCAGCTACTTGGGAGGCTGAGGAAGGAGAATCGTTTGAAACTGGAAGGCAGAGTTTGCAGTGAGCTGAGATCAAGCCACTGCACTCCAGCCTAGGTGAAAGAGTGAAACTCTGTCTCAAAAAAAAAAAAAAAATGCTGAAGAAGGCTGGGTGCGGTGGCTCACGCCTGTAATCCCAGCACTTTGGGAGGCTGGGGTGGGTGATCATGAGGTCAGGAGTTCGAGATCATTCTGACAAACATGGTGAAACCCTGTCCACACTAAAGATACAAAAATTAATCAGGATATCTGTAATCCCAGCTACTCAGGAGGCTGAGGCAGGAGAATCACTTGAACTCAGGAGGCAGAAGTTGCAGTGAGCTAAGATCAGGTCATTTCATTCCAGCCTGGGCAACAAAGCGAGACTCTATCTAAAAAAAAAAAAAAAAAAAAAAAAAAAAAAAAAGAACTGCTACAGAATTTGTTGCAAATTTGGGTCCTTCAATGTTTTGTTTTGAGACAGAGTCTTGCTCTATTGCCCAGGTTGGAGTGCAGTGGCGCATTCTCAGCTCACTGTAACCTCTGCCTCCTGGGTTCAAGCGATTCCCCTACCTCAGCCTCCATAGAAGCTGGGATTACAAGCGTCCACCTCAACGCCCAGCTAATTTTTGTATTTTTAGTAGAGGCAGGGTTTCACTACTTTGGCCAGGCTGGTCTGGAACTCCTGACCTCAGGTGATCCACCTGCCTCAGCCTCCCAAAGTGCTGGGATTACAGACATAAACCACCACACCCAGCAGCTAGTTAATTTCATTGCACTTGTTGGCTGGGCTCGGTGGTTCACGCCTGTAATCCCAGCACTTTAGGGGGCCTGGGTGGGTGGATTACTTGAGGCCAGGAGTTTGAGACCAGCCTGGCCAACATGGTGAAATACCATCTCTTAAAAAAAAAAAAAAAAAAATTAGCCAGACTTGGTGGTACACTCCTGTAGTCCCAGCTACTCGGGAGGTTGAGGCTGGAGAATTGCTTGAAACCACAAGGCGGAGGTTGCAGTGAGCAGAGATCGCACCCACTGCACTCCATCTTGGGCAACAGAGCAAGACTCTGTCTCAAAAAATAAAATAAAAAAATTCCATTACACTTGTCAAAAATCTTCCGTTTGTCCTCATTGTTAATCTTGTCTTGAAGTTTCCAGTCTTCAACAGTTGTTTCCATGTCGAATGCATAGGATTCAAGTGAATTCTTGGATGACACCTTGATGCTCTCCTTCTCATCTTCAGCTTTGTAATTCCCAGCTTCACAGAGCATATGCTCAATGTTTTCCTTGCACAAATGCCCCCTGTCATTAGTGATAGTACTCTCCTGTTACTCTTCATCACAGCAGGAACACTGAGGATACCATTGGCATCAATGTCAAAAGTGACTGCAATCTTAGGAACAGCAGGAGTGCAGAAGGTATGCCTGGGAGTTCAAACTTGGCAAGCAGGTTGTTATTGTTGGTCATGGCACGCTTCCCTTCATAAACCTGAATAAGCACACCAGGCTGGTTGTCAGAGTCGGGAGTGAAGGTCTGTGTCTGCTTGGTAGGAATGGTAGTATTGCACTTAATGAAGACAGTCATGAATCTGCCAGTAGTTTCAATACCAAGTGAAAGAGAAGTGACATCCAAGAGCAGCAAATCTTGAACATTTTCAGATTTGTCTCCAAACAGGAGGGCTTCCTGGACAGCTGCACCATAAGCAACAGCTTCTTCATGGTTGATACTCTTATTCAGTCCTTTTCCATTGAAGAAACCTTGGAGAAGCTTCTGAATCTTGGGGATATGAGCAGAACCACGAACCAGGACAATATTATGAATCTGTGGCTTGTCTAATTTTGTGTCTTGAAGGGCTTTCTCTATTGGGGTCAGGGAGTCACAGAATAGGTAAGCATTCAATTCTTCAACTTAGGCATGGGTAATGGAGGTATAGAAGTCAATTTCTTTTCTTTTTTTTTTTTTTTTTTTTGAGACGGAGTCTCGTTCTGTTGCTCAGGCTGGAGTGCAGTGGCCGGATCTCAGCTCACTGCAAGCTCCACCTCCCGGGTTTAGGCCATTCTCCTGCCTCAGCCTCCCAAGTAGCTGGGACTACAGGCGCCCGCCACCTCGCTCAGCTAGTTTTTTGTATTTTTTTAGTAGAGACGGCGTTTCACCAGGTTAGCCAGGATGGTCTCGATCTCCTGACCTCGTGATCTGCCCATCTTGGCCTCCCAAAGTGCTGGGATTACAGGCTTGAGCCACTGCGCCCAGCCAGAAGTCAATTTCTTCATAGAGAAAATCGATCTCAATACTGGCCTGGGTGCTGGAAGAGAGTATACTTAGCACGTTCACAAGCAGTACAGAGGTGTTGGACAGCTCGCTTGTTCTCACTGATGTCCTTCATATGCTTAAGACTGAATTCAGTAATAAAGTGGTTGGCCATTCAGTTGTCAAGGTTTTCTCCAACTAAGTTGGTGTTGGTGTTTCTGGCTGTAGAATTGACTTCAAAGATTCAATTTTCTTCCTTTTTTGAGACAGAGTCTTGCTCTGTCGCCCAGCCTGAAGTGCAGTGACATGATCGATCTCGGCTCACTGCAATCTCTGCCTCCAGGGTTCAAGCAATTCTCCTGCCTCAGCCTCCCGAATAACTGGCATTACAGGTGCTCACCAGCATGCCAGGCTAATTTTTGTATTTTCAGTAGAGATGGAGTTTCACCATGTTCGCCAGGCTGGTCTCGAACTTCTGGCCTTAAGTGATTCACCCACCTCGGCCTCCCAAAGTGCTGGGATTACAGGCATGAGCCACTGCTCCCCGCCTAAGATTCAATTTTCAATAGTGAAGATTGACACATCAAAAGTGATACCTTGGCCGGGTGTGGTGGCTCATGCTTGTAATTCCAGCACTTTGGAGGCTGAGGCAGGTGGACTGCTGGAGTCTAGGAGTTCTAGACCAGCCTGGGCAACATGGCAAAACCCTGTCTCTACTAAAAATACAAAAATTAGCCAGGCATGGTGGCATGCGCCTGTAGTCCCAGGAGGCTGAGATAGAAGAATCACCTGAGCCTGGGAGATGGAAGTTGCAGTGAGCCAAGATAGCGCTACTGCACTCCAGCCTGGGCCAAAGAGTGAGACCCTTGTCTCAACAAAAACAAGAGATGGTACCTCCCAGGTCAAAGATGAGCATATTTCTTTCAGCTCCAACCTTTTTGTCTAAGCCATAAGCAATAGCAGCAGCAGCTGGCTCATTGATAATTCTAAGTATATTGAGACCAGCAATAGTTCCAAAATCTTTGGTAGCTTGATGCTCTCAGAGTCGTTAAAATAAGTTGATACTGTGACAACAGCATTGGTAACAGTCTTCCCAAGGTAGGTTTCTGCAATTTCCTTCATCTTTGTCAGAACATAGAGGACACTTCCTCTGGATAGAAGTTTTCTGTCTCTCCGTTGTATTTCACCTGAGTCTTGGGCCGGCCAGTACCATTCACCACCATGTAGGGCCAATGCTTCATATCAGACTGGACAACAGCATCATCAAATCTGTGTCCAGTCAGAAATTTGGCATAAAAAACTGTGCTAATGGGGTTCACTTCAACTTGATTCTTTCTTTTTTTTTTTTTTGAGATGGAGTCTTGCACTGTTGCCCAGGCTGGAGTGCAGTGGTGACATCTCCACTCACTTCAACCTCCGCCTCCTGGGTCCAAGTGATTCTCCTGCCTCAGCCTCCCGAGTAGCTGGGCTTACAGGCTCCCACCACTACACCTAGCTAATTTTTTGTATTTTTAGTAGAGATGGGGTTTCACTATGTTGGCCAGGCTGGTCTTGAACTCCTGACCTCGTGATCTGCCCGTCTTGGCCTCCTAAAGTGCTGGGATTACAGGTGTGAACCACCGCGCCCAGCCACTTCAACTTGACTCTTTGTAGCGTCGCCAATGAATCATTCAGTGTCCATAAAAGTGACATAGCTTGCAGTGGTTTGGTTTTCCTGATCAATGGCAATTATCTCTACTTTTCCATGGTGGAAAACACCAACACAACAGTAGGTGGTGCCAAGATCAATACTAATGTGTAGGTCCCTTACACATGGTTGCTGGCGTGTAGGCCCGGCTCCAACTTTGAAGAAAGACACAGGAACCCCAAGTGCTGCAGACACATTCAATATACAAATCTCTGATTTGCTCTTTTCTTTTCTTTTATTAATTTATTATTTTTTTAAATATATTTTTTTTGACACAGAGTTTTGCTCTTGATGCCCAGGCCGGAGTGCAGTGGTGTGATCTCAGCTCACTGCAACCTCTGCCTCCCAGGTTCAAGCGATTCTCCCGTCTCAGCCTTCTGAGTAGCTGGGATTACAGGCACGCGCCACCACACTCAGCTAATTTTTTGTATTTTAGTAGAGATGCGGTTTCATCATGTTCACCAGGCTGGTCTTGAACACCTGACCTCAGGTGATCCACCCGCCTCAGCCTCCCAAAGTGCAGGGATTACAGGCATGAGCCACTGCGCCCAGCCTGATTTGCTTTTTTCACTGAATGTCATATACATGACACTGGAGTTTATTCATCCTATTTCTGTATAATGCTTTTTAAAAATTTTGTTGGCCAGTTGTGGTGGCTCACGCCTATAATCCCAGCACTTTGGGAGGTTGAAGCGGGCAGATTGCCTGAAGTCTGGAGTTTGAGACCAGTCCGACCAACATGGTGAAACCCTGTCTCTATTAAAAATAGAAATAAATTAGGCGGGCGTGGTGGTGTGTGCCTGTAATCCTAGCTACTTGGGAGGCTGAGGCAGGGTAATTGCTTGAACCAAGGAGGTGGAGGTTGCAGTGAGCCAAGATCATGCCCCTGCACTCCAGCTGGTGCTACGGAGTGAGACTCTGTCTCAAAAAAAAAAAAAAAAAAAAACACTTTTCGTTTTCTAGGCAACCTTAAATGCATATAAAATGCTTATTATGTTATGTAAATTTTGGGAAATACCTTGACCTGTTCTCTATTCTTTTGTCAGATGTTTGAGTAATTTTTGGTATTTTTGTTTCCTTTATGAATCATGTTGCTATGAATGTCCTTGAACATGTGTCCTGGGGTATACACACAAAGGTTTCTCTACATAAACAAGAGAGTCATAGGCAAAGCACATGCTTTTTTTTTTTTTTTTTTTTTTTTTTTTCCCGAGACAGAGTCTTGTTCTATACCCCAGGCTTGAGTGCAGTGGCATGATCTTGGTTCACTGCAACCTGCACCTCCCAGGTTCAAGCAATTCTCCTGCCTCAGCCTCCCAAATAGCTAGGACTACAGGTGCACACCACCATGCTCTGCTAATTTTTGTATTTTTAGTAGTGGCGGGGTTGAACCGTGCTGGCCAGGGTGGTCTTGAACTCCTGACCTCAAGTGATCTGCCCACCGTGGCCTCCCAAAGTGCTGGGATTACAGGTGTGAGCCACCATGCCCAGCTATCCTTATTTTTTTTAAGTTATCAAAATAGTTGTACCAGTGTATACTTCCACCAGCAATGTCTAAGTGTTCCTCTTATTCTACATCCTCATATCATCAGACTTCTTAGTTTTTTTTGTTTTTGTTTTTTGTTTTTTTCTGAGAGAGAGAGTTTCCCTCTTGCTGCCCAGGCTGGAGTGCAATCGCGTGATCTCGGCTCACCGCAACCTCTGCCTCCCAGGTTCAAGTGATTCTCCTGCCTCAGCCTCCCGAGTAGCTGGGATTGCAGGCATGCACCATCATGCCTGGCTATAATTTTTGTATATTTAGTAGAGACGGGATTTCCCCATGTTGGCCAGGCTGGTCTCGAACTCCTGACCTCAAGTGATCCGCCCTCCTCAGTCTCCCAAAGTGCTGAGATTACAGGCATGAACCACAGTGCCCAGCCAGACTTTTTAGTTTCTACCAAGCAATGGCTTTAAAGTGATATCTTGGCTGGGCATGGTGGCTCATGGCTGTAATCCTACCACTTCGGGAGGCCATGGTGGGAGGAAATTTTTTTTTTTTTTTGAGACTGAGTCTCGCTCTGTCACCCAGGCTGGGGTGCAGTGGTGAGATCTCGGCTCACTGCAAGCTCCACCTCCTGGGTTCACGCCATTCTCCTGCCTCAGCCTCCTGAGTAGCTGGGAGTACAGGCGCCCACCACCATGCCTGGCTAAGTTTTTTGTATTTTTAGTAGAGACGGGGTTTCACCATGTTAGCCAGGATGGTCTCGATCTCCTGACCTCATGATCCACCCGCCTCGGCCTCCCAAAGTGCTGGGATTACAGGCGTGAGCCACTGCACCCAGCCAGGAGGATTATTTGAGCCCAGGAATTCAAGACCAGCCTGGGCAACAAAGCAAGACCCCTATCTCAAAACAAAACAAAACAGAAACTCTGATATCTCCCTATGGTATTCACATTTCTTTGATTACTAAGATTTTCGTGTTTGATTCATCAATTGTGTTTCTTTTTCAAAATGCTAGAACTGGCTGGGCATGGTGGCTCACGCCTATAATCCCAGCACTTTGGGAGGCCGAGGCGGGCAGATCACTCAAGGACAGGAGTTTCAGACCAGCCTGGTCAACACAGTGAAACCTCATCTCTACTAAAGATAGAAAAATTAGCTGAGTATGGTGGTGCATGCCTGTAATCTCAGATGCTCGAGAGGATGAGGCATGAGAATCTTGTACCCAGAAAGTGGAGGTGGCAGTAAGCCAAGATCATGCCACTGCGCTCCAGCCTGGACAACAGAGCAAGACTCTGTCTCAAAAAAGAAGAAGAAGAAAAAAAAGCTAGAACTGCCTTTCTCCAGTTTTCCATTGGATTATCTTTTTATTATCTATTTAAATTATTATTATTATTATTTTTTGAGACAGAGTCTCACTCTGTCACCCAGGCTGGAGTGCAGTGGTGTGATCTTGGCTCACTGCAACCTCCGCCTCCTGGGTTCAAGCCATTCTCCTGCCTCAGCCTCCCCAGTAGCTGGGACTAGAGGCGCCTGCCACCATGCCTGGCTAATGTTTTGTATTTTGTTTAGTAGAGATGGGGTTTCACCGTGTTAGCCAGGATGGTCTCGATCTCCTGACCTCATGATCTGCCCGCCTCGGCCTCCCAAAGTGCTGGGATTACAGGCATGAGCCACCGCGCCTGGCCCACTTTTTTTTTTTTTTTTTTTTTAAATGGTGACTTTCAATATATCAAAAGTTCTTGGCCGGGCACAGTGGCTCATGCCTGTAATCCCAGCACTTTGGGAGGCTGAGGCGGGCAGATCATGAGGTCAGGAGATCGAGACCATCCTGGCTAACACGGTGAAACCCCATCTCTACTAAAAATACAAAATATTAGCTGGGCGTGGTGGCAGATGCCTGTAGTCTCAGCTAGTTGGGAGGCTGAGGCAGGAGAATGGTGTGAACCCGGGAGTCAGAGCTTGCAGTGAGCCGAGACTGGGCCACTGTACTCCAGCCTGGGCGACAGAGCGAGACTCTGTCTCAAAAAAAAAGAAAAAAAAGTTCTTATAGTCGGATTTATCAATCTTTTCTGTTTAGATTACACTTATAGTATCTTCCTTAAGAAATCCTTCCTGTCGGGGCACAGTGGCTCATGCCTGTAATCCCAGCACTTTGGGAGGCCGAGGTGGGTGGATCATTTGAGGTCAGGAGTTCGAGACCAGCGTGGCCACCAAGGTGAAGCCCCATCTCTACTAAAAATACAAAAATTAGTTGAGTGTAGTGGTGGGCACCTGTAATCCCAGCTACTCGGGAGGCTGAGGCAGGAGAATTCCTTGAACCTGGGAGGTGGAGGTTATAGTGAGCCAAGATCACGCCACTGCACTCCAGCCTGGGTGACAAAGTAAAACTCCATCTCAAAAAAAATAAAAATAAAAATAAATCTTTCCCTATCATGAATTCATAAGATGTTCTCAAATAAAATTTTGTTTTATCATTGATTATTAATATGATCATTTCAATAATTGCTAAAAAAGAATTCCATACAATTCAACATCTATTGATGACTAATTTATTTTATTTATTTACTTGTTTATCTTACAGAGTGGGACAGGGTCTCACTCTGTCACCCAGGCTGAAGTACAATGGTGTGATCATGGTTCATGCAGCCTTGATCTGTGCCCCACCATGCCTGGCTAATTACAAAAAAAAATTTTTTAGAGACAGGGTCTCCCTATGTTGCCCAGGCTGGTCTCAAACTCCGGGACTCAGGTGATCATCCTGTCTTGGCCTGGCAATGCACTGGGATTACAGGCATTAGCCACTGTCCTGAGTCTAAGAAAAATCCCTTTAAAGATTTCATATGTAGTAATTTTATATTCCGTATCTAATATTTCAATATCTGAATTGGGAATTTAAGTCTGTTGGTTTTGTGTGTGCACATGTGTGTATGTGTGTGTGATGCTGCATTTATGGTAGTTTGTTCCTAATATTCTTGGCACTTTAATTTTTTTTAGACAGTCTCACTCTGTTGTTGCCCAGGCTGGAGTGTAGTGGAGGAATCTCAGCTCACTGCAATCTCCACCTCCCAAGTTCACGTGATTCTCCTGCCTCAGCCTCCCGAGTAGGTGGGATTACAGGTGTGTGCCACCAAGCACAGCTAAATTTTGTATTTTTAATGGAGATGGGGTTTCACCATGTGGGCCAGGCTGGTCTCGAACTCCTGATCTCAAAGCAATCCACCTCCTCGGCCTCCCAAAGTGCTGGGATTAGAGGTGTGAGCTGCCATTGCCATGCCTAGCCCTTGGCTTTTTTTTTTTTTTTGGACGGAGTTTCGCTCTTTTTACCTACGCTGAAGTGCAATGCTGTGATCTTGGCTCACTGCAACCTCCGCCTTCCAGGTTCAAGCAATTCTCCTGCCTCAGCCTCCTGAGTAGCTGGGATTACGGTTGCACCACCATGCTCGGCTAATTTTTTTGTATTTTTAGTAGAATCGGGGTTTCTCCATGTTGGTCAGCCTAGTCTCAAACTCTGACCTCTGGTGATCTGTCCGCCTCAGCCTCCCAAAGTGCTGGGATTACAGGTGTGAGCCACATCACCCAGTCAATTTTTTTGTTTGTTTGTTTGTTTTGACTAAGTCTCACTCTATCACCCAGGGTGGAGTGCAGTGGTGTGATCTTGGCTCACTGCAACCTCTGCCTCCTGGGTTCAGGCAATTCTTCTGCCTCAGCCTCCCAAATAGCTGGGACTACAGGTGAGTGCCACCACGCCTGGCTAATTTTTGTATTTTTAGTAGAGATGGGGTTTCTCCATGTTGGTCAGGCTGGTTTCAAACTCCTGACCTCAGGTGGTCCACGTGCCTCAGCCTCCCAGAGCGCTGGGATTACAGGCATAAGCCATCATGCCTGGCCTGCATTTTTAAATTTTAAGCTCACATTTGATATCAGAATCCTGAAGCCTAAATTAGGGGTTCCTTTCTCCATAGGGACTATGTTTGCTTCTGTCAAGAGCCTAGGACTATTAACAAGGGAGCACTTTAACATCCTTTCAGAGTCCTGACTTAACTTGGTAAACTTCAGTTACTCCACCTTGCTGGGGAGTCCAGCCTTGATCTCTAGATTCTGTGTTAATGTGCTTCCTCTCTCTCTCAATCTTCTTCTCTCTATATACACATACATATTATATATGTTCACATATCTTATATATATAATAGCATTATATGTATTATATTTATATGTTTTATGCCATTATTTATATACTACATAATGGCATTATATATATACACACATATATATATAAATGATGGGCATGCATACACACACACACACACACACACACACACACAAGCAATCCTCCCTCCTCATGATTGAGGCTACAGGTGCGTGCTACTGTGCTGGGCTCCAGTTTCAATCTTTGAGAAGATCTGCTCAGCTCCAGCTAAACAACATTTTTTCCTGGTATGCTGCTGTTTAGTTGGGTCAGATGTGGCCAATGAGAATAGGGTCCAGGCCGGGTGTGGTGACTCATGCTTGTAATCCCAGCATTTTGGGAGGCTGAGGCGGGTGGATTACCTGAGGCTGGGAGTTGGAGACCAGCCTGGCTAACATGGAGAAACCCCACCTCTACTAAAAATACAAAATTAGCTGGGCATGGTGGCGTGTGCTTGTAATCCCCGCTACTTGGGAGGCTGAGGCAGGAGAACTGCCAGGAGGCAGGAGAACTCCGCCTCCCAGGAGGCGGAGGTTGCAGTGAGCTGAGATCATGCCATTGCATTCCAGCCTAGGCAATGAGAACAAAACTGTCTCAAAAAAAAAAAAGAAAAAGAAAAAGAATAGGGTCCAAATGCACACAGAATGTAATACCCAAATTAATTATCTACAGTTTCCTCAGTAAGGATTTGTAAGAAAAAAATAGAAGGGGGATAATTGGCATTGCAAATGAATGGCTTGGCTTGTTCTCTACAAGTGGTATACAAGTGTATCATTTAGAGTTCTTTCTGTGTAAGGAATAGAAAACTCAACTCAGACTGATTTAGGAAAAGTAATGTGTTGGGTTACATACTGAGAAGCCTAGAACAGCTGGCTTTAGGAGTAGCTGAAGCAGTCGTGCACAGTGGCTCATGCCTGTAATCCTGGCTTTTGGGAGGCTGAGGTGGGAGAATTGCTGGAGCCTGGGAAGTCGAGGTTGCAGGGAGCCGTGATTATGCCACTGCACTCCAGGCAGGACAACAAAGGGAGACCCTATCTCAAATAATAACAGCAACAACAAACCAAAAACAAACAAAATGAATGAATGAACCATTTTCTCAACTGATATTGTCAAAAATCTCTCACTCTGTCTTACTTCTGCTTTCTTCTGTGACTTCATTTTCATCCCTTCTATTCCAAGCTTAAATCCTCCTAAGCTTAAATTGAAAAAAAAAAAAAATCAACTTAAATGAAAAATACAGAGACCCCTCCCCTTCTTTTTAGGATTATTCCTGAAAGGATGAAGCAGTGTAATGTTCAAGAGCATGAACTCAGGAACCAGACTGGCTTGCTTACTATTTTTGTAGCCTTTGATAGGTTAACTTTTGCAAGCCTTGGTTTCTTCATTTGTATCACAACAGTTCTTACTTCAGGGGGTTGTTTTGAGGATTAAAGGAGTTGATATTTGCAAGATGCTTTAAATAGCGGCTAGTACAAAAAAAAAAAAAAAGGAGGGGGGACTAAATTATCAGGTTTTGATTAGGCTATAAGTTTACTCCAGTGTCCTAAGAGGGTCTGGTTAGAGTTGGGACTTCCTATCCAAACTACATGGATCTGGAGTAGTGGAAGGATGGTTTCTTTTCTTTTTTTTTTTTTTTTTTTTTTTTTGAGACGGAGTCTCGCTCTGTCGCCCAGGCTGGAGTGCAGTGGCCGGATCTCAGCTCACTGCAAGCCCCGCCTCCCGGGTTCACGCCATTCTCCTGCCTCAGCCTCCCGAGTAGCTGGGACTACAGGCGCCCGCCACCTCGCCTGGCTAGTTTTTTGTATTTTTTAGTAGAGACGGGGTTTCACCGTGTTAACCAGGATGGTCTCGATCTCCCGACCTCGTGATCCGCCCGTCTCGGCCTCCCAAAGTGCTGGGATTACAGACTTGAGCCACCGCGCCCGGCTTTTTTTTTTTTTTTTAGATCGAGTTTTGCTCGTTGTCCAGGTGGAGTGCAATGGCGCAATCTCCACTCACTGCAACCTCTGCCTGCTGGGTTCAAGCGATTTTCCTGCCTCAGCCTCCTGAGCTGCTGGGATTACAGGTGCCTGCCACCACGCCCAGCTAATTTTTATTATTTTTAGTAGAGACAGGGTTTCGCCACGTTGGCCAGGCTGGTCTTGAACTTCTGACCTCAGGTGATCCACCTGCTTCAGCCTCTTGAAGTGTTGGGATTACAGGTGTGAGCCACCGTGCCTGGCCTCTTTTTTTTTTAGACGGAGTCTTGCTCTGTTGCCCAGGCTGGAGTGCAGTGGCACAATCTCCACTCACTGCACCCTCTGCCTCCCAGGTTGAAGCGATTCTCAGCCTCCCAAGTAGCTGGGACTACAGGCGCACATCACCACGCCCAGCTAATTTTTGTATTTTTAGTAGAGACAGCATTTCACCATGTTGGTCAGGTCAGGCTGGTCTTGATCTCTTGACCTCATGATCCGTCTGCCTCGGCCTCCCAAAGTGCTGGGATTACAGGCGTGAGCCACCACCCCTGGCCAAGATGGTTTCTTTTAAAAAACGTGGAGGGTCATGACTAAAGGCAAGGGGAATGGATGCTGCATGAACATAAGCAACAAATTGTCTAAGGTAGGAAAGTTAGCAAATTGTTGCCTGAGAGCTCCCTTTATTACACAGTAAACACAAATTCATGTACAATGTTTCTAATAATAAAAAGGGACACAGAGTAATCTGAGAAGATTTCTGTCTATGCCTTTTGTTGTAAATAGGCACAAACTCTTGGGTGGGCATGGTGGCTCACACCTTTGATCCCAGCGCTTTGGGAGGTCCAGGTAGGCAGATCACCTGAGGTCAGGAGTTGGAGATCAACCTGGCCAACATAGTGAAACCCCGTCTCTACTAAAAATACAAAAGTTAGCCAGGTGCGGTGACACATGCCTGTAATCCCAGCTACTGGGGAGGCTGAGGCACAAGACTCACTTGAACCCGGGAGGCAGAGATTGCAGTGAGCCAAGATCACGTCACTGCACTCCAGCCTGGGAAACAGAGACACCGTCTCACAAAAAAAAAAAAAAAAAAAAAAAAAAAAAAAAAAAAAATGACACAAACTCCTTTTATTTACAAACTATAAATAGCATTATAGAGTAGCACTATAAAAACTATACATTTGAGGCCGGGCGCGGTGGCTCACGCCTGTAATCCCAGCACTTTGGGAGGCTGAGACGGGCGGATCACGAGGTCAGGAGATCGAGACCAATCGAGACCATCCTGGCTAACACAGTGAAACCCCGTCTCTACTAAAAATACAAAAAACTAGCCGGGCGAGGTGGCGGGCGCCTGTAGTCCCAGCTACTCGGGAGGCTGAGGCAGGAGAATGGCGTGAACCCGGGAGGCGGAGCTTGCAGTGAGCTGAGATCCGGCCACCGCACTCCAGCCTGGGTGACAGAGCGAGACTCCGTCTCAAAAAAAAAAAAAAAAAACTATACATTTGAATAGCACTTTACTGAACAAAGTACAAACACACATAAGTTAATTTCGTCTCCCAAGTAACTGGGACTATAGTTATTCGTCATCACGCCCGGCCAAAGGTATTATTAACCTTAGTTAATGGAAAGGAAACCTAGCAAGCAGAAATATAGACGGATGTAAATTTTGCAGATGGTAGTGGTGCTACTTTCTCATTTGTATTCCCACTAAATTTTGTGTTCTATTGGTACTCATCATATGTTAATAATTTCTTTTATTTTGAGACGGAGTCTTGCTGTCTTGCCCAGGCTGGAGTGCACGATCTCAGCTCACTGCAACCTCCGCCTCCCAGGTTCAAGGATTCTCCTGCCTCAGCCTCCTGAGTATCTGGGATTACAGGAGCGTGCCACCAGGCCGAGCTAATTTTTCTATTTTTAGTAGAGACGGGTTTCTTTTTTTTTTTTTTTTTTTTTTTTTTTTTTTTTTTGAGACGGAGTCTCGCTCTGTCGCCCAGGCTGGAGTGCAGTGGCCGGATCTCAGCTCACTGCAAGCTCCGCCTCCCAGGTTCACGCCATTCTCCTGCCTCAGCCTCCGAGTAGCTGGGACTACAGGCGCCCGCCACCACGCCCGGCTAGTTTTTTGTATTTTGTAGTAGAGACGGGGTTTCACCGTGTTAGTCAGGATGGTCTCGATCTCCTGACCTCGTGATCCACCTGTCTCGGCCTAGTAGAGACGGGTTTCACCACGTTGGTCAGTCTGGTCTCGAACTCCTGATCTCATGATCTGCCTGCCTCGGCCTCCCAAAGTGCTGGGATTACAGGCGTGAGCCACTGCGCCAGGCCGTTAATCATTTCTTTTCTTTTCTTTTCTTTTCTTTTCTTTTCTTTTCTTTTCTCTTTTTTTGAGGCAGAGTCTTGCTGTTGCCCAGGCTGGAGTGCAGGATGCCATCTCGGCTAACTGCAACTTCCGCCTCCCGGGTTCAAGCGATTCTCCTGCCTCAGCTTCCCAAGTAGCTGGGATTACAGGGGCCTGCCACCACCTGCTTATATTTGTATTTTCAGTAGAGACAGGGTTTCGCCATGTTGGCCAGGCTGGCCTCGAACACCTAACCTCAGGTGATCCACCCGCCTCAGCCTCCCAAAGTGCTGGGATTACAGGCGTGAGCCACCGCGCCTGGCCGGTAATCATTTCCTTCACTCTACAAATATTTATTGAGCGCTTGCTATGTACCGGGACCTGTTATTGCACAAAACCGGCAATCCACGCATTGCTTACATTCACATTCTAGTGGGGGTAGTGACGGACCATAAAATCAGTTAGAAAAATGTATGTTATGATAGATGGTTATGAGTACTTTAGAGTAAAATTAAGTAGGAGAGGCAGGCAGGAAGTGTGTAGGTATGTTTCAATTTTATATTAGGGTGGGCAGAGTTTGTCATCTATTTCACCTGGTTCACAGTTCCTGCAGGACAGGAACAAATGTCACTTCCATTTGCCTTCATACTTCCAGCACTTAGCACAGCACCAGGAACTCAGGGAGGCAATAACTTTATACTGAATACGTTTTATGCCTTCCTAGAAGCAAGCAGTTGAGAAAGGCGTATAACTAGATATTGCCTATAAGGTCCACAATTGGAATAACGTAATCATTTATGATTGATTTTATTCATTTTCATTAACTTAAGCTAAGTTCTTTCAGCACGTTTAGATTACAGAACGAAAGCTGTGTTAACTAGTATTACAGGACTTTTCACGTTTTTCCAAACATCTTCTAGCCACCTCCGGCCCTACAACTACCCATAAGCTTTTGCTTTTCAAAAAACCTCCACAGCCTTTGCCAATTATTTCTTGATCTCGAGTAGTTGTTATAACAACACTTGGGGTTTAACACTGAGGTTGCGTATAGGGCCCAGTTATCAGTTCCTCGAACCTCCAGTAATCACAAAGCAAGCTTCTACACCCCGAAAAACTACGAAAAGTGAGAAATCCTCTAACACTCCTCGCGCCGTGCCCAGCCGGAATCATGACCTCAAGATGGCGTCCCGTAGTCGTAAGATTCAGTCGGCTCCAATCAAACATGGCAGTGTGGGTCATAATTTACAGTTCGGGCCTTTCTAGTAGCTGCTAGACGCTGCTTCTCTATGGTTATTCGTCTCGGCTTGGTGAGTCAGAGTCAACAGGGGAGACGATCTATATACGTTCTTCTCTATGGTTCCGCGCTCCACGCCCCCGGCGCAGTGCACGCCGGGCAAGAGGAAGACCTCCAGCAGCTCCCAGCGCAGCGCGGCTGTATTTGCGGCCTGTGAGAGTAGGCGCTTCGGACCTGTGTCTCCCTGGCGAGCGGCGGGCAGAAATCTTGAACAAGTGGAGCGCACTCGTCACCTGCATCCTAGAAGGCCGCGAAGGCAGTACCGTTTCTTCAGCGGCGGGTGAGTTTGTGTCCCTGAACGCGTGTGGAAACCGGGAGACCGGGTGCCTCAGCTGGTGGAGGAGGAAAAGCCGGGGTGGCTGCGAAAGCGCCAGGGTGGGGTAGAGATAAGGGGGGGGGCGCGGAGGCGGGGGTGGGGGAGGGGTCGGCACGAGGCTTGGTTTCTCCTCTTCTCTAAGGCCTGGAAGACCTGTGGGCCCAGCTGGAGCCCGTGGAGGCCAGACCTATGACTTGAGCTTTCCGTCTTGCATTGTCGCCCGCTTTCCCTTTCCCTTCCACGTTCCGCCGCGCAGTGAATCGTCTCTGCCCCTCCTGGGCTCCACGTTAGACCCAAAACGATCGGTCTGCCCCTGGGGAGCCCTTCCCTGAGCCCCCTTGCTTACGGGAGCCCCACAGTAGGTTTTCGGGCCTGGGGCACTGGCCCCAGCAGTTGCCTTGATGTTAGCCTCCACCCACCCTTTTTAGCGAGGTGCTGGCCACCAACGGATATCTTTCCCTTCCTCTTTGGCCATCTAGAGCCCGCCACCAAGCGAACTGGGCCCCACCCCCTTGGAATTGAGCTAATACCTACCTTTTTAGCACTCCTGGCTTGCTTAAGATGGTCATGAATTTTGCCATCCTGCCTCCTTTGAGCATTGGAGGGTGCAGTAAACTGTATATCGCCATTCATTCTAGGCGATTACTAAGCTCCACGTTAAAATGTTACTTTCTCATTTTTCTTTGGTCGTCAATCATGCTTTTAAATACAGTTTTCCGGAATAGACGTAGGACTGAAGATTTTTCGGAAGTTATGTAATATGGATTTGTATTGCCATGGAAATGCCATTTTGATACTGGGCAGAGTGGAGCCAAGAGAAGGGAAGAGATTGGACCTCTGTTGCACCCTACTGCTGTATTAGTGTGAAGTATTGTGTATTAGGCCGTGGGCAGTAATGTATAAACAATTTTTGTATTGTCTTTGGAGCTTTTAATTTTTTTAAAGGCCGTTTCCAAAAACGTTCAGAGGACTTTAAAGGGATTAAATTGGTCGTAAGTTATTCATGATTCACGTGAATCTTACACTATTCTAATTCATTTAACTTAAAGCCTTGGTTTTTCTTTTTGTTTTTTCTTTTTAAGCTTTGGTTTTTGTTCCTCTGTAAAATGAATTGATAGTAATATCTATACGTTATTGGGGTTGGAGATTGAGAAAAACGTTATGTAAAATTCTTCGTGCGATATCCAGGTAACACATAGTAAGCATTTAAATCTATATTGACATAATTTTTTATTTAAGAATTTTCAGGCCGGGCGCGGTGGCTCAAGCCTGTAATCCCAGCACTTTGGGAGGCCGAGGCGGGCGGATCACAAGGTCAGGAGATCGAGACCACAGTGAAACCCCGTCTCTACTAAAAATACAAAAAATTAGCCGGGCGCGGTGGCGGGCGCCTGTAGTCCTAGCTACTCAGGAGGCTGAGGCAGGAGAATGGTGGGAACCCGGGAGGCGGAGCTTGCAGTGAGCCGAGATCGCGCCACTGCACTCCAGCCTGGGCAACAGCGTGAGACTCCGTCTCAAAAAAAAAAAAAAAAAAAAAAAAAAAAAAAAAAAGAATTTTCAATAAAATGTAAGAGTCCAACCCTGATTCTTGAATTTTTGTTTGTTTGTTTATTTTTTGAGACAGAGTCTTGCTATGTTGCCCGGGCTGGAGTGCAGTGGCGCGATCTCGGCTCACTGCAACCTCCGCCTCGCGGGTTCAAGCGATTCTCCTGCCTCAGCCTCCTGAGTAACTGGGACTACAGGCGCGCGCCCCGACGCCTGGCTAATTTTTGTATTTTTAATAGAGACTGAGGTTTCACTATGTTGGCCAGGATGGTCTCGATTTCCTGACCTCGTGATCCGCCCGCCTTGGCCTTCCAAAGTGCTGGGATTACAGGCGCGAACCACCGTGCCTGGCCTTCTGAATGTATTTTTAAAGTAAAACTAGTCCATGTTAACATTGGCTATTTCAGACCTAACAGGAATTTGGAATTTTCAAGTTATGTTTTTGTCCACAGACAAATTAACAGTTTAGTTTTCTTATTTACACATGATTTAGTGAAAAATTAAATTATTTTATAGCTTTGGAAGCAAAGGAATCATATATGAATCTTAACATCTTGCTTTAGAGATTTCTTGATTGACTTTTCAAACACTACCACTGCCGTTCACAAAAGGGATTTTTGATTCTTCTTAAATAGCTTTTCTACCTTTTTTTGAAATTTGAAAGTTGTTGAAACTAAAGGAAGAACAAAATTCCACTACCCAGAATTATTGGTATTGGCTTTTAACTTTTTATATAGACATAATTTCAAATTTACAAAAAAAGTTGCAAGAATAGTACAAAAGAAATCTCAGATATCTTTCACCAGATTCCTCAAATGTTAACATTTTGCCAATTTGCTTTATCCTTCTCTTCTCTTCATAGGTTTCTTCTGAAATGTTTTGCTAGTAAGTTGCAGATGTGATGCCCCCTAACCCATAAATACTTAAGTGTATTTCCTAAAAATTAGGACTAGTCTTACGTAACAACAGTACAACAATCAAAATAAGGAAACTAACATTGATAAAATACCTAATCTACAGTTCTTAGATTTTGCCGATTTTTCTGAGTTGGTATACTTTTTTTTTTTTTTTTTTTCTTGAGACGAAGTCTTGCTCTGTTGCCCAGGCTGGAGCGCAGTGGCGCCATCTCCACTCTCACTGCAAGCTCCGCCTCCCAGGTTCACGCTATTCTCCTGCCTCAGCCTCCGGTGTAGCTGGGACTACAGGCGCCCGCCACCGTGCCCGGCTAATTTTTGTATTTTTAGTAGAGACGGGGTTTCACCGTGTTAGCCAGGATGGTCTCGATCTCCTGACCTCGTGATCTGCCCGTCTCGGCCTCCCAAAGTGCTGGGATTACAGGCGTGAGCCACCGTGCCTGGCCAGTTTTTTTTTTTTTTTTTTTTTTGGAGGTGGAGAGTCTCGCTCTGTCGCCCAGGCTGGAGTGTAGTGGCGCGATCTCACCTCACTGTAACCTCTGCCTCCTGGGTTCAAGCAATTCTTTTGCCTCATCCTCCATAGAAGCTGGAATTATAGGCACCCGCCACCATGCCTGGCTAATTTTTGTATATTTAGTAGCGACGGAGTTTGACCATGTTGTCCAGGCTGGTCTTGGAACTTCTGACCTCATGTGATCTGTGTGCCTTGGCCTCCCTAATTTTTGGGATTACAAGTGTGAGCGCATCGCACTCGGCCAATATACTTTTTTTAAAATGGCAACTATGGGCCGGGCGCGGTGGCTCAAGCCTGTAATCCCAGCACTTTGGGAGGCTGAGACGGGCGGATCACGAGGTCAGGAAATCGAGACCATCCTGGCTAACACGGTGAAACCCCCGTCTCTACTAAAAAAAATACAAAAAAAAAACTAGCTGGGCGACGTGGCGGGCGCCTGTAGTCCCAGCTACTCAGGAGGCTGAGGCAGGAGAATGGCGTAAACCCGGGAGGCGGAGCTTGCAGTGAGCTGAGATCCGGCCACTGCACTCCAGCCTGGGTAGCAGAGCGAGACTCTGTCCCCCCCCCAAAAAAAAAAAAAAAAAAAAGGCAACTATGTGACCTATATTGACAGAAAATTCACCTGTAAATGCACAATTCAGTGATTTTTGGTAAATATACAAAGTTATGCATCCATTACCCCAAAAGGATTCCTTCTTCTGTTTTCAAGTCACCCTGTTCCACCCCAGTTTCAGACAAGCACTCATTTTTCTCTGTAGATAGTAGTAGATAGTGCTACTTTTTTGTTTGGTTTGGTTTTTGAGATGGGGTCTCTCTCACCCAGGTTGGAGTGCAGTGCTGCGATCTCGGCTCACTGCAACTTCTGCATTTCAGGCTTAAGCAATCCTTCCACCCTAGCCTCCTGAGTAGCTGGGACCACAGGTGCATGCCACCATGCCTGGCTAGTGTTTTGTATTTTTGGCAGAGATGGGATTTCACCACCTTGCACAGGCTGGTCTGGAACTCAGGCTCAAAGGATCCACCTGCCTTGTCCTCCCAAAGTGCTAGGATTACAGGTATGAGCCACTGCACCCAGCCTTGCTTTTGTTTTTAAAAAGATGGATTCTTCATGTATTGCTTAGGCTGGAGTGCAGTGGCTATTCACAGGCGTAATCCCACTACTGATCAGTTTGGGAGTTTTGCCCTTCTCTGTTGGCAACCTGGTGGTTCTCTCTCATCCCAGGAGGTCACCATGTTATTGCTGAATGAACTTAGCATGAACACCTCATCGGTAGTGTGCTGCAGCCCAGAACTGCAGGGCTCAGGCGGTCCTCCTGCGTAGCTGTAACTATAAGCATGCACAGGAGTGTTGCTCTTTAATCATTGAAATTGTAAAACAACAAAGTGGCAATGTCAGAAAAAGATCAACTTTTTTGGAGATTTCAAAACAATTGAGTATTTTCATACTTCTGAAAAGCTTTGCTGTAAAAGTAGTTTTTCTGTTAAGCATTTCCCATTCTTCTTTGGGCATAAAACACTTTTTTTTTTTCCCCTAGGAATAATTCCTGCAGACCTGACACATAACTGGAAGTAGATATTGAATGAATGAGTGAGTTGTATGTGAATATTCGCTGAGAGGAATCTCAGTTCATTCTTAGCATTTCAGAAATTTGGCACATAGTGTACTGATGGAGCTAGTCTAAAATAATCTGGGAGAAATAATTTTGTTTCTATCTGGGTAAGTCTACAATAGGGGAATGCTTATTAGCAGTATTTTACTATATTTTGGATACTTGCAGTATTCTTAAGAGTGCAGAAAAAAGAATAGTCTGAAAGATTTAAAGAGAAAAAAGTGAAAAAAAGAAAAACTGAGTGCATGCATATGTTGAGTAATAGAGATAAGTCTTCAGGGTTTCTTTTTGGACCAAATTTCTTGAGATAAAATTTGCACACAATAAAATGCATCTGTTTTAATTTCAGTGAGTTTCAACAGATGCATATACCTGTGTGACCACCGCCACACTAGAGATAGGAAACACTTCCATCATAGGTTTCTGTTATTTTATTTAATTTTTGGGAGGCCTTGCTCTGTCGCCCAGGCTGGAGTGCAGTGGTGTGATCTCGGCTCATTGCAACCTCCACCTCCTGGGCTCAAGCGATTCTCCCATCTCAGCCTCCTGAGTATCTGGGACCATAGTGCGTGCTACCACACCTGGCTAATTTTTTGTATTTTTGGTAGAGATGGGGTTTCACCATGTTGCCCAGGCTGGTCTTGAACTCCTGAGCTCAAGTGATCCGCCTGCCTTGGCTTCCCAAAGTGCCGGGATTACAGGCATGAGCCACTGCACCTGGCCCAGGTTCCTGTTGTTATTATCATGAGCTATAAAGTTTCATACTTAGCAGGAAAAAGTGCTTTGAACCTTCTAAAAGTGAGATACTTTCAATATTTTAAAAAATACTATAGAAATGATTTCAGTGCCATAAGATAACTGCATTTCTCTCTCTTAAATCCCACATATTATATAATCCCTCAGCAAATCCTATTGGCTGCCTTCAAAATATATCCAGGATCCAACAACTTGATAACGCTTTTACCACTACCACCTGTTCCAGGCCACCATCTCTCCAGGCTACTGTCTCTTATATGGATTATTGTGCCAGTCTCTTTCTTCTATCCTGTTCCCTTCCAGGCTTAACACAGTGGCCAGTGTTAATGTTAAAATGTGACAAGTCAAAAACTCTTCAAGGCCGGTCGCGGTGACTCAAGCCTGTAATCCCAGCATTTTGGGAGGCCGAGACGGGTGGATCATGAGGTCAGGAGATCCAGACCATCCTGGCTAACACAGTGAAACCCCGTCTCTACTAAAAAATACAAAAAAATAGTCGGGCGAGGTGGCGGGCGCCTGTACTCTTCAGTACAGGCGCCAACTACTCAGAAGGCTGAGGCAGGAGAATGGCGGAAACCCGGGAGGCGGAGCTTGCAGTGAGCCGAGATCTGGCCACTGCACTCCAGCCTGAGCGACAGAGCAAGACTCCATCTCAAAAAAAAAAAAAAACCTCTTCAAATGATTTTCATCTCATTCAGAGTTAAAACTAAAATGTTTACAGTGTGCCCTACACACTATACGTAACACTCAGTATTTATTTCTGATTTTCTTCATTTATTCTGCTCCAGTCATACTGTTGGCCTTGCTGTTCCTCCCTCAAACACACCATTCCTGCTTCAGCCTCTTTGTATTTGTCTTTTCCTTTGCTTGGAAGTCTCTTTCCCCCAGATATGAATAGGGCTTCCTGCCTCTGCCTCTTTTAAATCTTTGTTCTAATCTTCACCTTCTTGGTGAAGCCTAATCACTGTATTTAAAATAAACTACTCTGTAGCTCTCTTCCCTAATTTATTTTTCTGCAAAGTACATACCAACTTTCAATGTATTATGATTTATTTTGTTTAACATGTATAGGTAACAACAGATAAGCTTTGCTTATGATTATAAAAATTAGTTCTCAGGCCGGGCGCGGTGGCTCAAGCCTGTAATCCCAGCACTTTGGGAGGCCGAGACGGGCGGATCACGAGGTCAGGAGATCGAGACCATCCTGGCTAACACGGTGAAACCTCGTCTCTATTAAGAAATACAAAAAAAACTAGCCGGGCGAGGTGGCGGGCGCCTGTAGTCCCAGCTACTCGGGAGGCTGAGGCAGGAGAATGGCGTGAACCTGGGAGGCGGAGCTTGCAGTGAGCTGAGATCCGGCCACTGCACTCCAGCCTGGTTGACAGAGCGAGACTCCGTCTCAAAAAAAAAAAAAAAAAAAAATTAGTTCTCAATCAGTTTCACATGGCAAAACATATAAACCTGTGTTGAAATAAGTAGTTGGTAATCTCCTTTTAGGCTGCTTAAAGTGGAGATTAGTATTTACCAAAGATGAGAAATGTTTTCTGAATTTCCATGAGACCATTTTTTTTTTTTTTGGAATGGAGTCTCGCTTTGTCGCCCAGGCTGGAGTGCAGTGGTGTGGTCTCAGCTCACCGCAACCTCCGCCTCCCAGGTTTAAGCAATTCTCCTGCCTCAGCCTCCTGAGTAGCTAGGACTACAGGCGCCTGCCACCACGCCTGGCTGATTTTTGTTTTTGTTTTTGTTTTTGTTTTTGTTTTGAGACGGAGTCTCGCTCTGTCGCCCAGGCTGGAGTGCAGTGGCCGGATCTCAGCTCACTGCAAGCTCCACCTCCTGGGTTCACGCCATTCTCCTGCCTCAGCCTCCCGAGTAGCTGAGACTACAGGCGCCCGCCACCTCGCCCGGCTAGCTTTTTGTGTTTTTTAGTAGAGACGGGGTTTCACCCTGTTAGCCAGGATGGTCTCGATCTCCTGACCTCGTGATCTGCCCGCCTCGGCCTCCCAAAGTGCTGGGATTACAGGCTTGAGCCACCGCGCCCGGCCTGATTTTTGTATTTTTAACAGAGACAGGGTTTCACCATGTTGGCCAGGCTGGTCTCCAACTCCTGACCTCCAGTGATTTGCCCACCTCGGCCTCCCAAAGTGCTGGGATTCCAGGCGTGAGTCACTGCCCCTGGCCGAGAGTTTTGCTTATTAAGCATTATTTATATCTAATACTAGTGGAGGGAAAGCGGTTCTAAAGATGAATTCACGGCCCAGTCTTGTAACCATTGTGAGGCTAGGCACTGGGCCATTGCTAGGATATAGTATGCGGCATGAGATAGTATAATAAATTTGTTTATTGAAGTCCTCAGAGTTTTGTTTACTGCTTTATTCATTAATCAGTTTATTCAACAGGTATGAAAACCAACTACCCTAAGAAAGCGCTGAGATAGGCTATTATAATGTTCATAGAAGAGCTTCTGTAAGTAGGACAGTAGTCCTTTCTGTTTTAAAAAGAGGTACAACCCCCAGTTTGGTTTTGGTCAAAGAGTTTTTTTTTTTTTTTTTTTTTTTTGAGACGGAGTCTCGCTGTGTCTCCCAGGCTGGAGTGCAGTGGCCTGATCTCGGCTCACTGCAAGCTCCGCCTCCTGGGTTCACGCCATTCTCCTGCCTCAGCCTCCCAAGTAGCTGAGACTACAGGCGCCCGCCACCACGCCCGGCTAGTTTTTTGTATTTTTAGTAGAGACGGGGTTTCACCATGTTAGCCAGGATAGTCTCGATCTCCTGACCTCGTGATCCACCCGCCTCGGCCTCCCAAACTGCTGGGATTACAGGCTTGAGCCACCGCGCCCGGCCGGTCAAAGAGTTTTATAGAAAGTTTATTTTAAAACTCAACACATTTACAGTCTTGCAATCTTGTGTTTTTCCTTTGTTAATATGTAGTTATAACCTACCTACTGTTTAAAAAGTTTCTAGTACCTCAGTTGCCAAGTATATTAAATCCTCCTAGGGGCTGGGCGCAGTGGCTTATGCCTGTAATCCGAGCACTTTGGAAGGCCGAGGCCAATCACTTGAGGCCAGGAGTTTGAGACCAGCCTGGCCAAACATGGTGAAACCCCATCTCTACTAAAAATACAAAAATTAACTGAGCTTGGTAGCATGCACCTGGTGGTGTGCACATGTAATCCCAGCTAGGCTGAGGCAGGAGAATCGCTTGAACCCGACAGGCGGAGGTTTCAGTGAGCCCAGATGGTGCCTCTGCACTCCAGCCTGGGCGACAGAGCAAGACTCCATCTAAGAAAAAAATTCATCCTAGGGATTCTTTTACCTATAAAGTTTTCTAAATATTTTAAGTATGTTGTGTTTTCTGAAGTTGAAGTTTAGTTTTATTGAATATGATATCCCAATTTAAGTGAAAGGAATTCTGAGGAAGTAGAGCGGTGAGCATGTAGGTCATGCTTTTCTATTTTTAAAGAAATGTCTAGTAAATAGGTAAACAGATACTGAACTTCATTAGTCATGAAGGAAATGTAAATTGCAATAAGAGTGTATTTTACTTATAAAATTATGATAATTTTGACACTGATCTATTCTAACATTGATGAGGATTTGAGGAAAGGGCATACACATATTCTGGTGTGGGAGTATACATTTGTATGCTAGTTTTCAGGGATGCTTTTGGAGGTAAAATTTGAATACATAATAGTTTTTTTTTTTTTGAGATGGAGTCTTGCTCTGTTTCGCAGGTTGGAGTGCAATGGTGCCATCTCGGCTCACTGCAGCCTCCGCCTCCCAGATTCAAGCGATTCTCCTGCCTCAGCCTCCCAAGTAGCTGGGACTACAGGCACCTGCCACCACACCCAGCTAATCAGATACATATAGTTCTGACCTGTATTAGAGAATTACCTGTACAGATGCATACAGTTACATGTCTGTTATCTCCAGGAACGTTCAGCATTATTTGTGAGAACTGAAAGTGGAGCCAAGCCAGCTGTTAATGTTGGTTGAATAAATATGTCCGTATTATAATAATTTACTGCATTGTTATTATGTTATTATTTTTGAGACAGTCTTCCTCTGTTGCCAGGCTGGAGTGCAGTGGCTTGATCTCAGCTCACTGCAGCCTCTGCCTCCTGGGTTCAATTGATTCTCCTGCCTTAGCCTCCCAAGTAGCTGGGACTACAGGCATGCGCCACTACGCCTGGCTAATTTTTGTATTTTTTTCATCTTTTATTGCCTATATTTTGTTTTTCTATGTATCATTAATTCTTAAAAATTAAGCTTTTGAATGTCATTGGCTGTTTATTAGGCTTCAAAGATCTTGATGGAGAAGTCTTAGTTGACTGCCAGTTTCTTAAGCTGGGTGTAAGGCTGGGGTGCAGCGCACACTGGTTTAGTGTGAGCAGTGATCACTAAGCATATGAGCCACAGCCACCCCAGCTTTACCTCATTCACAGGCAGAACTGGAAGGTTGGTCCTGGATGGCTGCTTGGTCCTGGATGCTTTAGTGGTCTCTTGATTGTGGAAAGCCTTGTTTTGGAACAAATGTTTCCATTGATACAGATGAGAAATGCCTCTTTAATATTTTTTTTTGGAGACGGAGTCTCGCTCTGTCGCCCAGGCTGGAGTGCAGTGGCCGGATCTCAGCTCACTGCAAGCTCCGCCTCCCGGGTCTATGCCATTCTCCTGCCTCAGCCTTCCGAGTAGCTGGGACTACAGACGCCCGCCACCTCGCCCGGCTAGTTTTTTATATTTTTTAGTAGAGACGGGGTTTCACTGTGTTAGCCAGTATGGTCTCGATCTCCTGACCTCGTGATCCGCCCGTCTCGGCCTCCCAAAGTGCTGGGATTACAGGCTTGAGCCACCGCGCCCGGCCTCTTTAATATTTTTATAAACCATTTAGAACCCAATAGATTTGGTTTGTGAGTCTCTCTCTTCTGAGTACCAAAGGATTTCATGGTTGGAAGGTGCGCCTTTTCGTCTTGGCAATGAGCAGCATTTAATGGAGAGACCATGCTTGTATTTGATTTTTTTTTTTTTTTTTTTTGGTTCATTTACAGAATCTGAGACTTATTCAAACCACCAGCTGTATTATCAGGAAGGAACAAATCCAAGTTTTGACATATTGTCAGTGTGCTGCATGTTGTATTTTCAAATTCCTTAAGTGGTTTCAACATTAGATGACCAGTTCTTTGGCACTGATGTGGTTTTGACAGTGTACAGTAGATCTGACCATAGCTCTGAAAAGTCTGGCTGGCATTACCACATCCCAAGCTCTCTGCCTGAAGAGAAGGAAGCGCCAGGCTTGCACGCTTACTCGGCTGGACTGCAGGGAAAGAGCTGCAGCACCAGCCTCTCACTACTGCAGCCACCCTCTCTCCTAATTTTTGTATTTTTAGTAGAGACGGGGTTTCGCCATGTTGGCCAGGATAGTCTCAATCTCTTGACCTTGTGATCCGCCTACCTCGGCCTCCCAGAGTGCTGGGATTATAGGCGTGAGCCACCGCGCCCGGCCAATTTACTGCATTATAAAGAGTGGAATAAGACTTTATTTTTATTTTTTTATTTTTTAGACAGAGTCTCTGTCGCCCAGGCTGGAGTGTAGTGACACGATCTCAGCTCACTGCAAACTCCGCACCCCGGGTTCAAGTGATTCTCTTGCCTCAGCCTCCTGAGTAGCTGGGATTACAGGCATGTGCCACCACACTTGGCTAATTTTTGTATTTTTAGTAGAGATGGGGTTTCACCATGTTGGCCAGGCTGGTGTAGAACTCCTGACCTCAAGTGATCCACCTGCTTTGGCCTCCTGAAGTGTTGGGATTGCAGACGTGAGCCACCGTCCCCAGCTTGGAATAAAACTTTTGTGAACGGACATGAAGAGATGGCATTTATAATGAGGGAGAAATTCTTGTAATGTGATTGGTTGTAGAAAAATAAAAATTATTAGTTTGTAGAAAAGTATTAAGAGCACAGCAGTAGATACCAAACTGTTGGGATTGGGGACAAGGAAGTGGGAGACTTACACTTTTTGTGTTTTCTCTTTTTATGTTTCTGTAAAACATAAAAGACAAAATAGTAGAGAGAAGTATTTGTGTTTTTTTTTTTTTTTTTTTTTTTGAGACGGAGTCTCGCTCTGTCGCCCAGGCTGGAGTGCAGTGGCGCGATCTCAGCTCACTGCAAGCTCCGCCTCCCGGGTTCACACCATTCTCCTGCCTCAGCCTCCCGAGTAGCTGGGACTACAGGCGCCCACAACCGCGCCCGGCTAATTTTTTGTATTTTTAGTAGAGATGGGGTTTCACCGTGGTCTCGATCTCCTGACCTTGTGATCCGCCCGCCTCGGCCTCCCAAAGTGCTGGGATTACAGGCGTGAGCCACCGCGCCCCGCTGTTTTTTTTTGTTTTTTTGAGATGGAGGTTCGCTCTTGTTGCCCAGGCTGGAGTGCAATGGCGTGATCTTGGCTCGCTGCAACGTCCACCTCCCTGGTTCCAGCGATTTTCCTGCCTAAGCCTCATGTGTAGCTGGGATTACAGGCATGCGCCACCATGCCCGGCTAATTTTGTATTTTTAGTGGAGATGGGGTTTCTCTGCGTTGGGTAGACTGGTTCTAAACTCCCAACCTCAGGTGATCTGTCTGCATCGGCCTCCCAAAGTGTTGGGATTACAGGTGTGAGCCACCGCGCCTCCCCAACCCTGTTTCTTAAAGGAAAAAAAAAAAAAAAAAAAGTGTGTTGCTGAAAATAAAGTTGGAGATGAAAAAAAAATTTTTTTTTTTTTTTTTGAGACAGGGTCTTGCTCTGTCTCTCAAGCCATCCTCCTGCATCAGCCTCCCAAGTAGTTGGGACCATAGGTACGCACTACCATGCTTGGCTGATTTGGAAATTTTTTTTAATACTAAAAATGCTAATATTTAAATATTAACATTAAATGCCAATATTTAACAAGATGACAGTTTTCTTTAACATGACAAACTAAGTGAAACAGTTAAATATGTTCTTCTTTTTTCTTTTTCTTTTTCTTCCCACCCCTAGACAGAGTCTTGCTCTGTCACCCAGGCTGGAGTGCAGTGGATTACAAGTGATTCTCTTGCCTCAGTCTCCCGAGTAGCTGGGATTATAGGCGCACACCACCAGGCCCTGCTTATTTATTTGTTTATTTTTTGTATTTTTAGTAGAGATAGGGTTTCATCATGTTGGCGAGGCTGGTCTTGAACTCCTGACCTCAGGTGATGCATGCGCTTTGACCTCACCAAGTGCTGGGATTACAGGCGTGAGCCACTGCAACCAGGCTGTTCTTAAACTTTGAAAAATAAAATGCCAGCTTCTGATTCTTCAGTTTTGATTCAAGAATGGTTACAAGGTTTACTTTTAAGTTTTTTTTTTTTTTTTTTTTTTTGGAGAGGGAGTCTGGCTCTGTCGCCCAGGCTGGAGTACAGTGGCCGGATCTCAGCTCACTGCAAGCTCCGCCTCCCGGGTTCACGCCATTCTCCTGCCTCAGCCTCCCGCGTAGCTGGGACTACAGGCGCCCGCCACCTCGCCCGGCTAATTTTTTTTTGTATTTTTTAGTAGAGACGGGGTTTCACTGGGTTATCCAGGATGGTCTCGATCTCCTGACCTCATGATCCGCCCGTCTCGGCCTCCCAAAGTGCTGGGATTACAGGCTTGAGCCACCGCGCCCGGCCTACTTTTAAGTTTTTTAAAAAAACTATTGACCTTTTTTTTCCTCTTGTCAAAAGTTGTACGTTCTCTTTGTATTTGAATGGTTACTATATGACTGGAAGTCAGAAGTTTATTTCCCCCTACTGAGATGTATAGTTTATGAGCACATTTGCCTCTTAGGAAGTGGCCAGCATTGAAGCAACAAATACCATGTAACTTGGTACCTTTAGTTTTTAGGATTCTGATAGATACAAGAAAAATGGGCTGCGTGCGGTGGCTCAGGCCTGTAATCCCAGCATTTTGGGAGGCTGAGGCAGGCGGATCACGAGGTCAGGAGATCGAGACCATCTTGGCCAACATGGTGAAACCCCGTCTCTACTAAAAATACAAAAATTAGCCGGGCGTGGTGGTGCACGCTTGTAATCCCAGCTACTCAGGAAGGTGAGGCAGGAGAATTGCTTGAACCCGGGAGGCGGAGGTTGCAGTGAGCGCAGATTGCGCCATTGCACTCCAGCCTGGCGACAGAGCAAGACTCCGTCTCAAAGAAAAAAAAAAAGGCCAGGCATGGTGGCTCACGCCTGTAATCCCAGCACTTTGGGAGGCCGAGGAGGGCGGATCCCTTGAGGTCAAGAGATGGAGACCATCCTGGCGAACATGTTGAAACCCCGTCTCTACTGAAAATACAAAAATTAGCTGGGCGTGGTGGTACAGTCCTGTAGTCCCAGCTACTCGGGAGGCTCAGGCAGGAAAATTGCTTGAACCTGGGAGGCAGAGGTTGCAATGAGCGGAAATGGCGCCACTGCACTCTAACCTGTCCACAGAGTGAGAGTCCGTCTCAAAAAAACAAAACAAAACAAAAAAATAATGTATCAGAACACTTAAAAAACTATTAGATACCCATCTGGATTCTCAGTTTGGTCTAAAAAGATTCGTGGCCGGGCGCGGTGGCTCACGCCTGTAATCCCTGCACTTTGGGAGGCCGAGGCGGGCTGATCACGAGGTCAGGAAATCGAGACCATCCTGGCTAACACGGTGAAACCCCGTCTCTACTAAAATACAAAAAAAAATTAGCCGGGCGCGGTGGCGGGCGCCTGTAGTCCCAGCTACTCCGGAGGCTGAGGCAGGAGAATGGCGCGAACCCGGGAGGCGGAGCTTGCAGTGAGCCGAGATGGTGCCACTGCACTCCAGCCTGGGCGACAGAGTGAAGACTCCGCCTCAAAAAAAAAAAATAAAAAATAAAAAATAAATAAAAATAAAAAGATTCGTTCGTTTGGTATTTAATTTTTGGATATTAACTGAACCTGAAAATTTTTTTCTTCCTTTGTATGTATTCCTACATGATTGTAGGAGTCTATCCTGAACTTGGATCATGTACATTTTGGAAACTTATTTTAGAAAAAATTTAAGTTGTAAGAATTCTCAATGAACAGACAGAAAACAGGGTCTTTGCCAACTTCTTTGGGTAAGAAAAGTTCAGAATTTTGCAGATACTCTAAAAATGAAAGTCGGCAAAGAAGGCATAATAAAATTGTGAAGTTTTCAAATAAAATGATTTGTCATGTCCTTTTTTCTTTAGACTGCTGCAGTAAGAATGTCTTTTCCCCCTCATTTGAATCGCCCTCCCATGGGAATCCCAGCACTCCCACCAGGGATCCCACCCCCGCAGTTTCCAGGATTTCCTCCACCTGTACCTCCAGGTAAGTTTGTTGATACTGTTTTTTGTCGTTAAACTTGTACTTTTGTCTTTGTGATATTAACTTCAGGAAAATGTTAGATATGTGACTGTTAGTGAAGATGCGTCTCGGCATCGTTTGGAAAATGTGGATGTCTCTTTTTCCTATAGCAGTAGCTTTTATATCTGACTGAGGATCAAACTCATCTACAAAGTTTTTTTTTTTCCTCATCTGGAAAGTTTTTTTAAAATTCTTTTTTTTTTTATTTTTTGAGATAGAGTCTTGCTCTGTCACCCTGGCTGGAGTGCAGTGGCATGATCTCAGCTCACTGCAACCTCCACCTCCTAGGCTCAAGCAATTCTCTGCCTCAGCCTCCTGAGTAGCTGGGGTTACACATGCCTGCCATCATGCCTGGCTAAGTTTTGTATTTTTGGTAGAGACAGGGTTTCGCTATGTTGGCCAGGCTGGTCTCGAACTCCTGGCCTCAAATGATCCGCCTGCCTCTGCCTCCCAAAGTGTTGGAATTACAGGTGTGAGCTACTATGTCCGGCCTAAAAATTCTATATTTAAAAAAATGGGTAATACATACACATTGTTCAAAAACAAACAAAAAATACAGAAAGTAATACAGTGAAAAATTTTCCTCATATACCCCCATAACTGCTGTTGCTATCCCCTTACTAAAAAGGGAAGCAATAAGGTTATTAGTTTTTTCTTTATTTTTCCAGATACTTTAAAGTGTATATTATAAGTCAATATAAGTAAAGATTTATGGAGTTAAAAAAAAAAATGTTCAGACCCTGCTCCAACCCCCTGAATCAGATCCTCAGCAATTGGGGCTCAGGAATCTTAATTTTTAACACGTTCACAGGTAATTTTTGGCACTCATTTAAGCATGGAGAATCCACATTTGAGAACTATTATCCTGAAGTACATAGTTAACATAGCTTATGCTGGGTGTGATTGTGTGTGTCTGTTGTCCTGGCTACTCAGGAGACTGAGGTGGGAGGATGGCCTGAGCCCAGGAGTTCAGGTCCAAAGAGTGAGACCTCATCTTTGAAAAAATGATTATCTTTGCTTATAAGAAATTTTTCTTTTGACTTAAGAACATTGCAGTTGGCTGGCTCATAATGGGTTGTTAATTCATAGCATGTATGTTACGGGGGTTGTAATAAACAGCACATTTGTCTTTATTTTGTGTGTGTGCACGTGTGTGTATGTGTGTTTTGGGTACTCACTTTGTTGCCAGACTGGAGTACAGTGGCGTGATCATGGCTCACTGCAGCCTTGACCTCCTGGGCTCCCATCTCAGCCCTCCTGAGTAGCTGGGACCACAGGCTTGTGTCACTATATACTGTTAATTAAAAATTAAAAAAAATTTTTTTATAAAGATGGGGGTCTCACCATCTTCTCCAGGCTGGTCTTGAACTTCTGGGCTCAAGGTATACTCCCACCTCAGCCTTCCAAAGTTCTGGGATTACAGATGTGAGCCACTGCACCTGACCTTGTCTTTATTTTGGATTTAACTACTCATTGTAAAATTTTGAATTTACTACCATAGGCTCAGCTTTGGTAGCCTTCTACCCTTGAGTCTGAAAAGCCACAAGATAAATATGAGAATTTCTGTGGAATATTATTTAGCACTTCAAGAATTGGGGGAAAATCATAATTAAAAAAAAAAATCAGGCCTGGCACAGTGGCTCATGCCTGTAACCTCAGCACTTTAGGAGGCCAAGGTGGATGGATCACCTGAGGTCAGGAGTTCGAGACCAGTCTGGCCAACTTGGGGAAATGCTAAAAATACAAAAAATTAGCCAGGCGCAGTGGCTCAGGCCTGTAATCCCAGCTACTCAGGAGGCTGAGGCAGGAGAATCGCTTGAACCTGGGAAGCCGAGGTTGCAGTGAGCCGAGATCATGCCACTGCACTCCATCCTGGGCAACAAGAGTGACACTTTGTCTCAAAGGGGAAAAAATCAGAACAACTGTTTATGCATGTGTATTATGGAACAGAATGCAGTACTTTCATAAGTTATTTTAGACATGCTTGTAGTGGAGCTGCTTTAAGCTGTGCTTCTAGATAATCATGGATATGTATTTATTATCATCTGCTGCCAGAGGAGTAATGTGAAAGTTTACACTACTACTTTACTCCGTGTAACAATTACTGATTTTAAGAAGTAACTTAGTTGTTTTATAATGGACCATAAATAGATGAAATTCTACTGGAAAGCTGTGGCTGGCCCTTTGGACAAAATTTTTTCCTTAAAAGAAATAAATTTTGCTGAAAGGAAATTCTGTTGAGAAAATTGAGAGAATGTTGCAGAAAACTGAATAAAGTTAGTTATCAGCCATCAAACAGATTAATAGTTATAGAAGGAAAGTGTTTTGAACAACTTTCATTTGGGCATCAGTTTTCTCTTTGGTCCATTTATCCTGATTTTCTTCATACATTTATAGGCTCATAGTGCAGATCTGGATTTTAATTTTTAGTTTATTAATTTTTTTGAGACAGGATCTCTCTTTGTCTCCCAGGCTGGGAGTACAGTGGCACAACCATAACTTAATGCGGCCTCTATCTCCTGGGCTCAGCTGATCCTCCTGCCTCAGCTTCCTGAGTAGCTGAGACTATAGATGTGTGCCACCATGCCTGACTCAGATCCATTTTTCAATGGGCCTTACTATAACCATGATGCAAAGCCCAAGTGTTCTAGAAGTTACAGGCTGGGCATGGTGGCTCATACCTGTAATCCCATCACTTTGGGAGGCTGAGGCAGGAGGATCTCTTGAACCCAGAAGTTCAAGATCAACCTGGACAACATAGGGAAGAAAGACCCTGTCTTGTGGGGAGGTTGGGGGGGGGGTGGCAGGAAGCTTAATCACTTGTTTAGAATCAAAAAGGATGGTTATGGAGAATTTGTGCTTTAATTTCCTTACCAGTAGATTGGGTTTATAGAAAAGATTTTAAATTTTTGAATTTTTTTTTTTGGCTTTTTTTGAGAGAGTCTTACTCTGTCGCTGGAGTACAGTGGCGCCATTACAGCTCACTGCAGCCTCCACCTCCTGGGTTCAAGTGATTCTCCTGACTCAATCTCCCTAGTAACTGGGGTTATGAGTGTGTGCCACCATGCTCGGCTAATGTTTGTATTTTCTGTAGAGATGGGGTTTTGCCATGTTGGCTCAAGTGATCTGCCTGTCTTGGCCTCCCAAAGTGTTTTTTTTTTTTATTTTATTTTTTTTTTGGAGACGGAGTCTCGCTCTGTTGCCCAGGCTGGAGTGCAGTGGCCAGATCTCAGCTCACTGCAAGCTCCGCCTCCCGGGTTCACGCCATTCTCCTGCCTCAGCCTCCCAAGTAGCTGGGACTACAGGCGCCCGCCACCTCACCCTGCTAGTTTTTTTTGTATTTTTTAGTAGAGACGGGGTTTCACCGTGTTAGCCAGGATGGTCTCGATCTCCTGACCTCGTGATCCGCCCGTCTCGGCCTCCCAAAGTGCTGGGATTACAGGCTTGAGCCTCCGCGCCCGGCCCCAAAGTGTTTGGATTATGGGTGTGAGCTACCGTGTCGCCCTACTCTCCGCCTTTTTTTTTTTTTTAATAAAGAATTAGAGTTTTGCTATGTTTCCTAGGCTGGAGTGCAGTGGTTTTACACAGGCACGATGATAGCACACTGCAGCCTTGAACTGGGCTCAGGGATCCTTGTCCCTCAATTTCCAGAGTAGCTATAACTACAAGCAAGATTTTATTTATTATTATTATTTTTGGGACAGAGTCTTGCACTTGTTCCCCAGGCTGGAGTGCAATGGCATGATCTTGGCTCACTGCAACCTCTGCCTCCCCGGTTCAAGCAATTCTCCTGCCTCAGCCTCGCAAGTAGCTGGGATTACAGGCACGCACCAGTATGCCTGGCTAATTTTTGTATTTTTAGTAGATATGGGGCTTCACTATGTTGGTCAGGCTGGTCTTAAACGCCTGACCTCAGGTAATTTGCTCATCTTTGCCTCCCAAAGTGCTGGGGTTACAGGCGTGAGCCACTGCGCCCAGCCCATGATTTTTGTTTTCTGTGAAAGAACCAGGATTCTCCTTAGATTTCCACATAAATTTTTCATTTGATGCTTAAAATAACTTTCAAAGGATTTGTTTTTACTTTATTTATTTGAGAAAAATTTATGTTTATCGTGCACAGCATCTTGAAATAACGTATATGTTGTAGAATGACTAAATTGAGCCAATTAACACGTGGTGTATTACTTTACATACTTATTTTTTTGCTGTTGTGAGAACACTCTAGATTTTAAATGTAGATTTTCTTTTGGTCATTTTCAAGAATATAGTACACCATTACTGACGGTATCACCATGTTGTACCATGTGTCTTACTTTTTTTTTTGGTCTTTTTTTTTTTTCCTTTTTTTGTGGAAAATGGGGTCTCACTATATTGCCCAGGCAGGTCTCGATCTCCTGAGCTTAATCTATCCCCCCACCTGTGCCTTCCTAAGAGTTGGAATTACAGGCGTGAGCCACCGCGCTGGCTGTTTTTACTTTTAAAGGATTCTTTAATATCATTGTTCACCTATAAGTCAGTCTGTATTGGTGAAAGGCGTTGGTTTTGAGGATCACTGAACCATATGAACCCGAATGGATAACTGTCCAGAATTTTATGCTCTTTAAGTCAAAAGCATATTGAGGTGGCCAGTTTGTTTTCAGAATAGTCTTTTTTTGTAAGTTTATATGGACCAACCTGATAGCACATTCCTTTTGAAAATAAGGTAGTATTTATCAGTATTTCATTTTCATTTGTCCTATATTTACACTTATGTTAATTATGAGTAAGGATACTTAATTGTGTGGCATGTTGTTGATAGAGAATGCAGTCATATAAAATCAGTGTGGTTTTTCTTTTCTTAGGGACCCCAATGATTCCTGTACCAATGAGCATTATGGCTCCTGCTCCAACTGTAAGTATAACTTAAAGGAAGAGTCATGAGTTATGGTAGTGCTAGTGCTTTTAAGCTAAACAGTGTGATAAACTTAAATACATTATGAGTATTTAAAAGAATAACAAGGACAGAATGAGAGCACCCCTAGCATATCATTTATTTGAATAAGTATCATTTTCACTTAGGTGTGCATATATGCAGTTGCACCTGCAATGTGCTCCCTAAGTAGATAATTCTGTGATTTTCCTGTTATTCTCTAGACTCTTCATATACTTGTTATTACAGATTTAGGGCTTTGGCTCTTCATTGCTTTCTCATCTTGGTCCTGGGAGATGGGAGAAGGATGTGACATGTCTGATCTCTTAAAAGAACATAGGAATGATCCTTGTAAAAATTAAAATTTTGAAATGAAATTTGTGTGGAGTACCTTTTACACGTTTCCTCCTAGCTTCCTAATTTTTCACCCTTTCCAAGCGATTTTTATCTTAGTTTTCTCTGTCTTCTAGTGTGGTATGTTCAAGCTTTGTAAGACTTTACTAAAACCTTTCTTCTGCTGAAATGCTCTCATTCATTATTTTCTTTTTGAACCTTAATTGAATGTGGAGAACCTTAATTCTCCACATTCATCAAATCTTCTGAGCATTACAAGCACCTTTGTTAAGAATGCTGCTGTACTGTAGCACATGAATAGATAATAACTCTCTTAACTTTTATTTGGAATTCTACGAGGGAGGGTAGGTCTCTTTATTTTCAGTGTCTTTTAATATCTGGGTTTTGAAAAGGGATGAGGACTGTTATTCTTGGTAAAAGGGAGAGAGGAATTACGTGGGCAAATGAGAACCTGCTGTGAGGCCGACCACTAAGAAGATGTGGTTCTGCAGCCAAAGGGGAGTTCAGCTTTTCTTGCCTTGGACACCAAGAGTTGGGTCATGTTTGAAAGCCTCAGGCATGTACTCTTCCTCCTTGTATTTCAGGCTAGAGAAAGCTAGAATTTAGGAGCGGAGCAGCTCTCCCATTTCACCACTGTTTATTCGGTGCCTCCTGAGGGTGCTTGCTGAATTCAGTGTGAAGTACAAAGATGTATTTCTTCCCCGGGAAAGTTGAACGTCAGGAAGGGAAAATAAGATAGCATAAATAACTGATAAAAGGCAAAATGTGGGGGAGAGTGCTGTGGAGTATTTGAATATTCTGCTAGAGGATTAGCATGGATAATTGAAAGTTGCTTTTATATTAGTACTGAGAGTAAAATTATGAAAAAAACTTCTGGATATATTTGATAATTTTAAATGTTTTATGTATTTTTTTGTTGGGTTGGGGGGCGGTGGGGCAGTGGGGCGGAGTTTCTCTCTTGTTGCCTAGGCTGGAGTGCAATGGTGGCATGGCTCACTACATCCTCTGCCTCCTGGGTTCAGCGATTCTCCTGCCTCAGCCTCCCGAGTAGCTGAGCTTACAGGTGTGCGCCACCACGCCCGGCCAATTTTTTATATTTTTAGTAGAGACGAGGTTTCACTTTGTTGGTCAGACTGGCCTCAGGTGATCCGTCTGCCTTGACCTCCCAAAGTTCTGGGATTACACACATGAGCCACCACACTTGGCCTAAGGCATAAATTTTAAATGTTTAAGACATAGGCCAGGATCGCCTGAGACCAGGAGTTCAAGACCATCCTCGCCAACATGGTGAAACCCTGTCTCTACTAAAAATACAAAAAATTATCTAGGCGTGGTGGCGCACATCTGTAATCCCAGCTACTTGGGAGGCCGAGGCAGGAGAGTCCCTTGAACCCAGGAGGCGGAGGTTGCAATGAGCTATTATGCCACTGCACTCCAACCTGGGCGACAGAGCGAGATTCCGTTTCAGAAAATAAAAATAAAAATTATGTCTTAAACATAACAAAGTTTTCTTGGTTATTTTTGTTTCTTTTTTAAGAAGAAAGGTAATCTAGTAGTAGAGGTTTATTTGTCACAAATAAGTTTGCATTAATGAAATGTGCTATGCACTGTAGGAGTTTTAGAAGTATACAAGCATGCAGAGCTTAAATAACGTGCTATATATATTTATTTAATCCTGATGTTTTTAGCCTAATGTTAATTGGGGTAGGAAATTTAATTGCTGAATCAATTTTTATTTCGTTTCTTCACCTTAGGTTTTAGTACCCACTGTGTCTATGGTTGGAAAGCATTTGGGCGCAAGAAAGGATCATCCAGGCTTAAAGGCTAAAGAAAATGATGAAAATTGTGGTCCTACTACTACTGTTTTTGTTGGCAACATTTCCGAGAAAGCCTCAGACATGCTCATAAGACAACTCTTAGCTGTAAGTTAAACTGTTTATTTTTCATTAAAAATTTTTTTATTATTCTACATTTCAAACTTAAGCAGAAAGAGGACTTTCAGTGATTGCTTTTTATTATAAAAAATTGAGTCCTGCAGCAAAGGTGAAAGTAGTACAGTGAACACATTTGTATTCTTTTCCTAGATTCATCAGTGAACATGTTTAGATACTTTATGTACACATGTGTACGACACACACTTTTTTCTTGGATAATTTGGAAGTAAATTGTGACATGACATTTTACCTGTGAATCCTTCATTTATCTCCTAAGAGCAAGGACATTCTGCGACATAATCACAATGCCACTATCACATATGAAATTTGGCCCGGTGCAGTGGCTTTTGCCTGTAGTTGTAATCCCAGTCCTTTGCGAGGCTGAGGCAGGAGGATCTCTTGAAGCTAGGAGTTCGAGACCAGCCTGGGCAACATACCAAGACACATCTTTACAAAAAATTAAAATATAATAGCGCCAGATGCAGTGGCTCATGCCTGTAATCCCAGCACTTCAGGAGGCTGAAGTGGGTGGATCATTTGTGGTCAGGAGTTCGAGACCAGCCTGACCAACATGGTGAGACCCCATCTTTACAAAAAATACAAAAATTAGCCAGGTGTGGTGGCGTGTGCCTGTAATCCCAGCTACTTGGGTGGCTGAAGCAGGAGAATCCCTTGAACCCGTGAGATGGAGGCTGCAGTGAGCTGAGGTCGTGCCACTGCACTCCACCTTGGGCAACAGAGTGAGACTCCATCTCAAAAAAATAATGATAATAATTTAAAAATAAAAATAAAAAGCCAGGTGTAGTGATGCACGCCTGTAGTCCTAGCTGTTCAGAATCTGAGGTGGGAGGATTGCTTGAGTCTAGGAGTTCAAGGCTGCAGTAAGCTATGATCTTGTAATTGCACTCCAGTCTGAGCAAGAGAGTCTCTAAAACAAAAAAAAAATACAAAATTGATATAGTATTATTAACTAATACACATGTAGTTCATATTTAATTTTCCCAGTAATGACCATAATATTAATAGTTGTTTTATTTTTCATCCATGATCCAATGAAAGATTTTTATGTACTTTTGAGACAGATTTGCTCTGTCACACAGGCTGAATGCAGTGAGATCTCGGCTCACTGCAAACTCTGCCTCCTGTATTTAAGCGATTCTCATGCCTCGGCCTCCCGAGTAGCTGAGATTACAGTCATGTGCCATGACACCTGGCTCATTTTTGTGTTTTTTGTATAGACAAGGTTTTGCCATGTTGCCCAGACTTGTCTTGAACTCCTGGCCTCAATCAAATCGCCTGCTTTGACTTCCCAAAGTGTTGAGATTACATGCGTGGGCCACCACACCTGGCGTGGGTTAATATTTTGAGACTGTGTGAGTCGTTTTCCCCAGCGACCTTAAACAATGATTTTAGCATCCAATGATGATTGACTGATTCCTTTTAAAGTTTTATTCTGAGCTTGAATACTAATAAGTTGTTTAAATTTGATAAACTTGTTGATTCACTTTTTTAACCTTAGTTTTTAAGATTTTATCTTGATGGCCGGGCACAGTGGCTCATGCCTGTAATCCCAGCACTTTGGAAGGCCGAGGCGGGCAGATTACGAGGTCAGGAGATCGAGACCATCCTGGCAAACACGGTGAAACCCTGTCTCTACTAAAAATACAAAAAAAAAAAAAAAAAAAAAATTAGCCCGATGTGGTGGCGGGTGCCTGTAGTCCCAGCTTCTCGGGAGGCTGAGGCAGGAGAATGGCGTGAACCCGGGAGGCGGCAGAGCTTGCAGCGAGCGAATCATGCCACTACACTCCAGCCTGGGCGACAGAGTGAGACTCCGTCTCAAAAAAAAGATTTTATCTTGATGATAAATGTACATTGTTAAGTGAAATAATGCTGAATGATTGTATAATAAAATAAGGCCAGGGTGTGGTGGCTTACACCTGTAATCTCAGCACTTTGATTTGGGGGGGCCAAGGCGAGCGGATCACTTGAGGTCAGGAGTTTGAGACCAGCCTGACCATCATGGTGAAACACCATCTCTACTAAAAATACAAAAATTAGCCGGGCGTGTTGTGGGTGCCTGCAATCCCAACTACTAGGGAGGCTGAGGCAGGGGAATCATTTGAACCTGGGAGGCAGAGGTTGCAGTGAGCTGAGATGGCGCCACTGCACTCCAGCCTGGGCGACAAAGTTAGACTTTGTCTTACGCACAAAAAAAAGAGTTTGGAAGAATGACTATATTCTGCACTGAGAGGACTTGCAAATACGTCATTCTTCATCTATATCCCAGAGTCCTGTGTAGGTTCTCTGTAAGGACAGGACCAGGGTTATCAACCTGTGGTTCAGCTCTTGAGTAGTTCAGTATGAGTACTGCAGTCTTGTCATCCTCTGGAAATATTGTTGCCTTCTCTCCTTATGCCCCTCTGAGATGCTGGGCAATTATTTTATACCATTCATGATTCTTGCTTCAGCTCTTCATATTTAAGAAATTCCTGTTCTTTTAGGAAACTGGATCTCCTGGGCACTCTCTCAGTTTTAATTAACTGGTCTGAGGATATTTCGGGTTTCTCAGTTTCATTTCTTCCTCTACTTCCATGGGATTTTGGTAATTTCAGTCTGAAGCCCGACTCCGTTTTCATTCCTGAGTTTTCTCCTGGGGTTCTTTTCACTGCAGCCATAAGGCCTAATCTGGGGTCTGCAGAGAACTAGCACTAACTCTGCTCTGATGGAATTCAGGAAAGTCAGAAGGTACTGGAGTATAGAAATGTGTTTGCTCCTGTCTGCTTCTGGAAGTCTCTGTTTTGCAATGTTATTACCGCTAATGTTTTCTCCCTAGGTGTATGTGTAAAGATTCTCATCACATATTCTCATAGAAGTGCGGTTTCTGAGTCTTAGGGCATGCTTATCTGCAGCTTTACAAGATAATTCCACACCAATTTATTTATACTTACTGCAGCAGTGTTATGTCCAAGTTTCTATTCTTATACATCTTTTTTAACAGTGGGGGTTTATTTAGACTTTTACATTGTGTTGTAAAGTACCTTATTCCTATTTAAATATGCCTTTTTTATTGTTCTTTCTACATAATTTTGGTATTATCTGTTGACATAGTAGCTTGAGGCCTAAACTGTTAAAGGCCTCAATCTCCCTTCCCCAGCTTCCTTACAGGTGTTACAAGATGGTGAACTTGTTATGTTAATAAGTGTTATTATGTAAATAGTTTTAGCAGAACTAGGTCATGTGCTCTCATTGCATTTTCTTTCTTTTCTTTTCTTTTTTTTGAGATGGAGTCTCACTCTGTTATCCAGGCTGGAGTGCAGTGGCATGATCTCAGCTCACTGCAACCTTGCCACCCAGGGTTCAAGCAATTCTCCTGCCTCAGCCTCTCAAGTAGCTGGGATTATGGACCCCTGCTACCATACCTAGCTAATTTTTGTATTTTCGGTAGAGACGGGGTTTCACCATATTTGCCAGGCTGGTCTGGAACTGTTGACCTCCAGTGATCTGCCTGCCTCAGCCTCCCAAAGTGCTGGGATTACATGCATGAGCCACTGTGCCTAGTCCATTTTTTGTTTATTTTCATATTTTATTTTTGAAACAGAGTCTAGGTTTGTTGCCCAGACTGGAGTGCAATGGTGCAATCTCTGCTCACTGCAACCTCCACCTCCTGGGTCAGTGATTCTTCTGCCTCAGCCTCCTGAGTAGCTGGGATTACAGGCACCTGCTACCACGTCCGGCTAATTTTTGTATTTTTAGTAGAGACGGGGTTTCACCATGTTGGCCAGACTGGTCTCGAGCTTTTGACCTCAAGTGATCTACCCACCTGGGCTTCCCAAAGTGTTGGGATTCTTTTCCCTTCATTTCTTTTTTTTTTTTTTTGAGACGGAGTCTCGCTCTGTCGCCCAGGCTGGAGTGCAGTGGCCGGATCTCAGCTCACTGCAAACTCCGCCTCCCGGGTTCACGCCATTCTCCTGCCTCAGCCTCCCGGGTAGCTGGGACTACAGGCGCCCACCACCTCGCCCGGCTAGTTTTTTGTATTTTTTTTAGTAGAGACGGGGTTTCACTGTGTTAGCCAGGATGGTCTCGATCTCCCGACCTCGTGATCCGCCCGTCTCGGCCTCCCAAAGTGCTGGGATTACAGGCTTGAGCCACCGCGCCCGGCCCTTTTCCCTTCTTTTCTAGAGCCCCTCCTGTCAGGTCCCTTTGTTTGTCTCATGTGTTCTGGTTCCTCTAAGTCTACTTTTATCCTTGGAGTTTTTCTGTCTTTTCTAGTATTCCCCTTATTGCTCTCCTGAGTTGGATGGTTTGGATCCTATATCTTGCTTGTGCCGACACATAGTAGCTCCTGTTATACTTGGATGATACATCCTTTATATACGATGTACATGGTATTTATAGGTGTGTGGTTGGTAACTTTTCTGAATCTAAATCTGAAGTGCTTTTTATTTTGATTATTCATGTGGTCAGGAGTTTACCTGGATATAGAATTCTATGTTGAAGCTTATTTTCCTCACATTGAAGGTGTTGCCTTAAGGTGTTATAGCATCTAATGATGGTTTTCAGAAGTCCCGTATCATTCTGAATGTTCTTTGTATGTGACCTGTTTTTCCCTGGAATGCCTCTACTAGTGTGGATTTGACTGATTGCAGGTTTTCCTAATTGTGTGAAATTCTTCGAATGTTTATTTGATTTTCTTACTTTTCTTATATCATTGTGTTGGTCACTTACTTGGTGGGCCATTTCGTTCTGGAGATTTTTTTCAGGAGAAATTTTTGGGCTATTTGAGAATTGTTTTTACTGTCTTTCTTCAGGAACTCTGGATGTTGAACTTCCAGGTTTGACCTATGTGTTTTTGATTTCCTGTTTTCCATCTCCTACTCTTTTGTACGGGTTCTTGGGATTTGTCCTTAACTTTACCTTCCAGATTTCCATTGAAGTATTTATTTTTAATGCTGTGTTTCAAGTTTCCGTTGGTCTTCTCTTGTTCTCTGAAGATTTCTCACCTACACCCTCCCTCTGTCTTTTTTTAACCGGGTAGAACCTTATTTTATTTTTCTTTTTTAAGACAGTCTGGTTCTGTTGCTCAGGCTGGAGTGCAATTGGCATGATTACAGCTCACTGCAGCCTCGATTTCCTGGGCTCAAGCCATCTATCTGCCTCATCCTCCTGAGTAGCTGGGACCACTGGTGTGTGCCACCACGCCTTCCTAATTTTTTTATTTTTGTAGAGACGGTGTCTCCCTATGTTGCCCAGGCTGGTCTTGAACTCCTGTGCTCAAGCAATCCTTCCACATCAGCCTCCCAGAGTGTTGGCATTATAGACATGAGCCACACCTGGCTGCTTTTATTTTTATTTTTATTTTTTTTTATTTTTATTTATTTATTTTTTTTGAGACGGAGTCTCGCTCTGTCGCCCAGGCTGGAGTGCAGTGGCGCGATATCGGCTCACTGCAAGCTCCACCTCCCGGGTTCACACCATTCTCCCGCCTCAGCCTCCGAGTAGCTGGGACTACAGGCGCCCGCCACCACGCCTGGCTAGTTTTTTGTATTTTTAGTAGAGACGGAGTTTCATCATGTTAGCCAGGATGGTCTCGATCTCCTGACCTTGTGATCCACCCGCCTCGGCCTCCCAAAGTGCTGGGATTACAGGCTTGAGCCACCGCGCCCGGCCTTTTTTTTTTTTTTTTTTTTTTTGAGACGGAGTCTCGCTCTGTCACCCAGGCTGGAGTGCGGTGGCCGGATCTCAGCTCACTGCAAGCCCCGCCTCCCGGGTTCACGCCATTCTCCTGCCTCAGCCTCCCGAGTAGCTGGGACTATAGGCACCCGCCACCTCGCCCGGCTAGTTTTTTGTATTTTTTAGTAGAGACGGGGTTTCACCGTGTTAGCCAGGATGGTCTCGATCGCCTGACCTCGTGATCCGCCCGCCTCCCAAAGTGCTGGGATTACAGGCGTGAGCCACCGCGCCCGGCCTGCTTTTATTTTTAAAGTATAATAGTGTCCCACCTTCAGATAACCTGCCCTCCTTCACATTTTGGAATATTTCTCTTTATTTTACAGAAAGTTGTTTTTGTTTATAAAGTCTTGTGTATTTGCATTTCCTTTTCCCAAGTTATTTTTGCATACTGTATCAAGCGTTTTCCCATGTTAAAAATCTTTGATGACTGGGCGCAGTGGCTCACGCCTGTAATGCCAGCACTTTGGGAGGCTTAGGCGGGTGGATCACGAGGTCAGGAGTTCGAGACCAGCCTGGCTAATATGGTGAAACCCCATCTCTACTTAAAAAAAAAAATAGCCAAGTGTGGTGGTGCATGCCTGTAGTCCCAGCTACTCAGGAGGCTGAGGCAGAAGAATCGCTTGAACCTGGGAGGTGGAGGTTGCAGTGAGCCAAGATCGTGCCACTGCACTCCAGCCTAGGTAACAGAGCGAGACTCCATCTCAAAAGAAAAAAAAATCCTTTATAAATACATACATTTTGTTTCAAAACGTTTCTTTCTAGGTTCATAATATTTACTTAAATTTATTAGAGTTTGTTTTAACCATTCTACTTTTAGGCATTTAGGTTTACGTGTTTATTTTGTTAGGATAAGTAGTGATGCGAAACTTTTAATTTAATAAAAGGTAAACCATGTTCTGCAAATGAAGCATCAGTAAGAATTTACATTTTTCTTTAAATGATTTGTTGTTGATTTCTTTCATGTGATAGGTTTGTGGGAATTGCAAACATTTTCACAAATGTAGTTGCTGGTTTTTTATTTTATGCTTTTTACCCCTAGTAGAAATATAATTTTGCTTTTAGTTACATTAAAAATTATTTTGTTAAATGGTAGCAACCTTTTTGTTTTGTTTTCTTTTTAAGAAATGTGGTTTGGTTTTGAGCTGGAAGAGAGTACAAGGTGCTTCCGGAAAGCTTCAAGGTATGTCATTTTTTTCCTTATTTGCTGAAATCACTTTAACAAACTGTGTGCTTACATCACTTTGAATGACTTACTCTCATTGTCTTTATTGGTGAGACTTATTTTATTAGCACTCTTTGTGCTCTTTTTTATTGAAATAGGGTTAAAAGGCAGTTTGGGAAAATATTGGCTGAGAATTGAGATCTGAAGGAGGAAAAAGGTAACAGGAAAGGAAAAAATTAAAATTGCTCAATTTAACTGTTTTCTTGTGCTTTCCAAAGTTTCTTGTCTCAAGAAATGACTGCATGATCAAGATGGAACAATTAGAAGTTAGTGTTAGTAAGGGAGAAGAAGAAGAGACAATCATGGTTTGTTAACTTTTTTTTTTTTTCTTTTGAGACCTACTCTCACTCTGCACCCAGGCTGGAGTACAGTGGTGTGATCTTGGCTCACTGCATCCTCTGCCTTCTGGGTTGGAGCAGTTCACCTGCTTCAGCCTCCTGAGTAGCTGGGAATACAGGTGTGCGCCACCATGCCTGGCTAATTTTTGTATTTTTAGTAGAGACGGAGTTTCACCATGTTGGCCAGGCTGGTCTCAAACTCCTGACCTCAGATGATCCACCCAACTTGACCTTCTAAAATGCTGGGATTACAGGCAGGAGCCACCACACCTGGCCTCAAATGTCAATTTTTTAAATAGTTCATTTGATTCAGGATCTATATGAAGTCCACACATTGCAACTAGTTGGCAATTTGTTTTAAGTCTCCTAATATTTTATTATTAGCACCATCCTCTAACCAACTGAGCTAACTGACCATACTCTTAATATTTTAAATTATTCTATTTCTAATTTCCTTGCAGTTTATTTGTTGAAGAAACTGGGTCATTTGTGCAATAGTATTTTTTAAGTCGAGTTTTGCTGAATGCAGCTCCAGTACTATAATTTGCCATTAATCTATCCTCTGTATTTTCTGTAAAGTGGTCACTAGTTGTACTTGATGTGTGTTGTGTGGTGTTTTTTTTTTTTTTTTTTTTTTTTTGGAGACAGAGTTTTGCTCTTCTTGCCCCAGGCTAGAGTGCAATGGTACAATCTCGGCTCACTGCAACTTCCACCTCCTGGTTTTAAGCAGTTCTCCTGCCTCAGCCTCCCGAGAAGCTGGGATTATAGGCATGTGCCACCATGCTCGGCTAATTTTTTATTTTTAGTAGAGATGGGGTGTCTCCTTATTGGTCAGGCTGGTCTCGAACTCCCAACCTCAGGTCATCTGCCTGCCTTGGCCTCCCAAAGTGCTGAGATTAGAGGCACGAGCCACCGCTCCCTGCTACTATGTTATTTGAAACGCAGTCTTGCTCTGTTGCCCAGGCTGGAGTGCAGTGGCGCGATCTTGGCTCACTACAACCTCTGCCTCCCGGGTTTAAGCGATTCTCCTGCCTCAGCCTCCTGCGTAGCTGGGATTACAGGCACCCGCCACCGTGCCTGGCTAATTTTTGTATTTTTAGTAGAGACGGGGTTTCACCATATTGGTCAGGCTGGTCTTGAGCTGCTGACCTCATGATCCGCCCATCTCAGCCTCCCAAAGTACTGAGATTACAGGCATGAGCCACTGCTCCCGGCCGCTATTTTTATTTATTTTTTTGTGCTTTTATTCTAGCACCTTATAGCCAGAATACTATAAAGGTAGTGTTCTTCCATCAGGGAACACATATGAGATTGTCTTTTTTGTGTATGTAATAGCATCAGTGTTGCCAGTGCCTAGATTGATTAATTCATTAGGAAGTAATTCATCAGTAGTCTTTTTTTTTTGTTTTTGAGACAGAGTCTTCTGTTGCCAGGCTGGAGTGCAGTGGTGCGATCTTGGCTCACTGCAACCTCAGACTCCCTGGTTCAAACAATTCTCCTGCCTCAGCCTCCTGAGAAGCTAGGATTACAAGCACATGCCACCACACCCAGCTAATTTTTGTATTTTTAATAGAGACGGGGTTTTACCATGTTGGCTAGGATGGTCTTGATCTGACCTCATGAGCCACTGCTCCCGGCCTCATCAGTAGTATGTTTTGAAGAATTCTGTCATTCTTTCATTGAGCAACAAATCTTTTTCATGTATTAGTAGAATGCTTCTCTATGGAGAAAGTTGCCCCTGCATCTACTATTTGGTAACTTAGAGGCATTTTTGTTGTTCTTTTTTTTTTTTTTTTTTTTTTTTGAGACGGAGTCTCGCTCTGTCGCCCAGGCTGGAGTGCAGTGGCGCGATCTCGGCTCACTGCAAGCTCCGCCTCCCGGGTTCACGCCATTCTCCTGCCTCAGCCTCCCGAGTAGCTGGGACTACAGGCGCCCACAACCGCGCCCGGCTAATTTTTTGTATTTTTAGTAGAGACGGGGTTTCACCGTGGTCTCGATCTCCTGACCTTGTGATCCGCCCGCCTCGGCCTCCCAAAGTGCTGGGATTACAGGCGTGAGCCACCGCGCCCGGCAACATTTTTGTTGTTCTTGAGATGGAGTTTTTTGCTCTTGTTGCCCAGGCTGGAGTGCAATGGCACCATCTCAACTCACTGCAACCTCTGCCTCCTGGGTTCAAGCGATTCTCTTGCCTCAGCCTCCTGAGTAGCCGGGGTTACAGGCGCCCACCACCACGCCTGGTTAATTTTTTGGTTTTTTTGGTAGAGGCGGGATTTTGCCATGTTTGCCAGGGAAGTCTTGAACACGTGACTTCAGGTGATCCATCCACCTCAGTCTCCCAAAGTGCTGGGATTACAAGCTTGAGCCACCATGCCTGGCATAGAGGCATATTTAATACAGAAAAGGCAGGATAAATGCCCTAGCTTTCTTTCTTAAAACAATGAGTTGGTATCCTCAGCATTCTCTAGCAGTAACTGATTTTCTTTTTTCTTTTAAATTATTGTGAACTTACGAATTGAAGCATATTTAGTATTACTGTATTTAATGTGGATTCTTTGTAGTTATTATCACCATTAAAACTTAACTTAAATTGCGGCCGGGCGCGGTGGCTCAAGCCTGTAATCCCAGCACTTTGGGAGGCCGAGATGGGCGGATCACGAGGTCAGGAGATCGAGACCATCCTGGCTAACACGGTGAAACCCTGTCTCTACTAAAAATACAAAAAACTAGCTGGGCGAGGTGGCGGCGCCTGTAGTCCCAGCTACTCGGGAGGCTGAGGCAGGAGAATGGCGTAAACCCGGGAGGCGGAGCTTGCAGTGAGCTGAGATCCGGCCACTGCACTCCAGCCCGGGCGACAGAGCCAGACTCCGTCTCAAAAACAAAACAAAACAAAACAAAACAAAACTTAAATTGTCTCTGCACTTTATACATCTCCAGTGGTTTTGACATGACCCTGAACGCCTTTGACAGCTGCTTTGTTATCTGGTATGACAATTTGTTCCAAGGTCATCTAGTATAATAGTGTTTTGGCCCCAGACTTAGAATCAGCCATTTCTCCAGGGGAAATTGTTTTGAAGATCACGATCTGGGCATGAGGTGCACTCGTATTAACAGTGGTTTGGGATGGGCATGGTGGCTCATGCTTGTAATCCCAGCATTTTGGGAGACTGAGGCAGGCGGGTCAAGAGATCAAGACCATCCTGGCCAACATGTCTACTAAAAATACAGAAATTAGCTGGATGTGGTGGCGCGCGCCTGTAGTCTGAGCTACTCAGGAAGCTGACGCAGGAGAATTGCTTCAACCCAGGAGGCAGAGTTTGCAGTGAGCTGAGATCGCACCACTACACTCCAGCCTGGCGACAGAATGAGACTCCGTCTAAAAAAAATTAAAAAGCAGTGATTTGGTGTTTGCTTTTAGATTTTTCCAGTGTATACTAATTCAGATTAAGGACTAAAAGGTTTTTATTTAACCTGTTCTGTCATATATCTGTATCTCCTTTTTCCCCACACTGAGTTCCCTGAGTTTCAAGGCCATTGGGGATGATAGAATATTAATTACTGAGTTGCTTTATCTCACATTGCACATAGAACAGTTTAAGACTTAACCATTGGCACTATCACTAGCAATATGATCATTTTAAATTACTTTTCCTTTTTTTGAGATAGGATCTCTCTCTATTGCCCAGGCTGGAGTGCAGTGGGGGCAATCTCAGCTTACTGCAACTTCTGCCTCCTGGGTTCAAGCAGTTCTCCTGCCTCAGCCTCCCTAGTAGCTGGGACTACAGGCATGCGCCACCACACCCAGCTAGTTTTTGTATTTTTAGTAGAGACAGGGTTTCACCATGTTGGCCAGGCTGGTCTGGAACTCCTAATCTGAGGTAATCCGCCTGCCTCTGTCTCCCAGAGTGCTGGGATTACAGGTGTGAGCCACTGTGCCCGGCCTGAAGGTACTTTTTTGAGGGGCATATCTGTTTGTCTTTATGGTATAGCATGCTGAAAATGTTATAGTCAAATTTACTATTTTAATATCAGTAGTTTTTTTCTGTTTCATGTCATTATATACATGTTTAGATTTATTTGATTTTATTTTCAATTTGTTGGTTGCCCTTAGATTTAATTTTGTTTTAATATCTCTGTTAAAGTCATCTTAATAGCAAGATTGACTAGTTATAAAAGGAAATAGATATAAGCAAAATAGACTGGTAACTAGGATACAAGATCACTAATTCTGTAATTTAACATCTCAGAATTGAAAAGTGCATTGTTTATGTTCCTGTAGTCTGTTCTTATTTGTGGCTGTTTGGGAGTCTAGATAGGGTGAATTTATGAAATAATCGACTTCCTTTAATCATGAATTTCATTGACTCTGCTAAGTATTTTATCAGAGCTTCTAATGAGTATCAGTTTGTCTGATTTGAATTTTTCTTCCTCTCCTCTGTTTTTCCCTTTTTTCCCCCTTTGGTTGTTTGAGGGCACTAAAAGTGAAATGGTTATCAAAAGGAATTTGTGGACAGGGGTGGAATTATGAATTGAGTGGTCTTTGTATTAAAACATTTGGACTCTAGTAATTCTACTTTTCCATATTTTTTTTTCTTTTGTAAGTGGATTGATATTTGACTAATTGTTTTCATCCATTGCTAGCCTTTGGATTCTGTGAGTACAAGGAGCCAGAATCTACTCTCCGTGCACTCAGATTATTACATGACCTGCAAATTGGAGAGAAAAAGCTACTCGTTAAAGTTGATGCAAAGACAAAGGCGCAGCTAGATGAATGGAAAGCGAAGAAGAAAGCTTCTAATGGGGTATGTTTTCTGTCGGGGTATCTTTTCTAGGCCAGGCTGTGCTATTTCAGTGTAATGCTTCTCATTATAAATGAATCTAATATGGGGCTTCAAAAGATCATCATGTATGTGCTTGTGGCTTAAATGTCGGAGGGTATTTGATAGTTTGTAGTTATTTTAAGTCTTATCTACCCATAGTGGGTGGATGACTGTTGGTTTGCTTGTTCCAGGTTGGGATGAAAGTAGTAAGGGAGGCTGGACAAGGTTAACTTGCCAGAGAAAACACTGGTACAGACTATTCCAAACAGAGCTAATTCATTAAGGCAGCTTTGTAAGTAAGTACAAAATATATTTCAACCTACACAATTTTTCTTAGTTTCCCTCTCTTTTAGAAGTACACCAACTCTAAAATGAATGAAACTCTGATTACTTGCCTTAGCTTGGGGGATTTATTCAAGCTATGCTAAGTGAAGCTAAAATAAAGGACATGGTTGTATATTGTATTGTAATGTATATATTATTACTCCCTCAACAAAGTGAAACATAGCTAAAACTTGAGTATATATTTCCTTCATTTCTCTTCTTAGTTCCTTTTTGGCATCTCATGCTGAACAAATGCAAAATAGATTTATTATTGCCTTCTCCCAACACAAAACCAGAAGTGTCTTTCGCTGTCATCAAATTTTTATTATCTTTCAAAATAGAAATTGCTTTCTGGGCCTGGCGCGGTGGCTCATGCCTGTAGTCCCAGCATTTTGGGAGGCCGACACCGGCGGATCACGAGATCAGGAGATCAAGACCATCCTGGCTAACATAGTGAAAGCCGGTCTCTACTAAAAATAGAAAAAATGAGCCGGGCATGGTGGCGGGCGCCTGTAGTCCCAGCTACTTGGGAGGCTGAGGCAAGAGAATGGCGTGTACCCAGGAGGCGGAGCTCGCAGTGAGCCAAGATCACGCCACTGCGCTCCAGCCTGGGTCACTGCACTCCAGCCTGGGTGACAGAGCGAGACTGTCTCAAAAAAAACAAAAGAGAGAAAGAAAGAAGTCACTTTCTGCTGGACGTGGTGGCTCATGCCTGTAATCCCAGCACTTTGGGAGGCAGAGGCAGGCGGATCACCTGAGGTCAGGAGTTCGAGACCAGCCTGGCGAACGTGGCAAAACCCTGTCTCTACTAAAAATACAAAAAATTAGCCTAGCATTGTGGCGGTTGCCTGTAATCACAGCAACCCGGAGGCTGAGGCAGGAGAATCGCTTGAACTGGAGAGGTGGAGGTGCAGTGAGTTGAGATCGAGCCATTGTATTCCAGCCTGGGCAACTAGAGCGAAACTCTGTCTCCCTGCTGCCAAAAAAGAAAAAAGAAATACCTTTCATGTCCCCTCCAAGTCCTTTGTTTAAAAAAAACAAAACAAAACAAAACACCAAACCCAAAAAGCCCACAAAATGAAGCAAAGTATAAATAAGCAATTAAATGCCACCTATAATCCCATCATCATAAGTAACACTAGATAGTTTGGATGTATGTTCTTCTGGACATTTTTCTGTGTATGAATGTAGTTTTTTTCTTTTTTGACACAGTGTCTCTGTCGTTCAGGCTAGAGTGCAGTGGTGTAATCTTGGCTTACTGCAACCTCTGCCTCCCGTGTTCAGGTGATTCTCCTGCCTCAGCCTCCTGAGTAGCTGGGGTTACAGGCATCCGCCACCACATTCAGCAAATTTTTGTATTTTTAGTAGAGATGGGGTTTCACCATGTTGGCCAGGCTGGTCTGGAAATCCTGACTTCAAGTAATCTGCTCTCCTTGGCCTCCCAAAGTGCTGGGATTACAGGTGTGAGCCACCATGCCTGGCCAAATGTAGATTTTTGGTTGTTTTTTGGTGGTTTTTTTTTTGAGATGGAGTCTCACTCTCTTGCCCAGGCTGGAGTGCAGTGGCGTGACCTCAGCTCACTGCAACCTCCACCTCCCAGATTCAAGTGATTCTCCCTCCACAGCCTCCCAAATAGCTGGGATTACAGGTGCCTGCCACCAGGCTCGGCTCAGCTACTTTTTCTGTTTTCACTATGTAGGTGAGGCTGGTCTTGAACCTTAGGCGATCCGCCTGCCTCGGCCTCTCTAAAGTGCTGGGATTACGTGCAAGCCACTCTGCCCGGCCAGCATTGCCTGTATTTCTAAAACAAGTATAATTTTATCACACTCTTGCTTATTATATGAGACCCATCCTTAATGATTTTAGATTTCTTACAGAAAAAAGACCCCCCCCCCCCGCCTTTTTTTTTTTTTTCTGACTCCGTCTTGCCCTGTCGCCCAGGCTGGAGTGCAGTGGCAAAATCTTGGCTCACTGCAACCTCCACCTCCTGGGTTCAGGTGATTCTCCTGCTTTGGCCTACCGAGTAGCTGAGTTTATAGGCACCCGCCACCACCCCTGGCTCATTTTTATATTTTTAGTAGAGGTGGGATTTCTCCATGTTTTCCAGGCTGGTCTTGAACTCCTGACCTCAGGTGATCCACCTGCCTTGGCCTCCCAAAGTGCTGGGATTACAGGCGTGAGCCATGGTGCCCGGCATAAAGCCCATATTTTTAGGATGACATTCAAGGCTCGCTCCAGCCCACCTTTCTAACTTCCTTCTTTCCTCCTCTGCATATACTACTGCATGTACCTCCACAATCTTCCTTTTTGCTTTGCTGGCATCTCATGTCTTTGTTCCCTATCCAAGCTCCCTGTTGAAATTCTATCCATACTTATAATTAACATGTCCCTTGATTAATATAGACTTTATCAGCCTACCCTCAGTTTCTCTCAGACAGAATTAAGTCCTCTGTTCCCGTATAAAGCAGATCTTTGTAGCTGTTTTAGTAAATATTGTTTATATGTCTCTCTCTTTCACAGCCCTTTGTTACCCATCTCATTCCCATATCCTCTTTCAACCCCCATCTCTGATTACAAATAGAAAGGGTGATAAGTTTGTGGGCTGTGTCTCTTTAATCTTGTACCTCAGCAGCACCTAGGACAGTGTCTTGCCTAAAGCAAGGATGGAATTAACATTTGTTAACAGTTGCTTATCTGTCAGTCTTACTATCCTTACCCTGCTTCATAAGGAAATTATATTTATATTTTATTTCAAATCAGTAATACTGCCTGTCACATCACTAAAACCTCAAAAAAACAGAAATGTTTGAAATAAGAATTTTCAGGTTTGCCTTGTTGTGATGACTGTATACTAACTAGTTAAAGGTATGGATTCAGTACCTTCAAAGTGTTCTGATTTGCTAGGACTCACTGTTTTCTTGTGTTTAATCTTCGGTTTGTGAGGTCATTTAATTTGTAGCATTTGTAAATGTTATACTGAAAAACTCTGAAAATGAAATAAATCACTATACTACGTATTTTTATAAATTAGGAAAGGTGACTTGGCATTTCTTGCTTGCTTGCTTGCTTTTTTTGGCGTGAGGACAGAGTGTTGCTCTGTCACCCAGGCTCGAGTGTGGGGTGGTGTGATCTCTGCTCACTGCAACCTCCTATTCCCAGGCTCCAGTGATCCTTCTGCCTCAGCTGGGACTACAGGTATGTACTACCATACCTGACTAAGTTTTATATTTTTTGTTGAGGTGGGGTTTCACTGTGTTGTCCAGGCTGGCCTTGAACTCCTGGACTTAAGTGATCCACCTACCTCAGCCTTCCAAAGTGCTAGGATTACAGGCAGGAGCCACTGTGCCCAAGAAATGTTGATTTCTTGTATAATCAACATTAGCCAGAGTAACCACACTTCAGATCTGTTTGTTGGTCTTCAGGAAAAGCAATATGTGTCTGGATGTGGTGGCTCACACCTGTAATCCCAGCACTTTGGGAGTCCGAGGTTGGAGGATCACCTGAGGTCAGGAGTTTGAAACCAGCCTGGCCAACATGGTGAAACCCTGTCTTTACTGAGAAAGAAATAAAAAAATTAGCCGGATGTGGTGGCGCACACCTGTAATCCTAGCTACTTGGGAGGCTGAGGCAGGAAAATCACTTAAACCTGGGAGGCAGAGGTTGCAGTTAGCCGTGATTGCGCCACTGCAGTCCAGCTTGGGTGATAGAGTGAGACTCTGTCTCATGAAAAAGCGAAGTTACATGCAATAAAATCACACAGAAAAATTATTTTTAATAAAATGAAATTAAAACAGTTGACAGACATCAGTTATATGATTTATTGTTCCAACTGTATATGTGTATTTCTGAGTGCCCTTTGGCTTCTTGCCCAGTGGTACTTGAAGTCATAGGATAAACATGGCATATTTTCCTAGTGTTAATTTTACTCAACAATATAGGTTAAAAAAGCATTCTATCTGATGTAAAAAATTTTTATCAATAATGTAAGCAAATATTACTATATAGTGGAGTAGATTAGAGATTTGCCATGATTTTTTTTTTTAAGGGTGGTTTTGGGTGGAGGGAGGTAGGAAAGCCGGAGAGGAAAGATTGGAGGGAGGGAGCAGGGGGAGGGGGAAGATGGTGGGTGCGAGATAGATGGCCACTGCCGCCATGATTTTTCAGCATAAAAATATGACATGGTGATTGTTTTTTATTCTTTTTTTTTTTTTTTTTTTTGAGACGGAGTCTGGCTCTGTCGCCCAGGTTGGAGTGCAGTGGCGCAATCTCGGCTCACTGCAAGCTCCGCCTCCTGGGTTCACGCCATTCTCCTGCCTCAGCCTCCCGAGTAGCTGGGACTACAAGCACCCACAACCGCGCCCGGCTAATTTTTTGTATTTTTAGTAGAGACGGGGTTTCACCGTGGTCTCGATCTCCTGACCTTGTGATCCGCCCGCCTCGGCCTCCCAAAGTGCTGTGTTTTTTATTCTTGATCGTTGATTAGTTGGAGAAATTTAGAAGGCTGTTACTTAAGTAGAGGATAGGAGAACAAGACATTGAGAACCCTTTGTGTTGCTTTATTAGGCATTTTCCTCTGAGGCGGAAGAGAAAACAGTTCCGTATTTCTCATTGATTAAAAAGGAAACATGAGTTTGTCTAGGAGAGCAATATATTTTTCATGATCCAGAATTTTCTTTCTTTTTTTAATGAGATGGAGTCTCGCTGTGTTGCCCAGGCTGGTGTCTACCTCCTGGGCTAGGCTCAAGCAGTTCTCCTGCCTCGGACTTCCAAGGTGCTGGGTTTACAGGCATGAGCCACTGTGCCCAGCCATATTCAGAATTTTAAGAAGAATTTTGGACATGTATAAGATATCTTGTCAAACAACTTGACTGAACAGTTTAATGTAGATTTTGCAGAATTTACAGGAGTAAATTTTTTTCTTTCATTTCTTACTGACCTTTAGTAGTAAAAGTATTCTGTGTGAGGTGGCCATGCTAATTTAGTTCATGTCCTATTGCTTTCTGGCTGTCCAGCAAAAATAGCATAGGAGACAGTATATCTGCTTGTATGTCACAAGTCACAGTTAATTAACCATATATTCAAGAATGAACACTGACAAGTGCTGGAAACACAGTTATTCTCTGGAAAGAACCTGTTAATAGAGGACAGCTGCTGCAGGTGAACATCTTTGTCTGGAAATTAGCCTAGTTGAGTCTACATTTTCTCAAAAGAAAGAACTGTGCATTTCCTTAAGTTTTTTAAAAGGTTCGTACTTTGCATTCTAGAACTCATTGTCAAAGAATGAGCCCAGCAGAGCTGTTTAACTTCACAGCCACTAGCTTTACTATTGAAATTTTAATTTCTCTGAAAAGAACCAACTAGGTGGGCCATGTAAACATTACAGACAATCTATCAGCTTCCTATATGGCTGAATCCTTGACCTTTTGTTTCCCAGTATTATTGAATATGCTTTCTGGTTTCTCCCGCTTCGCCCTCCAAAGTCTCACTCTTGTCTCCCAGGCTGGAGTGCAACCTCCACCTCCTGGATTCAGGCAATTCTCCTGCCTCAACCTCTTGAGGAACTGGGAGTACAGGCACCCGCCACCACTCCTGGCTAATTTTTTGTATTTTTAGTAGAGATGGGTTTCTCCATGTTGGCTAGGCTAGTCTTGAACTTCTGACCTCAGGTGGTCCACCCACCTAGGCCTCCCAAAGTGTTGGGATTACAGGTGTGAGCCACCGCGCCTGGCCATCTGGTTTCTGAAGTATAAGAAAAAAACGGAAAATCAGAAAATTGTGTATGGTTGATATTCCAGAGATAGAGCTTTAGATGAAACTTGCCAGTCTGTGGAGTGTCTTTCTAACCTGATCATCTACCATAATCAGTTTTTTTTTTTTTAAATATTAGCAATCAGTTAAGATTTTTGGGTTAATAAACTTTTCTTCTAAAAATGTGAGTTAGTTAATTCCAAATGCTTTTATCTCTAATTCAGGTAAAATAGCCATATTGATATTTAAATTTTGGTTTACAGTGGAAACAATATAAACTCAATTTAGGGTTTATACGGATTTTTTTTTTTTTTTTAAGGAGTCTCGCTGTGTTGCCCAGGCTGGAGTGCAGTGGTGCGATCTTGGCTCACTGTAGTCTCTGCCTCCCGGGTTCAAGTGATTCTCCTGCCTCAGCCTCCCAAGTAGCTGGGACCATGCCTGGCTATTTTTTTGTGTTTTTAGTAGAGACGGGGTTTCACTGTGTTAGCCAGGATGGTGTCCATCTCCTGACCTTGTGAGCCACTGCACCCGGCTGGGGAATTTTTGTGTTTTTTTGGTAGAGACGGAGTTTCACAGCGTTGGTCAGGCTGGTCTCAAACTCCTGACCTTGTGATCCGCCCACCTCAGCCTCCCAAAATGCTGGGATTACAGGAGCGAGTTTTTTTTTTGTGCGGCGGGGAGACAGTCTTGCTGTGTCTCCCAGCCTGGAAGGGAGCGGAGTGATCTCGGCTCACTGCAGTCTCCACCTCCTGGGTTCAAGCAGTTCTCCTGCCTCAGCCTCCCGAATAGCTGAGATTACAGGCACGTGTCACCATGCCCAGCTAATTTTTTGTAACTTTGGTAGAGATGGGGTTTCACCATGCTGGCCAGGCGGGTCTGGAACTCTTGACCTCGTGATCCGCCCGCCTTGGCCTCCCAAAGTGCTGGGATTGCAGGCGTGAGCCACCGTGCCCTGCCAAGTGGTTAGTTTTATAATAACATGTAATGCCTTATATTTAAGTTATCTGTGTCATAACCCATCTGTTACTGTGTATTGGTATAGCTTGAGGAAAAGAGCGCATTTTTCAATTTGAATTTTACTCTGTCTAAGTACAGCATTTTTCTCACCATACGATCTTAAGAATTCGTTGCTAACGAATTCTTAAGGGTGCGGTGGCTCACGCCTGTAATCCCAGCACTTTCAGAGGCCGAGGTGGGCGGAACATGATGTCAGGAGATCGAGACCATCCTAACACAGTAAAACCCCGTCTCTACTAAAAACACAAAAAAATTAGCTGGGCGTGGTAGCGGGCACCTGTAGTCCCAGCTACTCCGGAGGCTGAGGCAGGAGAATGGCGTGAAACCGGGAGGCGGAGCTTGCAGTGAGGTGATATGGTGCCACTGCACTCCAGCCTGGGCAACAGAGCAAGAAAAAAAAAAAAAAAAAAAAAGAATTGAGTAATTAAGAAATAAAATGTTGGCCGAGCGCGGTGGCTCAAGCCTGTAATCCCAGCACTTTGGGAGGCCGAGACGGGTGGATCATGAGGTCAGGAGATCCAGACCATCCTGGCTAACCCAGTGAAACCCCGTCTCTACTAAAAAATACAAAAAACTAGCCAGGCGAGGTAGCGGACGCCTGTAGTCAGCCCAGCTACACTGGAGGCTGAGGTAGAAGAATGGTGGAAACCCAGTAGGCGGAGCTTGCAGTGAGCTGAGATCCAGCCACTGCACTCCAGCTTGAACGACAGAGCGAGACTCCGTCTCAAAAAAAAAAAAAAAAAAAAAAAAGAAGAAGAAAGAAAATGTTTGTCGAATATATATCCATTGGAGACAGCTTTCAGAATGCTGGTGGTCAGCTTATAAAGTTAGTGCTAAGTTACGTTGTTAAGGAGCCACAAGGCATGAAATTCACCTTGAATAGAGTTGCAGGAATTATGACCAAGAGCCAGGCATGTATGCACATGAGCATGGTTCTTGTATGTATCTGAAAATGTGCACAGTATATGTTTACCAAGTAAGTCTTTAAAAACTTTGGGGCATGTACCACTATTGTAGCACGTTAGAAGCCAACAATTTCCCCCACATAGAGGGAATAATCTAGACTTCTTAGAAAATAATAATTATTATTATTGAGATGGAGTTTCGCTCTTTTGCCCAGGCTGGATTGCAGTGGCGTAATCTCTGCTCACTGCAACCACTGCCTTCCGGTTTTAAGCGATTCTCCTGCCTCAGCCTCTCGAGTAGCTGGGATTATAGGCATGCACCACCGCACTCGGCTAATTTTTGTATTTTTAGTAGAGATGGGGTTTCAGCATGTTGGCCAGGCTGGTCTTGATTGAACTCCTGACCTCATGATCCAGCCCCCCTCGGCCTCCCATAGTGCTGGATTACAGGAGTGAGCCCCACCACGCCTGGCCAGAAAATTACTGATAAAGACCTACAAATAGTTACTTTGATTCCTTCTTAGTGTATGGTTTCTATAAGTGGTATTCTTGCATTGTAAGAACTCGTAGAAACCAAATAGGAAATAAGCCATCATTTCAGCCCCTAAACTCCTGATTCTGGCATTTTGGTGTATTTAGCAATCTGATGTTTTTGTTTAATCTACATACAATTTTGTTTATTCTGTGCGGTAGCTTTCACAATTAACTTAAAATTGTATTTTGCCTTTACTGCATAACTGAATTTTCAGCCATTTAGTATCTGTTTAAAAGAATGAACGATTACATACAGTTGTTACTATTTGTGTACCTATTGAGCAAAACAGTCTGAAAACTTGTGAATGGTTTGCAGATGTGTTATAGAGTGTGCTAGTCCTGAAATTTAGGGGCCAGAATTTTTTAGCTATTACAAAAAAGAAAATGAAAACGAGCTAATATCTCAGGAATAGTGAAATTTTAAAAAAATGAAGCTTTTATGATGTTAAGAACAAAACCAACTCTGTGTTTAATAGGACTACAGAGATGTTTTTGAGAAAACATGTATGTTTGTTAACTGTTGTTGTAGAGTGATTTTGATTTTCTTGCTTGATTTTTCTTTCCCCTGAATTTGCTGTTTTCTTTAAGAATGCAAGGCCAGAAACTGTCACTAATGACGATGAAGAAGCCTTGGATGAAGAAACAAAGAGGAGAGATCAGATGATTAAAGGGGCTATTGAAGTTTTAATTCGTGAATACTCCAGTGAGCTAAATGCCCCCTCACAGGAATCTGATTCTCACCCCAGGAAGAAGAAGAAGGAAAAGAAGGAGGACGTATGTGTTCTGACAACAACATATAATTTCTACCATTTGTTTTTTATGATATCACTCTTATGCTTTGATTACATGTCAGTTTTCTTTTTTCTTTCTTTTCTTTTTTTTTTTTTTTTTTTTGAGATGGAGGCTCACTTTGTCTCCTAGACTGGAATGCAGTGGCGCAGTCTCAGCTCACTATAACCTCCGCCTCTGGGGTTCTGTGGGGCATTGTATGTAATCTAGAGAAGTTTTAAAGTATATGGGAGAATGCACATGGGTTATATGCCATATATCCCTCAAGGGATCCACTTGCCTCATTCTCCCAAAGTGCTGGGATACAGGCGTGAGCCACCACTCCCAGCCTTAAAATTTTTTAAAAATTATTTTAAAAAATGGATTAAAAATACATTTTAAACTTTTTTACAGAGACAGGATTTCATTATGTTTTCTAGACTGGTCTCCAACTCCTGGGTTCAGGTTATCCTCCTGTCTCAGCTTCCTAAAGTGCCAGGATTACAGTCGTGAGCCACTGCACCTGACCCTTATTTTACTTTGTTTGCCTATGGTGGTTCTGTCTCTGTTCTAAGCAGGAAACCAGATCTGATTCACTGAAGATTTCCACCCACTCTTAATTTTTAGCTGCCTTTCTTTAGAAACTATGTCGCATTCCCCTCCCTGAACAATAGTGGTATTGAATAATCAAACTGGAGGATTCTGAAAGAACAGTACAACTTGAAACATTCCTCCTCAGTGAATTGATTGCTACCTCTTTGTCGCCCTAAGCTAATTGAACAGTGGGCAGTCCAGGTTGAAAGAAAAGGTTTACTTATTTCCTTTGGATAAACTTAGATAAATTATAGGAAATGTTCTTTTAAAAATAATGGAAGAAACCAGGAGTGGTGGCTGATACATGTAGTCCCAGCAGCTGGGGAGGCTGAGGGGAGGTTTACTTGAGCCCATGAGCCTTGAGTCTAGCCTGGGCCACAGAGCGAGACCCTGTCTGTAAAGTAAGAAGAAAAATCCCACAAATATTGGAAGTCTTTTGTTTTATTTATTTATGTTTTTGAGACAGTATCTTGCTCTGTCACCCAGACTGGAGGATGGTGGCGCAATTACGGCTCACTGCAGCCTTGAATACCCATCCTAAAGTGATCCTCCTGCGTTAGCCTCCTGAGAAGCTGAGACTATAGGCATGTGCCACCATACCCAGCTATTTTTATGTTTTTTGTAGAGACGGGGTTTCACCATGTTGCCCAAGCTGGTGTTGAACTCCTGAGCTTAAATGATCTGCCTGCCTTAGCCTTCCAAAGTGCTGGGACTACAAGCGTGACCCACTCATAGCCAGTGTTTTATATGCATCCATTATATAATAAAAAAGTACTACCTTATATATATATTATGATTAGTTATGAATGGATGGTTACATTTTACATTATTTTAAATTTGAATGCCTTTTTAGGCCATCTTCAGTTTTCTTTGTGGCCAGATACATTTTTATTATTTGGTATGTATTTCCTCATTTGGCCATAGAACTTTCTTTTTTTGTTCTTCTCTCCCCCCCCCCCCCCACTGAGATGGAGTCTCACTCGGTTGCCCAGGTTGGAGTGCAGTGGCTGCGATCTTGGCTCACTGCAAGCTCTGTCTCCCGGGTTCAAGCAATTCTCCTGCCTCAGCCACCATGCCTGGCTGCTTTTTTGTATTTTTAATAGAGATGGGGTTTCACTGTGTTAGCCAGGATGTTGTCGATCTGACCTCGTGATCCGCGTGAGCCACTGTGCCCGACCCATAACTTTTCTAATGAGGTGTATTCTATTAGGAATGGTAATTGGTAGGGTCAGTAAGGTACAGGGTAATTGAGGCCTGTAGAGTTCATTCTTTCTCTTTCTTCATTAGTGGGAAAGGAGAAAAATAACATATTTGTTTGATATGAATTGGGAGGAGATAATAAAATCTTCCTCTGTGGCAGGAGTTATGGATAAATATTGTTGGTATGATTAGAAAGCCCTGCTACTATGAGATCACCTTCTATATTTCCATTTTTTGGGGGTGTTCGAGTATCCAGAGAGGAGGTGGTGTGTGATCAGTTATTGTGAAGAGAGTGAAATCACTTTTATTCGCAAGTAATTTGAAATCAAGAAATTATCACAAAAGTAGTATGAGCTCTGTTTTTCTTTTTTAAAAAAGATTCTTGGTGGATTTTTTCGCAGATTTTCCGCAGATTTCCAGTGGCCCCACTGATCCCTTATCCGCTCATCACTAAGGTTCGTTTAAATTGTAGGCTTTGACAATACCTGTGTTTACTGCTGATTGTTGATTTGTCATTCTTGTCTTTGTGATTTTTCACTATTTAACTTTAGATTGTTAGATTTGTTATTGTGGATGTTCTATTTACTTATTTACTCTTTGAGACTTATACAGAATATCTAACCTTTAACTGTTTATATTGAAGTAGGTTGTTCTTTATTCATTAGCTCCTTTGCTCGTTTTCTTTTAGGAGGATATAAATGCTATAGAAATGGAAGAAGACAAAAGAGACCTGATATCTCGAGAGATCAGCAAATTCAGAGACACACATAAGGTAGTATTCTTGTCTTTTCACTTGATACCAATCTAGACTTTTTACAGAATCCAAAGCAAAGAGACAAAAAAACAACCTTAAATTAGAATATAATTTTAAATGCTTTTTATAGGTTTAATTGATATTTAGATAGAAAAAAGAAACAGAAGACCAATACCATATTAAAGTAGTCCTTGACATATTGTGCTTAGTTTTTTCAGTTACTGACTATTCTGCAGTCATCTCACTTTAATATGAATAGAAGCTAATTTTATTTTTAGATTTCAACATAAACATCAAGGTCAGACTTAGATTCAGGGGGCAGCAGGATAACATACACTGTAGTGTATTTCTGGGGGCAGTTATTTAACTTGATCTTAGGATTACCTTTCTTTAGAGAGCTGAGATTAAAATTTACATTTTATATTTGTATAGATTTAAGTTGAGTGGGGGAGATTTTAAAAAGTAGGTCAGTGGTTACCAGACTTACCAAATTTTAGATGCATGGAAGAACTGTAAATTCCCATAAAGCTAATCTATTCATTGACCCCCACCATTATGATAGAGATCATATGGTGACTAATGCAAGATGAAACTCTCAGCTTGGAAAGTAACAAGGAATAGGATGTAAGTATGAGCTTCTGTTTTTTATTATATTTATGGATGCCCCCTCAGAAAAATATGCAAAGGGGTAACTGGCTTGGAAATGGGTATTTATGCATAGTAAATCCCACTCACGAGTTTTGCCTATTTGAAGCTTCTCTCAATGACAGTGCATCTGTGAATGTTCGCTGGTGTTGAAAATGATGCTTTTGGACGGTGCAATGCAAACACTGCATGACATGTATTTTGATGGTAGAGATAATAAGGTGTTGCTGGTTCTTACTGATAGACTGAGAGATCTTTAACTCAGTGAAATGTTAAATGTTCGTTTTCTCTTTTATTCTTACTTTTTCCCATTGCTTTCAAAATCTGTAGTTCACAAATAATGCCAATGAATCAATGCTGCTGAACACTTACTATCCAGATGCCCAGCCCTTGCTCATATACACAGTGCTTTTTCAAGAATTAAATGTGTCTAAGAGCACAAACATAATTCTCCCAAAATTAATTTTGAGAGTTGAAAAGGTGGTCTATGGGAAATCATTTTAGATGAATAATTTTGGTTAGGTATAATACTCAAATTCAGGACCGAGTAAGCTTAAAAATGGTATATGGTTGTGTGTGTGGTTTACCCCCTTTTTCTTTTTATTTATTTGTTAAACCCTGTCATGTTATTGGTAAATTATGAGGAAATCATGTTTTAAGAAAAATTTGAAAATATATTTGCTTTAAAGTTTGGGAATCTGTCAGGCATTTTACTGCCTTAGTATTATTTCACTGGAGGGAATGTTTTGAATTTTCAGAATGTCTTTTCAAAATAAAAAGAGATCAAAATGAAAAACCAAAACAGTTTTTTTTTTTATTGGGTGGTTTGGCTAAAAGGGTTGTTTGAAACTTCAGTAACAAAAAATGAGCTCAGTGAACCTTTGCATGTTTTGGTATGAGTTTATTAAATAACCACAGACTGTCAGGGTATCAGCGTGGCAGGGGGCGTCCATTTACAGCACGGATGAGTCTGAAGAGAGAATGAGGTAAGATTTATGATTTTTTAAAAATCTGTCCTTTCCTCTTCATTACTTTCTTACGTGATTTTAGACTCGCCTCATTTCCCTTCTCCAGTCTTTATTTTAAAAAATACATGTATATGTTTACATGTATACATATACTTATATACATGTGTATATATCTATCATATATAAACTTTAGGAAACATTTAGTATGGACTAGATTCACTCACTTTTTCATTTACTTAGAATCAAACTTTTGAAATGAGTTCTGAAACAAATGGTTATTTTTATTACTGAATATAAAGAGCACAGTGAAATAAGCAAGAATTAAAAATTGAGGAATTCTACAGGAAAATTAGTATTGGAACAGCTAAAATATTCTGTAAGTATCTATTTCAGAAATAAACAAATTTCTTTATAAGTGTATGCCACTGAGGTAAGTTTTATATAGTCTAGCCTCATTTTACAATATAAATTTTTATATTCATTAGAACTGTTTCAGAAATGAGATTTTTTCCCCGTTTAATAGCTGTCAGTTTCTGTCCTCTTTCTGTCATCTCATTTCATCCCTTTGTAATTTCAATGTATTCAGTTTTGGCTTTGCCTGCATTCTACTTCGATACAGACTGGCACAGCAACTGAATATGTTGCTCATACATTAGCTTTTCTTTCATAACCTGCTATCAGTTCTCTGATCCATGAGGAAGAGAAAGAGAGTATCTGACAGGTAAGATTGCTTTTTAAAGTTGTTTTAAATGCATTACATGACTGAGAAAAGAAAAATGCACATTTTATTGTTGCAGTTTAAAATTTCATTTCGGTGAAACTAAACGTGAAACAAAAGGGATAAATGTGTTTTGTATTGTTTTACCTGTTTGGGATATTTTTTTCTGAGTTTGTGTAGAAACCGTGTGGTACACTGGTAATCTTTTCAGGGTACAAACTGGGTCTGACTTTGTTATTTGGTTTATTTGTGAACCATGTACTTGCTCTTCCTCCCAGAAACATAGCTTGTAGGCAAGGTTAATCCAGTGTTGGCGATCCATGTCCTAGCACAGCATCTGTAAGTTAATGCACAATCATTCCTTCCAAGGATGGATTTATCATTGTAAATATATTTTCATTGTCTTACAGGCATAATGGGCATAAGTGTATTGCTTTTAAATATTTTAAATGAAACTATTACAGTTACATATATTTTGCTTGAAGTGAGTGATTTTCAAACTTTTTGTATTTGGTGGGCTGTCCATCTTGTAATGGTGGGAGTAAATGTTTCCATAGATAATAAAGCAGTTCTTGGCTGAATTCAGCTTGTGTTTCTTTTGGAGGGTGGGCAAATCAGAGGGCAGAGATTATTTAGTTGCATTATAGGTATTCTTCTGTACCACTTGCCCTTTGAAACCCTCAACTTGAGGTAATGCGCAGTCTGGGGTTTTAATTATTATTAATCATCTTGTGGATTTACGGAAATCCATAATGGACAGAGTTGAGTTTTAACCAATGATAGTATTTATAGAAAATATTTCGAACCACCACATTCTTCATGGTCATTTTAGTTAGTACATAGTCATTGAGTGGCCAGCCACACCTGACACAATCTCCCAGCATCCAAGATTGGAGATTCCTGGTCTGTGTAGAGTATATGGTTTTGCACGAAATCTTTCTAGTCTTGTGATTGCTTCAGTTTAATTTGTCACATAAAACCACAAGTATTTAATATTAGTGTATCAGTGGTTTGGTGTTTTTGTTCCCAATATTGGGCATTGCGCCGGGAAAAATCTGAATACTGGAGCTACAGAGTTAACTCTAAAAGTGCTTTTATTGGTTTCTAGAAACTGGAAGAAGAGAAAGGCAAAAAGGAAAAAGAAAGACAGGAAATTGAGAAAGAACGGAGAGAAAGAGAGAGGGAGCGTGAAAGGGAACGAGAAAGGCGAGAACGGGAACGAGAAAGGGAAAGAGAACGTGAACGAGAAAAGGAGAAAGAACGGGAGCGGGAACGAGAACGGGATAGGGACCGTGACCGGACGAAAGAGAGAGACCGAGATCGGGATCGAGAGAGAGATCGTGACCGGGATAGAGAAAGGAGCTCAGATCGTAATAAGGATCGGAGTCGATCAAGGTAAGTCTTTACAGAAGTTACTGTTTCCTAATAGCTTTTATAGAACTACCAGGTAGTCCTCCAGAGTACCATTTGCATTCATGGAATGAGAGGATTTTTTGTGTGTGTGTGAGACATTCTCACTCTGTCACTCAGGCTGGACTGCAGTGGCTGAGCATGGCTCACTGCAATCTCCGCCTCCTGGGTTCAAGTGATTCTCGTTCCTCAGCCTCCCAAGTAGCTGCGATTACAGGTTCATACCACCATGCCCAGCTAATTTTTTGTATTTTTGGTAGAGATGGGGTTTTGCCATGTTAATCAGCCTGGTTTTTGAACTCCTGGCCCCAAGTGATCCGCCTGCCTCAGCCTCCCAAAGTGCTAGGACTAGAGGCGTGAGTCACTGCGCCCGGCCTGAGAATTTTTTTTAGAGACAACTTGGTCTTTGTCTGTCTCTCTCTCTCTTTGTCTCTCTCGCGCGCTCTCTCTCTCTCTCTCTCTCACACACACACACGCACACTCTCACTCACTATGGGTGAAAGTAATAATTTTCAACTCTGGTTAATTTCTGTCTGAAGCCACTTTTTATAGAAACACAGTGGCCACTCAGTGTTCTGGGCAGACATGACTCCCTGCTGTCTCCCTGGGTCTGTGGGTATTTTTTAAGTTGTTATTTTTGTTGAAGTTCTGTATACTGAGACATCAACTCTAGCACCACATCTTTTTAGCTCCTAGCATTTTTATTTGATTTTTTAGCCCACTGCACTGCCACAGCTTAATCTTTCTGTCTATAAATTTACTATCTACCTCTACCTCTGGCTCCTAGTAATTTTGCTCTTTGGAAGGTTTTATTTTTTATTTAAATTTTTTAAATTATATTGGTTAATTTTTTTTTTTTTTTTTTTTGAGGCATGGTCTTGTTCTGTCACCCAAGTTGGAGTGCAGTGGTGCAGTCTTGGCTCATTGCAACCTTTGCCTCCCAGGCTTAAGCAATTCTCCTGCTTCAGCCTCCCGAGTAGCTGGGACTACAGGCACATACCACTGTCCCGGACTAATTTTTGAATTTTTTTTTTTTTAGAGACCAGGTTTTACTATGTTGCCCAGCTGGTCTCGAACTCCTGAGCTCAGGTAATCTGCCCGCCTCAGCCTCCCAAAGTGCTGGGATTACAGGTGTGAGCCACCACGGCCGGCCTTATATTGAATTATTTTGATGAGTCATCTCATTGTTGAGCAATGAGGTATAGCAAACATGAACAAAGGAAGAGGAGAAAGCAGCAAGGAAGAGAGAAAAAGCTCCTTTTTCTTCAAGCTAGTTTTAAAATGTACATTACTGTGTTGCAGTTTCTTTCTTGATTATGGCTAGAGGGAGTTACACTTTAGGTCATTTCACCTAATTGCTAGAACTAGAACTGGAAACTCAACCTTTAGTAGGCATTAAAATTATTTCATTCTGTCCATCCCTGATACAGTCATTGAGAGGTTGGTATGTATAAAATCCATCTCTCATATTTATGGCATAAGTGTATCCATGAAGAGTATATTTCATATATACATATTAAATACACATACATGCAGTTATTTGATTAGCTCCTTGGCACCATACTATATATAATCTGCAGTTTGGTTTTACTACCTTTTTTTTTTTTTTTTTTTTTTTTTAATTTTTTTTTTTATTTTTATTTTGGGAGACAGGCGTGCTCCGTCACCTTGATTGGAGTGCGGTGATGTAATCATAGGTCACCGTAAACTCGAAGTCCTGGTTTCATAGGATCTTCCCACATCAGCCTCTGGAGTAGCCAGGACTACAGGCACGTGCCACCATGCCTCTTGGCCTCAAGCAAGCCTCCTGCCTCAGCTTCTTAAAATGCTGGAATTAGATTTTATCATTCTAATTAAATATTTGAGGACTTTCAGTGCTGATACTTATGAAAGTTCTAACTTAATCCATGCAACATGTCAAAATTCTCTGTTTTCCACGTTTGCCAGCACTTACTCCTTGATTACTAGTAAGCTAAACTATCTCTTTTTTTTTTTTTAAACAAAAGATTATTTTACTATCTCTTAACATATTCATTAGTCCTTCATATTTCTTTTGGGAATTAACAGTTTTCCTTTTTTCTGTTTTACACCATCAGGGGATTGACTGTTACTCCAGTATATGATGTGCATTAACTAATCATTCATTTTAATGATTTGTAACTATTTTATATTTAGATTGTATTTGTTTTCTGACATACCATTAAGCATTAACATTGATATTAGAATGCATTTTAGGATTTGTGACTGCAATTTATGTCTTTCTCGTGAGTGTAGAAGAGGTTATATAGTTCTCTGGAAATCAAGTGCTAGATTCTGGCCTGTGAGATTTTATATTATTTCATAATGTATGTTGTCCTCCTTTACTTTGGTCTTGAAAACAGAAAGTAGACTGACAGGTTTGTAAAATATTTTGTTTACATTAGAGAAAAAAGCAGAGATCGTGAAAGGGAACGAGAGCGGGAAAGAGAGAGAGAGAGAGAACGAGAGCGAGAACGAGAACGGGAGCGAGAGAGAGAGCGAGAGAGGGAACGGGAGCGAGAAAGAGAAAAAGACAAAAAACGAGACCGAGAAGAAGATGAAGAAGATGCATATGAACGAAGAAAACTTGAAAGAAAACTCCGAGAGAAAGAAGCTGCTTATCAAGAGGTAAGTTGAACAAATGCTTTTATTCTTATCTTGATATCCCTTAATAGGTTAACCAAAATTTATAGAACGCTATGTCTAAACTTTTAAAGCTTTCAAAATTTTAATTTTTTTAGCGCCTTAAGAATTGGGAAATCAGAGAACGAAAGAAAACCCGGGAATATGAGAAAGAAGCTGAAAGAGAAGAAGAAAGAAGAAGAGAAATGGTAAGATTCTAGGCCAAAGTAAGTGATTTTTCAGGTATAAAGTCAGATTATATCTTCACTGCTGACTACAAGTAACTTAATAATTGAAATGCACATGCTTCTCTGTTCATGAATAATTTAATTTTTATGTATTTTGAGCATTTTGAGCCAATTTAAGTACACCAAAATCTTTTTTCCTCTTTTCAAATTTTTGCTGCATCCAAAGTTATCTTTCTGTATACCATCAAAGTAAATTTGTCATAGTAATATTTAAGTCAAAAAGTTATTAACTTATTTTTAAGAATCTGCATATTTTTAAAATTGTTGAACTGTTGTTATTAGATGTAATAGTTGCATTTCAAATTCCATAAGTTAAGAGTAAGAGATTCATTTTATCTCATGGCTTGTTTGCTATCAGTTTAGAGTTAGGTAGGCATTAACCTTTAAATTGATTGATGAACATGATTTAAATTTCTGCGTTTCTTAAAAACTATTTCTTATAGTATCATCTACCTTAAAAATGGAATTAAAAAACATATACATACATACATGTAAACGTGTATATATATATGTATATAGGTTTTTTTTTTTTTTTTGAGACGGAGTATTGCTCTGCCATCCACGCAGGGGTGCAATCTTGGCTCACTGCAACCTCCTCCTCGCAGGTTCAAGTGATAAGCGATTCTCCTGCCTCAGCCTCCCGAGTAGCTGGGATTACAGGTGTGTGCCACCACACCCAGCTAATTTTTGTATTTTTAGTAGAGATGGGGTTTCACCATGTTGGCCAGGATGGTCTCAAACTCCTGACCTCAAATGATCTGCCTGCCTTGGCCTCCCAAAGTGCAGGGATTACAGGTGTGAGCCGTATTTTTCATTTAATAAGATAATCTCCAGTTTTGTTGGTGTGCTTAGGTATTGTATTTTGACGATTATATTCAAAGAGCATATTTATTGTAGCGTAGTATATATATGTGGTTTGCATTTTACAGATACGTCCTCATTCGGACTTTTCTTAGAGGCAAAAAATTTAAAATGTCTAATGGGACTTATAATTAATATATGAAGTATATGAAAAATAAAATTTAAGGGGATAAGAAAAATCTTTTTTTTAACCAAAGTATTATTATCTTATGGCATACAGTGGTATTTTATACATATCTCATTTTACAGTAAAAACATTTTATGTACAACTGTAGAGAGAGAGCTGTGCAGATACCTCCAACTTAAATTAGAAAATATTTTCTCTATAGAAAATAGTAAAAATACATTTCCCAGTCTAGCCCAACAAGTTTATTTAAACCAAATAGCTGGATACATTATACATTAATAAATATGGTTTAAATTCTGGGATCCAGGAGAAACTTTAGTTTCATTTATTGAAACGGCCATGTTTTTCCTAAAATTATGTGAAGAGAAATTCCTATAAATCTTCCCATTACTCTTGGTTAATGTCTGAGTCTGAAAAATCTGTTTACACGGAAAAGGGAAGGGTAATCTTTATTGCTTTTATGTTATTTTTATACATTGTCCTTATTTCCTCAAAGGCCAAAGAAGCTAAACGACTAAAAGAATTTTTAGAAGACTATGATGATGATAGAGATGACCCCAAATATTACAGGTAAAGAAGGCTTGTTCTGTGGACTCCTACTTGGTTTTTTATTAGCTGTATTTTCCCATACGCACAGTTGGTGATGCAGGTTCACTAAGTGGAATAAGAAAACAAGAAACTTTCACATTCCGTGTAATAATTACTTCTATAGCGAATATACTGTTTTCTTGGGAGAAAAGACCTATCAGAAAAGTATCAACGTTTCTTTTTTTTTTTTTTTTTTTTTGAGACGGAGTCTCGCTCTGTCACCCAGGCTGGAGTGCAGTGGCGCTATCTCGGCTCACTGCAAGCTCCGCCTCCCGGGTTTACGCCATTCTCCTGCCTCAGCCTCCCGAGTAGCTGGGACTACAGGCACCCGCCACCTCGCCCGGCTAATTTTTTTTTGTATTTTTAGTAGAGACGGGGTTTCATTGTGTTAGCCAGGATAGTCTCGATCTCCTGACCTCGTGGTCCGCCCGTCTCGGCCTCCCAAAGTGCTGGGATTACAGGCTCGAGCCACCGCGCCCGGCCAAGTATCAACGTTTCTATACATCTTTTGTGCAGTAGGGGAGCCCATGATAGTATTATATCAAATAATACTATTTTTATCTTTGTGTGTTGTAAATAGGTCTGATTTTTAAAAATTTTTCTTGATGTTTTTTAGAGACAGGGTCTTACCTTGGCTGGAATGCAGTGGCATGATCATAGTTCATTGTAACCTTGAACTCTTGGGCTCAAGCAATCCTCCCTTCGCAGTCTCTTGAGTAGGTTGGACTATAGGTGTGAGCTACCACACCTGTCTCCTAGGTCCAATTTTTATAGCGAGTTACAACTAATCTCTGTAACTATCTGGATTTGTCTAGAAATTTTGGTCTCCTAGCAATTTGACCTCTGTCTGTCACCCCATCTCCAAATTGATACATTATTGTGAAGTAAGAGTGTGACAACTGCCTTCTCTCATTCTTTGTTCCCATGGCATTTTCAAACTACTCTCATTCTAGTATTTATGACATTATGGCAAAATTGCTTGTTTTGCTCTTCCTTCCATCCAAACTGTAAGTTCCCTGGGGATATAGACAGTGTCTTGATACTATTTTATCTATAGTTCTGTTTTATCTGTAGTATTTTATCTAATTTGTCTGACATGATACAATCATAGTGAAGATATTTAATATAGTTTAATACAATATAGCCAAAATAATTAAAACATTGTAATTAGTTGCTTAAATTTAAAGAGTGCCAGGGATTTGGCTTTGTAGAAAATGCCATGAAATCAGTAAAATTATTGAAGGCTAGAAGCATAAAGTGGCAATGTATAACGTCAACATTCTGAGAAGTAATGAACTGTTAGATAGGAGAGAACCTCTGCTTTCTGTTGATTCTGCACTACTTTCTGAGATATTTTTTACAAGTGAATAAATTGAGGATACAGAACTCTCAGTGCTACTAATGCTACTTTATATATTTTTTTATGTTGGTATCTAGGAAAATGAAAATTATTTGTTGGGTATTCCTTGTGAAATAGGCACAAAATGTGAGCTGCCTTTCTGAAAGCGACTATTTTACTTCTTTAAACATTTATTAGAATGACTTTAAGGATGAAGGGAACGTAGTGGTAAATGACAAGATAATGCTTATTTGTTATACATTTACAGGTAGAGAACACACTCTGGTGTGTTCTATAAATATGGAACATTAAGACATTCTTTAACCTCTTAGCATGCAGGTTGTAGTATTGAAAAGAGGTGCTGTTGGAGATGTCATGTGTACTGCTCAATGATCTGAGTATTAAATGAAGCCTTTTATCATTCACTTTTACAGAGGAAGTGCTCTTCAGAAAAGATTGCGTGATAGAGAAAAGGAAATGGAAGCAGATGAACGAGATAGGAAGAGAGAGAAGGAAGAGCTTGAGGAAATCAGGCAGCGCCTTCTGGCAGAAGGGCATCCAGATCCAGATGCAGAGCTCCAGAGGGTAAGATACTATACACCATCCACATGATTTTGTTTTAAGGTTATCATGTCATCTTAAAGCCAACTATGATGCAGTTTAATTTATAGTTAAGGGAAATGCATTTTATGCTCCATGTAACGTGCTATTTTGTGGAACGTTATTAGTACTTTAATTACACAAGTTGTCAGTATTAGTTGATTTACAACTTCATTCTAAACATCCTGCGGATGTCTTATTCATTTGTTTTCTATGTATGTCTTTTTTTTTTTTTTTTTTAATGGAGTCTGGCTCTGTCTTCCCAGGCAGGAGTGCAGTGGTGCGATCTCAGCTCACTGCAAGCAATCTCTGCCTCCTGGGTTCAAGTTATTCTCCTGGCTCAACTACCCAAATAGTTGGGATTACAGGTGCCCGCCACCACGCCCAGCTAATTTTTGTATTGTTAGTTGGAGACAGGGTTTCACCATGTTGGCCAGGCTGGTCTACCTCAAGTGATCACTGGCCTCGGCCTCCCAAAGTACTGGGATTACAGGCATGAGCCACTGCACCTGGCCATTCTATTGTATGTCTTTTTTTTTTTTTTTTGAGACAGAGTCTCACTCTGTCGCCCAGGCTGGAGTGCAGTGGCTGGATCTCAGCTCACTGCAAGCTCCAACCTCCCCAGTTTACGCCATTCTCCTGCGTCAGCCTCCCGAGTAGCTGGGACTACAGGTGCCCGCCACCTCGCTCGGCTAGTTTTTTTGTATTTTTTTAGTAGAGACGGGGTTTCACCATGTTAGCCAGGATGGTCTCGATCTCCTGACCTCGTGATCTGCCCGCCTCGGCCTCCCAAAGTGCTGGGATTACAGGCTTGAGCCACTGCGCCCGGCCTATTGTATGTCTTCTAATGCCACTTTGCTAGAATCTGTTATTTCTATAGTTGAACCTGTTCTTCCTATAATTTGCTCTGACACTTACTTTCTGCGATTTAAATTCCTTCTCTATTGCCATTCAAAGTATTTTGTTTTTATTTATTTATTTTGAGATGGAGTTTCACTCTTGTTACCCAGCCTGGAGTGCAATGGGCGTGATCTCGGCTCACTACAATCTCTGCCTCCCGGGTTCAAGCGATTCTCCTGCCTCAGCCTCTGGAGTAGCTGGGATTGTCTAATTTTTTATGTTTTCTTAGTAGAGACAGGGGTTCACCATGTTGTCCAGGCTGGTCTCGAACTCCTGACCTCAGGTGATCCACCCGCCTCGGCCTCCCAAAGTGCTGCTGGCATTACTGGCGTGAGCCACCGCACCCGGCCAGTATTTTGTTTTTAAAATAAAGCTGTTTCCTTTTTTGTTTTTTGTTTTGTTTTTTTTTGTTTTTGAGATGGAGTCTCGCTCTCTTGCCCACACTGGAGTGCAATAGTGTGATCTCTGCTCACTGCAGCCCCTGACTTCTGGGTTCAAGGAATTCTTCTGCCTCAGGTACCCAAGTAGCTGGTTAGTATTAGGGATTACAGGTGCATGCCACCTTGCCTGGCTAATTTTTGTATTTGTATTTTTATTTTTTTTTGAGACGGAGTCTCGCTCTGTCGCTCAGGCTGGAGTGCAGTGACCGGATCTCAGCTCACTGCAAGCTCCGCCTCCCGGGTTCACGCCATTCTCCTGTCTCAGCCTCCCATGTAGCTGGGACTACAGGCGCCCGCCACCTTGCCCGGCTAATTTTTTGTATCTTTTAGTAGAGACGGGGTTTCACCGTGTTAGCCAGGATGGTCTCGATCTCCTAACCTCGTGATCTGCCCGTCTCGGCCTCCCAAAGTGCTGGGATTACAGGCTTGAGCCACCGCGCCCGGCCTGTATTTTTATTTTTATTTATTTATTTTTTTGAGACGGGGTCTCGCTCTGTCGCCCAGGCTGGAGTACAGTGGTGTCATCTCGGCTCACTGCAAACTCCGCTTTCCAGGCTCCAGGAATTCTCTTGCCTCAGCCTCCCGAGTAGCTGGGATTACAGGCATGCACCACCACTCCTGACTAATTTTTGTATTTTTAGTGGCAACGGGGTTTTACCATGTTGATCAGGCTAGTCTTGAACTCCTGACCCCAAGTGATCCGCCCATCTTGGCCTCCCAGAGTCCTGGGATTACAGGCGCGAACCACCGTGCCTGGCCTTTTTTTTTTCCCTGAGACAGAGTCTGGCTTTGTTGCCTAGGCTAGAGTGCAGTGGTGGAATCTTGGTTCACTGCACCCTCTGCCTCCTGGGCTCAAGTGGTCCTCAGGCCTCTACCTCCTGAGTGTCTGGGACACTTACAAGTATGAGCAGAGTGCCTAACTTCTTTATACTTTTTTGTAGAGATGGGGTTTTCCTGTTTTACCCAGGTTTGAGCCACTGCCCATGTCCTTTTTTTTTTCTTTTTCTTTTTCTTTTTTTTTTTTTTGAGATGGAGTCTTGCTCTGTTGCCCAGGCTGTAGTGCAATTCTGCGAGGCTCACTGCAACCTCCACCTCCCAGGTTCAAGCGATTCTCCTGCCTCAGCTTCCTGAGTAGCTAGGATTACAGTCTCACACCACCACACTTGGCTAATTTTTGTATTTTCAGTAGAGACAGGGTTTCACCATGTTGGCCAAGCTGGTCTCAAACTCCTGACCTCAGGTGATCTGCCTGCCGCGGCCTCCCAAAGTGCTGGGATTACAGGCGTGAGCCACCACGCCTGGCTTTTTCTCTTTTCATAAAGACATTTTACAAGAGATAATGTAAAACAAAAATCAAGTTGAATGGTGTAGAGTTGTAGTTAATCAGATTATTGTTTTGGTTTTAGATGGAACAAGAGGCTGAGAGGCGCAGGCAGCCACAAATAAAGCAAGAGCCAGAATCAGAAGAGGAGGAAGAAGAAAAGCAAGAAAAAGAAGAAAAACGAGAAGAACCCATGGAAGAGGAAGAGGAGCCAGAGCAAAAGCCTTGTCTGAAACCTACTCTGAGGCCCATCAGCTCTGCTCCGTCTGTTTCCTCTGCCAGTGGCAATGCAACACCTAACACTCCTGGAGATGAGTCTCCCTGTGGTATTATTATTCCTCATGAAAACTCACCAGATCAACAGCAACCTGAGGAGCATAGGCCAAAAATAGGACTAAGTCTTAAACTGGGTACGTTAGCATTTCCTTCCTTCTTTATTTTCTTCCCTTCACCCCTGCAAATACCTGTATTGTGCTTTAAGGAAAAAAATATATATTTTTGCTTGGTTAGGTAGATAGAAGATTACTAAAAAATGCCTTTCTAGCTCACGATTGTTTTCATAGTTTTACTAGTGCTCCTATATCTGCAGCTGCCTCGAGTTCTGAGAAGAAGTGAAAAGTTTAATTTTCTAGCACTTGTGAGTAGTGAGTTATTTTTTACAGTTGGGATCTTTCTCTAAGATTTGTGGAAGTATATTTTGCATTGCTTTTGAGGGATGGTGGGTTGTGAAATGAAACATTTGGAAATTAAGTCATCATGCTAAGAGAGTGTTTTTACTGTAGGTGCTTCCAATAGTCCTGGTCAGCCTAATTCTGTGAAGAGAAAGAAACTGCCTGTAGATAGTGTCTTTAACAAATTTGAGGATGAAGACAGTGATGACGTACCCCGAAAAAGGAAACTGGTTCCCTTGGATTATGGTGAAGATGATAAAAATGCAGCCAAAGGCACTGTAAACACTGAAGAAAAGCGTAAACACATTAAGAGTCTCATTGAGAAAATCCCTACAGCCAAACCTGAGCTCTTCGCTTATCCCCTGGATTGGTCTATTGTGGATTCTGTGAGTAGGAAATTATATTTCATCATGTTATTGGGAACAGTTGGAATATGCCATAAAAATTCATTTGAAGGAAAAAAAACCTCATTTGATTCTATTAATGTCAAATAAGTAGGGATGATCATCTTGACACCAACTCAATGCCATGGTCAAGAAATTAGTAATAATGGAAAATTTTTTGGTGGTACTTGAAGACTTATTAAAAGCAGATGATTGTATCTTGATACATATCTGTCTTAGTTCAACTTGTGAATTAACATATTTTAGTCTCAGGAAAAATCATGAAGCTTTAATAACTGTGATCGCAAGTTACAATTCTTTAATTCAGTAACCATGCTTTGTTTTGTAGATACTGATGGAACGTCGAATTAGACCATGGATTAATAAGAAAATCATAGAATATATAGGTGAAGAGGAAGCTACATTAGTTGATTTTGTTTGTTCTAAGGTTAGTCTTCTATTCTCTTCCATGCCAGCTTTTATTTTATATATTAAAATATTAGACACTTTTTAAAAGAGCAGAAATTTTACAGAGTCAAGTTGCATGATGGTTTAGGTTCAATTAAGTGATTTATATCTGCTTTTTAAAAGTTATTTTTATTTTTGGTGTGTTTCATTATTCACTGCAGTGGATGCAGATTTATGTCTGTTTTAATGAACCCTTCCATCTAACTTCAGACTCTGCACACCACGTGTTCTTCTTTCTGTGGGTTAAGGAGGGTGGAATTGCTGGTTACTGCCAATTGTGTGCTCTCTTTCTGCCCCTGAGAATGCTATGCCATCTTCTTCTTGTCTTGGTTAGAATAATTATGTTGAGATTTTATGTACATAGCCAGTAGCTTTTGCTATCAACTCCTTTGTCAGTCACCCATCCTTTGGATAGGATGAAAATAGTTCGTTTTGTATCATAGTAACAATCAGTGTTTATTGACTGACAGGCTGTGTTCTCGGCAGATATTGTGTTTTGTTTGTTTTTTGTTGTTGTTGCTGTTTTTTGTTTTGAGTCGGAGTTTTGCTTTGTCCCCCACGCTGGAGTGCAGTGGCGCAATCATGGCTCACTGCAGCTTTGAATGCCCAGGCTAAAGTGATCCTCCTGCCTTAGGATCCTGAGAAGCCGGAACTATAGGCACATGCCACCACATCCTGCTAATTTTTTTTTTTTTCTTTCTTTCTTTTTTTTTAAATTATACTTTAAATTCTGGGGTACATATGCAGAATGTGCAGGTTTGTTACATAGGTGTAACATGGTGGTTTGCTACACCCATCAACCGATCATTTACATTAGGTATTTCTCCTAATGCTCTCCCTCCCTTAGCCCCCAACTCCGCGACAGGCCCAGCTGTGTGATGTTCCCCTCCCTGTGTCCATGTGTTTTCATTGTTCAGCTCCCACTTGTGAGTGAGAACATGCAGTGTTTGGTTTACACCAGGCTAATTTTTTATATTTTTAGTAGAGACGGGGTTTCACCACATTGGCCAGGCTGGTCTCGAACTCCTGACCTCAAGTGATCTGCCCGCGTTGGCCTCCCAAAGTGCAGGGATTACAAGGCGTGAGCCATCACGCTAGCCGAAGATAAAGTTCTATAAAATGTTAGCAAAGTGGTGGCCCAAGCCTTGTAATTCCTGCACTTTGGGAGGCCAACGGGGCAGAACACTTGTGGTCACAAGTTCGAGACCAGCCCGGCCGACATGGTAAAACCCCGTCTTTACTAAAAAGTCAAAAATAGGGTGGGCATGATGGTGGGCCCCTGTATTCCCAGCTACTCTGGAGGCTGAGGCAGGAGAATCACTTGAACCCGGGAGGCGGAGGTTGAAGTGAGCTGTGATCGCGCCATTGCACTCCAGCCTGTGCGATAAGAGTAAAGCTCTGTCTCAAAAAAAAAAAAACAAACTTCTTTTAACATAACATTGTTAGAATGTGTCTGTCATGAATGTTATACCCATTTTATACATGAAGAAATTGAGGTTTAAGGAGAAGTTGTGTCTTGGCTATGTTGTATACTGAGTCTAGCCTCTGAAACCCATGCTCTTAACCACTAAGGTATATCTTCCCATTGTCTCCTGAAAACATAGTCTTAACTTTAATAGAACAGTTAACATAGTAGAAACACCGTATTTCTATAAAGGTATAGCTAAGGTATTTTTCTGCTAGCAGTGCTCTTTTGATATGAACAGTAAATTTACTCTGCCTTCTCTAACTTGTAATTATTGTGGCATTAAAACTTGTGTCAAGGCCGGGCGCGGTGGCTCATGCCTGTAATCCCAGTACTTCGGGAGGCTGAGGCAGGCGGATCACGAGGTCAGGAGATTGAGACCATCCTGGCTAACATCTTGGCTAACACGGTGAAACCCCATCTCTACTAAAAATACAAAAAATTAGCCGGGCTTGGTGGCAGGCACTTGTAGTCCCAGCTACTTGGGAGGCTGAGGCAGGAGAATGGCATAAACCCAGAAGGCGGAGCTTGCAGTGAGCTGAGATAGCATCACTGCGCCTGGGTGACAGAGCAGGATTCCGTCTCAAAAAAAAAAAAAAAAAAAAAAAACTTGTGTCAGATTTGACTTAAAATTAGACTACAGACAGCTATAGAGATTAAGATTCCAGGTTTTGGTGCCTCTTTCATTGAAGAATGATATTCTGAAAATTAAAACATTTATAGAATGGTTCCTTAGTCACAAGAAACTCCTGTCTGAATTTGAGGATTCATACCTTAAAATTTCTTGACTATATTGTTAATTTTTATTTATTTTTAATATGACAATTATTTTTCTCTTTTAGGTTATGGCTCATAGTTCACCCCAGAGCATTTTAGATGATGTTGCTATGGTAAGTTAGAAATTCACTATTTTTATTTCTTTTAATTAAAAAAAAAAATTATTTTTTTGTCTTAAAATATAGATGGGGTCTCACTATGTTGCCCAGGGTAGTCTTGAATTCCTAGGCTCAAGTGATCCTCCTGCCTCAGCCTCACAGAGTGTTGAGATTACAGACATGAGCCACTACACCTGGCCAGAAATGCACTATTATTAATATTTTAATTAACATCTATATAAACTCACTTTTGAATTTGATTCACTTCCCGCCTTTGTTCCAGAATCTTTTTTAGGCCTGAATTAAAACTTGAGGGGCTGAGTGCAGTGGCTCATGCCTGTGATCCCAGTACTTTGGGATACTGAGGCGGGTGAATCACAAGGTCAAAAGATCGAGACCATCCTGACCAACATGGTGAAACCCTGTCTCTATGAAAAATACAAAAATTAGCTGTGCATGGTGGCGTGCGCCTGTATTCCCAGCTACTCGGGGAGGCTGAGGCAGGAGAATCACTTGTACCTGTGAGGTGGAGGTTGCAGTGAGCCGAGATTGCACCACTGCACTCCAGCCTGGTGACAGAGTGAGACCCCATCTCTAAATAAATAAATAGGGCTTTATTCTTTTCCACCAGTTCCATTCATGTTTTCCCTATGCCCAGCACAATGTGCTAGAAGCATAATGTAGAACAAATGACCTGTAGTAGCAGAGAGACAGATATACAGATACTGAAACCTTGATGTACTTGTTTGAATTAGATATGTAGAAACGATAATGGAGGTAGAGGAGATAGAACATCTGATGGCATTGATAGCAGTTAGGTTAAGCATCACAGGGATTATCACAGAAACTGAGACATGTAGTTGTGTGTGTGTATGTGTGTGTGTTTTTTAAGTTGGATACATGTGCAGTTTTGTTATATAGGTAAACTTGTGCCTGGGGGTTTGTTGAACAGATTATTTCATCACCCAGGTATTAAGCCTAGTAGTCATTAGTTATTTTTCCTGATCCTCTCCCTCCTGCCACCCTCCACCCTACGATAGGCCACCTTGTGTGTTGTTCCCCTCTCTTGGTTCATGTTTTCTCATCATTTAGCTCCCACTTATAAGTGAGAACATGCTGTATTTGGTTTTCTGTTCCTGTGTTAGTTTGCTAAGGATAGTGGCCTCCAGTTCCATCCATGACCCTGTAAAGGACACTATTTCCTTCTTTTTGGCCACAAGGTTGTATATATATGCTGGTTTTTGGACAGGTATCCAAACACTTGTTGTACTGACAGTGAATGTCAAATCCTCGTTGCATTTAATTTGGGATTACAGTCAGTGGTAGCATGTAGTTAACAATGATTTTGTGAGACAAGGAAAGGAGAAGATAATTGATGGTAAAGGTTGAGCAAGAGATTGAATGAACTATGATCTCCAAGTTAGGAAGAGAAGAAAATAATACCTGAATGGAGCTGGTGGTTTGAATGAATTAAGGACTAGTGGTTCCAGTGAAGTTGTGGAAGGTGAATTGTAATAAAACAACTGAAAGAAGAGGTTATGGTCAAGAGTGTAGAAAGTTCAAGTCTGTGTGGTAGGTCAGTCCAGACGATGGCAAGGTGCACAGTATGATTGTGGGAAATTCCTGGGTATTGGGAGTCAGATTGGAGAGAAATACTGGAAATAGTTGCCAGAGCACTCATTTAAGTGGGGGGAAGATAAGATACTTGCCAGATAGCTGCTCTTGCAATGGATAAGGTGGTGAGAGCTCATGAACGTCCATGGAGTTGTTATTTTTTTTGCCAAGAAAGAAACAGCGAAGACCCACCAGTCATTCCTGTGGAGACTGACATTGAGAGTGAGAGACTGCCCGAGAAGTGCCAGGGCTTTAGGAGACAGAGGAGGTTTTCTGTTAAGAGGAAAACCCTAGTTTAGTTGTTGGTGTGTAGTATAAAATAGAACAGGAGTCCAAAGGGCAGAGCGAGAAGGCAGCAATGGGAAGATGAGTAAGTAAGGATCATCAAACATGATATGAAATGGTAGATGACTGGCAGTACTTGCAGTTGGAACTGCCACCAAAGATGTCAGGGAGGGACATAGTGGGGTTTATAGTCAAAAAGAAGAATTGTGAGTTCAAGCTGCTTTGTGGCCAGGCATTTTACGGTGTCTAAAGCCAGATAACATTCTGGTTTTAGAATGTTATTCTGCTGCCTAGCTAGCTTGATGCAGCTGTTGTTTAGAACACCTGATAAAACATTTGTGAAAACTTCATTGCCTCAGAGGAAAGGAGAAATGTGAATAGATTTCAGTCCTTAGGGCTGGATTCTGAACTTTCCTGAAGCTTCCAGCCCTGTTTTTCTTGGAATAGAGGGTGTCCTAGTTAGGCCTGAGTGAAGACATGTTTTAAATGAAACAGTGTTCCAGTGTTTGGCCTCAGCAGAGTTCCTATCACAGTAAAGATTACATGTCAGTGTTAATTTTAGATTTTTTGATCTGTTGTAATACATTGATATTTGGATTGTATTTAGACCACTGTTTATGATTTTGTGGCTCATTGTTGATTAGAATGAGAGGAAACCAGTTGAGCTAGTGTTGTCAAACAGCTCCGCTAAAAAGCTCAGGGGCCTTGTAAATATTTCTTGAATAAATGAGGAGACTGAATTTTTAGCCTGAGTACTGTTTTACTCTGAACAAAAGTCTGACTTCTTTCTATTGTATCTTTTTCATTTTATGTAAATTAAATGAAGTTTGGTTGCATTTTGTGCCTACATCTCCCTGAAGTGTGACTCAGATGTGGATTAGTGTTACAACAGAGTTCTTAAACGAAGGTCAAATCTGGCTCATAGAAATCTGATCAAAAGTTCTTTAATTAATTGCCATCATTGAGAAAGCGACAAATTTCTTTTTTTTTTTTTAATTTCTTTTGTTTGTTTGAGACAGAGTCTTGCTCTGTTTTTCAGGCTGTATGGAGTGGCAGTGGCATGATCTTGGCTCACTGTAACCTCCACTTCTTGGGTTCAAGCAGTTCTCCTGCCTCAGCCTCCCAAGTAGTTGGGATTACAGGTGCCCACCTCCACGCCTGGCTAATTTTTGTATTTTTGTAGAGACTAAAATTTAGCCACGCCTGGCTAAATTTTGTAATTTTTGTAGAGATGGGTTTCACCATGTTGGCCTGGCTGGTCTCAAACTCCTGACCTCAGGTGATCTGCCCACCTAGGCCTCCCAAAGTGCTGGGATTAGAGGCGTGAGGCACTGTGCCCAGCCTTCTCCTAGGTATTTATTAAGTACTTGTTACATACCAGACACTTTTCAGAGCACTTAACTATATACCATCTCTTTTAATTCCCACTTAGTACCTACTGCTATGGTATGTAGCTACATCCCCTCCGCTTTAGAGGTGAGGAAACTGAGGCTCAGGTTAAGTAACCCAACCAAGGACCTATCGCTGAGTAAGAGGCAGCACTGCAGTTTGAACCTATGTAGTCTGACTAGAGAATTTGAACCTATGTAGTCTGACTAGAGATTGAGTACTCTAAATTCCTACCACAAGCCTCCTCTATGAAGACCTGGCAACTCTAGGCCACACTTCTGGAGCACAGTCATAGCTGCCCCCTTTAGAAGGGAGCAGAGTAGTCCATTTCACCTCACAGCAGCCATAATGTAGAGGGCCAGATGTGTGTATGGGATGATGGCAGGAATAGTGATGGGGACACAAGGACCCTAATTCACAAGTAGAGAGGAAGACAATTTCCTTGTCCACCACTGGAAGACTTGTTACTTAGTAGTCATGTGTGCCCCGTGATGATGATTGTGTTTGCTTATTCTGTTTACTGCATTCTGAACACTGTACTACTTATATCCTCATTTAATGTTCACTTTAATGTCGAGTACACAATAAATGCTAGTTAAGATGGCACGGTTGGGCTGTGCACAGCAGCTCAAACCTGTAATCCCAGCACTTTGGAAGACCACGGTGGGCAGATTGCTTGAGCCCAGGAGTTTGAGACCAGCCTGGGCAACACAGGGAGACCCTGTCTCTATTTAAAAAGCACAAAAATGTAGCCAGGAGTAGTGGTGCACACCTCTAGTCCCAGCTACTGGTGAGACTGAGGTGGGAGGATCACTTTAGGCTGGGAGGTCAAGGCTGCAGTGCACCATGATCACGCCACTGTACTCCAGGCTGGGTGACAAGAGAGATCCTGTCTCCAGGGGAAAAAAAAAAGTTTGTGAGGTTGTGTTTTGGGGGATAAATGAAATTCTGTATTGTTATTATGTAATTGTGTATTTGTTTAGTTCTTTTTAAATTACTATGTTCTTTATGAAAAGCATGTGGTTTCCTTGGGAAGTAGTTTTGTCAGACGTGTATAAATGCAGTATCTGTAAAGGTAAAATAAAAGAATAAAAGGGGGATCACAAAAATATTGTACTGTTTGTGTTTAGTAAGCCATGGAATTTTGAATGATTTTTTTTGTTGTTGGTAATTTACATTTACTATTTATTTATTTAGAGACGAGGAGTTTCGCTCTTGTTGCCCAGGCTGGAGTGCAATGACATGATCTTGGCTCACTGCAACCTCCGCCTTCTAGGTTCAAGCGATTCTCCTACCTCAGCCTCCCAAGTAGCTGGGATTACAGGTTCCTGCCACCATACCCAGCTAATTTTTGTATTTTTAGGAGAGATGGGGTTTTGCCATGTTGGCCAGGCTGGTCTTGAACTCTTGACCTCAGGTGATCCGCCTGCCTCAGCCTCCCAAAGTACTGGGATTACAGGTGTGAGCCACTGTGCCCGGCCCATTTACTATTTATTAATAATACATTTCTCACACTGGACAAATTTTCTTTAAGTCATTTTACTGAAAGTAAAACTACTTTCTAAGGAAAACAAATACGTGTTATAAAGAACGTAGTAATTTAAGAAGAACGAAATATACAACTATGTAATAACAATACAGAATCTCATTTATCCCCTCAAAACAACCTTAAAACTTTTTTTTTTTTTTTTTTTTTGAGATGGAGTCTTGCTCTGTCGCCTAGGCTGGAGTGCAGTGGCGTGATCTTGGCTCACTGCAAGCTCCACCTCCCGGGTTCACGCCATTCTCCTGACTCAGCCTCCCCAGCAGCTGGGAATACAGGCACAGGCTGCCACGCCTGGCTAAGTTTTTATATTTTTAGTAGAGATGGGGTTTCACTGTGTTAGCCAGGATGGTCTCAATCTCCTGACCTTGTTACCTGCCCGCCTCAGTGTCCCAAAGTGCTGGGATTACAGGTGTGAGCCACCGTGCCCCACCACTAAACCAATCTTAACTAGCATTTAAGTAATAAGTGCTTATTGTCAGTGGATAAAAAACTTTATACTGGTCACTGTTGTTGGCAGATGTTGATGATTGCTTCTCTTACATGTGTTGCTGTTTTGTTTCCTCTTTAGGTACTTGATGAAGAAGCAGAAGTTTTTATAGTCAAAATGTGGAGATTATTGATATATGAAACAGAAGCCAAGAAAATTGGTCTTGTGAAGTAAAACTTTTTATATTAAGAGTTCCATTTCAGGTTTCTTCTTCGCCACCCTTTTAAGGACTTTGAATTTTTCTTTGTCTTTGAAGACATTGTGAGATTTGTAATTTTTTTTTATTGTAGAAAATGTGAATTTTTTGGTCCTCTAATTTGTTGTTGCCCTGTGTACTCCCTTGGTTGTAAAGTCATCTGAATCCTTGGTTCTCTTTATACTCTCCAGGTACAAATTACTGGTATGTTTTATAAGCCGCAGCTACTGTACACAGCCTATCTAATAATAATCTTGTTCTGCTGATTTGTTTCTTGTAAATATTAAAACAACTCCCCAATTATTTTGCAGAATTGCACTTAATATTGAAATGTACTGTATAGGAACCAACATGAACAATTTTAATTGAAAACACCAGTCATAAACTATTAACCACTCCCACTCTCTTTTGATCAGAAATGGCAAGCCCTTGTGAAGGCATGGAGTTTAAAATTGGAATGCAAAAATTAGCAGACAATCCATTCCTACTGTATTTCTGTATGAATGTGTTTGTGAATGTATGTGTAAAAGTCTTTCTTTTCCCTAATTTGCTTTGGTGGGGTCCTTAAAACATTTCCTAACTAAAGAATAGAATTGTAAAGGAAAAATGATACTGTTCCAGCCTAAAATGTCTGTTATAATTAGGTTATTAGTTTCCCAGAGCATGGTATTCTCGTATCGTGAGCAATAGTCTGCTAACTGGATGGGGTTTTCTTTTTAATAAGCTGGCTGCTTCAGCTTCTCTTTTAAAGGAATGTGGATCATAGTGATTTTTCCCTTTAATTTTATTGCTCAGAAATGAGGCATATCCTAAAATACTGGAGAGTTGTATTAAATGCATTTTTGCACTAATTGGTCCTTAGTTGAAATCTATTATATCCCTTTATTTAACAAAAAATTCATCACACCAAAAGTATAAGTGAAAACCCCCTTTAAAACAAAACAAAAAAATGAAGTAAAATTAGGCAAATTGACAGACAATGAGAGTTTTACAAACATGATAGGTATTCTGCTCGGCAATTTGTAAGTTTACATCTTATTTAAGGATAAAGGTAAATCATTCAAGGCAGTTACCAACCACTAACTTTTTGTTTTCATTTTTGTCTTGTAGAAGGTTTATATCTTGTTTTACCTTGGCTCATTAGTGTTTAAAACTATACTGATGATGTGCTGAGAGAAATTCCTGGGGCTTTCTTTGTTGTAGATCAGAATTTCACCAGGGAGTAAAATTACCTGAAAATGTAACAAGTTTTAAACAGCTTTTCACACAAATTAGATGCAGCTGTTCCCATATCTGAATACTTATTTAAAAGAAAGGTAAAGATTGGCCTGTTAGAAAAGCATAATGTGAGCTTTGGATTACTGGATTTTTTTTTTTTTTTTTTAAACACACCTCGAGAGGACATTTGAAAACACTGTTCTTACCCTCGAACCCTGATGTGGTTCCATTATGTAAATATTTCAAATATTAAAAATGTATATATTTGATCCTGGGGACTCATGTTCTTTCAGAATCATGTAAATAAATGGCATCATGTTGTAATTGTGTGGTGCATACTAGAAAACTTAAAAATATGGGCTGAATTTTTTATGGACTTGATTTTTATGACTATTGGTATCTAAAGGTCAAGGAAGCCATTTACATTATTTTGGATGAATCTGCTATACATCTATGGAAATGCCTCTTTTTTATTTTAAATTCTGGTTTCTCGACGGAAAATTTCAGAAAAGATGCCCTTTGCCATTTTCGTTTATTTTTCAGTCTTTTCTCAGACACACCCCCAGCCTAAGACCTTGTTCGAGCAGTTTATTGTGTCTGTCTTTTCTTTTTGTTTTTCTTTTTTGTTGTTGTTGAGACGGAGTCTCGCTCTGTCGCCCAGGCTGGAGTGCAGTGGCTAGATCTCAGCTCACTGCAAGCTCCGCCTCCCGGGTTTACGCCATTCTCCTGCCTCAGCCTCCCATGTAGCTGGGACTACAGGCGCCCACCACCTTGCCCGGCTAGTTTTTTGTATTTTTTTAGTAGAGACGGGGTTTCACTGTGTTAGCCAGGATGGTCTCGATCTCCTGACCTCGTGATCTGCCCGTCTCGGCCTCCCAAAGTGCTGGGATTACAGGCTTGAGCCACCACACCTGGCCATATCTGTCTTGTCTTAACGTACTGCACAGTTGCTGTTTCTAAGGCATCATATTATGTTGTTTTTATTTAGCCACTATTAACATGAAGGTTTATTCAGGTAGATTTGATTTTCTTTGCTTGGTTTCTTCTCCTGCTCTGTCAACTATACTTATCTTAAAGGGCCACTCTAAAAACAAGGGAGATCTCTTAATCTGAAACCTTTGGGGAGATGTACTGTGTACTGCATAACATCTCCAGTGAGGTTTGCGGCAGGACCTCAACTAAATAAATGAATTTGTGCAAGTTCGTATATTAAAGTTTCGGCAGCAGAGTGAAAATTGTTATAATAAATGTGGTAGAAACTGTTAATCGCTTAATGCCAGTTTAAATCATGTTTTGTAACCAAGCTTCAGTAAAAGTCTTTAGATTGTCAGAGTTGCTTGTTTTTTAGAATTGTATATATAAAGAATTAGCCATTAAACAGGCATATTCTAGTGTCTGGAAATACACATCAGAAATTTCTATTAAGTTGCTTGAACTTTGTGGGTTAATTTTACCATAAACCCATGAATTAATTTTAGTTTGAAAACCTTATACAGTATGAATTCGTTTTGCCCTTTCAAATTGTTATATAAAGAGCATGAAAATCTTTTTTTGGTGTTTTTTTCTTTTTGGTTGGAGGGAGGGTGTTTTTTTTGTTTTTTGTTTTTTTTGTGTGTTTTTTTGTTTTGTTTTGGTGATATGGGAGTTGTGCTTTTGTTGCCCAGGATGGAGTACAATGGCACGAGCTCGGCCCACTGCAGCCTCCGCCTCCCAGGTTCTGGAGATTCTCGGCTTCAGTTTTCTGAGTAGCTGGGATTACAGGCGCCCAACACCACGCCCAGCTAATTTTTTGTATTTTTAGTAGAGACAGGATTTCACCTTGTCGGCCAGGCTGGTCTCGAACTCCTGACCTCAGGTGATCCACCCGCCTCAGCCTCCCAAAGTGCTGGGATTACAGGCATGAGCTACCTTGCCTGGCCAAAGCATGAACATGTTAAGAACCAGTCTTGATCTGGCAGTTAGAATACTACTTTTCTTTGTCCCTAAAAGCAAAATAAAGTATGTACATCTGTTTACAAGGAAGAAAGGTAAGTTTGAAGTTGTTTTTCTTAAACTTTAATGTGACCCCAAATCATCTGAGGAGTGCTTGTAGAAATAGAGACACTGAAGTAGCAGAGGTGGGGTGGCGCCGCAGGCTTTGCATTCCTGGACAGCTCCCAGCTAATGTCATTGCCTGCTGATCCAAGGACCACATTTTGATTAGCACTTTAAGGTGTCTATTCAATATTATTTTATCCTAACAGACTACATAAATGCAGCTGAATTTTCCTTTAGGTAGATTTTAAAGAGGAAAACATTTTTTGAGGCAAATATACATAATTATATTCATGAACATAATCTTCCATAATTATGCCTGAGAAAACCCTAATATTCTAGGCTTTTTTTCTAGGCAGCCCTGAAAATTTTTCCTGTAGATAACTTTATGTTGTTACTTATTCTGAATCTTATTATAGCACTTCCCTGTGAACTATGTAAGTGTAAGCTAATGATTATTTTGTGAAGAGTGCTGTTTCAGGTTTTAATCTGGCATGAATACCTGATAGACATTTAGCTTGAGAGCCAATTTGAACTAGACACTATCATTTTTTTCTCCTTTTTTATGGAATCAGTTTAATGCAAATAAGTATAAGCAGGTATACAATGTTTAGATGAGGCTTATTTTCCCAATTCTTTAACAAGTTTTATGATGGCCCCAATTTATACCCAAAAGACTGCGGAGAGGTTTTATGTCAAATTGATTACAAACTTCTCTGGGTTGTATTTCAGTCTTCTGTTAAGTATGAAATTGAGAAATAGTTTTGCTCAACAAAAGATGGTGAATTCATTTATGACTGTCACTGGAGATTAAAGGGTATGAGAAGGAATCCCAAGCAGGCAAAGAAACAGTCTAGCTGTCAAGAAGAAAACGGAGATAATACCAAACCCAGGAGCTACTAATGTAACAATCATACTACAGACCGAAGTGAACTCACACTTTTGGAGAAACTGATAGATTTTTTATAATGTGATTATAGTAAAATACTGAAATATTTATGTTAATTTATTTGCATTTGAATGCTTACATTTTTAATTGACAGAATCTTTGCATTTCATTACTTGAGTCATGAAGGCCAAATTAAAGAAAGGCAGTCTAAAATACCCAGGAAAAATAATTTCTAGAAACAAAAATAAAAATTCTTTTCAAGCCATGTTTGAATTAAATGTGACACTCCTGAGTCTGTCTACTTTTTTTTTTTTTTTTTTTTTTTTTTTTGAGACAGCATCTTGAACCCAGGAGGTGGAGGTTGCAGAGAGCCAAGATTGCGCCACTGCACTCCAGCATGAGCAGCAAGAGCGAAACTCCATCTCAAAATATATATATATTTCTGGTAGCTGGTCATCTCATGGTGGCAAAAAAAATTACACAAGGAGTTCAGGAACATCAATTGACATAAATACAAAATACTGTATGAATTATCAAATGTGATGAGCTAACTGAGAGGAAATGGGAAATAGGAAGATTCTCAGTAGAAGTAGTAATGTGGAAGGGGCCTTAGAGGTCACGTAGTCTATTTTGCCCATTGTAATTAAATTTTTTAAATAAACTTTTTGTTTAGAGACAAGGATTCCCTGTAAAACTGGAGTGTAGGGGCACAATCATGGCTCTCACTGCAGCCTCAAATTCCTGGGCTCAGTGGTCTTCCTGTCCCAGCCACTTGAGTAGCTAGGACTACAGGTGCATGCCACCATGCCTATTGTGTGTGTGTGTGTGTGTGTGTGTGGAGATGAAGTGTGTTGTCTAGGCTGGTCTCAACTTCAAACCTCAAGTGATCCTTCAGCCTTAGCCTCCTAAACTGCTGAGATTACAGGCATAAGCTTTTTTGATAAAGGAAAAACTAGTGAGCATTTCACATTGTAGAATCCAAAACCATGAAAGTTAATTTTTTTCCTGTCAATTTACCGTTTTGTAAATGTACCCAGGTGAAGAGACTTATCTGACTGTTACTGTAGATAGAAAAGTACCAAAACAAAGTTTTATTTTGTTCAATATACTGTTGAGGCAAGTTTCTAAATTAGAAGGCCCAGGTTCTTCGTTAGGAAGGAACTTAGAATTAACAAAACAGTGACAAACATTTCCGGCAGTGTGCCTCAGAGGGGGCACCAGCTGTAGGGGTCTGCCCACAGACCCTGACCCTGCAACGACAGATGAATAAAATACACTGACACACAGATACTCTGTTTTGCCAGTCCAGCTGAGGGTGTCCCACCGCTTACAGACTCCCTGGAGAGTTGGGTAAACAGTTGCAACTAGGCCTCAGTCAGCTAGTGAGACTTGTATTTATTCAATAAGACTAATTAACAAAGGCTTGAGTCAACACCATTAGAAGGACTTCCCAAGTGAAAAGCACTTAAGCACCAGAGGTACATCTAAGATTAGTCTTAGGATCATATGAGTAAACAAACTAGGTAAACTGCCTTCCTTTATTACTACTTTAATTTGTTTCAAATGAAAGATCAGGTTGCCTTCAACCATATCTATTATGGAAGCTATGCAAACTTCTCCGCCTTCCGAGAATTGTGTCTGTAACTATCTTTAATGTTTTTCCCACCAGCCTGATTGAATCCCAACACATATTCAGAACTTAAGGCTAGAATAAGATGAGGAAGATACGGCAGCCCCTGATTTTAAGCAGATTCCAATCTAAGGAAACCCATACTTGCAAAGAATTCAAATGACATGAGAGTTAATAAGATAAAATGTGGCTATGCACCAAGCCCTGACGGCAATATTTAATCCCATAACAATTCCTCTGTCCTCCTGTGTAAGAAGCATGGCAGCGACATTGTGCATAAATTAAGGCAAACTGTTTTCAAGTGAAAATGTTAATGAGGTAGATTCCTTTGGAATCATTAGTGTGAAGAGCTGGTTTTTGTTTTCCCATAGCCTAGGTCCTGACTTTAGTAGTGACTGATCTAGCTTTTCTAGTCTAACAACCCTCTTCCCCAAGTAATTCTTTCATGCCCTGCCCTTCAGCTTCATCTTTTACCACTTACTATTGGGTTTTACCACCATTTATTTCATCATTCACTTATCTGTCCCTCTTCCTAAGTTACAAACGCTTCTGAAGCAAATGGAAATGCATCACTGCAGAGTCTAGGACCTTTAATGTTATTTGGTCATTTACTTTTCACACACTGCAGCTTTTGCTCTTTTCAACCTTCATTCCTATGTAGGTATTGAAAAAATACTGAATGATCAGAAGTGATTTGATTTTCCCCTCACCTGGTAAATAATCCTTTTCTTTCTTTCATTTATTTATTTATGTATTTTTTAGATGGAATTTTGCTTTTGTCGCCCAGGCTGGAGTGCAGTGGCGTGATCTCAGCTCACTGCAACCTCCGCCTCCCGGGTTCAAGTGATTATTCTGTCTCAGCCTCCCAAGTATCTGCGATTACAGGTGCATGCCACCATGCCCAGCTAATTTTTTTTTATATATATATAGATGTATTTTTTGAGACAGTCTCGTTCTGTCACCATGGCTGGAGTGCAATGATGAGATCTCAGCTCACTGCACCCTCCGCTTCCTGGGTTCAAACGATTCTCCTGTCTCAGCCTCCTGAGTAGCTGGGATTACAGGCACACGCCACTATGCCCGGCTAATTTTTGTATTTTTAGTAGAGGCAGGGTTTTACCATGTTAGGCTGGTCTCGAACTCCTGACTTCATGATCTGCCCGCCTCAGCCACCCAAAGTGCTGGGATTACAGGTGTGAGCCACCGCACCCGGCAAATAATCCTTTCTTTTCTCTTTTTTTTTTTTTTTTTTTTTTTTTTTTTTGAGACTGAGTCTGGCTCTGTCGCCCAGGCTGGAGTGCAGTGGCCGGATCTCAGCTCACTGCAAGCTCCGCCTCCCGGGTTTACGCCATTCTCCTGCCTCAGCCTCCGGAGTAGCTGGGACCACAGGCGCCCGCCACCTCGCCCGGCTAGTTTTTTGTATTTTTTAGTAGAGACGGGGTTTCACCGTGTTAGCCAGGATGGTCTCGATCTCCTGACCTTGTGATCCGCCCGTCTCAGCCTCCCAAAGCGCTGGGATTACAGGCTTGAGCCACCGTGCCCGGCTTCTTTTTTTTTTTTTTAAACAATTATTAGGCACCTTCTCTCCAGTTTATGACAGAATCCACCTTACCCCTGTTTTCGTAAGTGAATGTACTACTCCATGCATCCCAATTTAGAAGACCCTCTCCCCCATGGCACTGTTTTCTAACTACATTCTACAATTTCTTGAGTGTTGCTCAGGTATTTCTTTTTTTTTTTTTTTTTGAGACGGAGTCTTGCTCTGTATCCCGGGCTAGAGTGCAGTGGCCGGATCTCAGCTCACTGCAAGCTCCGCCTCCCGGGTTTACGCCATTCTCCTGCCTCAGCCTCCGGAGTAGCTGGGACTACAGGCGCCCGCCACCTCGCCCGGCTAGTTTTTTGTATTTTTAGTAGAGACGGGGTTTCACCGTGTTAGCCAGGATGGTCTCGATCTCCTGACCTCGTGATCCGCCCGTCTCGGCCTCCCAAAGTGCTGGGATTACAGGCTTGAGCCACCGCGCCCGGCCTCAGGTATTTCTTTTATCTGATTTCTCCCCCGGTCTGTAACATGGAGGAACAACACAAAAAATTTATCTTAGATCCTATCTCCTTTCATTATAGTATCAAGATTCCAGAAATAGTATTTTATATATGCCCTCCAAATTTCTTGAATTTCACTCCACCTATTCCAGTTTGTACTTCACCATTCCTCTGATGGCTGGTGAGAGCCTGTGTGAGAAACTGGGCATGTAAGAGGTATAAAAGGAAACTGAATCTTGGGGACCCCAAATCACTAAGCTAAAGGGAAAAGTCTAGGTGGGAACTGCTTATGGCCAACCTGCCTCCCATTCTATTCAGAGTCACCCCTCTGCTCACTGACATGGATGCGTATCTGATTGCCTCCCTTCAAAAGGCTAATCAGAAACTCAACAGAATGCAACATTCATCTCTCACCTACCTGTGACCTGGACGCCCCCTCCCAGCTTGGAGTCTTCCTGCCTTCGCTTCAAGTTGTCCCATTTTTCCAGACTGAACCAATGTACTTCTTACATATGTTGATTGATGTCTCATGTCTCCCTAGAATGTATAAAACTAAGCTGTGCCCCGACCACCTTGGGCACATATCAGGACTTCCTGAGCCTGTGTCATGGGCAGGTGTCCTCAACCTTGGCAAAATAAACTTTCTAAATTAGCTGAGACCTGTCTCTAATTTTCAGGATTCATAGAGGCAATGCCTTAGTTTGTCTTTTAGCACCATGTACATTTCCTGTCTTCTTGGGACTCTTACTTGGTGTCTAGGATATTACTTTTCCTTGTTCCTGTAGTCTGTTTTTCCCACTGTCTTGCTGGCTTTTCCCTGGGTGTTCATATTTATAAAAAGATGAAGGTAAACAGGGCAACATAGCAGGACCTTGTGTCTACAAAAAAAAAAAAAAAAGCCAGGCAAGGTGGCATGTGCCTATAGTCCTAGCTACTTGGAAGGCTGAGGTGGGAGGATCGCTGGAGGCAAGGAACTCAAAGCTGCTGCAGTGAGCTTTGATTGTGCCACCATCCTCCAGACTGGGCGACAGTGAGATCTTGTCTCTAAAAAGAGTAACAAAATATTTTTAAAGATGTAGGTTTCACGCGCATCCATGTGAAGAGAGTCCACCAACAGGCTTTGTGTGAGCAACAAGGCTGTTTATTTCACTTGGGTGCAAGTGGGCTGAGTTGGAAAAGAGTCAACAAAGGGAGATAGGGGTGGAGCAGTTTTATAGGATTTGGGTAGGTAGTGGAAAGTTATAGTTAAAGGGGGTTGTTCTTTTGCGGGCAGGGGCAGGGGTCACAAGGTGCTTGGTGGGGAGCCCCAGAGACTTACTATCCAGGAGAAGGAATGCTACAAGGTAATGTCATCAGTTAAGGCAGGAACCAGCCATTTTCACTTCTTTTGTGGTTCTTCATTTGCCTCAGGCCATCTGGATGTATACACGCAGGCTTGGGCTCGGCTTGGGCTCGGAGGCCTGACATTCCTGTCTTATATTAATAAGAAAATCAAAACAAAATAGTGGTGAAGTGTTGGGGCAGCAAAAATTTTTGGGAGTGGTATGGAGAGATAATGGGCAATGTTTCTCAGGGCTGGTTCGAGAGGGATTGGGGTGGTGTGGGAACCTAGAGTGGGAGAGATTAAACTGAAGAAAGATTTTGGGGTAAGGGGTGATACTGTGGGGTTGTTAGAAGGAGCATTTGTCGTATAGAATGATTGGTGATGACCTGGATGCGGTTTTGTACGAACTGAGAAACTAAACGAAAGACACAAGGTCCAAATAAGAGCAGGAGAAAAAAGGGATTAAAGGACTAAGAATTGAGAGGACCTAGGACATTCAGTTAGGGAATGTCCAAGGGGGTTCAGTGTAATTACTTGCTTGGTTGGCGAGTTTTTGGGCTCTATCCTTGAGTTTTTTTATGTTGTCACATACCAGGCCAAATTGATTTAGGTAAAAACAACATTCTTCATTTAGAAATATGCAGTCTTCCTTTTTCAGCGATGAGTAAGTCGAGGCCTATTCCTGTCTTTTTATATTAATAATAAGAAAAAACAAAATAGTGAAGTGTTGGTGTCATGAGGAGAACAGGAAGCTGTTTGGTCCCGTTTGCAAATTGAATTTTGGGAGTAAGGAAAACTAGTGTGCATGTGTCTGTCCAATTAGCAGGTAGACACATGGAGGTAGAGGAGCCACAGAGGAATAAGAGACCTTGTGCAAGGCAAAACTGAAAATGCAAAGTGAAAAGATGAGAAAGAGTACTAAAAGAGGTGTCTTGTACCCAGAGTCCTAGGGATCCAGCTAGGGTGGCAGCCATCAGAGGTTGTAATGGGGATTGATGGTGTAAATGCATAGTGGGGGAGGTTTGGTTTTCATGGTGTATGAGAAAGCGCTGAGTGTCTATGAGCAATCTTTCACTGTTATTTACCGGGCTGGGTATAAGATGTGGTTCAGGACTTCTGTTGGGTGCTAAGTGAGAAGCTGGGTTGAAATCAGGCCCATGGTCAATAGTTACTGTTGGAGTTTCAATAAAGAGTGAATAGAGCTGGAGGAGTCAAGGGGCAGACAGTAAGTGTGAAAGGTGTGAGGAGGATATTAATGCTTGAAGGTTGTGAGAACTGTTGAGGGTAAGTGGAGCATAGCTTGTGATTTTGAGGGCTTCCAGAGGTATTAAAGTGGCGGCTGCCACTGTGCACAAACATGAGGGCCACCCCAGAATTGTGAGGTCAAGTTGTTTGGACAAAAAAGGCTACAGGGCGCTGTCCTGGCTCTCGTGTAAGAATTCCGACCACACAGCCCTGTACTTCAGCTGTGTATAATGAAAAGGGTTGAGATGAGTTAGGGAGATATAGTGTGGGAGCAGCTTCTAGGGCTGTTTTAAAAGAATGGAAAGAGGAGTGGGGAAAGGATTTAGGATCTATGGGGTCAGCTAGGTTTCCTTTTGTGAGTTTATATAATGGTTTAGTCAGGATGGCAAAACCAGGTATCCAAAGGCAAAAGTACCTAACCATGCCTAGGAAGGAAAGGAGTTGTTGCTTTGTAGAAGGGATTGGGGTTTGGGAGATTAGCCGGACACAATTAGCAGGGAGAGCACGTGTGTTTTTATGAAGAATTAAGCCGAGGTAGGTAATGGATGAAGAAGAAATTTGGGCTTTGGAGGGGGACACACGATATCCCTTTGAGAATAGATGTTGGAGGAGCAGGAGGATGTCCTATGGGGAAGATTTGTAGGAGGGGCTATAAAGTAGAAGGTCGCCAAAGGATCGAATAAGGTGAGAAGCAGATGGACGGAAAGAAAGTAAATCATGAGAAAGGGCTTGACTGAAGTAATGGGGGCTGTCCTTGAAGCCTTGTGGTAGTACAGCCTAGATAAGTTGCTGAGGCTAATGGGTGTAAGGTCAACGCAAGTGAAAGCGAGAAGAGGCTGGGATGAAGGGTGTAAAGGAATAGAAAAGGAAGCATGTTTGAGATCCAGAACAGAATAACGGGTTGTGGAGGGAGGTATTGAGCATAGGAGAGTATATGGGCTTGACACCATTGGGTAGATAGGCAAGACAATTTGGTCGATAAGGTGAAGATCTTGGACTGGCCTGTAAGACTTGTCCAGTTTTTGGACAGGTAAGATAGAGTTGTAAGGAGAGTTTGTAGGCTTTAAGAGGCCATGTTGTAACAGGCAAGTGATAACAGGCTTTAACTTTGTTAAAGCGTGCTGTGGGATGGCATATTGGCATTGAGCAGGGTAAGGGTGATTAGGTTTTAATGGGATGGTAAGGGGTGCATGACCGGTCACTGAGGAGGGAGCAGAGGTATCCCATACTTGTGGATTAAGGTAGGGAGACACAAGGGGAGGATGTGAAGGAGGCTTTGAACTGGGGAAAAGGGCGACAATGAGGTGTTGCTGTAGCCCAGGAATAGTCAGGGAAGCAGATAATTTAGTTAAAATGTCTCAACCTAATAAGGGAGCTGGGCAGGTGGGGATAACTAAAAAGGAGTGCGAAAAAGAATGTCCAAGTTGGCATCAGAGTTGGGGAGCTTTAAGGGGTCTAGCAGCCAGGCCATCAATACCCATAACAGTTATGGAGGCAAGGGAAACAGGCCCTTGAAAAGAAAATAATGTGGAGTGGGTAGCCTCCGTATTGTTTAAGAGGGTGATGGACTTACCTCCACTGTAAGAGTTACCTAAAACATCTGTGATGGTCCAGGAGGCTTCTGAGGTGATGGGGCAGCATCAGTCTTCAGTCACTAAGCTGAGGGGATCTGGGAAGGAGTTGGCCAAGGAACATTGGGTTTGAGCTCCAGGAGCTTTAGGAGCAGTGGCGATGTGAGTCCGACAGTCTGACCTCCATTGGGGGCCCGCACAGACAGGGCACGGCTTAGGAGCAATCCCAGGCTGCAGGCATTACGAGGCCCAGTGGCCAGGCTTTTGGCATTTGAAGCAAGGTCCACGAGGAGCTGTGGCTTGGATGTTCTGAAGTTTTTGTATGTTGGAGACGTGGTTGTGGGTTGTCTTACAGCAGAGGCAAGTAGCTGTAACTCAGAGATGCGTTGTCACTTGGCTGCCTCCTCTCTATTATTGTACAACTTGAAGGCGAGGTTAATTAAGTCCTGTTGTGGGGTTTGAGGGTTGGAATCTAATTTTTGGAGGTTTTCTTTAATGTTGGGAGCAGATAAAATGCATATTGAGAATAAGACGGCCTTAGGGCTGGACGCGGTGGCTCACACCTGTAATCCCAGCACTTTGGGAGGCCAAGACAGGCAGATCACCTCAGGTCGGGAGTTCAAGACCAGCCTAACCAACATGGAGAAACCCTGTCTCTACTAAAAATACAAAATTAGCCAGGCGTGGTGGCGCATGCCTGTAATCCTAGCTACTCGGGAGGCTGAGGCAGGAGAATCGCTTGAACCCGGGAGGTGGAGGTTGCGGTGAGCCGAGATTGGGCCATTGCACTCCAGTCTGGCAAAAAGAGTGAAACTCCATCTCAAAAAAAATAAATAAAAAAAAAAAGAGTAAGACAGCCTTCTGGCCCTTCTGGGTCTAGGGTGGTAAAGCGTCTAAGGGTTGTTGCCAAACGGGCCATGAACTGGGCTAGGTTTTTATATTTGATGAAAAAGAGCCTAAACGTGCTCACTGATTTGGGAGAGGTCAGATAAAGAAAAAGGAGCATTCACCTTGACTGTGCCTTCAGCTCCAGCCACCTCTTTAAGAGGAAATTGTTAGGCAAGTGGGGCAGGGCTAGTCGTGGAATGAAACTGTAAGCCAGACTGGGTGTGAGGAGGGGAGGTGATAGGATTATAGGGTGGGGGAGCGGAGGCTGAGGAAGAATTGGGACCTGGCTTGGCCTGGTGAGGAGCAGCCTGGGGAGAAGGGGAGAGGTCAGATGAGTCCGTAGAAAAGGAGGATTTAAAGGACTCAGAGCTTGGGGTGGAGACTGAAGGAACACACAGGAGAGAAAGAAGAAAGATTTGGGATGAATTGCACTGGGAGCAGAGACTAGGGAGGGACCAATGTGTAAAAGAATGCCTGGATATCAGGCACCTCAGACCATTTGCCCATTTTTTGACAAAAATTATCTAGATCTTGTAGGATGGAGAAATCGAAAGTGCCGTTTTCTGGCTATTTGGAACAATTGTCGAGTTTGTATTGGGGCCAAGTGGTGTTGTAGAAGAAAATAAGGTGTTTAGGTTTTAGGTCAAGTGTAAGTTGAAGAGGTTTTAAGTTCTTGAGAACACAGGCTAAGGGAGAAGGGGGAATGGAGGGTGGAAGATTGCCCATAGTGAAGGAGGCAAGCCCAGAGAAAGGAGAGGGTAGAGACTTGGAGTTGTGGGGGTGGTGGTGGTACTTGCCACCAAGGTAAGGGATCAAAGCAGGCATCCCTGCAGTGATCAGACACCTCTGAAATGTGAGGGAATAATCAGGCACGCGTCCCTGCTGTGATTAGACACCAAGGGAAGACTCTTCCCAAGTCCGTGACCAGCGCCGGAGTTTTGGGTCCACCGATAAAATGTGTCTCCTTTGTCTCTACTAGAAAAGAAAAAGAACTGGAATTGGAAGGACAGGGAGATTGAAGGGTAGCGAGAAGGCTGGAGAAGAGAATGAAAAGACTGCTTACCCAATTTGAAATTGGTGAGATGTTCCTTGGGCTGGTTGGTCTGAGGACACGAGGTCGTAGATGGATCTCCTCATGGAGTGAGGGTGAGGACAGGGGACTGGTTTCCCGAAGGAGTCCTCCTGTCCTGGCTCTTCAGCACCAAATGTCATGCACATCCGTGTGAAGAGAGTCCACCAACAGGCTTTGTGTGAGCAACAAGGCTGTTTATTTCACTTGGGTGCAAATGGGTTGAGTCTGAAAAGAGTCAGCAAAGGGAGATAGGGGTGGGGCAGTTTTATAGGGTTTGGGTAGGTAGTGGAAAATTACAGTTAAAGGGGGTTGTGCTCTTGCTGGCAGGGGCGGGGGTCACAAGGTGTTTGGTCGGGAGCTCCAGAGACTTATTATCCAGGAGAAGGAATGTCACAAGGTAATGTCATCAGTTAAGGCAGGAACCGGCCACTTTCACTTCTTTTGTGGTTCTTCAGTTGCCGGATGTATACATGCAGGCTTGGGCTCAGAGGCCTAACAGTAGGACATAAAGAAAATGAGAAGAAAATTATCCAAAGGCTGGTTATTCAAAGTTAGGGTTTGCTCTTTTAAAAAATCTTCATGCCTTTTTCTTGCAGGATTTTTTTTTGCTGAAACAGAATCTCACTGTGTCTCCCAGGCTGGAGTGCAGTGGTGCCAACTCATCTCACTGCAACCTTTGCTTCCCAGGTTCAAGCCTCAGCCACCCGAGTAGCTGGGATTACAGGCTTGCACCACCATGCTGGGGTAATTTTTGTGTTTTTAATAGAGATGAGGTTTCGCCATGTTGTCCAGGCTGGTCTTGTACTCCCAACCTTAAGTGATCCTCCTGCCTTGGCCTCCCAAAGTGCTGGGATTATAGGCATGAGCCACCGTGCCCAGCCATTCATGAACAATTTTCATGACATTCTGTGAGGTGGGTGGACCATAATTTATTGTACCTTATTTATTTTTTCTTATTTTTATTTTTTTATTTTTATTTTTTAATTTATTTATTATTATTGTACTTTAAGTTGTAGGGTACATGTGCATAACATGCAGGTTTGTTACATATGTATACTTGTGCCATGTTGGTGTGCTGCACCCATCAACTCATCATTTACATCAGGTATAACTCCCAATGCAATCCCTCCCTATTTTTTTATTTTTTGAGACGGAGTTTCACTCTTGTTGCCCAGGCTGGAGTCCAATGGCGTGATCTGGGTTCACTGCAACCTCCGCCTCCCAGGCTCAAGCAATTCTCCTGCCTCAGCTTCCCGGGTAGCTGGGATTACAGGCATGCGCCACCACGCCTGGCTAATTTATTTTGTATTTTTAGTAGAGACAGGGTTTCTCCATGTTGGTCAGGCTGGTCTCGAACTCCTGACCTCAGGTGATCTGCCCACCATGGCCTCCCAAAGTGCTGGGATTACAGGCATCAGCTACCACGCCCGGCCTATTGTACCATATTTAGTTTCCCAATTTTTTGCTATATAATATTCCATGAATATCTTTGCACAAAATTTTGTAGATTGTTTCTAAGAGTAGTTCATCAGCATTTTAAGACATCCTACTAATATTAGCAGACTGCAATCAGATTGAAGTAGTTCACAAATAGATGGGTTTTAGCCTATATTTGTTCGATACTGAACTATTGTATGTATCAGGCACTGTTATGTATCAGGCACTGTTCTCAGCACTTGTAAAATGTGTATGTGCTGCCGACAAGCACGAGCACTTGTAAATGAACAAACTAAAATCCCTACTCTTGTTAAAGTAGGGGAGGTGGAGAATTTTATTTTATTTTATTTTATTTTATTTTATTTTGTTATGTTATGTTATGTTATTTTTGAGACGGAGTCTCGCTCTGTCGCCCAGGCTGGAGGGCAGTGGCGCGATCTTGACTCACTGCAAGCTCTGCCTCCCAGGTTCACGCCATTCTCCTGCCTCAGCATCCCGAGTAGCTGGGACTACAGGCCTGGCCTGCCACCACATCTGGCTAATTTGTTTTTTGTAGTTTTAGTAGAGACCGGTTTTACCGTGTTAGCCAGGATGGTCTCGATCTCCTGACCTAGTGATCCCCCACCTCGGCCTCCCAAAGTGCAGGTATTACAGGTGTGAGCCACCGTGCCCGGCCAAGAATTTTAAAAATATCTTTTTTTGTTCAACCTTCTCCCACAACTTATCTTTCGTTCTGCTAATGGAAAATACTACCTTTGTTCTTAAATATGAAGCTTTTGTGTGTAAAAAGTATTAGAATCTGATGTTTGTAAGCAGGGTTGGCAGTGGGTGGGGAGGGAGGGATTGGAGATTGATGTGATAGGAATGTGAAGGGATAGCTTAGGGTGGATTTTTTATTTTTATTTTTATTTTTTGAGACAGAGTCTTGCTCTGTCGCCCAGGCTGGAGTGCAGTGGTGCGACCTCAGCTCATGGGTTCAAGTGATTCTCCTGCTGCATCCTCCCGAGTATCTGGGATTACAGGAGTGCACCACCACGCCCAGCTAATTTTTTTGTCTTTTTAGTAGAGACGGCGTTTCACCATGTTTGTCAGGCTGGTCTCGAATTCTTGACCTCATGATCCGCCCGCCTCGGCCTCTCAAAGTGCTGGAATTGCAGGCGTGAGCCACTGCGCCCAGCCGCTTGGGGGTGGATGTTAAAAGAAACTTCAGAAGAATGTAACTTGCCCAGATACCATGTACCGTTTAATTTCATTTTTGGTTTTTTTAATACCCGTGTTTGACATTTCTCCATTCACCTTGGTTAAATAAGGTAGTATTCCTTTTTTAGTTTTAGCTTTCGGATATATGTGTAAATGTGGTATGCTGCCTAATGAATTAGATGTTGGTACTGTCTTTACCAAAACTGGACAAAGAACTGGCAGCTGCAAAAATCAAGTGACCCAGCAAACCAGACATATTTTCTGCTCTCAGCTTGCCACCTAGAGAATCTGGTTGTCAAAGTTGGAGTGCAGGAGTCGCGGAGGATGTTTAAAATGCAGTTTCTCAGGTCTCACCACCCACCAGAAGTTTTGATTCATTGGGTGGTCGGAGAGGGCAGAGATATTTTCAATTTTAACAGCATTCTCTTGATTGTGATGCAGCTGATTCGCAAATAGGTACCCTACAGAAATGGCAGGTGTTAAATTTAGGATGGCCATCGCTTGTATGCCGGGAGAAGCACACGCTGGGCCCAATTTATATAGGGGCTTTCGTCCTCAGCTCAAGAGCAGCCTCAGAACCCCGACAACCCACGCCAACACTCTGGGCGGATTCCGTCAGGTGGGGACCGCCAAGGTGGAGCTCTGGGTTCTTCCCGCAATCGTTGCTCCAGGCCGGAGGCCCCGCCCCCTTCCTCCTGGCTCCTCCCCTCCCCCGTGGGCCGGCAGCCAACGACGCCAGAGCCGGAAATGACGACACCGGTGAGGGTTCTCGGGCGGGGCCTGGGACAGGCAGCTCCGGGGTCCGCGGTTTCACATCGGAAACAAAACAGCGGCTGGTCTGGAAGGAACCTGAACTGCGAGCGGCGGCAGCAACGGCGGCGGCGGCTAAGCGTATGTGCATGATGGGGAGTCCGGGGAAGACAGTAAGGCACCGCGGACAAGGGCGGCCGCGGGCAGGGCCCGGCCCTTTGTCGCCGCCTGGGCCGCGGAGCCGGTGTCCTGAAAGATGAGGGGCGGGACGTGGCCGGGTTGGGGCCAGGGAACCCCGTGTGGGAAACCGGGAGGGGCGGCCCGTTTCTTGGGCTTCGGGCGCGGCCGGGTGGAGAGAGATTCCGCGGAGCCTTGGTCCGGAAATGCTGTTTGCTCAAAGATATCTCAGGGCGCAGGTGCTTTGGGCCGGGATTAGTAGCTGTCTGGACTGGAGTGGAGCAGGAGAAAGAGGAAGCGTTTTGGGCTGGGTCTGCTTGAGCAACTGGTGAAACTCCGCGCCTCACGCCCCGGGTGTGTCCTTGTCCAGGGGCGACGGGCACTCTGGGCGAAGTCCGCACGCCTCTCGTTCGAGGCGGAAAACGGGGTCTGATGCTTTCTCCTTGGTTGGGGCTGTCTCGAGGCATGCAGGTCCAGTGCCTCTTGTTTGCTGCTACTTCCCTCTCAGATTCTTCTCACCGTTGTGGTCAGCTCTGCTTTAGGCACATTAATCTATAGTGGAGGCTGGAATGGGTGAGAGAATTGAGGTGACTTTTCCATAATTCAGGTGAGATGTGATTAGAGTTCGATTTGCGGTGGTGGCAGAGGCTTTAGAAGAAACACGAACGGGACATGGTAACCAATTGAGGACCAGGGAATAAAGTGTGAAGTTGACTAGGAAGTTTTCAGTTTAGAACATGGCAGAGACATTCTCAGAAATAGGAAGAAAGAACTGGTTTAGAGAGGAGGGCGAGGAAGTGGTTTGGAAGTGTCACTTTGCGAGTGCCAGCAGGTGAAAATGTCCTATCAACAGGACTAGAGCTGAAAACAGGAGTCAATTCCATAGATTTCCAGTTGATGTTGGAGCAGTGGAGAAGTCTTTAAGCTAAGAAAGGGGAAGAGGAGGCCAAGGCAAACTCTTAGGAACACTTCTAACGAGGGGCTGGAAGAAGAGCAAGGAGCCAGTTGAGGAGAATGAGTGTGGTTGGGGAACCACCACAGTGCAGGATCGCCAGAGCTGAAAAAGGGAGGGAGGCTTCAGGAAGGAAAAGGTTGGCAGGGATTTGTTAGGCCTGGTGTAGCAGAAGGAACAGAAGATTTAGAGCAGCACTAGCCAATAGAAATACAATGTGAGGCCCTGCGCGGTGGCTCACGCCTGTAATCCCAACACTTTGGGAGGCCGCGGGACGGATACTTGAGCTCAGGAGTTCGAGACCAGCTGGGACAACATGGCGAAACACCCGTCTCTACAAAAAATTAGCTGGGCGTGGTGGCGCGCGCCTGTAGTCCCAGCTGCTCCCGAGCGAGGCTGAGGCAGGAGAATCGCTGGAACCCGGGAGGAGGAGGTTGCAGTGAGCCAAGATTATGCCACTGCACTGCAGCCTGGGCAAAAGAGTGAGATTGTCTCAAAAAAAAAAAAATCTTTTTTGTTTTTCTTTTGGAGAAAAGGCATACAAATTTATTAGCAGGCACATTGGGAGAACCACATGGTGATTATCCCTATTTTAAATTTTCTAATAAACATACTATTATTTATTTATTTATTTTATTTTCTTTTTTGAGACGGAGTCTCGCTCTGTCGCCCAGTCTGGAGTGCAGTGGTGCAATCTTGGCTCACTGCAACCTCTGCCTCCCAGGTTCACGCCATTCTCCTGCGTCAGCCTGCCCAGCAGCTGGGACTACAGGCGCCCGCCACCTCGCCCGGCTAATTATTTTTTGTATTTTTAGTAGAGTCGGGGTTTCACCGTGTTAGCCAGGATGGTCTGGATCTCCTGAACTCGTTATCCGCCCGCCTCAGCCTCCCAAAGTGCAGGGATTACAAGCGTGAGCCACCGCGCCCGACCCATAAACACATTTTTAAAGGTAAAAAGAGGCTGGACGCGGTGGCTCACGCATGTAATCATAGCACTTTGGGAGCCCAAGGCGGGCAGATCACGAGGTCAGGAGATCGAGACCATCCTGGCTAAGACGATGAAACCCTGTCTATACTAAAAAATACAAAAAAAAAAAAAAAAAAAAAAAAAGCCGGGCGTGGTGGCGGGCGCCTGTAGTCCCAGCTACAGGCCCAGATCTCGTCACTACACTCCAGCCTGGGCGACAAAGCGAGACTCCATCTCAAAAAAAGTAAATAAATAAAAAGGCTGGGTGGCCACGCGCGGTGACTCACGCCTGTAATCCCAGCACTTTGGGAGGCCGAGGCTGGCGGATCACGAGGTCAGGAGATCGAGACCATCCTGGCTAACACGGTGAAACCACGTCTCTACTAAAAATACAAAAAATTAGCCGGACGTGGTGGCGGGTGCCTGTAGTCCCAGCTACTCGGGAGGTGAGGCAGGAGAATCGCTTGAACCCAGGAGGGGGAGGTTGCAGTGAGCCGAGATCGCACCACTGCACTCCAGACTGAGCTACAGAGCGAGACTCCATCAGAAAAAAAAAAAGGTAAGAAGAAACAGATGAAACCAATGTGAATAATTTATTTTAACATAATATACCTAACATACTTTTATTTCTAACCAGTAGTACTTGTTTTGCTCTTTAGATAGTAAGCTCCTTAAGTAAACAGAAGTAATACCTGATACATTAGAATTCCCAACCGTCATCATAGTGTGTAGTTATAAAGAAGAAACCCAGTGTTTGTTGATTGAAAGGCATTAATACTCCTGCTTGGGTAACAGAGTGAGGAAAAAGGTATTAGTGTTGGCTTTTCACAACGCCTTGTATGGTTTCTTGTTTTAGGTTGATCAAAGCAAAAGAAAGTTTGCAGACAATGCTAAATATAACCAGTGATTTACAAATTAATTAGACATAAATAATCAGTTTTTCATTAAAAATTAGTTGTATTCTGTCCATTTCCACAGAGAATTTTAGACAATGATTTTGAATAATCATACCTCCTTTACAGTTATTGAAATTAAATAACTTATTGGGAAAGATTCTTTATAATTATACAAAGGTATGTAGGACAGTAGTCTCATATCCACAGTTCTGAAATCCAGAAACTAAAAGGTTTTTCTTTTTTCTTTTCTTTTCTTTCTTTTTTTTTTTTTTTTTTTTTGAGACGGAGTGTCGCTCTGTCAGCCAGGCTGGAGTGCCGTGGCACAATCTCAGCTCACTGCAACCTCCGCCTCTCAGGTTCAAGCAATTCTTCTGTCTCAGCCTCCCAAGAAGCTGGAACTACAGGCGTGTGCCACCACACTGGGCTAATTTTTGTATTTTTAGTAGAGACGGCGGGGGGGTGTCACCATATTGACCAGGCTGGTCTCGAACTCCTGACCTTGTGATCCACCTGCCTCAGCCTCCCAAAGTGCTGGGATTACAGGTGTGAGCCATCGCACCTGGCCAAGGTTTTTCATAACTAATTTGACAGCAAAATCTGGCTTAGTTATAGTCTCTATTTTCTTTTTTTAATGTGATTCAAAACTATTCATTTGTTTCACTATAGCTTAATAATGTGTTTGCTTTTCTGCTTCTAAGACCCTGTAGGGACATTATATAACATCTGATATTTGCATAGTACCTTTACAAAATCCAAAAAAATCTGAATTCTAAACACATTTAGTCCTAAGGGTTACAGATAAGGGATTCTGGACTTGCAGTTCTAAGTCTTTGTTCGTTTTTATTGCATTTTCTGAGCCAACATAACCATTATTTAAAAACAAGTTGCTATAGTAACTCTGGATTACAGACCTCCCCCAAACTCAGTGGTTCAGAGCATGTATTCTCACTCAAGGCTCTGCTTCAATGTAGGTAGGTCTGTGGATCAGTGGGGGCAGTTCTTATTTGTATGCCTTATTCTGGGGCCCAGGCTGAAGGGGCAGTGGCTATCCATGGTAAGCTTTTCTCAAGGTACCAGCAGAAGTACCAGAAGTCAAGCCCAACTGCACAAGCATAGTTCAAGTGTCTACTTATGCCACATCTGCTAAGATTGCATTGACCAAAGCAAGTCATATGATCATGCCCAAAGACTTAGGAGTGGGTAGTAGACTGCAATCACCATGCAGCCAAGCAAACTACAGAGTCTAGAACATCACTGGAGAGAGGTGTATTCCTCCCTTGGCCAGGCTGGGGGAGGGAGTGAATATTGGCTGAATAATAATCTAATCTACCACAGATGGTTAACAGGTGGCGTGGGATGGGAGGAGGAGGAAAAAAAATCACCAAATGGGATGTATCACTACCCTTGCTCTTTTTAGCGTCTACTGCTTTCACAAAGCCTTTTATAGGGCTGGAGAAATGATTTGCTCCTAGTCTCTTGAAAACCAGAGGAGTCTTTTGAGGATGTATTCCTAAAGTTTTAAAATTAGTTTTAAAAAATTGTTTTAAAAAATTGTTCAAGTATAGTCTGGGCACAGTGGCTCATGCCTGTAATCCCAGCTAAGGTGGTGGATCACCTGAGGTCAGGAGTTCAAGACCAGCCAGGCCAACATGGTTGACACCTCCATCTCTACTAAAAATACAAAAATTAGCTGGGCGTGGTGGTGGGCGTCTGTAATCCCAGCTACTCAGGAGGCTGAGGCAGGAGAATCGCTTGAACCCAGGAGGTAGAGGTTGCAGTGAGCCATGATCTCGGCATTGCATTCCAGCCTGGGCGACAAGAGCGAAACTATGTCTCCATAATAGTAATAGTTTCAATTATAGGTTGGAATTTAGAGTTCGGTTACATTTACTATTGGATGTGAACCTTTAAAAACTCAAGTAGAGGCTTTTCCAGCCCATTCATAACATCAGAACTTGGGCTGCCTGTCCAGGGAGAAGCTTTCAAAGTAACACTAAGGGTGATTAAATACTTTTGTAAAATAAAGAATAAATCACAAGCTCATTGACACTTGAAAACTTAGCATTGCAGTGCAGATGCAGCAGAAAATACTTGTAGCAGTTTTCTCAGTGAAAGAGAAACTAGTCTAGTAGCTTAGAGACATTAAAACAAGCCGCAAGCCCTTTGTGCTAGAGATCATGGTTAAAAGTCTCCTGAAGATGTTTTTCCACAGTACAGATTTGTTTATATTTATGTCTGAGGGTGAAAAAAGAAAATGTATCAATAAGTAACTATGTTCTGTAGGAGTTGGAGGTTTTGTTGTTACATTGGGATACAGTGAGAGAAAAAGACGTATTAATACTTTTCTGTTGGTACTTTCTTGAATGAGATTTTTAATAAACTTATTTTGAGATTCTGGACATTGCTCCTGTGATAATTTCTGCAGTGCTAATGGATAGAAGGTTTTCTGGTTAGACAGACTTCTGTGTTCAGCACATCTGAGCTTCGAGATTATTTGTAGTTCTCCTGGGGCTTTTTTAATCTCTTTGTATATAACAGATAAATTCTAGTTTCCTGTCAGAGAAGGATTTCGTTTTCCTTTTGTCTGATTTAGCAAGTGTCTTGAGATTAAGGAAATGGATGTCAGTGAATTCAAGTGTTGTGCTCTGTCAGTTTGCAGCAGGTGACCAGAGAGCAAAAACACCCAAGTAGATTCTGTCCCTACTCCCACCTACTCCTCAATTCAGGTCCCATGAGAGAGCCTCAGATCCCAGTAACTGTTTGTTGTTGTTGTTGTTTACAGGGCTAAGAATGTTCACAGCTAAGAATGTTAAAAAGTCTCCTGGTGTCTTTTGCCATGCAGCCTGAACAGTGGGGTCATTGACCTCCTTGCAGTCCTCAATTGTTTTCAGCTGTTATTGGACCAAAATCAAATCTAGCTTTGCCTGCCCCTTTCTTTGTCCCAGTAGCGCTTGTTTGTTCACCAGGCCTCACTGAAGACCTAGCCCTGTTGCCTGCCTGTGCTTCCTACTGAGCCCCCTGTAAAGAGCAGCTCTCCCAGGGAGGCTCACCTTGTAGCATTGTGATCTTTGGAAGCATCAAGGGAGGCACAAGATTTCTCTGGGTGAACTGGAAAAGACCTGGACTGGGCATCAGAAGACTTGGGTTCTAGAACCGGCATTGGTGTACACTCGCTCTGTAACTCTGTGCAGGCAAAATCTTTTACCTTTTCTGAGTTTTTTTTACATGTCAGTTCAGATTCCTTTCCTCATGAGGTTTCTTTTTTTTTTTTTTTTTTGAGGCGGAGTCTTGCTCTGTTGCCTGGGCTGGAGTGCAGTGGCGTGATCTTGGCTTACAGCAAGCTCAACCTCCCGGGTTCATGCCATTCTCCTGCCTCAGCCTCCCAAGTAGCTGGCACTACCAGCGCCCACCACCATGCCCGGCTAATTTTTTTGTATTTTTAGTAGAGACGGGGTTTCACCATGTTAGCCAGGATGGTCTCTATCTCCTGACCTTGTGATCTGCCTGCCTTGGCCTCCCAGAGTGCTGGGATTACAGGCGTGAGCCACTGCACCCGGCCCCTCATGAGGTTTCTTTAAGACTCAAATGGAAGAATAGATGTGAAAAGAACTTTGAGGATAGTATTGGAAAATGCTAAAGTGACTACTTTATTATTGATGATTTTTACAGAATTTGTCTGAGAAAGCTGCAGTATGACCAGTTTGTACCAGCTTGTATGGTTTCTTGTAATAACTGAACAGATCCTATTAGCATAGGGTAAAAATGGAAACTACTTCTTTCAAAATGATCAGTGGCTGCAGGGGCTCAGGTCTATAATCCTAACTACTTGTGAGACTGAGGTGGTAGGGTTGCTTGAGGCCAGGAGTTCAAGACCAGCCTGGACAATATAGCAAGACCCTTTCTTTAAATAAAAAACTAGCCAGCCATGTAGTTCCACATGCTTGGGAGGCTGAGGTGAGAGGATCGACTGAGGCCAGGAGTTCAAGGCTGCAGTGAGCTATGATTGCCACTGTGCTCCAGCCTGGGTAACTGAGTGAGACCTTATCTCTTAAAGAAAAAAAAGAAAAAAATTGCATTATAGCTTATCCTTTTTTTTTTTTTTTTGAGATGAAGTCTCACTCCGTCGCCCAGGCAGGAATGCAGTGGCGTAATCTTGGCTCACTGCAACCTCCGCCTCCTGGGTTCAAGCGATTCTCCTGCCTCAGCCTCCTGAGTAGCTGGGACTACAGGTGCACGTCACCACACCTGGCTAATTTTTGTATTTTTTAGTAGAGACGGAGTTTCACCATATTGGCCAGACTGGTCTGGAACTCCTGACCTTGTGATCTGCCCGCCTCGGCCTCCCAAATTGCTGGGATTACAGGTGTGAGCCACTGCGCTTGGCCAGCTTATCCTTTTTTAAAAAAACATAAATACTAGGATATGGAGATTATTAAAAATGCTTTTGGTGCTTCAGTTTTTAATTTATACTTAGAGCAGTTTTTGAAGTTTAAGATCTCATTTACTTCCAAGTAATAGTTTTACTAGTAATCAAAATCGCTTCAAAATACCGTAATCCTCATTGCTGTAAACTCCTACGGGGCAGGCGTGGAGTTTTATAAAGAGGCTGTATAGTGTACTCTGTGAATTCCAACTCCTTGCTTGCCAGATGTGACCTTAAGCAAGTTAACTTCTGTGTGCCACGTTGTTTTCCTCTGTAAAAGGATAAAGTGAATATAATACATTAGTTTATTAAGCCTTAGTTTAATAGTGTCTGTCTCTTAAGTTTTACATATAAGTAGACAGTGTCTTTCTTGTTTAGTGAATAATCAGTCTTATTAGTTAATAGTATTTCTACTAAAGTTATGGTATAAGATTATACTAATCTTGTTTAGTGCATGGTAATCACTTCTCATATTTAACCTGTAAGTGTAATATAGTTTATTTATATACCATTTATTTATTTTATTTTTTGAGACGGAGTCTTGCTCTGTCACCCAGGCTGGGGTGCAGTGGCGCAATCTTGGTTCACTGCAACCTATGCCTCCCAGGTTCAAGCGATTCTCCTGCCTCAGCCTCCTTAGTAGCTGGGATTACAGGCACGAGCCACCACACCCAGCTAATTTTTGTGTTTTTAGTACAGACAGGGTTTCACCATGTTGGCCAGGCTGGTCTTGAACTCCTGGCCTCAAGTGATCTGTCTGCCTCGGCCTCCCATAGTACTGGGATTATAGGCGTGAGCCACCGCATCCAGCCTACTTACCTTTTGTTTTTGCTTGCATTACCCTTTCTTTGCCTTGTTTCATTTGGCTAAGATTGTCTTGTTTACTTGCTTTGTTTCTGAGAGATTATATGAGATTTCTATGGGTTTTTCCATCATGGAGTGTACTTTTATTTATTATTTGTTTTTTTGAGACAGGGTCTCACTCTGTCACTCAGGCTGGAGTGTAGTGATGCAGTCACTGCTCACTGCAGCCTCAACTTTCTTGGCTCCAGCGATCCTTCCACCTCAGCCTCCTAAGTAGCTAGAACCACGGGCACCCACCACCCACACCCAACCAGTTTGGTTTTTTTTTTGTATTTTTAGTAGAAACGGGGTTTCACCATGTTGGCCAGGCTAGTCATGAACTCCTGGCCTCAAGTAATCCACCCGTCTCAGCCTCCCACAGTGCTGGGTTTACAGGCATGAACCACCGACCCGGCCTCATGCAATTTATTGACTACTTCACTGAAGTGAACTTGTATAGATACTCAAAAAGTGCAGTTTCTACTGAATACATACTGTTTTTGCATCATACTAAAACTGAACAGTTTTACATTGAACTGTCATCAGGGACTGTCTGTATTGTGAAATCTTAATTTTGTCCTTATTAAAAGACAGGAACAGGGCTGGTCGTGGTGGCTCACACCTGTAATCCTAGCACTTTGGGAGGCTGGTGTGGGTGGATCACTTGTGGTCAGGAGTTTGAGACCAGCCTGGCCAACATGGTGAAACCCAGTCTCTACTAAAGTTACAAAAATTAGCTGAACATGATGGTGCACACCTGTAATCCCAGCTATTTGGGGAGCTGAGACACGAGAATTGCTTGAACCCAGGAGGTAGCGGTTCCAGTGAGCAAGATCGTGCCACTACACACCAGTCTGGGTGACAGAGCAAGACTGTGTCTCAAAATAAAGACAGGAACAAAGGTATCAGTAACTCTAAATATAGGTTAAATTTCCACAAAAATCTCATTTAAAAAAATTTTTTTTTTTTTTGAAACAGAGTCTCACTCTGTTGCCCAGGCTGAGTACAGTGACGAGATCTTGGCTCACTGCAGCCTCTAATTCCTGGACTCAAGCAATCCTCCCCCCTCAGCCTCCTGAGCAGTTGGAACTACTACATATGCATCCCACCTGCACCCAGCTAATTCGTGTTTTTTAGAGATAGTGTCTTGCTATGTTGCCCAGGCTGGAGACTGATCTGCAACTCCTGGCCTTAACCACTTTATTTTTTAAGCAAATTTGCACCATGTTTTCAGTTAATATGAATTTGCATTTCACTGATTCATGCTAGCTGACAATGGGCTGAAGGTGAAGGGAGGAGAAAGATGGACATGGTATATAAAAGCATGTATGATAAAGTAGAACGTCACCTTGGTTAAAAATGTGTAATGATTTGAATGATACAAATACAAGTAGTTAAGAGTTATTTTGAACTTGATACCTTTGCTAGAGGAAAAGTTACTATATGCATTTTTTATGAAAAATCATTAGAAGAAGAAAAATGGAATATTTAGAGGAAAGAGTATCCTGATGTTAAAAGTGAAAATAAAATAGGACATTGAGAAAATTTTTTTAATGTAAATATGTATATGGTAATGTATTAATTAGCGTTAGATATGTACATAGATTTTTTCCTGTATTTCTGAAGACCTGTGAAAAGGAGAAGTTGAAATCATAAAGAATTGGCTGATGGAAATTAAGGTAGACAGGCAAATGGAAATGTGGCCCCCCAGGAGGGTGGGTGAACTCTGAGAGACACAGTCATTCCTGTAAATAAGGCTGTCCCAAGATCAAAGGAGAGGCCTGAGACTGGGAGTCAGGAGTCTGCCATTCTTTTTTTTTTTTTTTTTTTTGAGATGGAGTCTCGCTCTGTCGCCCAGACTGGAGTGTGATGGCGCCATCTCAGCTCACTGCAGCCTCCACCTCCTGGGTTCAAGTGATTCTCCTGCCTCAGCCTCCTGAGTAGCTGGGGTTACAGGTGCATGCCACCACGCCTGGCTAATACTTGTATTTTTAGTAGAGGTGGGGTTTCACCATGTTGGTCAGGCCGGTCTCGAACTCCTGACCTCATGATCCACCCGCCTTGGCCTCCTACAATGGTGGGATTACAGGCATGAGCCACTGCACCTGGCCAAGTCTGCGATTCTTGCCAACTCTACACAGTTGTGTCATCTTAAGCAAGTCACTGAACTTCTCTGGATTCCCTTCTCCTTTTGTAAAATAAGCATGTTATCTTTTCATCCTGCCTTGGGCATTGTGATAAGGATAAGATGAGATTGTAGAATTTTACAAAATTAAAAGTGCTAGACAAACAATTTTATGAAAATATAAAGATTAGGTTGAATTGGTCTTCATAGAAAAAGGAATGTTGAGGAGAACATTCCTTAAGATTACTCAGCTTCCTTGGCTAGAAATTGGAAGTCATTAAGTATCTTTGTGGTTGAAAAATGTTTGGTGTCTCAGGTGGTTCTACTTATTGCTAAAGAGGTCTACCTTGAGCTCATAGTAAATTTGTCAGTTAGTTGAAGGTGGTGATAAATTAATACATTCCTGGTTTACAAATTGGTCTTATAAGTATTTGATTGGTTTAAATGAATTTACTAGGATTTAACTAACAATGGATGACCTGGTGAAATCCTATTTCAGACCTAATCTGGGAGCCTGCAAGTGACAACAGCCTTTGAGGTCCTTAGACAGCTTGGCCTGGAGGAGAACACATGAAAGAAAGGTTTGTTTCTGCTTAATGTAATCTATGAAAGTGTGTTTTAAAATAGTATAATTGTAATGTACAAAGTTCTGTTTTTCTTTCCCTTTTCAGAACCTCAAGAGGCTTTGTTTTCTGTGAAACAGTATTTCTATACAGTTGCTCCAATGACAGAGTTACCTGCACCGTTGTCCTACTTCCAGAATGCACAGATGTCCGAGGACAACCACTTGAGCAATACTGTACGTAGCCAGGTACAGTGTCAGTCTCTGAAACTGCCTTTGCCAGGCTGGATTCACTTATCATCTTCTCTTACCTCTAAGAAATGCTTAGGGGGCTGAGCAGGCTTTCTCTACTTTACCAAATTTACAATATATTTGTTGAACTTCAGCTGATTGTTGGGGGACACAGGGCTGTTTAACACACAGGTGTTGATACAGTTCCTACCTAACTCACATATCACCACCTCAGGTGAAGCCTTCTCCAGCTTCCCAAGGTGTGCAGCACCTCAGAGTTCATGTTGTTTATTATTTTACCTATCTTGCTCTTCTTCTTCTGTGGCTGAGTTTATTTTATTTACTGTATTCAGTACCTAACAGTTCCTGTTAGTGCTCAGTAAATATTCATTATGATTGTACAATGCAAGAATAAGTGTAGAAATTCTAAGAGTTCAAAGAGGGATTCAGGAAAGGAATGTAATCTGTGCTGTGGGACAAAGAGACTCCTCACCAGCTACATACACAGACGTCAAATCTGACTACAACTCTGCTAGCTAATCATTATAAAGTGAGAGCAGAGGCTGGGGCGCAGTGGCTCATGCCTATAATCCCAGCACTTTGGGAGGCCGAGGCGGGCAGATCACCCAAGGTCAGGAGTTGAAGACCAGCTTGGTCAACATGGAGAAACCCTGTCTCTACTGACAATACAAAAATTAGCTGGGCTTGGTGGTGGGTGCCTGTAATCCCAGCTATTTGGGAGGCTGAGCCAGGAGAATCGCTGGAACCCAGGAGGTGGAGGTTGCAGTGAGCTGAGATCACACCATTGCACTCCAGCCTGGGCGACAACAGTGAAACTCTGTCTCAAAAATAAATAAATAAATAAATAAATAAATAAATAAATAGAGAAAGAAAAAGAAAGAAAAGGAAAGAAAGAAAAGGAGCGCAGACTTCATGGATGTTCTGTGAGGCAGTTGGAGTATCTGTAGGATTTTTAGAGGCGGAACCAGAATAGAGGAAAACACAAGGCCAACTGTAACCTATCCAGTTGCACTAGGTGTGGGGTCAGGTTTTCCTCTGTTAGGACCAGAGAGCAGAGCTAGGAACAGTGGTGGAAGTTACCAGGCAGTAAGGTCTGGATCAATAAAAAGAACTTTCTCATAGCCTGGCTTGGTGGTGGATGCCTGTAGTCCCAGCTACTCAGGAGGCTGAGGTACAAGGATTGCTTGAGGCTAGGCGTTTGAGTCCAGCATGGGCAACATAGAGAGGCTCTGTATTTTTTATTTTTTATTTTTTATTTTTTTTATTTATTTATTTTTTTTGAGACGGAGTCTCGCTCTGTCACCCAGGCTGGAGTGCTGTGGCCGGATCTCAGCTCACTGCAAGCTCCGCCTCCCGGGTTCCCGCCATTCTCCTGCCTCAGCCTCCCGAGTAGCCGGGACTACAGGCGCCCGCCACCTCGCCCGGCTAGTTTTTTTTTTGTATTTTTTAGTAGAGACGGGGTTTCACCGTGTTAGCCAGGATGGTCTCGATCTCCTGACCTCGTGATCCACCCGTCTTGGCCTCCCAAAGTGCTGGGATTACAGGCTTGAGCCACCGTGCCCGGCCTGTATTTTTTATTTTTTTAATTTTCCCACAGTTATACATCTGGGCTGCCTTGTAGGCTTGTGTGTGCTTTTCACTACAAACAATCACAAAAGGCTGAAAGGCCACTCTAGCAAAATCTGTAGAGGACTAGTCTGTGAATTCAGCAATTGAACTAGAGCACTGGATGGCCTGGAACTTCCTTTTACACTCTGAAGATTTAGGATTCTTCACTTTTCTCATCAGTAAAATTAGATAATTTACTAGATAATTTGAAAATTCTTTCCCACCTGGAGAGTTTTGATGTGCCTAGAAGCTAGGATGGCCAGTTGTCCCAGTTTGTCTAAAACTAGAGGTTTTGGAACACAGGACTTTCAGTTTTAAAATTGGGACAGTCCTGAGCAACAGGATCAAATCAAGCAATAGGATCAAGTTATCTACCAGAAGTGTGTAATCAAATTGAAACAATTTTGGATCTGACTAACCAAGTCTTATTCACTTAGTTGACTTTCTTGTTTAACTTCGAGTACTATTACAGTTCTATATTGTTAGAGTTCAAATAGAATATAACCTCTAAAGCATTTCTTGTTCCAAAGGTTAAATGTTGCCTTTAGCTTCATTTCTTCAACTCTAAGCACATACTGTGACAAGCTGCTATAGCCTAGAAAATAGTTTTCTTTTTGTGGGCTGCTGTGCATAATCTCATTCATAGTAAAGGGATTTGAAGTCTGATGACAGAATAGTCAGAGAACTGAAGTTGTGTTTGTTTTTTTTAGCCCAAATATTATTTCTCAAGTTTTTGTTGTGAAATGTTTCAAGGACATACAGAAAGTATGGCACATAGTGTAACAGGCACCCATGTACCTATCACCCAACTTTATTAAACTTTAACATCTTATTTGCTGGTTTTTTGATAAGCTTTTTTTGCTTCTATTGCTTATTGATCCTACGCTAAATGAAATCCTAACTAAACAAAACAAGATTTTGCATTTAATTTGAAAAGAGACTAGTTATATGACAAAAAAATTGCAGATAAAATTGAAGTGCCCCTCCCCCATTCCTTTTCCTCTTTTCTCAGGATAGTTACTGTCCTGAATTGGGTGTTTATCATGTTTACTATAATAAAATTGGGTATTAGGCTTACTGTAATGTTTATGTACATAAATCAATCACATTATGGAATACACTTGGCACGTTTTAAAACTTTAGGCCAGGCGTAGTGGCTCACACCTGTAATCCCAGCACTTTGGGAGGCCGAGGCTGGTGGATCACGAGGTCAGGAGCTCAAGACCAGCCTGGCCAACATGGTGAAATCCTGTCTCTACTAAAAAAAAACAATACAAAATTTAGCCGGGCGTGATGGCAGGCGCTTGTAATCCCAGCTACTCCAAAGTCTGAGGCAGAGAATTGCTTGAACTCGGGAGGTGGAGGTTGTAGTGAGCCAAGATCTCACCACTGCACTCTAGCCTGGGTGACAGAGTGAGACTCTGTCTCCATTTGGGAGGCTGAGGAGGGCGGATCACAGGGTCAAGAGACTGAGACCATCCTGGTCAACATGGTGAAACCCCATCTCTACTAAAAACTACAAAAATTAGCTGGATGTGGTAGCGCATGCACACCCGTAGTTCCAGCTGCTCAGGAGGCTGAGGCAGGAGAATCACTTGAACCCGGGAGGCAGAGGTTGCAATGAGCAGAGATCACGCCACTGCACTCCAGCCTGGCGACAGAGTGAGACTCCATCTCAAAAAACAAAACACAAAAAACTTTATATAGTTTGTGTCTGAAAGTTGAAGAGAATTTCCACATATATGTTAGTATATGTTGCAAAAGAGACATTCCTATGTAGAATTTTAGGCATTCATGTATACGTAGATGCATGTAGCTCTAGCATTCGTTTTCTCTTGTGAATATATAAAAATTGTGCTGTTTACAGACATTTGGTGGGTTCCAGTTTTTCACAATAACTGACAGTACTGCAGTGACATACTAATTCATTAGTCTGTGTGCACTTGTGTGAGTTTCTCAAAGATAGTTGCTGTGATTGGATATTTGGATCTTAGAACTATTTTAGAGATTGCTAGGATTCTTCCAAAGTGGTTATGCATCAAGAGTATATTGCAGGCCAGGTTCACGGCTGTATTACCTATCTTGGAAAAATAAGAGAAGAAAAGCAAGGGTGATCTTGGTGATTTCCCCCTTTCATTTTCTAAATATTCTATAATACTAAATGTAATACTAAATGTTCTATAATACTAAATATAATATTAAATGTTTTAATAATTTAAAAAGCTGTTTTGGAAAAAGTAATCTCACTCTGTCACCCAAGCTGGAGTGCAGTGGTGCTATCTCAACTCACCGCAACCTTGACCTCCCAGGCTTAAGTGATCCTACCACCTCAGCCTCCCAGGTAGCTGGGACCACAGGCTCATGCCACTACACCCGGCTACTTTTTTGTATTTTTGGCAGAAACAAGGTTTCACCATGTTGCGCAGTCTGGTCCCGAACTTATGAGCTCAAGTGGTCCACCTGTCTTGGCTTCCCAAAATGATGGGATTACAGGGGTGAGCCACTGTGCCCAACCTAAAATATTTTTTATATTTTTTAATGTGAAGAAAGGTCACAAAAGAATAGTATGCTACCTGTGGAATATCTGTGGAAAGGGATCAAGCATTCAAGGTTTTCTGTGATGACCGACTAAAGTCATGCAGTTAGAACAGCTGATACAAAAGAAACCAAGAAAGGGCTGGGCATGGTGGCTCACACATGTAATCCCAGCACTTTGGGAGGCCGAGGCGGGCAGATCACTTGAGGTCAGGAGTTTGAGACCAGCCTGGCCAACATGGTGAAACCGCATTTCTACTTAAAAAAAAAAAAAAAAAAAAGTCAATGGGTGTGGTGGCATGCACCTGTAGTCCCAGTTACTCAGGAGGCTGAAGCACGAGAATTGCTTGAACCCAGGATTCAGAGGTTGCAGTGAGCTGAGATCGTACTACTGGAAAAAAAAATAAAAGAACCAAAAAGCTGGTTAGCATGAGATCTTTGAGAGCATTCTTATATTCTTATTGGTAATTGCAGTTTATATTGTGCCCTTGTCATCAATAAAAGCTTCAGTTATGTTTCTTAGTCTCCATTTGAAAAAAATGTTCACTGGGCTTAGTGGCTCACACCTATAATCCCAGCACTTCGGGAGGCTAAGGTGGGCAGATTACTTGAGGCCAGGAGTTCCAGACCAGCCTGGCCATCATGGTGAAACTCGTCTCTATTAAAAATACAAAAATTAGCCAGGCATGGTGGTGTGCCCTTGTCATCCCAGCTGCTTGGGAGACTGAGGCACGAGGATCGCTTTCAGGGTTCACCTGGGGAGGTCAAAGCTGCATTTAGCCGAGATCACACCATTGCACTCCAGCCTAGGTGACAAAGTGAGACCCTGTCTCAAATAAATACATAAAAATAAGCAAAAAGCAAACCTAGAAGCTTTTTAAAGGACCTTGAGGAGATAAAAAATAAATGAAAGGGGTGATCTAAATTTATATAGAATCTGCAGCTCCAGTTAGCCTTTGACAGTGTTATTGTATCGTTTATAGTTATGAATTTGTTTTCTCAGTTGTCTTAAAGTGGAGTAAGGCAAAAAAGAACTTAAAATCTCAGTGACCTCCAGAGAAACATGCTGGCTTTTGCATGAGTAAAATCTCTTAGGCACAAATCTTAATACATATTAAGAAACTTTAGGCTTAAGCCTAACATAACAGCCCCATAAATGTTCAGTATTATTTCTAACCGGTTATGTCAACTGTTTGTGGAAATGACGCCTTTCTTGGCATTAGAGGAATGGTTAAACCTCTGACTCCAGGGAATCACAAAGCTTGGTCAGATGCTGAATGGAATTATGTGTGTTGTTGGAGACATGTTCCCTATGATTAATAAATGTTTTCAAGTTTTCCACTTAACTTGCCAGTTCTTTGGTTAAGCCACTCTTCTAGTTCTGTCCTATAGAGCAGGCTTAGAGCCCCACATTTCTCATTGTAGAAATTCAAACAATATCCATTAAGTCTTTTTTTTTCCCCCATTAAGTCTTAAAGGATTAATACATTTTCTTTCCTTTTTTTTTTTTTTTTTTTTGAAATTGAGGCTCCCTCTGTCGCCCAGGCTGGTGTTCAGTTGCACAATCTCAGCTCACTGCAGCCTCCGCCTCCTAGGTTCAGGCGATTCTCCTGCCTTAGCCTCCTGAGTAGTTGGGATTAGAGGGGTGTGCCATTACACCTGGCTAATTTTAACATTTTAGATAGAGATGGGGTTTCACCATGTTGGTCAGGTTGGTCTCGAACTCCTGACCTCAAGTGATCTGCCCACCTAGGCCTCTCAAAGTGTTGGGATTACAGGCATGAGCCACCATGCCTGCCAATACATTTTCTTATAAATATTAATTATTGAAAACATGTATTTTAAGTAAATATTCACACTATAAATATATCAACATAATTGAATACATTATAACCACGTAGGCATGTTAACTGCTTACATGTGTGCATAAAATATTAAGGGAAAAGGGTAGAATACAATATTTGTAAACACTTATAACTATGTATATGTGTGTATATATTGAAAAACATTAGGATTTGGGGTGTTATAAAAATCAGTTACTGTTTTCTTTATAAAATTACCTAAGTTCATATTCAAGAACACACAATTATAAACTTAATTGTAGAGCAAGGTGTGGTGTCTCATGTCTGTATTCCTAGTACTTTGGGAGGCTGAGGCAGGAGGATCCCTTCAGACCAGGAGTTTGAGACTAGACTGGGTAACATAGCACGATCTTGTCTCTACAAAAAAAAAATGTGAAAATTAGTGGGGTGTGGTAGTGTGCTTCTATGGTCCCACCTACTTGGGAAGCCGAGGCAGGAGGATTGTTTGAGACTAGGAGGTTGAGGCTGCAGTGAGCTGTAATCATGCCACTGCACTTCAACCTGGGCAACAGAGTGAGACCCTGCCTCAAAAAAAGAAAAAAATGCGTGGCAAAAACTGCCGTGAACAAAGTCCAAAACAAACTAGGACAACGGCTTGAAATACATGACGGATATATCCCAATATACATAGAATTCTTATGAAATTAAAAAGGAACATGAACAACTAACTCAGTAGCAAAGGTTACAAGCAATATTTATGGAGTAAGAAATAGAAATGGCAATAAATATATGAAAAGCCTAGTTGATCAGCCTTACTAATAGAGATAAAAATTAAAACTTCACTTCTTACCTATCAGTGAGTTAAAATTGATACACTGCTACCGAGGTTGTAGGGAAATAGGCTTTCTTGTATGCTGTGTTCTTTGGAGTTAGTATTTATTTGGAGGCAAGCTGTTAATTGAATCTACAGATACACATGCCTTTTGGAAATAATTTAGCAATTAAATCTAACCTAATCTAATCTGACCTAGCATTTTACTTCTAGAGGTTTATCCTATAAAAATATTACCAGAGGATTGCCAAGAATTTTTATTGAAGTTTTATTTATAACAGTGAGAATGTGGCAGTAATCTCAATCTTTATTAATTGCTTATGGTTTACCCAGTTAGTAGTGTAAAGGTAGTGGTTAACAGTAGGGTCTCTTGACTAAACAGTTGGACTTTGAATCTCTGTTCTAGAACTTCTTAGCACTATGATATTTGGCAAATTATCTGGCCTCACTAAACTTCAGTTTCTTTATCTGTTAAATGAAGTTTATAGCAATTAACTTAGAGTTTTATTTAAATTAAATGAGATAACCTGAATTAGTACACTACTTAGCACATACTTGTTCAATAAATATTAACATTTCTTATCAAAATTGCCATATTTAAGAATGAGGTATATTTATATGTCCAGCATAGAATCAAATATATTTTATCATTATTATTTTTTTTTTGAGACAGGGTCTCCTTCTATCACCCAGCCTAGAGTATAGTGGTGTGATCATAGCTCACTGCAGTCTCTAAGTCCTGGGCTCAAGTGATTCTTCCATCTCAGCCTTGTGAATAGCTGGGAGTACAGGTGTGTGCCACCATGCCTGGCTAATATTTTTTGTTGTTAGTTTTCCTTTTTTTGTAGAGCTGGGGTCTCGCTATGTTGCCAAGGCCAGTCTTGAACTCCTGGGCCCAAGCAGTTCTCCCTTCTTGGCCTCCTGAAGCATACAGATTTTTTAGGGCAGTGAAACTATTCTGTATGATATTGTAATCATGGAAACCTGTCATTGTCTGTTTATACAAACCCATAGACTGTATAATACCAAAAGTGAACCCTAAGGTAAACTGGACTGTCAGTGTAGGTTCATCTGTTGTAACAGTTTACCACAGTGGTGCAGGATGTTGACAGAGAGAGGCTGTGCCTGTTGGAGAGGGTATGTGGGAACTCTCTGTACTTTCTGCTCAATTTTGCTGTGGATCTAAGACTCCATTTAAAAAAAAAAAAAATATATATATATATATATATATATATATATATTTTTTTTTTTTTTTGAGACGGAGTCTTGCTCTGCCGCCCAGGCTGGGGTGCAGTGGCCGGATCTCAGCTCACTGCAAGCTCCGCCTCCCAGGTTTACGCCATTCTCCTGCCTCAGCCTCCCGAGTAGCTGGGACTACAGGCACCCGCCACCTCACCCGGCTAGTTTTTTGTATTTTTTAGTAGAGACGGGGTTTCACCGTGTTAGCCAGGATGGTCTCGATCTCCTGACCTCGTGATCCGCCCGTCTCGGCCTCCCAAAGTGCTGGGATTACAGGCTTGAGCCACCGCGCCCGGCCTAAAAATATTTTATGGCATGGTGGCTCATACTTATAATCCTACCACTTTGGAAGGCTGAGGCGGATGGATCACTTGAGCTCAGGAGTTTGGGACCAGCCTGGGCAACATGGTGAAACCCCATCTTTACGAAAAAAAAAAAATAATAATAATCATAATAATTAGCTGGGCATGGTGGCATGTGCCTATAGTCCCAGGTACTTGGAAGGCTGAGGTGGGAGGATGACTTGAGCCTGGGAAGTGGGGGTTGCAGCGAGCATTGATCATGCCACTACACTCCAGCCTGGACAACAGAGCCAGACTCCGTCTCAAAAAATAATAATAATAAAATAAATAATATAAATAAAAATAAGAATATTTTGAAAGAAATGAGCTATCAAGCCACAAATGCAAAAGGCTTCAAGTTCCCATCTTTTAGAAATACTAAAATATTTATGAAGGAAATTATGTATCTAAGATTTGCCTCAAAATAATACTGGAGTGGCAAAGTGAGGGGGAGAGTAGATGAAACAAGATTAGCATGAGTTCATAATTATTGAAGTTGAATAAATTGCACATGGGCTTCATTGTACATTTCTAACAATGTTTGTTTGAATTTTTTCCATGATAAAAAGGTTTTTATTTTTATTTTTTTGAGATGGAGTCTCCCTCTGTCGCCCAGGCTGGAGTACAGTGGCACGATCTCAACTCACTGCATGCTGCGACTCGTGGGTTCACACCATTCTCCTGCCTCAGCCTCCTGAGTAGCTGGGACTACTTAGGCGCCCGCCACCATGCCCGGCTCATTTTTTGTATTTTTACTACAGATGGAGTTTCACCATGTTAGCCAGGATGGTCTCGATCTTCTGACCTCGTGGTCTGCCCGCCTCAGCCTCCCAAAGTGCTGGGATTACAGGCCTGAGCCACTGCGCCCGGCCTTTCTTTAAAATAGCTTTACAGATAATACCATGCTTAAGTCATCATTCTCATATTTAGCTACCAAGATTTTTCCTTTTGGAAATCCCTTGGTATTCTAGTACCACTTTCCTCTCATTTGACACTTTTCAAAGCACCTACGCACTCCTTTGAGAAAGATGTATTTTTTTTTTTTTGGATAGAATTTCACTCTTGTTGCCCAGGCTGGAGTGCAGTAGCACGATCTTGGCTCTCTGCAACCTCTGCCTCCTGGGTTCAAGCTATTCTCCTGCCTCAGCCTCCTGAGTAGCTGGGATTCAGGCACATGCCACCACACCTGGCTATTTTTTTTTTTTTTTTGGAGAGGTGGGGTTTTACCATGTTGGCCAGGCTGGTCTCAAACTCCTGACCTCAGATGATCCGCCCGCCTCAACCTCCCAAGGTGCTGGGATTACAGGCATGAGCCACCACCCCCAGCCCAAGAAAGATACATTTTTGAAAACAGTTTTATTGTGGTATAATTGATGTAAAATGTACATGTTTAAAATATACAGTGTGGTAAGTTTTGATATATATGTATACTCTTTTTCTTTTTTATTGTGCTTTTAAGTTCTAGGGTACATGTGCACAACAGTGCATGTTTGTTACATATGTATACATGTGCCATGTTGGTGTGCTGCACCCATTAACTCCTCATTTACATTAGGTATATCTCCTAATGCTATCCCTCCCCCCTCCCCCCATATGTATACTCTTGAAACCACCACAACAGTTAAGATAATGAACATGTCCATTACCTCCAGAAGTTTCTTCATGTTTTGTTGTAATCTCTCTTTCTCCTCCGATTCCTCCCCATCCCCAGGCAACCATGTTTTGTCACTGCGCCCAGCCATTTACTGTAATTTTATATAAATAGTATCATACAGGCCTGGCACGGTGGCTCACGCCTGTAATCCCAGCACTTTGGGAGGTCGAGGTGGGTGATCACCTGAGGCCACAAGTTCAAGACCAGCCTGGCCAATGTGAAACCCCTTCACTACTAAAACTACAAAAATTAGCCAGGGGTGGTAGCGTACACCTGTAATCTCAGCTCCTCCGGAGGCTGAGACAGGATTGCTTGAACCCAGGAGGCAGAGGTTGCAGTGAGCTGAGATCGTGCCACTGCACTCCAACCTAAGCAACAGAGTGAGTCTCTGTCTGAAAAAAACAAAAAAACAAAACAACTTACAGATTCTTGTCTGGCTTCTTTCTTTCAGCATAATGATTTTGAAATTCGTCAATGTTATGTGGTTCCTTTTTATTGCTGAGTCGTATACCACAGTTTTTCATCTATTTATTTGTTGGTAGATATTTGGATTTTCAGTTCTGAAGCATTACAGATAGTGGCTGCTATGGATACTTATGTACAGGTCTTTGTATGGGCATATGCTTTAATTTATCTTGGGCAAATACCTAGGAGTAAAATATGATCCAGTACGGTTAGGTGTATATTTAGCTTTTTTTTTCTGTCTATCTGTCTTATCTATTTTTGAGATGGAGTTTCGCTCTTGTCGCCCAGGCTGGAGTGCAGTGGCGAAGTCTTGGCTCTCTGCAACCTCTGCCTCCTGGTGATTCTCCTGCCTCAGCCTCCTCAGTAGCTGGGATTACAGGTGCCTGCCACCACGCCTAGCTAATTTTTGTATTTTCAGTAGAGACTGGGTTTCTCCATGTTGGCCAGGCTGGTCTTGAACTTCTGATCTCAAGTGATCTGCCTGTCTCAGCCTCCCGAAGTGCTGGAATTACAGGTGTGAGCCACCACACCTGGCCAGTTTTTATTTATATTTTTTATAGAAGATGGAGTCTCTCTATGTTTCATAGGCTGGTCTTGAACTCTAGGCCTCAAGTGATCCTCCTGCCTTGGCTTACCAAAGTGCTGGGATTACAGGCATGAGCCTCTATGCCCAGCCTTATATTTAACCTTTTTAAGGTACTACCAAACAACTCTCCAAACTGGTTGTATAATTTTACGTTTCTACCAGCAGTTCAAGTTCCAGTTCCTCCACATCCTGTCAGTACTTGATACTGTCAGTCTTTTAAATTTTTTAGCTCTTATAAAAGATATATAGTTATATCTCATTTTGGTTTTAATTTACATTTCTCTATTGAGTAATGATGTTGAGTATGTTTTCATGTACTTGTCATCCTGATACCTTCTTTGGTGACTTGTCTGTTGAAATCTCTTGCCCATTTAAAAATTGCTTTCTCATTGGATTTTGAGAATTATTTACATAGTCTGGATACAAGTCCTCTGTAATATATATAATTTGCAAATGTTTTCTCCCAGACTGCGGCTTTTCTTTTTATTAACAGTGGTTTTTGAAGGGCAGATTTTTTTTTTTTTTTTTTTTTTTTTTTTTTTTTTTTGAGACGGAGTCTCGCTCTGTCGCCCAGGCTGGAGTGCAGTGGCCTGATCTCAGCTCACTGCAAGCTCCGCCTCCCGGGTTCACGCCATTCTCCTGCCTCAGCCTCCCGAGTAGCTGGGACTACAGGCGCCCGCCACCTCGCCCGGCTAGTTTTTTGTAGTTCTGGTAGAGACGGGGTTTCACTGTGTTCACCAGGATGGTCTCGATCTCCTGACCTCGTGATCCACCCGTCTCGGCCTCCCAAAGTGCTGGGATTATAGGCTTGAGCCACCGCGCCCGGCCTTTTTTTTTTTTTTTTAAAGAGACAGGGTCTTACGCTGTCACCCAGGCTTGAGTTTGGTGGTGTGATTATAGCTCACTGCAGCCTCAAACTCCTGAGCTCAAAGAATTCTTCTGCCTCATTCTTCCAAATAGCTGGGACTACAGATGTGTGCCACTGCACCCAGCTAATTCAGTTTGTATTTCATTGATTGCGTTTTTGGTGTCACATCTTAAGAAACTTTGGCCTACCTCAAGTTCTCAGGAGTTTTTTCCTACATTTTCTTCTGGAAGCTTTATAGTTTTGTGTTTTACATTAGGTCTGTGATCCTTTTCAAGTTGATTATATACATGGTCCAAGGTATGGATCAAAGTTCATTTTTCTGCATATGGATATTCAGTTGTTTCAGCACTGTTTGTTTTAAAAAAACTATTTTCTCCACCGAAGTGCCTTTGTACCTTTGCGAAAATCAGTTGTCCATATGTGTGTCAATCTGTTCCATCAGTCATGGGTCTCATGGGGAGGCTTCTGGATTTGAAAAACTGAAACTATACTCATTGAACAACTTTATACCCATTGAACAACTCCCTATTTTCCATTTCTCTCAGCCCGTGGCAGTATACTTTCTTTTTCTATAACATTGACTACTTGAGTTTTGTGGGTTTTTTTGTTTTTTGTTTTTTGTTTTTGTTTTTTTGTTTTTTTGTTTTTAAAGACAAGATCTCACTCTGTCACCCAGGCTAGAGTACAGTGGCATGATCTTGGCTCATGGTAGCCTTCACCTCCTGGGCTCAAGCGGTCTTCCCACCTCAGTCTCCTGAGTAACTGGAACTACAGGCGCACACCACCATGCGTCACTAATTTTTAAGTTTTTTTGTAGAGACGAGTTCTCACCATATTGGCCAGGCTGATCTCAAACTCCTGGGCTCAAGTAATCCTCCCACTTCGGCCTCCCAAAATACTGAGATTATGGGTGTGAGCCATCATGCCCAGCTGGCTAGACAGTTCATATAAGTGGAATCAGACATTATTTCTCTTTTTGTGACTTGCTTATTTTGCTTAGCGTAAGGTCCTCAAGGTTCATCTATATTGTGGCATGTGACAAGATTTCCTTTTTAAGGGGTGAGTAATATTCTGTGTTATGTATATACCACATATCTATGAGTAGACATTTGGGTTACTTCCACTTCTTGGCTATACTGAATAATGCTGTGGTGAAAGTGGCTATGCACATACCTGTTTGAGGTCTTGTTTGTAATTCAATTCTTTTTTATGTATACTCATTGGTGTATATATATATATACACATGGGATTGCTGGGTCATATGGTAGTTTTTAATTTTTCGAGGAACCTCCATATTGTTTTCCATGGTGGCTATACCATTTTACATTCCCACCAGCAGTGCATAGTGGTCCCAATTTCTTCACAACTTTACCACCACTTGTTACTTTCTGTTTTTTGGTAGTGGCCATCCTAACAGTTGTAGTATTTTTTTGCATTTTTCTAATGATTAGTGATGTTGAGCATCTTTTTTTCCCCCCATATTACACAGATATAGAGCTTCTTTTCATATGCTTCTTGACTATTTGTATATCTTCTTTGAAGAAATATCTGTTCAAGTCCTTTGCCCATTTAAAAAATCTGATTATTTGTTTTTTTCCAGTTGTTTAATTGTAGGACTTTTTTTTTTTTTTTTTTGAGATGGAGTCTTGCTCTGTCACCCATGCTGGAGTGCAGTGGCGCGATCTTGGCTTACTGCAAGCTCTGCCTCCCAGGTTTATGCTATTGTAGGACTTTTTAATGTATTCTGGATATTAATCTCTTACCAGATACATGATTTGCAATTTTTTTGTTTGTTTGTTTGTTTTTTTTGATACAGGGTTTTACTCTGTCACCCAGGCTGGAGTAAAGTGATGCAATCTGGGCTCACTGCAACTTCCGCCTCCCAGGCTCAAGTGATACTCCCACCTCAGCCTCCTGAGTAGCTGGGACTATAGGCACACACCACCACACACAGCTAATTTTTGTATTTTTTGTAGAGACGGAGTTTCACCATGTTGCCCAGACTGGCCTTGAACTCCCGGGCTCAAGCAATCCACCTGCCTTAGCCTCCCGAAGTGCTGGGATTGTAGACCTGAGCCACCACACCCAGCCTGATTTGCAGATATTTTCTCCAGTTCTGTAGGTTGCCTTTTCACTCTGATGACTGCTTCCTGTGGTGTGTAGAAGTTTTAAAACTTGGTGTAGACCCATTTGTCTATTTTTGTTTTTGTTCTTTAATTTCTCTTAGCAATATTTTGTAAATTTTGTACAATATTTTGTAAATTTCTTTTTTTTTTTTTTTTTTTGAGACGGAGTCTTGCTCTGTTGCCCAGGCTGGAGTGCAGTGGCCAGATCTCAGCTCACTGCAAGCTCCGCCTCTCGGGTTCAGGCCATTCTCCTGCCTCAGCCTCCCGATTAGCTGGGACTACAGGCGCCCGCCGCCTCACCCGGCTAGTTTTTTGTATTTTTTAGTAGAGACGGGGTTTCACCGTTTTAGCCAGGATGGTCTCGATCTCCTGACCTCGTGATCCGCCCGTCTCGGCCTCCCAAAGTGCTGGGATTACAGGCTTGAGCCACCGCGCCCGGCCTGTAAATTTCATTGTACGGGATATTTGGGGATCTGTAAGACTACCCCCAGGTTCAGTAATTTGCTAGAAAGACTCAACTCAGAAAAGGTTTTATACTCAAATTGTAGTTTAATACATTGAAATGATACAGATTAGCAACAGAAAAAGACACATAGGGCAGGGTCCAGGAGACACCACCAGGCACAAGCAGTCAATAGTCCTCTCCCAGTGGAGTTGTGCACACAGTGCTTAATTTTTCCAGCAACAGTGTATGACAACACACGTGGAATATTGGCAACCTGGGAAGCTCGCTGAGCCGTGGTGTCCGGGTCACACGTGGCTGACCTCAGTTCTCTGGCTTCTTCAGAGGCCAAGCTGATACCGTGTGACTCAAGGCCCTCACCATAGATCACATTGTTAGCAGAAACTTGTTGGCATGACCCAGTGCCTCATTTAAACAAGGGAAATTGTTTTTCTTTTTAATTAATTTAATTTTTTTTTTTTTTTAAGATGGAATCTCACTCTGTCACAGTGGTGTGATCTGAGTGGTGTGATCTGAGCTCACAGCAAACTTTGCCTCCCAGGTTCAAGCGATTCTCATGCCTCAGTCTCCCCAGTAGCTGGAATTAAGGCATGCACCACCACACCCGGCTAATTTTTGTATTTTTAGTAGAGCTGGGGTTTCACCGTGTTGGTCAGGCTGGTCTTAAACTCCTGACCTCAAGTGGTCCACTCGCCTCAGCCTCCCAAAGTGCTGGAATTACAGGGATGAGCCACTGCACCCACCCAGGAAGTCTTAACAGGCCGGATATTCTAAGGGTTTAGAGGTTGTCTTCCAGGAGCTGGGAAGGGAAAGAATCCTTTTTTGGCCTGTGCAGAGTTTGAACAACCTTGATGTGCTGAGTTACTCCCTTTACTGTATAGCAGGCCTTGTACATCTTTTCATCCTTCAGGTTTCAGGTCATGTTGTGGTACTTCCTCAGCCAGGTATTTTCTGGCCATATTATTTAAAAGTAGTCCCATACCAGGTGTTTTTTTTATCACATCACCTTGTTTATTCCTTTTTTTTTTTTTTTTTTAACTTCCTTGTGGAGCTGGGCTAGCCGATAGGCAGTACACTGAGAGCAGCCTGTTTATTCCTTTTATAGTACTATCCCACTGTGTAATTATCCTGTTTATTGTCTGTCTCCCTCTGCTTGAAAGCAGTTCATGAGAGCCAGGAACCTTATCTGTTTGCTCCCTGTTGTATCCCTGGCACTGCACCTAGCACAGTGTCTGGCACATAGCTGGCACTTACCTTTTTTAGGGGGGACAGTTCCCAGTGAAAACTAGAAAAATCGCTAGACAAATTTTAAAAGAGCTGTAACACTTATTTTTAAAATTAATTAATAATTAGTGATTAGAAATTAAGACTGGGCAGAGTGGTTCACGCCTGTAATCCCAGCACTTTGGGAGGTCAGGGGTGGGCGGATTACCTGAGGTCAGGAGTTTGGCTAACATGGTGAAACCCCGTTTCTACTTAAAAAAAACAAAAAACAAAAACAAAAACAAAAATTAACCAGGTGTGGTGATACGTGCCTGTAATCCCAGCTACTTGGGAGACTGAGGCAGGAGAATCACTTGAACCTGGGAGGCCGAGGTTGCAGTGAGCTGAGATCGCACCACTGCACTCCAGCCTGGGCAACAAGAGCAAAACTCCATCTCAAAAAAAAAAAAAGTTAAAGTCAAATAGGAAAAGGACATAGATGAAAAAGCACTCAACTGTCCTGATAATAAGAGAAATAGATATTAAAATTATGCCGAGATTCCATATTTCTCCCATCAGATTGGTAAAAATCTAAGCACTTGCTAACATAAGGTGTTAGCAACAGTGTGGTGAAGTAGGCAATCTCTTGCATTGCTGAGTCTCTAAATTGGTGTAATCCATAGGGAGGGCAATTTGGCATGCTCTCTCTCTCTCTCTCTCTCTCTCTCTCTCTCTCTCTCTTGCTCTCTCTCTTTCTCTCTCTCTCTCTCTCTCTCTCGCTTGCTCTCTCTCTTTCTCTTTCTCATACCTGCAGTCCCAGCTGCTCAGGAGGCTGAGGTGGGAGGATTGCTTGAGCTTGGGAGGTCAAGACTGTGGTAAGCTGTGACTATGCCACTGCACTCCAGCCTAGTGACAGAGAATTTATCTCAAAAATAAGAAGAATGAGGATATTCTTTATGTACTGATGTGTAGAAAAATCTCTTAAGATACATAGTTAAGTGGAGAAAACAAAATGCTGCATGGTACATTTACTGTACTACCATTTGTGTGAAAAGGGGGAGTAAGAGTGTGTGTTTGTATTTGCTTGCATATGTAGAAAGAAACTTGGAAAGGATTCACAGGAGAACAATAACAGTAGTAAGCAGGGGGATTAGGAAACTAGGTATATATTAAGAGGGAGATTTTATACTCTATACCTTTTAATACTTTCTTTGAAACCACGTAAATGTTTCACCTGTGTATTTATTTATTTTATTTTTAATTTTTGCTTTACCTGCTTTTAACAAATAAATTGTACTTTTTTTGAAGAGCCCTGTTTTTCCTTTCGATTATTATCTGTAGATTCTTATGTCACATTTTACTTTAATAGCACATTTAAACAGAATACAGTCTTTAAATGGAAGCTGACAATTTATTTCCCTGGAGAATTTTTGAAGTACAATAACATTTGATTGATTGAACTTTATTTAGTAAGAATTCTTAGCACACTCCCTCCCAGGCACACCTACATGGTGCTTCATTTTCAGTGAACTACAAATCTCTGAAACCCAAAACTCCAATCTAAAAGTACAAGACGGCTGGACTCGATGGCTCATGCCTGTAATCCCAGCACTTTGGGAGGATTTCTTGAGCCCAGAAGTTCAAGACCAGCTTGGGCAACATGGTGAAGCTTTGTCTCTACAAAAAATTAGCCAGGCTTCACAAACAGTCTTTTAGGAATCATTTATTAATTAACTCAACAAATATTTATTGAGTACAGGAGACACTAGAGATCCAGCAAAGATCAAGAACTTGTGCTGTCCTTGGAGAAAATTTATATTCGAAGGAGATAAAGATGAATAATCAAGTAACAAACAGGAGCTACATCAAATGATCACAAGTACGATTCAGAGAATTAAAACCAGCAGATCAATGTAGAGAAAGGGTTCCTTACATTCGATAGTCAGGAAATTCTCTCTCTACCAGGAGGGAACTGAGTGACAAGGAACAGTCAGGTGGGAGAAGGACATTCCAGATGAACCAGCCCTGAGTGGGGAACTAGAAGTCCAGTTTGAGAAAAGGAATGGAGAGAGGAGGAACAGTCTGTGGTCAGAGCAAGGAACAAACTGTTTTAGACTTCACGAGCCTAAGAAGTTTTGATTCTGTTATGAGCATGACAAGAAGCCATGTAATCGAGTTTTAAAGGAATGACATGATCTCATTTTGTTTAAAAAAAAAAAAATCATCCTGGCTATAGTGTGGAGAATGGACTAGGGGAGCATAAAAGCAGAAAGACCAAATTAGAAGCCTATTAACAGTAATCCAAATGACAGGTAATAGTGGTTTGAACCACAAAGATTGTGGACATAGAAAGAAGTAGATAGGTCCAGGAGGTGTTTTGGAGGTATTCTGGCAGAATTTGTGGGCTGACTAGACAGAGGTACTAAGGAAGGGAAAGAAAGAAAGAATAATTCGTAGATTTGGGACTTCCTAGAAACTGGGAGAATGGTACTGCTGTTTACTGAGATAAATGGAGAAGACAGAGGAGAAGCTTAGAATAGAGTTCTGGGAGAGGTCAGAGATGGAGATCAACATTTGGGAAACAGATTTTTCTAATTCCATAGTGCCTATGATTTTCTGTTGATAGACTAAAAATGTCTGGAATTTTATATGCAGTTTCATCTGGACTGTACCCTAAGAGGAGATCAGTTATACCTTGGCACCTGCTAGTAGCCATAGGAATGTTTATATGTAGAATAAATGGTAAAACTACTGAATGCTTAATATGTGCCAGACACCATGAGATATGTCTTTCAAGTACTATCCCAGTAGAATTTACAACTCTATCAGGAGATACTTTTTTCTCACCATTTTACAGATGAAGACATTGAAGTTCAAAGAGGTTAAATAACTTGTCCCAAATCACACTATATAGAAGAGAAATCCAAATCCTGGTAGTCTGACCCCAGAACTTGGGCTAATTACCACTATATAATACAGTGTCACTGGGGTAAACCCAAGATATGATAACGTAAGTTAGAGACTTTTAAATTCCAAATTTCACACACTATGATTTCACCCATAAAATATAGTGATTCAGCCATAGTCTTCTGATTAATTGGAGTACCCTATAAAATACTTTAGGAACTTGCTTCTTTTATTTGCATATATATATGTTCATTCGTAAATTAAATCTGGACAGCCAATGAATCTGCCATTTTTGTCTGTAACCAACACTTCTGTCACCAAATTGTACTTTTTTTTGTTTTTTTTTTTTTTGAGACGGAATCTCATTCTGTCACCCAGGGTGGAGTGCAGTGGCACAATCTTGGCTTACTGCAACCTCTGCCTCCTGGGTTCAAGCGATTCGCCTGCCTCAGCCTCCCAAGTAGCTGGGATTACAGGTGCCCACCACCACGTTGGCTAATTTTTATATTTTTAATAGAGACAAGGTTTCACCATGTTGGCCAGGCTGGTCTTGAATTCCTGACTTCAGGTGATCCGCCTGCCTCAGCCTCCCAGAGTGCTGGGGTTACAGGCATGAGCCACCACGCCCAGCCCAAATTGTACTTTTTTTAAATAAAGAAATTAAAACAGTATCTTTTTCCTTAAAGATGGTGTCTCACTACATTCCCCGGGCTGCACTTGACTATAGGTGTGTGCCACCATTCCTGAAAACAAAATCAGTTTTGAAAGTAGTATCTGGGCTGGGCATGGTGGCTCACACCTTTAATCCCAGCACTTTGGGAGGCTGAGGCGAGCAGATCACCTGAGGTCAGGAGTTCAAGACCAGCCTGACCAACATGGATAAGACCCCGTCTCTACTAAAAATACAAAAAATTAGCCAGGCGTGGTGGTGCATGCCTGTATATCCTAGCTACTCAGGAGGCTGAGGCAGGAGAATTGCTTGAACCCAGGAAGCAGAGGTTGTGGTGAGCCAAGATCGCGCCATTGCACTCCAGTCTGGGCAACAAGAGCAAAACTCCATTAAAAAAAAAAAAAAGGTGGTATCTGACCAGGCGCACTGGCTCATGCCTGTAATCCCAGCATTTTGTGAGGCCGAGGTGGGTGGATCATGAGGTCAGGAGTTCGAGACCAGCCTGGCCAACATGGTGAAACCCTGTCTCTACTAAAATACAAAAATTAGCCGGCACAGTGGCGGATGCCTGTAATCCCAGCTACTCGGGAGGCTGAGGCAGGAGAATCGCTTGAACCTGGGAGGCAGAGGTTGCAGTGAACCGAGATTGTGCCACTGCACTCTAGCCTGGGTGACAGAGCAAGACTCTGTCTCGGAAGGAAAAAAAAAAAAAAAAGTGTCCATGGCTAGGCACAGTGGCTCACGCATGTAATCCTAGCACTTCAGGAGGTAGAGGTGGGTGAACCACTTGAGGCCAGGAGTTTGAGACCAGCCTGACCAACATGGTGAAACTCTGTCTCTACTAAAAATACAAAAATTAGCCGGGTGTTGTGGCACACACCTGTAATCCCAGCTCCTCGGGAGGCTGAGGCACGAGAATCGCTTGAACCTGGGAGGCAGAGGTTTCAGTGAGCCAAGATTGTGCCACTACTAGGCGACTGAATGAGACTCTGTCTCCAAAATAATAATAATAATAATAATAATAAAAGTAGTGTCCAACATACTACAAAGAGGAAGGGTTTATGAATGTGTATATTACTGTTAAGTTAAACAGTGTTCTAGTATCCATCTTATTATCAGCCTTGGGCAGGGCAGGGCAGGGCAGGGTTGAGTTGGCTAATGTTCATTATAAACCAGATCATCCGGTTGGGGACCATGAATGAGCATATGATTGCCCCTTTCATGCTAGACTTAGCTAATTAAACTGTTCATATGACCTAAACTGATGGCTGTGGTGCCATAGAAAGAAAACAAGTTTTGAGGCAAGAGACTTTAGTTTGATTCCTACCTCTGCTGTTTTCTGGTTGTGAGATTTTGGATCAGTTGCTTTTGTGTTCATTTACCAAAACTTCTCCAGACAAAAAGAATAAGTAAGATAATGTGACAGTGCCTTGTAAATATCAAATACTATATAGAGATAGCTATTATTACTTGTATGTTTATTGTGAACATTAATCAGCCAATCAAGTTGTTCGGACTTGTACTGCTGAACATCAATTGCAGATATAACTTTCTTGGCAGATGACTTAGTCACCTCCTTCTGTGGAAGAATAAAAGTATGAATTCTCTTTTTTTTTTTTTTTTTTTTTTTTTTGAGACGGAGTCTCGCTCTGTCGCCCAGGCTGGAGTGCAGTGGCCGGATCTCAGCTCACTGCAAGCTCCGCCTCCCGGGTTTACGCCATTCTCCTGCCTCAGCCTCCCGAGTAGCTGGGACTACAGGCGCCCGCCACCTCGCCCGGCTAGTTTTTTTTTTTTGTATTTTTAGTAGAGACGGGGTTTCACCATGTTAGCCAGGATGGTCTCGATCTCCTGACCTTGTGATCCGCCCGTCTCGGCCTCCCAAAGTGCTGGGATTACAGGCTTGAGCCACCGCGCCCGGCCTAAAAGTATGAATTCTCAATTCTCCTGCTTCTTGCTGTCTATCACACTATGTTCTGGTCCCTTTGGCCTCACCTTCTGTATAACCATTTCCATTCTACTGGGCTTTAGCCACTCTGGTGACTTGTGTTCAGCAAAAATAATCTTTCTTGATGGGTGGTATAGATATTTCTACCTTTTATGCTTTAGAATAGTTTCCTTTCCATTTCTCGTAGGGTTTGGGTCTTCATAACTGTTTGAAGAGAAATCCTGACTTCCAGACTGAAGGAGAGGGCACCATGCCTTTATATCGCCAGCCTCTGTCTTTTTTTTGTTCCCCTCTGTCTTAGTTCATTTTGTATTGCTATAACAGAATACCGCAGACTGGGTGATTTATTTATTTATTTATTTATTTGTTGTTTGTTTTCTTCTTTTTTGTATCTTTTATTTATTTATTTTTTATCTTTTTGAGACTGGGTGATTTATAAAGAAAAGAAATTTATTCAACTCATGGTTCTTGAGGCTGGAAAGTCCAAGAGTATATGGTACCAGCACCTGAGGAGGATTATCCCTTGGTGGATAGGCAGAAGGGCAAGAGAGAGCTTGCTTTTGTAACAAAGTCACTCCCACGATAACTAACCTACTCCTGCGATAGCGACATAACAGGTTCAGTATCCCTGATTTGAAAGTCTGAAATTCAAAGTGCTCCCAAATCCGAACCTTTCTGAGTACCAGTGTGATGCTCAAAGGCAATGCTTATTGGAGCGTTTTAGATTTTGGATTTTTAGATTTGGTATGTTAAACCTGTAAGTATAATGGAAATATTCAAAAATGCAAAATCTGAAACACTTCTGGTCCCAAACATTTCAGATAAAGGATACTGAACCTGTAATCCATTCATGAAGGCAGAGTCCTCATGACCCAGTCACTTCCTAAAGGCCTCACCTCTTGATACCACCACAATGGCAACCAAGTTTCCAGTACATGAACTTTCCAGGGGAACATTCAAACTATAGCACCCTCCTTTATCCCTTATCCTATTCCATTAGTTTTAATACCCACTTTGTCTCTTCCTCTAGTCTTCAGTCTACGCTTTGACGTGGTAAGTATGCTCAAGTTTCTAAGAGCTCTAAAATAACCTTTTCTGGTTTTGTCTTCCTTTCCAGTGGGGTTGGATAAAATAACTTTTTCAAGTTAAATCGCTCTCTATTGCAAGCCTCTTCCACCTTTTTTTTTTTTTTTTTTTTTTTTTTTTTGCTTCGAAGAATGATTGCTTTTACCTTCTCATTTCTCAATCATTTTCCAGCCCATTGTGATTTAGGACATTGATACAGAAGGGCTGGGCTCCCGGCTAAATTCCACCCTTAAACCTGGAACTGCAGCCCTAAGTGAAAACAGCTGACCCCATTTTTCCCCACCCAAATGTTGCCTCTTTGGCCTGCCATGCCCCTATCCTGTACCCATAAAAATATTTCAGCTGGGCTGGGCACAGTGGCTCACTCCTATAATCCCAGCACTTTGGGAGACTGAGGCAGGTGGATCAGCTGAGGTCAGGAATTGAAGACCAGCCTGGCCAACATGGCAAAACCCTATCTCTACTAAAAATACAAAAATTAGTTGGGCGTGGTGCTGGGCACCATAATCCCAGCTACTTGGGAGGATGAGGCAGGAGAATTGCTTGAACCCAGGCAGCGGAGCTTATAGTGAGCCCAGATTGTGCCGATGCACTCCAGCCTGGGCAACAGAGCGAGACTCTGTCTCAAAAAAAAAAAAAAAAAAAAAAAAAAGAGTTCAGCAGCTGGCAGAACAATACAAGCAGCTGACGTCAGGGATATAAATGGCTGAGTGTTGGAAATACAAGCGACTGATTGTCAGAAATACAAGCAACTGAGCGTTGGTGATATAAGCGGCTGAGCAGTGAGCAGAAAAGCAGCTGAGCGTTGGAGACTATGGATGGATGTGGCTAACTTCAGGTGGTGCAGCTTTGGAGAATAGGCCCAGCCAGAGATGGCCTGGCTTCAGGAAAGATCACCTTCTTCCCATGCCATCCCCTTTTCAACTCTCTATCCTACTGAGAACCACTTCCATCGCGCAGTAAAATCTTCTGCATACACTACCCTTCGATCTGTTCGTGTGACCTGATTATTCCTGGACACTGGAAGAGAACCTGGGTGCCAAGAGGAGAGAGCAGGGGCTGCCACCCTGACCCTCCACTGAGCTGGCTGGCCCTTGGCCATCCCTGAATGGCAGAGTTGAAGGAGCATTGATTGTAACACACTTGGATGCTGCTGCGGGCCTGCACAGAGCCTGCTCCTGCCAGAGAGGAGCAACCGGCTGGTTCCTGCATTCGTTTGCTCTGGTTCCCACACTCACTCACTCGCTTGCACACTTCCTCTTGCAAGGGGTTTGAGTGTGTGGTGGCCGAGTAAACGAGCCACGCTCTGAGCCATGAGGGGGTCAAGGGAGTTATCCCGTCTCATCTCAATCCGACTTCCCTCTTCACTGTTTTACTTTTGTAAAACCCTTGATGAACTTCCCATTGCCAGTTCAGGGTCTTTTTAGCTCTCATCCTGCCATACTGTTGATGACACCTCTTTGATTTGTGCTCCACTTTTGGCTTCTGTGTTATATTGATTCCTGAGTTTTCTTCCCTCTCCTCTATTCTCTTAATCTCATTTTCTGGTTTTCTCCCATCACCTGCTGGTTAAGCTTAGGGGTTATTTACACTTCTCTCCTTGGTCATCTTTTTACTGTATTTTTCTCTCCACAGCTATTTCATCCATTTCTGAGGCTATAGAGACCATTGACTTCCTCTGACCCTTCTGAGCTTGAAAGTCCTATTGGTAACTGCCATTGGACTTGACTGCCTGGTTACGTCTCTAACTAAAGTACTTCTGTCTTCCAGTCTGCTTATCTTACTGTGTTCCATATCTCTACCAATGCTAGTTCCTTATGCTGGAAATCTCATTCATTGCCACTCAGTCAAGTTTGCTAAAAATGAAACAGCTGATTATGTCACTTCTTTGACCTTACCACTTTTTTGTGTGTGTGTGAGCCTTGCTTTGTCACCCAGGCTGGAATGTAGTGGCACAATCTCTGCTAACTGCAGCCTCCACCTCCCAGGTTCAGGTGATTCTCCTACCTTAGCCTCATGAGTAGCTGAGATTACAGGCATGTGCCACCATGCCCGACTAATTTTTATATTTTTAGTAGAGACGGGGTTTCACCATGTTGGCCAGGCTGGTGTCAAACTCCTGACCTCAAGTGATGCGCCCACCTTGGCCTCCCAAAGTGCTGGGATTTCAGGCGCCCGGCCTGTTACTTCTTGATTATATGCTAAACAAGGGATGGATTACTCATGAGTTTTCTGGGAAAGAGGTGAACAATTCCCGGAACTAAGGATCCCTCCCCTTTTTAGACCATACAAGGTAACTTCTGGACTTTGCCATGGCATCTGTAAACTGTCATAGTGCCGGCAGGGAGTGTCTTTTAGCATGCTAATGTATTATAATTAGCGTATAGTGAGCAGTGAGGATGACCAGAGGTCACTCTGCTCACCATCTTGGTTTTGGTGGGTTTTGGTCAGCTTCTTTATTGCAACCTGTTTTATCAGCAAGGTCTTTATGGGCTGTATCTTGTGCTGACTTCCAATCTCATCCCGTAACTAAGAGTACCTAACCTCCTGCGAATGCAGTCCAGTAGGTCTCGGCCTTATTTTACCCAGCCCCTATTCAAGATAGAGTTGCTCTGGTCCAAATGCCTCTGACACAAGGATTTTAAAGTCTTATTAATTAGGGTAAGAGAGTTCCTTGCGTAAGTGGTCTGAATCACAGAAAGCTGAATTTGAAAAAGGTGCTTGGAGCTGCAGCCAATAAACAAGGTTTAATGCAGGTGTCAGTCTTTAAGCTACATCTCAAAGGAAAAGTACAATTGTATTTTGTTGGGATGAAAAGAGAGAATGGAGCAAGCCAAGACCCAGGTAAAAGAGAGGACCTGAGTGCCTTCAGTGAACAGTGATAGATAATCTAGACTTTTAAACTGCATACTTCCTGTAAATTGTTTTTTCTTGCTTCAGGTTTTTAGAACTCATGTAGTGACGGGTCTGTTGTTAATCCCAGGTCTAACCGTTACCTTGATTCTGCTGAGAATCTGATTTACTGAAAACGTTTTTCTTGTACTTATAGAATGACAATAGAGAACGGCAGGAGCACAACGACAGGCGGAGCCTTGGCCACCCTGAGCCATTATCTAATGGACGACCCCAGGGTAACTCTCGGCAGGTGGTGGAGCAAGATGAAGAAGAAGATGAGGAGCTGACATTGAAATATGGCGCCAAACATGTGATCATGCTCTTTGTCCCCGTGACTCTCTGCATGGTGGTGGTCGTGGCTACCATCAAGTCAGTCAGCTTTTATACCCGGAAGGATGGGCAGCTGTACGTATAAGTTTTGTTTTATTATTCTCAAAGCCAGTGTGGCTTTTCTTTACAGCATATCATCATCACCTTGAAGGCCTCTGCATTGGAGGGGCAGGACTTAGCTAGAGAGTCCATCCTCTGTGATGGTCAGGAGCAGTTGAGAGCAAGGGGTTATTACTTGATGTTTTAAGTGGAGAAAAGGAACACTGCAGAAGTATGTTTCCTGTATGGTATTACTGGATAGGACTGAAGTTAGGCTGAATTGAACACATAAATTTTTTTCCACCTCAGGGCCATTGGGCGCCCATTACTTTTCTGCCTAGAGTATTCTTTCCTTTTCTGACTTTGGTGGGTTAAATTCCTGTCATCCCTCTCTTCTTGGTGTTATGTATAAAGTTTCGGTGCCGCAAAAGAAATAGCACTAGAATATAAAATTTTCCTTTTATTTCTCAGCAAGGCAAGTTACTTCTCTATAGAAGGGTGCGCCCTTACAGATGGAACAATGGCAAGCGCACATTTGGACAAGGGAGGGGAAGGGGTTCTTACCCTGACACACGTGGTCCCTGCTGCTATGTCGTTCCCCTATTGGCTAGGGTTAGACCGCACAGGCTAAACTAATTCCAATTGGCTAATTTAAAGAGAATGATGGGGTGAGTGCTTTGGCAGGAGTCAGGGCAGGGCAGGTAGCAGGTAATTGGAATGAGGATGGAGCAGGTGATCAGAATAAAGGTGGAGGAGGTAATCAAAAAAGGTTGCTTTACAAGGAAGTTAAGTTTAAAAGTAGAAGGCAAATAATTGAACATACATATTGTTTGAAATTTAGAACTCACATCTAACATTGACTTAAATGTTAAATCCTCAAAGATAACATTCCTGTTTCTCCTAACACGATTAGGTCCTTCTTGGTATATTTTCTCATAGCAACTTGTTCTTTCTCACTTGTCACAATTTGCAAATATATATTTATTTACATTATTTATTTAATGCCTGATTTCCTTCTTTATTGCAAGGCCTGTGAGGGTACTGTGTCTCCGGGGTGAGGTGTATAATAAATGGCCAAACAAATCGTTAATTGGAAGGATGGATAACTAATTCAAGCCAGCACTCTCTAGACTCTTGGGGAGCTGTCATGTGGATTCCCCAGTGCTGCTGATGTCAGCCCTTGGCCTCCAAGAAAAATGCTTGATTCAAATGTCATCTAGTTCCATCTCTAGGACTCTCATGGGGCCCAAAGAAGAGTTGTAATTGAGTTTTAGAATTTGAAGTTGTGAAGTGTCTGAAAAACTACATGGTGTTCTGAAAACCAAACTTTTAGCCTTTTGGTAGAGCATCTGAGACAGCAGATGAAGGGCAGGGGTTAGAACTAGAGGGATTGAACAATATTATCCGTATAGGTTAGGGTTAGGTTTGGCAACATATTATAGAACAAACATTGGCAAGCTACAGCCACAGGCCAGATCTGCCTGCTAGCTTTCCACAAAGGTGTAATAACAAAGTTATTCACAAACTTGTGAATAAACTTTCTTTGGAACGTGACCATGCTCCTTGGTTTATACATTGTCTGTGGCTGCTTTCACACTATAGTAGCACAGCTGAGTGGTTGCCCTGGATACCATATGGTCCACAGAGCTTAAAATATTCACTATCTGACTTTTTATAGAAATGTTTCTGACTTTGTTAATAGAAAATCAAAACAACTGGTTTAAATAATGCACATACTTTCTCTCTCGTAGAGTAGTGCAGAGGTAGGCAGTCCAGATTAGTACAGTGGCTTCACGTTCATCAAGGACTCAATCTCCTTCTTTCTTCTTTAGCTTCTAACCTCTAGGTTACTTCAGGGTCCACGCTGGAGCGCTAGCCTTCATTCTGACAGTAGGAAGGAGTAGGGGAGAAAAGAACATAGGACATGTCAGCAGAATTCACTCCTTTCTTAGAAGTTCCATACACAACACATCTCCCTAAAAATCATTGCCATTACTTGTTCTCATAGCTATTCATAAATACAAGGGAGTCAGAAGTAAAGTCTTTTTGGCTGGGAATATTGGCACCTGGAATAAAAATGTTTTTCTGTGAATGAGAAACAAGGGGAAGATGGATATGTGACATTATCTTAAGACAACTCCAGTTGCAATTACTCTACAGATGAGAGGCATTAATTATAAGCCATATTACCTTTCTTCTGACAACCACTTGTCAGCCCACATGGTTTCTGTGGCAGAATCTGGTTCTATAACAAGTTCCTAATAAGCTGTAGCCAAAAAACATTTGATGAGGTATTATAATTATTTCAATATAAAGCACCCACTAGATGGAGCCAGTGTCTGGTTCATATGTAAGTCCTTTCCATATATTAGATATTTTCTTTGAAGCAATTATTTTAGAGTGTAGCTGTTTTTCTCAGGTGAAAAATTCTTAGCTAGATTGGTGAGTTGGGGAAGAGTGACTTATAAGATATGAATTGAATCGAGAAAAAGAAAATTCTGTATTGGAGGTGGTAATGTGGTTGGGGATCTCCATTAACACTTACCTAGGGCTTTTGTGTTTGTTTTATTGTAGAATCTATACCCCATTCACAGAAGATACCGAGACTGTGGGCCAGAGAGCCCTGCACTCAATTCTGAATGCGGCCATCATGATCAGTGTCATTGTTGTCATGACTATCCTCCTGGTGGTTCTGTATAAATACAGGTGCTATAAGGTGAGCATGAGACACAGATCTTTGCTTTCCACCCTGTTCTTATGGTTGGGTATTCCTGTCACAAGTAACTTAACTGATCTAGGAAAGAAAAAATGTTTTGTCTTCTAGAGCTAAGTTAGTTTTTAGTTTTGTTCCTCTTCACTGTGGAACATTCAAAAAATACAAAAAGGAAGCCAGGTGCATGTGTAATGCCAGGCTCAGAGGCTGAGGCAGGAGGATCGCTTGGGCCCAGGAATTCACAATCAGCTTGGGCAACATAGCAAGATCCTGTCTGTATTAAAGAAAACAAAAAACAAATATTGGAAGTATTTTATATGCATGGAATCTATATGTCATGAAAAAAGTAGTGTAAAATATATATATTATGATTAATTATCAAGAGTTAGTGATAATTCATATTATTTTGGATTTCAATGCCTTTTTAGGCCATTGTCTCAAACAATAAAACCAGAAAACAAAAAAGATATAACTGAAAAATAAACATTTTCATATAATAGCACAATCTAAGTGGGTTTTTGTTTGTTTGTTTGTTGAAACAGGGCTTTGCCCTGTCACCCAGCCTGGAGTGAAGTGCAGTGGCGCGATTTCGGCTCACTGCAGCCTCAACCCACCAGTTTCGAGCGATTCTCCTGCCTCTGCCTCCCCATTAGCTGGAATTACAGGCGCCCACCACCACACTCAGCTAATTTTTGTATTTTTAGTAGAGAGGGGGTTTCACCATGTTGGCCAGGCTGGTCTCAAACTCCTGGCCTCAAGTGAACTTCCCGCCTTGGTCTCCCAAAGTGCTGGGATTACAGGTATGAGCCACTGCGCCTGGCCCTAAGTGGTTTTAATATTTTGATTGACAGTATACTGAAGAAATACACTCTAAGACCTTTGTGAATCTCCTCATTCACAAATAACACTATAGGATATAATGGTCCCTATAAAATACGGTATAACTAAAATCAGATTTTCATGTTAGAGTACAGAACAATAAAGCCATGTTCAGATGCTGGTATTAAACTCACTGGTGACTGGTCACACCTTGCCTAAACTGGTAGCCATCATGCACCCCCTCACCATCTCTACCGTATTACTTCATTCCTCGGAAAGTGGGGCGCTGGGAGGTTGTACAGGAAAGACACAGACACACCCTTCTCAGCCTCTCCTCCTCTAGCTCGCTCTTTTGCCAAGTGGCCTACTGCTGAGTTTCAGCCAACTAGCACGTTTCAGACTCATACCTTAGAAAAAGTTACACATTATCACAAGTCATGCACCTTTTAAGATCATTTTCAAATAATAGAAATTATAAATGTTCAGCCAGACATGGTGGCTCATGCCTGTAATCCCAGCACTTTGGGAGGCCAAGGCAGGAGGATTGCTTGAGGTCAGGAGTTTTTTTGTTGTTGTTGTTTTCCTCCCGAGACAAAGTCTCGCTCTTGTCCCACAGGCTGGAGTGCGATGGTTCGATCTTGGCTCACTGCAAGTTCTGCCTCCCGGGTTCAAGCCATTCTGCTGCCTCAGCCCCCTGAGTAGCTGGGATTACAGGCACCTGCCACCATGCCCGACTAATTTTTGTATTTTTGGTAGAGACTGGTTTTTATCATGTTGGCCATGGTTGGTCTAGAACCGCTGATCTCAGGTGATCCACCCGCCTTGGCCTTGCAAGTGCTGGGATTATAGGTGTGAGCCACTGTGCCCGGCCGAGGTCAGGGGTTTGAGACCAGCCTGAGCAACATAGTGAGACCTGTCTCTACCAAAAAAAAAAAAAAAAATTACCTTTCCAAATGTTGGAATCTACTCTGTTTCTTTCTAGTATTTATTTCTGTATACTTTTCTAACATGGTTAAAATGTATAATCAGTATGTGTCCTTTTACTTTGGTGTGAGCATTTTTTCTATTATAAATTCTTAGAAAATATTTCTATGGCTATGAGATATTTGACTCAAGTACCTTATAATTTACTTCTCAAATGTCCCTGATGTTGCACATTTGTTTCTAGTGTTTCACTGTTTTAAAAAACAGTAATGTCTGTCTTTATGCCTAGAGCTTTTTCAGTTTTTCAAATTATTTCCTTCGGGTAAAATCCTAGAAGTAGAATTTCTGGGGCAAATTATCTACGTATTTGTAACTCTCTTGGGATACAAAATCCCATTTTCAAAAAGCTTATATCAGTTTGTACTTAACACCGGTAGTGAATGAGAGTATCTCTCATACCTCACCAGTGCTGAATTTCTTTTTTAAAACTATGTGCTGGTTTTTATGGGTAAAGAAAATGTCTTAATTTGCATTTAGTTGGTTACTAGTAATATCAATACCTTTCAATGCTTGTAAACTTTAAAATTATACAGAGTTTAACCTTGCTTGTTGAACATTTGAGTGAGTGGAAGTGTTAAGTGATAGCCGTCTGTATAATCTGTTAGTAATGTATGGATACCATTAAAGATGACAGGTATGCGTGATGATGACAGGTTGTTACCAACACTCAGAAGGCCAAAAAGCAAGTGATATAAACCCATGCTGGGAAGCATTTGCCTCCCCCACTTTAAAAATGGTAGTTTCTTAATTCCTTTCTTTATCCCTTTTTCACCATATATATTTTGTCTGCATGTGTTTACTTGCCTTTGGTTTCCTTGCTTTAGTAGACTGATCTTGTGACTTTTACCAGGATCCCATTATACTTTTGTTCTTCTGTTTATTTCTCAGATTTTATTGGAGGGTGGAATTCTACTTTTTCTTTCTTATAATTTAGAATTTACATACAGATTTCCTGCCTTTCCCTTACAAAATACCTTTGTAATTGGATAGGTGGAGCTCTGGACTCAGAGTTCTTTCTCCTAGTAATCTTAGGAAATTATTTAGTTTTTCTGTATTTTCATATTTTCACACATAAAAGAGAAAGCACCATCTCTAAACTACCTCTTCTTTTCTCTGTTTTAAGCATGTATGGGTTTTCCCAGTCTTGGGCAGTGACATGTACAGGACAAGTATCGCTTTACATCCGCCTTGTTTAATTTAAATACGAACTCTTTGAGGTAACCCCTACTATTATCCCAGTTTTATGGATGAGGCACTGAGGCAGGGGTCACACAGCTAGTGTGGGTCAGAACCTAATGGGTCAGAATGGATATTTGAGTACAGAGTTTGGCCTGGATTGACACACACAGCTATTACATAAGATTCTTCTCACATTCAGTCCTCAGCTCCCTGAAGTGTGGGTTCTCTTTTCATGCCTCCATGGAAACTGCGTATCATGTGGTTACCAGTTTTTCCTTTGGTCGTATCTGCTGATGTTTTTGAACCTGATTTTTCTGGACCTTATTGCCATTTGACTTATTTATTGCCTCCCGCTTCACATTGATTCTGGCTTTTGCTTTTCTTCCTACTTTGGTCCTCTTTGCAGTTTCCTAAAGCTAACCAGCCATGATTCTCAGATGATGGACTTTTTCGTCTCTCCCATTACTTCTTGGGAAATTATATTTTAATCTCATGGTTTAAATTTTCATCCTTAAACATAACTTTTAATGGAGTATTTTTAGCCCAGAAGGGCCCGTGGTTGGTTTGTTTTCTGCTTTGCATATCTCTTCTACTCAGATACCTGGTAGCATGTAAATCAAACGACTTATCCTTTATACCATTTCATTATCATCAGTAGGACTGCTTTGCTGGGGTTGTGTGTGTGTGTGTGTGTGTGTGTGTGAGGTGAAGTCTTGCTTTGTCACCTAAGCTAGAGTGTTAGGATTACAGGCGTGAGCCGCTATGCCAGGACAGCTGTTTTCTTCTAGTATTATTTGCCGTCTGTCTGAACATCTTCCTTTAGTAATTCTTTTAGAGCAAGTCAGCTGACCTCAATTTGTTTCAAGTTTTCTTCACCTTAGGATGTTTTAATTTTACCTTTATTACTGAAGGATATTGTTACTGGGCAGAAAATTGTCTTGATGTTTCCCTTTTTCAGCATTTAAAAAATGCTATTCTACTTTCTCTTAGCTTCCCTGGTTTCTGATAAAAATCAGTCATTTCAATCACTGTTCTTCTATAAGTAATACATTGTTTTGTTCTGGTCACTTTCAAAATTTTCTTTTTCTTTTCAGCAGTTATGGAACTGTGGGAGGATTTCTTTGTTCATTCTGTTCGGAGTTCACTGAGCTTTTTGAATCTCTAGGTTTATGTCTTTACCAAATTTGGAAAATTTTCAACCATTATTTCTTCAGAATTTTTCTGTACCACATTCTTTACTCTCTTCTTTTTTTTTTTTTTTGAGTTGGAGTCTCACTCTGTCACCCAGGCTGGAGTGCAGTGTTGCGATCTTGGTTCATTGCAACCTCTGCCTCCCTGGTTCAAGTGATTCTCCTGCCTCAGCCTTTTAAAGTGCTGGGATTATGGGTGCCTGTTACCATGCCTGGCTAATTTTGTTAATTTTTAGTAGAGACAGGGTTTTACCACATTGACCAGGCTGGTCTTGAACTCCTGGCCTTAAGTATTTTGCCTGCTTGGGCCTCCCAAAGTGCTGGGTTACAGGTGTGAGCCACCACACTCGGCTTTTTTTTTTCTTCTTCTTTTTTTGATTTTGAGACTGAGTCTTGCTTTGTCAGCCAGGCTGGAGTGCGGTGGTGCAATCTTGGCTCACTGCAACCTCTGCCTCCCTGATTCAAGCTATTCTACTGCTTCAGCCTCCCAGAGTGCTGGGATTATGGGTGCCTGTTACCATGCTTGGCTAATATTGTTAATTTTTAGTAGAGACGGGGTTTTACCACATTGACCAGGCTGGTCTTGAACTCCTGACCTTAAGTATTCTGCCTGCCTGGGCCTCCCAAAGTGCTGGGTTACAGGTGTGAGCCACCACACCCGGCCCCCCCCCCCCTTTTTTTTTTTTTTAGGCTGAGTCTTGCTTTGTCACCCAGGCTGGAGTGCAATAATGTGATCTCAGCTCACTGCAGCCTCAGCCTCCCAAGTAGCTGGGATTACAAAGATGTGCCACCATGGCCAGCTAATTTTTGTGTTTTTATTAGAGGTGGGGTTTCACCATGTTGGCCAGGCTGGTCTCAAACCCCTGGCCTTAAGTGATCCGTCTCCCTCAGCCTCCTGAAGTGCTGGGATTACAGATGTGAGCCACCACGCCTGGCTCTTTACCCTCTTCTGGGGGTGACGACACAAATGACTTTTTATTCCACAGGTCTCTGAGGCTCTGTTTATTTTCCAATTTTTTTCACTATTGTTCTGGTTAGATAATTTCTATTGATCTGTCTTCAAGTTTCCTGACATTTGCATTTTGTTACTAAACCTATTCAGTGAAATGTTTTTGGTTATTTTATTTTTAGTTCTAAAATTCCTATTTAGCCCTTCTTTACATTTTTTTATTCTGAAACTTAAAACTTTCCTTTCATTTTAAGAGGGTTTGCCCTTACTTCTTGGAGCATTTTTATGCTCCGAGGATGTTGATATTTCTGTTTTATTGGCCAGTTGATCTGACTGGGTTAGGTCCAGCCAGCCTTGTGTGAACTGTGGTTACATTATCAGTTCATTTTTCAAAGCCTTTGCAGTGTTGCTCAGATCTGCCCCATGTATATGCCACCCAGTCACCAGTCTGGGACTGGTATAGTGGTGTTCTATTTGTAATTCGGTCGTCAGGGTTGGTGTGTGCTGTTGAGGATCACATCCATACCCGCTCACCTTGGGAGTGGACCCACAAGTTTATAAACAGCTTTAAGAGATTGCTTTAATGAGTTTCTCTCTTTCTGTGATCTCCCTGTGGTTTCTTGGGCTTCCCTTTTCCATTCCTGCAGCTCAAAGTGGGCTTTATCTTCCTGAAGTCAGGGCCAAAATGTGGGAGGAGAGAGAGAAATAAAGCAAGGGCTATTTGCCCCACTCTCTTGGAACTGCCATTCCTCCAGTCAGAGAAAAAGGATTCCCTCCCTCTGAATTTTAGGCTTCTGCCACCCACATTACCATCACCAGAGGATTGTGTGAGGACTGGGCATACAAGAATGGAGAAAAGGGGAAAAGAAGGCCGAGCGCTGTGGCTCATGCCTGTAATCCTAGCACTTTGGGAAGCTGAGGTGGGCGGATTGCCTGAGCTCAGGAGTTCATGACCAGCCTGGGCAACGCGGTGAAAACCTGTCTCACTAAAATGCAAAAAATTAGCCGGGCGCGGTGGCGGGCACCTGTAGTTCAAGCTAGTCAGGAGGCTGAGGCAGAAGTATTGCTTGAACCCGGGAGGCAGAGGTTGCAGTGAGCTGAGATTGTGCCACTGCGCTTCAGCCTGAGTGGCAGAGCGAGACTCTGTCTCTAAAAAAAAGGAAGAAAAACTGGATTTTTACGCTCTCTGGGTGTTAGGAGAGCTCTTTCCTGATCCTCAAGCCAGAACTAGAGATCTTGTGGAGCTCCCATTGTCTTGCTAATGCCCACTCAGGTTGTATTGAGTACAGATGGAGGAAAAAAAAAAATGGTAGGCTCACTGCTAGTGCTTCTAATTCCCCAGCCCACCTACCTCTAGTTACTTTTCATCTTTTGCAACCAGCTGCTGCCTGCTTTCTGCCCAGGTTTTGTAACTGTGTTCAGTGGGACAGAGAGAGTGGAATGTGCTTTACTCCATCTTATCTGGAATCTTTCTTAATATATTTTTTGTCACATTTGTGCATCTTTTATCCATCCTTCATTTTGTTTTATTTTATTTTTTGAGACAAGAGTCTCAGTCTTTTGCCCAGGCTGGAGTGTAGTGGTGTGATCTTGGCTCACTGCAACCTCCGCCTTCTGGGTTCAGGCAATTCTCCTGCCTCAGCTCCCAAGTTGTTGGGATTACCAGTACCCGCCACCATGCCTGGCTAATTTTTGCCTTTTTAGTAGAGACGAGGTTTTGCCATGTTGCCCAGGCTGGTCTCGAACTTCTGACCTCCAGTGATCCACTGGCCTCAGCCTCCCAAACTGCTGGGACTACAGGCCTGAGCCACCACGCCCAGCCCTATCCTTCATTTTAGACAGTTTAAGAGGTTTGTATTCAGCCAGATTTCCACATTGACTTGTTCATTTGTGTTGTGATGATTTTTAATGTTCAAGTCTTAGCACGCACAAACAATTATATAGAAACAAGTTGTTTACTTTGACTCCCAATATTAGTAAAAGGAGCTTTTGAGTCAGAGATCAGTAACTTGCCAGAGCCTGTTTGGAAATAAACCCTGAGGATTTCTCCTATCAGTGGTTGGTTATGCAATGTCTATGGCAAGCCCTAGAAGCTAAAAGACCAAACCTTAAAATGTTAGAAACAGAAAAGGCAGTTAATTATTACACATAATTTGTTATAAAAGGAACTATAACTTAGTAAAGCCAGATGATTTCTGGCCTTGACGGTTTAGGGTTTAGAGAAGATACTGTTGTGTACTGAAGCAGGGCTGTTTTCTTTCATATCCTTTAGCACAGGAAAGCAGAACTAGGGGTTTTTGCAAGATGAGAAAGCCCTGTTTTAACGTGTGTGTATAACATAGTAATAAAAGAAATGCATGTGAAAATAACAAATTAACATATTTGGCATATTGCCTTTGTCAAGATTAGTCTTTTTTGTCAAGTAACTAAGCCAAATTAAATCAGTAATTACAAAAAGTTTGTACACTGATTTAGTAATCTTGCTTTTATGATATATTCTAAAGAAGGAATTGGAAATGCAGAAAAATATTTGTGAAGTAGGATGTTCATTTTAGCGTAAATTAAAATTGGGGAAAGAAAGGGAAAACAATACAGATTCCATGCATAAGGCAAAAGTTCAATTGTGGGTTTATCCATGTGAGTAGACTATTATTTTGTCATTTAAAAATCATAGTTTAAGCTGGGTGCAGTGGCTCATGCCTGTAATCCCAGCACTTTGGGAGGCTGAGGTGGGCAGATCACCTGAGATCGGAAGTTCGAGACCAGCCTGACCAACATGGAGCAATCCCATCTCTACTAAAAATACAAAAAAATTAGCCAGGCATGGTGGCAAGCGCCTGTAATCCCAACTACTCGGGAGGCTGAGGCAGGAGAATCGCTTGAATCTGGGAGGCAGAGGTTGCGGTGAGATTGTGCCGTTGCACTCCAGCCTGGGCAACAAGAGCAAAACTCCATCTCTAAATAAATAAATAAATAAATAAATAAATAAAAGTTTCAAGCCAGGTGCAGTGGCACGCACCTGTAGACCCAGTTACTTGGGACCCTGAGACAAGATGATTGCTTGAGCCCAGGTTTTCCAGTCTAGCCTGGGAAACATAGTGAGACCCCGGTCTCTTAAAAAAAATCATATTTTCTTTTTTTTTTTTTTTTTTTTTTTTTTTTTTTTTTTTTTGAGACGGAGTCTCGCTCTGTCGCCCAGGCTGGAGTGCAGTGGCGCTATCTCGGCTCACTGCAAGCTCCGCCTCCCGGGTTTACGCCATTCTCCTGCCTCAGCCTCCTGAGTAGCTGGAACTACAGGCGCCTGCCACCTCGCCCGGCTAATTTTTTTTTTTTTGTATTTTTAGTAGAGACGGGGTTTCATTGTGTTAGCCAGGATGGTCTCGATCTCCTGACCTCATGATCCGCCCGTCTCGGCCTCCCAAAGTGCTGGGATTACAGGCTTGAGCCACCGCGCCCGGCCAAAAATCATATTTTCAAATAATATTTGGTGGCATGAGAATATGTTTGTAATAAAACATTACGTTTGTGAAAGCAGAATGTAAACAGTACACTAGTTGATTCTCACTGTTAAAGGGTCTTTACACACGCCTATACATGCAGATAGAAAACATGTCTGAAAGGGAAATGGTTTTGTTTTGTTTCATACTGTTTTTCTGAGACAGAGTCTCACTTTGTCACCGAGGCTGGAATGTAGTGGTGCTATCTCGGCTCACTGCACCCTCCACCTCCTGGGTTCAAGCAATCCTCCCACCTCAACCTCCCTGGTAGCTGGGGCTACAGGAGCCCGCCACCACGCCTGGGTAATTTTCGTATTTTTAGTAGAGATGGGGTTTTGGCATGTTGGTCAGGCTGGTCTCAAACTCCTGACCTCAAGTAATCCACCTGCTTCAGCCTCTCACACTGCTGGGATAACAAGCGTGAGCCACTGTGCCTGGCCTGAAAGGGAAATGTTGGTATTAATTTTGGTTGTCACTGCCCATTAGAATAATTTTCTTCTTTTAGTGTTTCTGTGTTTCTTAAATGTTATAAGCATATGTTACTTTTGATTCAGAAAAATGCTATTTTTAAAATAAACAAGACTGGGCATGGTGACTTTCACCAATCTATCTGAGACCAGAGGATCACTTGAAGCCAGGAGTTCAAAACCACTTTGGGCAACACAGTGAGACCCCCCACCTCTACAAAAAAAAAAAAATTTAAAAAGCCAGGCATGGTGGCGTACCCACACCTATAGTCCTAGGTACTAGGGAGTCTGAGGTGAGAGTATGGCTTGAGCCCAGTGGTTTGAGATTGCAGTGAGCTATGATCATGCCACTGTACCCCAGCCTGGGCGAACACAGTGAGACCCTATCTCAAAAAATAATAAATAAAAATTTGGGGGCTCATATAAGGTACAGTTAAAAAAAATTAAAATTAGGCCGGGCACGGTGGCACACGCCTGTAATCCCAGGACTATGGGAGGCTAAGGAGGGTGGATCACTTGAGATCAAGAGTTCAAGACCAGCCTGGCCAACATGGTGAAACCTCGTCTCTAATAAAAATACAAAAATTAGCTGGGCGTGGTGGTGGGTGCCTGTAATCCCAGCTATTCGGGAGGCTAAGGCAGGAGAATTGCTTGAATCTGGGAGGTGGAGGTTGTGGTGAGCTGAGACCATGCCACTGCACTCCAGCCTGGGCAACAGAGTGAGGCTTCATCTCCCAAAAATAAATAAATAAAATTAAAAAAAGAAATAAGAACATCTCCTTCTTCCCTTGCCAAAAACCAAGGTGAAAAGCATCTCTCAAGAAAGATGAGAATTTCAGTTATTTAATATTTATTCTGGTCCTTAATTTAAAGCTTAATATGGAATCCCAGCGTACATCTCCCACTGTTAATGTCTGTCTTGGCCAAGACAGACAAGTTTTAAAGAGTGAGATAAAATTTAGGCTAAAGTTGAAGTATTTGGAGGGAAATATACAAGTGTTCTCAGCTTACTTTTTTTGTTTTTTTGAGATGGAGTCTCGCTCTATTTCTCAGGCTGGAGTGCAGTGGCGCGATCTCAGCTCTCTACAACCTCTGCCTCCCAGGTTGAAGTGATTCTCCTGCCTCAGCCTCCTGAATAGCTGGAACTGCAGGCGTGTGTCACCACGCCCGGCTAATTTTTGTATTTTTAGTAGAGACGGGGTTTCACCATATTGGCCAGGCTGGTCTTGAACTCCTGACCTCATGATCTGCCCACCTTGGCGTCCCAAAGTGCTGGAATTACAGGCGTGTGTCACCACGCCTGACTTCTCAGTTTACTTTGATATGTATTAATAATAACAAAGACTAATGGATGAGGAGCTAGAAAGAAATTTTATAAACCAAGTACTGCAAAATATGAATGGTAGACTCTGGGTGATATATGAGTATATACTGTAAAATTTGTTAAATTTTGCTGTGTGTTTGAACATTTTTGTAACAAAACGTTGGAAAAGTTTTGCGGAAGAACACCAGAAACAACTTTGTTGTATTGGATAGTCAACTTAATTTAGAATATTCAAATGTTGGCCAGGCACGGTGGCTCGTGCCTGTAATCCCAGCACTTTGGGAGGCCAAGGCAGGCAGATCACCTCAGGTTGGGAGTTCAAGACCAGCCTGACCAACATGGAGAAACCCTATCTCTACTAAAAATACAAAATTAGCCAGGCGTGGTGGTGCATGTCTGTAATCCCAGCTACTTGGGAGGCTGAGGTGGGAGAATTGCTTGAATCCAGGAGGCAGAGGTTGTGGTGAGCCAAGATCACGCCATTGCACTCCATCCTGGGCAACAAGAGTGAAACTCCGTCTCAAAAAAAAAAAAAAAAAAAAGAATATTCAACTGTCCACGAAGTACCAGTATCTAGGTAAAGCCATTCTGTTGGCCTTTCCCAAGTTGTACTATTTTATAAAGTTGTTTTAAAGAGAGATGTGGGCCGGGCGTGGTGGTGCACATCTGTAATCTCAGCACTTTGGGAGCCTGAAGCAGGCGGATCACTTGAGGTCAGGAGTTTGAGACCAGCCTGGGCAATATGGCAAAACCCCATCTCTACTAAAAATACAAAAATTAGCCTAGCGTGGTGTCACACATGTGTGGTTCCACCTACTCAGGAGGCTTAAGCACAAGAATTGTTTGAACCCAGGAGGCAGAGGTTGCAGTGAGCTGAGATCACGCCACTGCACTCCAGTCTGGGCGACAAAGTGAGACCCCGTCTCAGAAAAAAAAAATTTGTACTTTTTAAGGGTTGTGGGACCTATTAATTATATTGAAATGCTTTCTTTTCTAGGTCATCCATGCCTGGCTTATTATATCATCTCTATTGTTGCTGTTCTTTTTTTCATTCATTTACTTGGGGTAAGTCGTGCAATTTTTGGTCTTTCTTTCAGAATTAACTACCTTTGTGCTCTGTAGCCATCACTTAAAGCCATGTACTTTGTTGAAGAATTACTCTGAAGTTTTAATTGTTTCCACATTTAGGTCATACTTGGTATATAAAAGACAAGTCAGTATTACTAATTGAGACATTCTTCTGTTGCTCCTTGCTTATAATAAGTAGAACTGAAAGAACTTAAGACTGCAGTTAATTCTAAGCCTTTTTGAAGATTATATATTCTTCTAGTAGAAGTCTGAATCAAAATGTTAAGAAAGGGTTTTAAGAATGTATAAAAACCAGAGTAATTGATTTTCATACTTCTGTATTTTTTTTCGGTGACTCTTTTTTCTTTCAAACGAAATCTTATATGAAATTTTCATATATAATACAGAAAAAAGTGGATCTGGTCTGTCAAAGAGAATAGTGAAGCTCAGAGATGTGCCAGCCTGGCCTTTTTCTCAGCTCAAGTGGCAGAATACAGTTTGTAAACAATTGCACTAGCTCTTAAATTCAAAGAGGCAGTAAAACTAATAAATAAATTGGAGAGTTATTTCTTTGGTAGAGGGTTAAAGGAAATACAAAAGAAGCAAATATTAGAATCTATGTGAAATGGATGATATTCTAGAAAAAAAATTATCAAAACTGACCCCTGAAGAGACAGAAAATTTAAACAGAGCAAAGAAGAAGTACAGAAAGTTACAAAGAAGTTTCCACCCCACCTGCACAAATAACAATAGTACCGGGCCCCAGTGGATTTATGGGGAAATTCTGTTAAACATTTATTTAAGGAATGGTAACTCTAATACTAGGTGTTCCAGAACATATAAAAAGAAAAAAGGTTCCAGATTAATTTTAATTAATTAATTAATTAAAGAAGCCAGCATAACATTGATAACTAAAGCCTTGCAAGTTACCAAGTAAAAGAAAACTATTGGTCAGTTATATTTATTGATCTCAAAAGAATAACAGAATTTTTTTTTTTTTTTTTTGAGACGGAGTCTCGCTCTGTCACCCAGGCTGGAGTGCAGTGGCCGGATCTCAGCTCACTACAAGCTCCGCCTCCCGGGTTTACGCCATTCTCCTGCCTCAGCCTCCCGAGTAGCTGGGACTACAGGCGTCCGCCACCTCGCCCGGCTGGTTTTTTGTACTTTTTAGTAGAGACGGGGTTTCACCGTGTTAGCCAGGATGGTCTCGATCTCCTGACCTCGTGATCTGCCCGTCTCGGCCTCCCAAAGTGCTGGGATTACAGGCTTGAGCCACCGCGCCCGGCCAAGAATAACAGAATATTAAGAGAATTCAGCAATAGATAAAAAGAATACTACTTTTTTTTGAGTCTCACTCTGTCGCCCAGGTTGGAGTGTAGTGGCATGATCTCAGCTCACTGCCATCCCCACCTCCTGGATTCAAGCGATTCTCCTGCCTCAATCCCCCAAGTAGCTGGGACTACAGGTGCGCACCACCACACCCAGCTAATTTTTGTATTTTTAGTAGGGACAGGGTTTCACCATGTTGGCAAGGATAGTCTTGACCTGCTGACCTCGTGATCCGCCCACCTTGGCCTCCCAAAGTGCTGGAATTACAGGCGTGAGCCACCGCACCCTGCCATAATAATACATTTGACCAAGCGGAGTTGGTTTGCAGAATGGAAGACTGCTTCATTATAAGTTGCCATATCACTAGATCACCATCTCTGTACTTGCTAAAAGGCATTGGATGATTCCACACGTGTTCTTGATCAAATTCCTTAATAAAACAAATAGATGGGGTCAGGTGTGGTGGCTCATGCTTATAATCTCAGTACTCTGGGAGGCTAAGGTAGGAAGATAGCTTGAGGTTGAGAGTTGGATACCAACATGTGCAACGTAACAAGACGTTGCCTCTACAAAAAATAAATTAGCCAATTGTGGTGTGTGCCTGTAGTTCTAGCTGCACGGGAGACTAAGGTGGGAGGATGGCTTGAGCCCAGGAATTCAAGCCTGTAGTGAGCTATGATTGCACCACTGCACTCCAGTCTCTAAAAATAAGTAAATAAATAAATCTCTAACATTATAAAATGTATGCATCTCATTCTAAAGGCCAATGTCATCCTCATAGGGAAACTAGAAGCTTGCCTACTAAGGTCAGGAATGAGATGGAGGTTTTCTTTTCTCCTCTTCTCTTCTCTTCTTTTTTTGTTTTTTTCTGAGACAGAATCTTATTCTGTCATCCAGGCTGGAGTGCAATGGTGTGGTCTCAGCTCACAGGAACCTCCGCCTCCCGGGTTCAAGCAATTCTTCTGCCTCAAGGCCTCCCAAGTAGCTGGGATTACAGGCGCCTGCCACCATGCCTGACTAATTTTTGTATTTTTAGTGGAGCAGAGGTTTCACCATGTTGGCCAGGCCTGTCTTGAACTCCTGACCTCAGGTGATCCGCCTGCCTGTGCCTCCCAAAATGCTGGGATTACAGGCGTGAGCCACTGTGCCTGGCTGAAATGAAAGTTTTCTTTATCACCAATTATCTAGCATTGCTCTGGAGGGACTATCAAACACAATTAAATAAGAGAAAGCAATAAGAACTATGTAATTTGGAAAAGAAGGTTAAATTACCAATATTTGGAGATAAAATGATTGTTTACTTTGTTTTAGAACTAACCGAAAACCAATTCAAATTACTCAGTAAGTTTGGTAAGGCAATTGATTACAAAATTAAACAAAAATACCCTGGCTGTGTGCCGTGGCTCATGCCTGTAATCCCAGCACTTTGGGAGGCTGAGGTGGGTGGATTACCTGAGGTCAGGAGTTGGAGACCAGCCTGGCCAACATAGTGAAACCCCACCTCTACTAAAAATACAAAAAATTAGCCAGGCGTGGTGGTGGGTGCCTGTAATCCCAGCTGCTTAGGAGGCTGAGGCAGGAGAATGGCGTGGAGGTTGCAGTGAGCCGAGATTGCACCATTGCACTCCATCCTGGGCAACGAGAGCGAAACTCCGTCTCAAAAAAGTAAAATAAAATGAAAACATATATCAATAACCTTCACATAAACAACTAGTTAGAAAACATAATAAAAGGACAGGTCCCATTTATGATAGCAGCAAAAAAGATGAAATATCTATAAGTAAACAAGAATTGTGCAAGCCCTGGACACTGGTGAAGCAGAGGTGCCAGCTGAGGTCCTGCCCCCAGCTCCCCTTAAGCTGAGCAGTGTGGAGAACATCTTGCACAGGCTGCTGACTGCCTTCCAAGAAGCCCTTGACCTTTACCATGTGTTGGTCTCCCGTGACCAGGTAGGCACTGAGCAGTAGCATGTGTAGACTGAGCTGACCTCTACCTTCCTTTGGATCCACAGCCAGTTGTAGGCCAACAACTGGGTGGATGGGTCTGATGTGGCTCCAGGCCCTCTCCAGCTCAGGTTACCCCTCCTTACATACATTGTACTCAGGCTGTGCAGAGGAAGGCAGGGGCACTGAGGGCCAGCAGTCCCTGTTCCTGCTTCTGAAGAAATAGATATTTTAAGTGAATAAAACTGAGGGCCAGCAGTCCCTGTTCCTGCTTCTGAAGAAATAGATATTTTAAGTGAATAAAGTGACAGCTTAGAGGAGTGAAAAAAAAGATAATATGCAAGATCTATTATTGAGAAATTTTAAGGCTGGGTGTGGTGGCTCACACTTGTAATCCCACCTATTTGGGAGGCCGAAGTGGGAGGATCCTTTGAGCCCAGGGGTTCTAGACCAGCCTGGGCAACATGGTGAAACTCCATCTCTACAAAACATACAAAACTTAGCCAGGCGTGGTGGTGCATGCCTATAGTCCCAGTTGCTTGGGAGGCTGAGGCAGGAGGATGACTTGAGCCAAGGACTTTGGGGCTGCAGTGAACTATGATTGTGCCCTCTATCCAGGGTGACAGACTTTGTCTCTATTAAAAAAATTAAAATATGCTATCATTTGTGTCAAGTAGAAAAGTATATGTATGATATGTATAGACTTTCTGGAAGGATGTACATGAAATTAGTAATAGTGCTTTCCAGCCAGGCACGGTGGCTCACACCTGTAATCTCAACATTTTTGGAGGTGGAGACAGGGATTGCTTGAGCCTAGGAGTTCATAGCCAGCCTGGGCAACATAGCAAGACCCCATCTCAAGAAAAAATAGTGCTTTCCTCTAGAGAGGGGAACCGTGGGACACAATGGGGAGAAAACCTACTTTTCAGTGTCTGTTGTGAATTTTATATCTTACTCATGTATTACCTAGGCAAAGAGTAATAAATAGGTTTTTTTGTTTGTTTTTGTTTTAGTTCGAGGATACCGGAAATGCTTAATATAAATATCTACATTGTCCAGAAATTTCAATGTTTATTCTATTTTGGAATTTCAAAGTGGGAGAGGAATCATCTTTCTGGACAGTACCTGAAACTCAAAGTTTATGCCTAAAGGCGTGCTTGCTTTCTCCTCAGTTACCTCAGGCGTCTTCTATAGTTGCAATCTCTTTGTTATTAGATGGTGGATTTTTCCTCCCCAAAATTAAAATAGCATTTTGTTCATTATAGAAATACTGAATAGTCACTTTTTTAAAAAAGACATTATGTAAGATGATAAAGAAGAAAAATGACCAGATTCCCACCACCTAAAGATAAGTCCTGTCATGCTTTCAGGAATTAATATATCAATTTCTCATCTACTCTTCTCTCACACTATTTTGCACAAATGGGATCATAAATGGGATCCTATATTGTGTATATATAAAAGTGTGTTTGTGTTTGTGTGTGTGTATGATGATTCTTCTCCCGCTTTGAAGGAGAAAGAAAGCACACCTTTAAGCATAAACTTTGGGTTTCAGATACTATCCGGAAAGATGATTTATCTCCTACTTTGAAATTCCAAAATACATACATATATATATATATTTCTTTTCTTTTCTTTTTTAGAGTTAGAGTCTTGTTCTGTTGCCCAGGCTGGAGTGCAGTAGTGTCATCATAGCTCACGCGGCCTCCAACTCCCAGGCTCAAGCTATCTTCCTGCCCCAGCCTCCTGAGTAGCTGGAACTGCAGGCATGTGCCATCACCTTTAGCTAATTTTAAAATGTTTTTGTAGTGGTAGGGTCTCACTGTGTTGCCCAGGCTGGTCTGGAATTCTTGGCCTCAAGTTCCTCCCACCTTAGCCTCTCAAAGTGCTGGGATTAGAGCGTAAGCCACTTTGCCTATCCTGCATATATCTATTTTTAATGACTGCTAAATCTCATTGTATGAAAATGTATGTCCTAGCTATAAAATTTTTTAGCACATGTTTAATTTTTTCTAATTTCAGATGTTTTAAACTAATATTTCCCAAAGTATAGTGTGGTATTTTAGGTATTATATGATCTTTTTTCCTTTTTGTAATTATTTTTATAGTTATGGCCTGTGCAGCTGATTTCCCATTTATATGAATGATACAGAGCTTCCTGTTAAGAAAAAGTTCAGCTTGGGAAAAAAAGTGAATTGTTCAACTTGAGGGAAAAAAGTGAATTAATTGGCCAGGCACCATGGCTCATGCTTGTAATCCCAGCACTTTGGGAAGCTGAGGCAGGTGGATTGCTTGAACCCAGGAGTTTTAGATCAACCTAGGCAAACATGGTGAAACCCTATCTCTACAAAAAACATTAGAAAAATTAGTTGGGCATGGTGGCACACACCTATTGTCCCAGCTACTTAGGAGGCTGAGCTGGGAGGACCACCTGATCTCCAGAGGTCAAGACTGCAGTGAGCCGTGATTGCACCACTTTACTCCAGCCTGGGCAACAAAATGAGACGCTGGCTCAAAAAAAAAAAAACCCAACCAAAAAAGAGTAAATTAATTTAAAAGAAAGTATTAAATAAATAATAGCACAGTTGATATAGGTTATGGTAAAATTATAAAGGTGGGATATGAATATCTAATGTTTGGGAGCCATCACATTATTCTAAATAATGTTTTTTTCTTTTTTTTTTTTTGAGACGGAGTCTCGCTCTGTCGCCCAGGCTGGAGTGCAGTGGCCGGATCGCAGCTCACTGCAAGCTCCGCCTCTGGGGTTCACACCATTCTCCTGCCTCAGCCTCCCTAGTTGCTGGGACTACAGGCGCCCGCCACCACGCCCGGCTAGTTTTTTGTATTTTTTAGTAGAGACGGGGTTTCACCGGGTTAGCCAGGTTGGTCTCGATCTCCTGACCTCGTGATCTGCCGGTCTCGGCCTCCCAAAGTGCTGGGATTATAGGCTTGAGCCACCGCGCCCGGCCTAAATAATGTTTTGATGAAAATAATTGTACATAAATCTTTTAAAATCTGTTTAATTTTTTTTCAGGGAAGTGTTTAAAACCTATAACGTTGCTGTGGACTACATTACTGTTGCACTCCTGATCTGGAATTTTGGTGTGGTGGGAATGATTTCCATTCACTGGAAAGGTCCACTTCGACTCCAGCAGGCATATCTCATTATGATTAGTGCCCTCATGGCCCTGGTGTTTATCAAGTACCTCCCTGAATGGACTGCGTGGCTCATCTTGGCTGTGATTTCAGTATATGGTAAAGCCCAAGACTGATAATTTGTTTGTCACAGGAATGCCCCACTGGAGTGTTTTCTTTCCTCGTCTCTTCATCTTGATTTAGAGAAAATGGTAAAATGTACATCGCATAGCTCTTCAGTAAATCATTAATTCGCTATAATAACTTTTTCATTTGAAGATTTCAGCTGGGCATGGTAGCTTACGCCTGTAATCTCAGTACTTTGGGAGGCCGAGGCGGGCAGATCACCTAAGCCCAGAGTTCAAGACCAGCCTGGGCAACATGGCAAAACCTCGTATCTACAGAAAATACAAAAATTAGCCAGGCTTGGTGGTGCACACCTGTAGTCCCAGCTACTTAGAAGGCTGAGGTGGGAGGATCGATTGAGCCCAGGAGGTCTAGGCTGCAGTGAGCCATGATTGCATCGCTGCATTCCAGCCTGAGTGACAGAACAAGACCTTGTCTCAAAAAAATTTTTGTTTTTTTTAAAGATTTTGAGGTTTTGACAAGCTGGCCAATATGGTGAAACCCTGTCTCTACTAAAAATACAAAAATTAGCTGGGTGTGGTGGCGTTCCCCTGTAATCCCAGCAACTTGAGAGGCGGAGGCAGGAGAATTGCTTGAACCCAGGAGGAGGAGGTTGCAGTGAGCCGATATGGTGCCACTGCACTCTAGCCTAGGTGACAGAGCAAGACTGTCTCAAAAAAAAAGCAAAAAAAAAAAAACAAACCAAAAAACACAGAGTGGTAGACACACAAAACGCTCAATTCATTTTTTAAATGTTTTTTTCCTTTATATGATACTGCATAAGCTTTTTTCTTTTTTTTTTTTTTTTTGAGACAAAGTCTTGCTGTGTCACCTAGGCTGGGGTGCAGTGGTGCAATCATAGCTCACTGCAACCTTGAACTCTCGGGCTCTTGCAATCCTCCCACTTCAGCCTCTCAAGTAGCTAGGACTACAGGTGTGCACCACCATGCCTGACTAACTTTTTTATTTTTTGTAGAGAGAAGGTCTCACTATATTGCCTAGGCTGGTCTTGAACTCTTGGGCTCAAGCAATCCTCCTGCTTTGGCTTCTCAAGGTATTGGGATTATAGGAGTGAGCCATTGCATCTGGCCTCAATTCACTTAAAATCAAAATTAGGTTACCTACTTTTATAAGGTAATGTATGGAATTATTATTTTAAAAATAAAACCAATTTGGACAGTGTGAGATACACATTCTACCACCAGTGTGACATGGGTCCTGAACAGTTAGAACATACTCTAACCTTTAACCCAGGCAGCTTTCAGGTACGTACTCTGGGGCTATTGCCCTGTTTGAAAGCCAAAAAGAGATGCATTTTCAGAGACTAATATGTGACCCCTTCTATCTTATAAGGCCATGGCCATACTCTTTTTTTTCTTTTTGTTTTTTTCTTCTAGAGATAGGATCCCTCTCTGTTATCCACGCTAGAGTACAGTGGCATGATCATGGCTTACTGCAGCCTCAAACTCCTGTCCTGGGCTCAAACAATCCTCCCACCTCAGCCTCCAAAGTAGATAGAACTACAGGCATGCACTACCATGCCTAATTAAAAAAAAAAAAAAATTTTTTTTTTCCGAAGATGAGATCTTACTGTGTTTCCCAGGCTTGTCTGGAACTCCTGGCCTCAAGGGATCCTCCCATCTCGGCCTTCCAAAGTGTTGGGATTACAAGCATGAGCCACCATACCTGGCCATACATTTTTTTTTTTTTTTGAGACGGAGTCTGGCTCTGTCGCGCCCAGGCTGGAGTGCAGTGGCGCAAACTCGGCTCACTGCAAGCTCCGCCTCCCAGGTTCATGCCATTCTTCTGCCTCAGCCTTCCGAGTAGCTGGGACTACAGGCGCCTGCAACCACGCCTGGCTAACTTTTTTGTATTTTTAGTGGAGACAGGGTTTCACTATGTTAGCCAGAATGGGTCTCGATCTCCTGACCTCATGATTCACGTGCCTCGGCCTCCCAAAGTGTTGGGATTACAGGCGTGAGCCACCGTGCCTGGCCTGGCCATACACTTTTATCACTATTTACATACTTACTAAAATGTTTGGTGGCCTGTAATAGGAAACATCATCCTCGTTTGATTGACGAAGAAGTCTGTGGAAATAGGATTGAACTGGTTCTGTTCTTGTATTTGAGTAATCAGTTGTGGAACTATAGAAGTCGTATACTCTCTCTGACTTTCATAATTACCTAATGTTGTATAGTACTTGATGGTTTGCAAAGTAACCATCTGTTCTTGCTTAGCTGTGAGTAAGAATGCCGGGTCTGGAGACAGAATGTCTGGGTTCATCACTTTTTTTTTGAGATGGAGTCTCACTTATCACCCAGGTTGGAGTGCAGTGGTGTGATCTCAGCTCACTACAACCTCTGCCTCCCAGGGTCAAGTGATTCTCCTGCCTCGGCCTCCCGAGTAGCTGGGACTACAAGTGTGCACCACCACGCCCAGCTAATTTTTGTATTTTTAGTAGAGACGGGGTTTTGCCATGTTGGCCAGGCTGGTCTCAAACTCCTGACCTCAAATGATCTGCCCGCCTCAGCCTCCCAAAGTGCTGGGATTACAGATGTAACCACTGCGCCTGGGCTACTCATCACTTGCTAGCTATTTGACCACACAAGTTACTCAACTCCTAAGTCAGTTATGAAGATTAAATTAAATGATCTATTTAATACAACAATACACTTAGAACAGTGTCTATCAGTAAATTTTTTCTGTTTTAAGAAACAGGATCTCACTGTGTCTCCCAGGCTGGAGTGAAGTGGCACGATTATAGCTCACTGTAGCTTCAGAAGCCTGGGCTCAAGCAGTCCTCCTGTCTCAGCCTCCCGAGTAGATAAGACTACAGGCACAGGTTGGTGTTGACCTCCTGGCCTCAAGCAGCCTCCCAAAGTGCTGAGGCGTGAGCCACTGTACCCAACCCAGTGTTACATTTTTATATAATCCTATGAAATATCAAGGTAGTTATTATCCCTGTTTTACTGCTAAGAAACTTGGAGTTTACAGAGGTAAATTATTTGCCCAAGCTTAAACTCTGATCTCGAATCTGAATCCCAAGTCCAATATTCTTTTCACTGTATTACAATATTTTTACCATCAGCCCTCCATTCTGTCTGCACATCATACAAATGAGTAGCTCTACAGAGCTTTGAATTCCTTTTAAACAAAAGAGATTTTTGTACCCAATGTTTAGAGTAGTGATTCTCGGCTCCATTTTTACAATGTTTCAAGATTTAATTTGTCACAAAAGTTCTGAAATTTTCAAAGCAAAAGCAATTTTAATTTAATTACTCTAAAAAATAAGCAGATTTGGCCGGGCGCGGTGGCTCAGGCCTGTAATCCCAGCACTTTGGGAGGCCGAGGAGGGCAGATCACCTGAGGTTAGGAGTTCGAGACCAGCCTGACCAACATGGAGAAACCCCATCTCTACTAAAAATACAAAATTAGCCGGGCTTGGTGGCTCATGCCTGTAATCCCAGCTACTCGGGAGGCTGAGGCAGGAGAATCGCTTGAACCCAGGAGGTGGAGGTTGCGGTGAGCGGAGATCATGCCACTGCACTCCAGCCTGGGGAACAAGAGTGAAACTCTGTCTCAAAACAAAACAAAAATAAACAGATTTATCATTTAGCAATTCTTTAAGGGAGAGTAAAGAATAAAACTGAAATAGTTGCGGAATGTGGCAGAGTCAAACAAGTTGAAAATCTCATTACTTTAGAGCAGGGCAGACTTCTCATGCAAACAAATTGAAGTAGAAGTGGTGAGAGTAGAGATTTCTGTGTGTGTGTTTTATTACTGTACTATCTTATGGTCCTCTGTATACTATATTATATTGTACATATATATATTATTATACAAAGAGACATGACCACTTCGAGGCATGAATTTTTTTTTTTTTTTTTGAGACAGGGTCTTACTCTGTCACCTAGGCTGGAGTGCAGTGGCGCCACCTTGGCTAACTGCAACCTCCACCTCCAGGGCTCAGGCAATCCTCCCACCTCAGCTTCCTGAGTAGCTGAGACTGTAGGCACCTGCCACCGTGAGCTGCTATTTTTTTGTATTTTTGGTAGAGATGGGGTTTTTCCATCTTGGCCAGGCTGATCTCAAACTCCTGAGCACAAGTAATCTGCTGCCTCAGCCTCCCCAAAGTGCTGGAATTACAAGCATAAGCTACTGTGCCCGGCAAGACATGAAATTTTTAAATTTAAATGCATCTAAGTGACAATAATGTCAACACAAGCTGTCAATTCTTCCTTTACAAAGTTTAGCTATACCTGTTTTATATTTTTAAGTGTTTAAAATTATTTCTATATTTTTATATTCTGAGGTTTTTTTTTTTTTTTTTGAGGTGGAATCTTGCTGTATTGCCCAGGCTGGAGTGCAGTGGCATGATCTTGGCTCACTGCAAGCTCCGCCTCCTGGGTTCACACTATTCTCCTGCCTCAGCCTCCCGAGTAGCTGGGACTACAGGCGCCCGCCACCACGCCCGGCTAATTTTTTGTATTTTTGGTTTTTTTTTTTGTTTGTTTTTTTGTTTTTGTTTTTGTTTTTTTTTTTTGAGACGGAGTCTCAAGCTGTTGCCCAGGCTGGAGTGCAGTGGCGCGATCTCGGCTCACTGCAAGCTCCGCCTCCTCGGTTCACGCCATTCTCCTGCCTCAGCCTCCTGAGTAGCTAGGACTACAGGCGCCCGCCACCGCGCCCGGCTAATTTTTTGTATTTTTAGTAGAGACGGGGTTTCACTGTGGTCTCAATCTCCTGACCTTGTGATCCGCCCGCCTCGGCCTCCCAAAGTGCTGGGATTACAGGCTTGAGCCACCGCGCCCGGCCTAATTTTTTGTATTTTTAGTAGAGACGGGGTTTCACTGTATTAGCCAGGTTGGTCTCGATCTCCTGACCTCATGATCCGCCCACCTCGGCCTCCCAAAGTGTTGGGATTACAGGCGTGAGCCACTGTGCCCAGCCTATATTCTGAATTTTCATGACAGAAAATGAAAGAAAAATTGCAGTTGATGGAAAGAAATGGTGGTATAAACAGGAATAACTTAGGCATATTGTTTCCTCTGATTTATTATTTTTGTAAAATAAGCTACTTTTCAGCACCACATATGTTCTGAGACCTGAATATTTAATGTGACCAAAGAGTAAAGAAGTAATAAACTTTATCTTGCAGAGAGTTATCATTTTGTTTTAAATTTACTGCCCTCTTATTTCAGGTATTTCTCAGTAGTACATAATACTGCTTTTAAAAAGGAGAAGAGATGAATTTCTTCTACTCTGCTCTTCATATTTTGAAAAGTTCAGTCAAATCCCCTGTATTAAATTCATCTCGGAGTAATCTTTTTATTTATAGTTCATATCTGTGATTAGTTTAGAAGTGACTTCTCCCGGATTCTGATCACTGTAGGTTGACAACTGCTTAAAATAGTCTATCTCATCATCATCTCTGCAGCTTTCCTTTAAACTGGGAAGACTTATTCCTATACCCCAGTAACGATACACTGTACACTAAGCAAATAGCAGTCAAACCCAAATGAAATTTACAGATGTTCTGCGTGGTTTTATATTGTTTAGGTTGTCCCCCCATCCCCACCAGTTCACCTGCTATTTATTTCATATTCATTCAACATCTTTTTGTGTAAAAAGAGACAAAAAACATTAAACCTTTTCCCTTCGTTAATTCCTCCCTAACACCGATTTACAAGTTTAGCCCATACATTTTATCAGATGTCTTTTCTGTTTTTCTTTTTCTAGATTTAGTGGCTGTTTTGTGTCCGAAAGGTCCACTTCGTATGCTGGTTGAGACAGCTCAGGAGAGAAATGAAACACTTTTTCCAGCTCTCATTTACTCCTGTAAGTATTTGAGAATGATATTGAAGTAGTAATCAGCGTAGAATTTATTGGAACTGAAGCACATGTAACTGTGGTTGTTTTCATGGTACTTGTTCTCATCTTAAATGCACAGCATTCCTGAAACTCCTGCAGATCTCTTTGTTTCCTTGCAGATGATTGTCTTCTACCTGATGTTGATTCAAGAGAGTTTGCAATATGAATAGAAAGAAAGGAAATATTTAGATGTTGGGGAACCAGCATTCCCATTTTAAAACCTGTTAGGAGTTATTGATTAGGGCAAGCTCAAGGTTTCCTTTGAGTGACTGGTTTAGATGTCTGTCTGCTGTTCAGTGATCACTGGGGAACGGAGATTGTTGAGCGGAAGGGTAATGTGAGCAGAGCTTTGCCTTCGTAAGCTGGCAGCACTGTGTGAGATGAATTGTTGGGTGGACACTGAGATCATGAGAAGCATACTAGACATAATTAAGATGATGCTGCCATGATCTAGGTGGAAATTAATGGGGTTTGAATTATGGTAGTGGCAGTAGCAATCAAGGGAAAGAGTTGAGAGGATTCAGAGGTAGAATCAATAGTTCTAGCAACTGAGGAGAGAAGTTGTAAGCTTGAAGGAAAGGTGATGAAGAAAAAATGCTTTCCTGTGTTTTCTTGTTGCTGTTGTTGAGACAGGGTCTCACTCCCACCCAGGCTGGAGTACAGTGGTGTGATCACGGCTCACTGCAGCCTTGACCTCCCAGGCTCAGGTGATCCACCCACCTCAGGCTCCCAAGTAGCTGTGACTACAGGCACACACTACCACGCCTGGCTAATTTTTTTGTATTTTATGTAGAGACGGTTTTGCCATGTTGCCCAGGCTGGTCTTGAACTCCTGGGCTTAAGCGATCCTCCTGCCTTGACCTCCCGAAGTGCTTGGGTTACAAGTATGAGCCACCATGCCTGGCCATGTTTTCTTGTGTGAGGAATCTGTTTAGTTTTAGATCTTTCTGTGGCTCATATCTAATTTAGTTGACAGTACCTGTGGGTCACTGAGGTAGACATTGCTAGCAGAAGTTTAGAAATGAAGTACTAGAGCTTCGGAAAAAGTTGATATTCGAGATAGAGACTTGAAGAACATTAGCAGAGAGGTGGTAGTTAAGCTCTGTGAACTGTCGAGCCATTCAAATAAAAGCAGAAGAGAAGAGGAAGACAAGGGTCAAACTTTGTCAACTACTATGTTTAGAGAATGAAACGAGAGGATACTACAGGAAGTAGAAGAAAATATTGGAAAATTGGGCAAGCCAGTATTTTTCACTTAACAGTATCATGACTGTTTTTTGATGTCAGCACATGAAATGGCTGCATAGTGTTCTCTTATGTAGATATTCAGTGGTGGGTATCCTCATTGATGGACGTTTAGATCATTTCAATTTATTTTCTATCACAGGCAGCACTTACAGAGGGCATCGATGAACTTACGAATATTATTATAAGATGTATTCTTAGAGTTGCTAAGTCAAAGGATGTGTGTATTTAAATTTTGATAGTTTGCCATATTACCTCATAAAAAAGCTATGCCAGTTTACATTCCCTTCAGTAAACGAAAGTACCAGTTTCCTTACGCCTTTGGTGTTTTGTTTTGGAGACTGAGTCTCGCTATGTCACGCAGGCTGGAGTGCAGTGGTGTGATCTCGGCTCATTGCAACCTCCGCTTCTCGGGTTCAAGCAGTTGTCCTGCCTCAGCCTCCGGAGTGGCTGGGATTACGGGCGTGTGCCACCATGCCCAGCTAATTTTTTGTATTTTTAGTAGAAACACGGTTTCACCATGTTGACCAGCCTGGGTCTCAAACTCCTGACTTGAGGTGATCCGCCCGTCTAGGCCTCCCAAAATGCTAGGATTACAGGTGTGAGCCACCATGCCTGGCCACCCCTTTGTTAATCCTTGCCTATGTCTGTGCATACATGCACATATGTATGTCTGAGAGAGAGATCTAACAGGCAAAAAAATAACATCTTGTTTTATTTTTTATTGTTTGTCTAATGCTTGGGTGATTATTTGAACTTTTTTTTCATGTGTTTCTTAGCTACAGATCTGAATTTATTTTGTAACGGGCTTGGTATAATCTTTTTCATATTTGTGAAATTAATCTTTTTTTTTTTTTTTTTTTTTTTTCTTCTGTGAGACAGAGTCTCTCCTTGTCAGCCAGGCTGGAGTACAGTGGTGCAATCTCAACTCACTGCAACCTGTCTCCCAGGTTCAAGCAATTCTCCTCCCTCAGCCTCTCAAGTAGCTGGAATTACAGGCACACGCCACCATGCCTGGCAAATTTTTGTATTTTTAGTAGAGATGGGATTTCACCATGTTGGCCAGCCTGGTCTCAAGCAATCCAACTGCCTCGGCCTCCCAAAGCATTAGGATTACAGGCGTGAGCCACTGCTCCCAGCCCTGTAAAATTAATCTTAATTATACAAGTAATACATTGTCCTTGAAAAAGGATAAAAATTACAGATAAAAATAAATTTCACAGTAACTGTCATCTCTAATCTTAATGCCTTATCAAGTACTTACCCCTGTTATCAGTTTGATGTATATCCTTGTAGATGTTTTTTGCCAATTTTTCTGTTGAGTAACTGGAAAAACAATTTCAAGGAGAAAGGCTGGGCGTGGTGGCTCACGTCTGTAATCCCAGCACTTTGGGAGGTCTAGGTGGGCGAATCACTTGAGATCAGGAATTCGAGACCAGCCTGGCCAACATGGTGAAACCCTGTCTTTGCTAAAAATATAAAAATCAGCTGGGTATAGTGGTGCACGCTTGTAATCCCAGTTACTTGGGAGGCTGAGGTGGGAAGATCACTTGAACCCAGGAGGCGGAGGTTACAGTGAGCCATGATTGTGCCACTGCACTCCAGCCTGGGTGACAGAGCAAGGCTTCAACCCCCCTCCAAAAAAAAGAGAATATCAAATGTTATAAAGAAGTCAAAGGTAATGAGGACTGTAAACCATACAGTATTTGCTCCCTAAGATGTCATTAGTGACATTGAAGAGAGCAGTTTCAGTAGAGTGATAGAACCAGAAGCAATACTCCAAAGGGAAGGTGCATATGTGTGCATGCATGTATCAGGGGTTTGCCAGTGCTGGCAGTGGAAGTGATAGTGTAGGGCAGAGAATGGGTGGTGAAGAAGGAGAGGTATAGTAAATGTCATGCACTACATCAAAGATTCCTGTCTTGTAGGCAGAGCAGGTGGTGACCTGATAGGAGAACAGGTTTCAGGAAAGGTGTTTCAAGGAGAGGGAAGATTCTTTTTTTTTTTTTTTTTTTTTTTGAGACGGAGTCTCGCTCTGTCGCCCAGGCTGGAGTATAGTGGCCCAGTCTCGGCTCACTGCAAGCTCTGCCTCCCCGGTTCACACCATTCTCCTGCCTCAGCCTCCCATGTAGCTGGGACTACAGGCGCCCGCCACCGTGCCCGGCTAATTTTTTGTACTTTTAGTAGAGATGGGGTTTCACCGTGTTAGTCAGGATGGTCTCGATCTCCTGATCTCATGATCCACCCTCCTCGGCCTTCCAAAGTACTGGGATTACAGGCATGAGCCACTGCACCTGGCCTGTTTTTTTTTGTTTTTTGGAAACAGAGTCTTTTGCTCTGTTGCTCGGGCTGGAGTGCAGTGGCGTGATCTTGGCTCACTGCAACCCCCGCCTCCTGGGTTCAAGCAATTGTCCTGTCTCAGCCTCCCGAGTAGCTGGGGTTATAAGCACCCACCTCCATATCCGTCTAATGTTTGTATTTTTAGTAGAGATGAGGTTTCGCCAGATTGGCCGGGCTGGCCTGGAACTCCCCACCTCAAGTGATCCACCTGCCTCGGCCTCCCAAAGTGCTGGGATTACAGACGTGAGCCACTGCACCCAACCTGTTTTATTTTATTTTTGAGGTGAGTCTTGCTCTGTCGCCCAGGCCGGAGTACAGTGGCGCAGTCTCGGCTCACTGTAACCTCCGTCTCCTGGGTTCAGGCAATTCTCCTGCCTCAGCCTCCCGAGTAGTTGAGATTACGAGCATGTGCCACTATGCCTGGCTAATTTTTTTTTCCATATTTTTAGTTGAGCCACAGGTTGGGAGAAGGGAAAATACATTCTACTAAAAGTGAGTCCATGTCAAGAGTATGAGTACAGGGATGGGTGAGGAATTATTACCAGACTTTCAGTCTGCCGTAACATTAAACATGTATGTTAATTTAATACTCAGAAGTATTTACTGTGTTTTAAAATATCTATCATATATAATATTTTTAAAACTCACATCTGTGCTCGCTTTAGCAGCACATAATACTAAAATTGGAATGATACAGAGATGATTAGCATGTGTTTCTTAAAAAGCTCTCAAGTCTATTTAATGACCACAGAACGTAAGACATTCTGAAATATTTTAGAAACAGTTCAACATACGTGGGAAAATAGGAGTATAAACCCTTACCTCCTGTGTAGATCAGGTAGGTTGAAGATTGCATCTGTTCTTTTGCAATAATAAATGTCTGGTGAAGATTTGAGGATTTTATAAATCATTGAGTTTGAGAGGTTTTGTTTTTTTTGTTTTTGAGATGGAGTTTCGCTCTTGTTGCCCAGGCTGAAGTGCAATGGCGCAATCTCGGCTCACTGCAACCTCCGCCTCCTGGGTTCAAGAGATTCTCCTGCCTCAGCCTCCTGAGTATCTGGGATTACAGACGCCTGCCACTAAGCCCGGCTAATTTTTTGTATTTTTAGTAGAGATGGGGTTTCACCATGTTGACCAGGCTGGTCTCAAACTCAGGACCTCAGGTTATCCACCTGCCTCAGCCTCCCAAAGTGCTGGGATTACAGGCATGAGCCACCGCACCCGGCCTTTATTTTGTTTTTTTAACAGAATGTAAGAATTTTTTCTTACATTTTTCTTACATTTTTTTCTTACATTCTGTTTTTTAACTGTAAAAAGCAGCAATGCCAATGAGTACTTTTTCCCTGAAGTGAATATAAGCATGAATATAAAAAGTTTTAAATCAGTCATCCTGGCTATTTGTTCTCTAAAAATCAATGAATATAATTCTTTTATGCATTTTAATACTGTCTCCCAGTTTAGGGTATTCAGTTTGCAAAATGCTCTTACTGACAGGAAATGTATGAGCATTTTTGTTTTTTACTTCTGTCTTTTGACAGAAAAATTATACACCTACTTTTTGAGCTAATTTATTCTTACCTAGTGGTCATTAGTAGAAGTGGTTCACTCTGAGAGCTTAACTAGAAGGGAAACTTAACAATTCCTTGAGGTAGATCATTTTACCTAAAGCTTTTTGATTTCATATCAGTTGGAGGAGGGTATATTATGTTAATTTTTAAATCTGCATATTTTCCAGCTGGGCGTGACTGTAATCCCAGGACTTTGGGAGGTAGAGGCAGGAGGATTGCTTGAGCTCAGGAGTTCAAGACCAGCCTAGGCTACATTAAAAAATTTTTTTTTCTTTTCTTTTCTTTTTCTTCTTTTTTTTTTTTTGAGACAGAGTGTTTTGCTCTCATTGCCCAGGCTGGAGTGCAATGGCGCGATCTCGGCTCACCACAGCCTCCGCCTCCCGGATTCAAGCAATTCTCCTGTCTCAGCCTCCGAAATTGCTGGGATTACAGACATGCACCACCACACCGGGCTAATTTTGTATTTTTAGTAAAGACAGGGTTTCTCCATGTTGGTCAGGCTGGTCTTGAACTCCTGACCTCAGGTGATCCACCCACCTCAGACTCCCAAAGTGCTGGAATTACAAGTATGAGCCATCGTGCCAGGCCTTTTTTTTTTTTTTTTTTTTTTTTAATTTAAACAAGAAATCTGCTTATTTTCCTGTTGATCTAAGGTGTTTGGTGTTGAGGTGAAAGGAAAAGTGATTTTTAAAAAATATTATTTTAGGACTATTTAACAAATGTACTATTTTATGATAATTAACATGGGGTTAGCAAACTATTGCTTGAAGCCAAATGTGGCCCATTGCCTGTTTTCTGTACAGCTTATAAGCTAAAAATGCTTTTTACATTTAAAAAAAAAATGAAAAAGGAAGAATATGTGATGCACAAAACCTGAAATGTTTACTCCCTGGCCATTTACAGAAAAAGTTAGCTGGCCATTGATTTTCATGATACTATTAACTCTTAAAACAAAGGGGCTTGTAGCTATATTTTTTCATACTTACATAAAGAATGAAAACCTAATAAATTGCTGGTGCCTTCATTTCCAAAAGGCTATAGAAATCCATAAACAGGCTGGGTGCAGTGGCTCATGCCTGTAATCCTAGCACTTTGGGAGGCTGAGGCGGGAGGATTGCTTGAGCCCAGGAGTTTGAGTCCAGCCTGGGCAACACAGTGAGACCCTGTTTTTAGAAAAAATGAAAATAAAAACTAATCCATAAACCTCATACTTGGTGGTTGCCCTTCAGTTTTTCTTCTTTAGATCTGGATTTAGTTAAACAGTGTATTGCCTGCCTGGTTTCTGTTAACTTTTGATCATTTGGTTGTGTTATCCTGTAATGAAACTCGGTTGACCTCAGAAATAACAAGGCGGTCGTTCAGCTTCTTTGTGTATTTCTTTCATAAGTTCTTCAAGAAGCCTAAGTATTAGAAACATGGATAAAATTATAGTGATAAAAAGCCAGAGAGACATAAATGCTAAGTATCTTGTTTAAAATTACTGTGACCAGATTGGACTCAGCTTGCTGCTGGCATTTGGTTCCCGCCATAGCCCCATATGTCATGTGTTTGTTTATATGTACTTTAGTGTTATTGTTGATGTATCTTCAGGATAAGTTCCAAAATGTAATATTGCTGGGTTAAAGGGTTAATGGACATGTAGTTTTATTAGATGTTACCAAATTTCCCACCAATGGGGATTATACTATTTTTCATTCCTGCCTGAAATAGAGAAGCACCATTTTAAAGTTTTCACGTTGTCTCTGAGCTAATATGTGGTAGAGATGCACATGTGTATATCTAGATCTAGATTAATATATTGATATACATGTGTTTTTGTAGAAGGGTCACAGAGGAGGCCACTTGACTATCCCTATTATGTTTATTGCTTTTAACGTTTTTTCTCACTTCAAGTTTAAAACATGGTTTAGCATCATTGAACGTTCTAAAAGTGAGACATATTATGAAGGAAATTTACTCTGTGCATCTTTTGAATTATAATCACCATCTGAGGCTTTTTGTCCTGGAATTTAGAACATTCAACTAGTCCAGCTATTGTTTCAGTGGAATCTTGCTGGCCTGAACAGTTTTCCTTCTGGTTACTTTTCACGGACTAAAAATGATGATGAAGAGTTTTGTGATAGCAGGTGCAGTTTGAGCACTACAGTAAACATTCAGTTTCAGAACTTTTTCTCTTATCTGCTAAAACCAAAGAGAACCTTTTATTATTTTTACTTCTGATTGTTGAACAGTCTTAAGGTAGCATTAGGAAGATTGGCGATTTGTGTGGAGAAATGATGGCCTGTGTGTTGTCTGTGCATACTTTGTGTATCCAGTGTTTACCTGGAATTTTGTCTTTCTCAACAGCAACAATGGTGTGGTTGGTGAATATGGCAGAAGGAGACCCGGAAGCTCAAAGGAGAGTATCCAAAAATTCCAAGTATAATGCAGAAAGTAGGTAACTTTTATTAGATAATATCTTGGTTTTTCAGGGTCACTGTTATCTTATAAGCTAACAGTATAGCAATGTTTTCATTATCTTTCTTTGATCATAGACTCCTTTGAGAATCTCTTGAAAACTATAGTAATGCCCAGTAAATACACAGATAAATATTTAAGGAGTTCATATACTCATAACCCAACAATACAGTCAAGGCACCCCTAGGTTAAGACACCTCCCATTAAATACAGAATACCAGCATGGAAAGGTTCAGGTTGAGGTTATGATTTTGTTTTTGTTTTTTGTTTGTTTTTTAGAAGTCATGATTTTAAAAAGAAAAAAAACTCTCTCCAAACATGTAAAAGTAAGAACCTCCTAAAAGATACAGACAATAAAGGAGATATAAGTAAACAAAAAAAAGCAAAATATAAACAACATAACAATAGGAACTTCTTGTCTAACATGGCCAGAGTAACTGAAATACGATTTGAGATGTGCTAATGTTTATACTGAGAAGATCAAATATTCTAGGTGGATATGACTTTTTAGAAGAGGATAAGAATGACTTGGGATGAGCTGGGTCCTGTTATGTAAGCCTGTAGTCCCAGCTACATGGCCAAGGCAAGAGGATCACTTGAGCCAAGGAGTTCCAGATTACCCTGGGCAACTTAGTGAGATCTTGCCTCAAAAATAATAATAATAATGAATAATAATAATGACTTAGGATGAGAGTGAAAAGTCCTTTAAGGATACTACAGAACATATTAAGGAGAACACAAGTTAGAAGTTGTTATTAGATGGAGTTGAGGGGGAGCTTTAATTCAATTTTCTGGAATGGAGGCTACCTTCCCACACACTAAAAAAAAAAAAAAAAAAAAAAAAAAAAGGATAAAAAAGGATTGAGGAATAATAGCACAATATAAACAGTTAAAAAAAAAGCTGCCGGGCGCGGTGGCTCACGCCTGTAATCCCAGCACTTTGGGAGGCCGAGGCGGGCGGATCACAAGGTCAGGAGATCGAGACCACGGTGAAACCCCGTCTCTACTAAAAATACAAAAAATTAGCCGGGCGCGGTTGTGGGCGCCTGTAGTCCCAGCTACTCGGGAGGCTGAGGCAGGAGAATGGCGTGAACCCGGGAGGCGGAGCTTGCAGTGAGCCGAGATCGCGCCACTGCACTCCAGCCTGGGCGACAGAGCGAGACTCCGTCTCAAAAAAAAAAAAAAAAAAAAAAAAAAAAAAAAAAAAAAAAAAGCTTACTTTTTGAAAGAAAAACAAAAAAGGGCTAACTTTTATGAGGAATCTGAAAAACAACAGGCAAAATAAATATTGGTGAGGGGAAAAAAGGCCTTAATTGAGGTGCTGTTTATCAGGAAAGGGAGAGTTTATGTTTTATAAAGCCAGGAAATCTACAGAGTTAACCTGTGTTAAGCTAAAGAAAATCTAATGGTTGTGAGCATGTAGGTATATATGTATGTATGAGTGAGTGAGTGATACAACAGAATTTCATTCCTTTTACAGATGTTGACTGAGCACCTGACTATGTGCTAGGCCCTCGGGATATAGCACTAAACAAGATTTCCCCTGCCCTTGTGGAGCTTATAGTCTATTTGGGGGGATAGATGGTCAACAAATTATTACATAAATAATTCATACAGTTGTGATAGGTACTGCAAAGAAGACGTATAAGTTGCTGTGAAAGTTTATATTAGTGGAATTTTACGTATCCTGGAAAGTCAAGGGTTGCTTCCCTGAGGAAGTGATAATAGGTGATGGCTTGCTGAAGGATGGAGGAAGAGCTTTCCAAGAGAGGGACAGCATGAGCAAGGGCTTTGAAATGGGAAGGCTGGATGAACTGCAGGCTTCCTCAGTGAGAGTGCTGCTGATATTTTGGGGGGCACAGTTCTTCATTGTGTGGGACTTCCCCTCACATTGCAAGATATTTAACATCCCTGGCCGCTCACCCACTAAATGCCAATAATGGCTTTGAGGCTTTGCGGTAATCAAAAACTCCTCCATCCTAGTTATTTCCAAACACTCCCCAGAAGGGAGGTGCTATCCCTAGTTAAATCACTGTGTTAACGGAACTAGAAGTTACATTGGAACAAAAGGGCATAGGGCTCCGAGAGGGATATCTGTGCAAGGAAAAAACAAACAAACAAACGAACTGAGAGATTATCTGATGTGGTTGAACTCTGTCAGAGCATTTCAGGATAAATTAGTCATAGATAATAATATAAAATTCATCAATGGAAAAAAATGAGGCAGTTTTCCAAGGAAAACAAAAACTTGTTCAAAAAAGCAAATGTAATTATAGTATATTCTGGCTGTAGCAAAGTAGTTTAGTTGTGAATATTATTTGCATAGTGAGAATATAAAACTGAATTTAATATAAGGTTATGGCACTGGGAAGACGGGAAGAGTTACATTTACGTGCAGAAGAGGATGAGACCTAATGCTTTATCTTCTCTATAGGAGGCGAATAAGTACCCCAAATTAAAACATCAAGTTATGGCACAATGAGCATACTACTTATAATTAATTATGGAGGTAAATACCAAAAGGAATGGCTAAAAGAGTTTAAAGTAGGAATGAGTATCAGAAGTGAGGAGGGAGGGGGCAGAAAAGGGACTGCTGTTTTCATTTATAAATCTTATTTTTTTTTTTTTTGAGACGGAGTCTTGCTCTGTCACCCAGGCTGGGGTGCAGTGGCCGGATCTCAGCTCACTGCAAGCTCCGCCTCCCAGGTTTACGCCATTCTCCTACCTCAGCCTCCCGAGTAGCTGGGACTACAGGCGCCCGCCAACCCGCCCGGCTAGTTTTTTTGCATTTTTTAGTAGAGACGGGGTTTCACCGTGTTAGCGAGGATGGTCTCGATCTCCTGACCTTGTGATCCGCCCGTCACGGCCTCCCAAAGTTCTGGGATTACAGGCTTGAGCCACCGCGCCCGGCCTATAAATCTTATTCTTTTTTTTTTTTTTTTTTTTTTGAGATGGAGTCTCACTCTGCCGCCCAGGCTGGAGTGCAGTGGCCGGATCTCAGCTCACTGCAAGCTCCGCCTCCCGGGCTCACGCCATTCTCCTGCCTCAGCCTCCCGAGTAGCTGGGACTACAGGCGCCCGCCACCGCGACCGGCTAGTTTTTTGTATTTTTTTTAGTAGAGACGGGGTTTCACCGTGTTAGCCAGGATGGTCTCGATCTCCTGACCTCGTGATCCGCCCATCTCGGCCTCCCAAAGTGCTGGGATTACTTTGGGCTTGAGCCACCGCGCCCGGCCAATCTTATTCTTACATTATTTCATCAACACCAAACCAGAGAAGACTCAGGTGTTTTGGAGACCTGGATAATAAAAAGAATACAAAACTACCAATACAAAATTGTGAGGGCTCTCCCAGAGGAAGCCATGCAAGGAAGGGCCCTGAAGCTCACAAGCTGTACTTATTCATGGCAAATCTACTTCTGTTCTGAACGTGTATTACTTTTATAAAAAATGAAGGAAGAATAAAAGTACTTTGAACTTCACTTAAATATTTTAATTATTTTTAATGTATGGAAGTTTTTTTTAAGACTGTCGTGCTCACCATTTTCAATGAGATTGATAGTCATTATAATGAAATGACTGGCCCATAAAGACATTCACTCCCCCTCCTTTCCCAATCCACCCTCCAGAATGAAGCCACTTTTATAACTTTGTCACCAAATCCAGGGATGAGTGCCAACAGTTAGGAAGCTTTCAGTTGCAAAGATAAAAAGCCCAACTCAGTTGCCTTAAGCAAAGAAGAAATGTATTCTTCACGTGACAGGAAGGCCTGAGGTGTAGGCATTTGAAATTTGTAAGGTTGGTTAATTTGGTGGCTCAGGAATGTTTTCAAGTAGCCCAACTTCCTACTCTACCATCACTAGTGTATAGGCTTGGTCTTCAGCCCACTGCTCCTGGTGGTCATGACAGCTGTAGTTCTAGGCATCATATCTAGATAAGGCAACATTCAGGCATAGAAGGGACTGTTTATTTTGTCCTTTAGTCTCTTAAAGAGTGAGAAAAATTTCCCCAGGAATCCCAGCGGACTTTGCTTCACCACTCATAGGTTCATACCAAGTTATAACCCCACAGCCTTAGAGCTTTTGTTAGGAAGAGGCTTGGTGGGATTACCATGCTTGGCTTGGATTGATCAGGATTTACCACCAGAGTCATGTGGGAGAGGGATGGGCCCCCAAACAATTCAGGATTCTGCCCTCAGGAAATAAGGGAGAAAATAGCTATTGGATAAACTACCAGCAGGCACTGCTACAGCCCATGCTTTGTGGTTTAAGGGCCAGCTAGTTACAATGACAGTTAGCTAGTTACTGGTTCCATGTAATTTTCGTAAAGGTATTAAATTTTTCTAAATATTAGAGCTGTAACTTTCACTTTCTCTTGAAGGCACAGAAAGGGAGTCACAAGACACGGTTGCAGAGAATGATGATGGCGGCTTCAGTGAGGAATGGGAAGCCCAGAGGGACAGTCATCTAGGGCCTCATCGCTCTACACCTGAGTCACGAGCTGCTGTCCAGGAACTTTCCAGCAGCATCCTTGCTGGTGAAGATCCAGAAGAAAGTATGTACATTCCTCTATGTTGCAAAGTCATGGATTCCTTTAGGTGGCTACATTATCAACCTTTTTGAGAATAAAATGAATTCAGAGTGTTACAGTCTAATTCTGTGTCACATGTAACTTTTATTTGGAAATATCATTAATAGTGCTTTTTTTTTTTTTTTTTTTTTTTTGGAAACAGTCTCTCTCTGTCACCAGGTTGGAGTGCAGTGGTGCGATCTTGGCTCACTGCAAGCTCCACCTCCTGGGTTCAAGCAATTCTCCTGCCTCAGCCTCCCCAAGTAGCTGGGACTATAGGCATGCGCCACCATGCCCGGATAATTTTTGTATTTTTAGTAGAGATGGGGTTTCACCATCTTGGCCAGGCTGGTCTTGAACTCCTGACATGGTGATCTGCCCGCCTTGGCCTCCCAAAGTGCTGGGATTACAGGCGTGAGCCACTGTGCCCGGCCAAAAAAAATTTTTTTAAATACCATTAAGAAGTGGAAAATAAGACCAGGTGTGGTGGCTCACGCCTGTAATCCCAGCACTTTGGGAGGCCGAGGCTGGTGGATCACCTGAGGTTTGGAGTTTGAGACCAGCCTGGCCAACATGGTGAAACCCCATATCTACTAAAAATACAAAATTAGCCGGGCGTGATGGTGCATGCCTGTAATCCCAGCTACTCAAGAGGCCGAGGCAGGAGAATTGCTTGAAACCGGGAGGTGGAGGTTGCAGTGAGCCAAGATCACTTAAAAAAAAAAAAAAAAAAAAAAGGAAAATAAGCTACCAGCTGAGAGAAAATATATGCAAATCATATTGAAGTCCCATTAAAGGACTTGTTTTTAGGATAAATAAAAGATGCTTACAACTTAATAAGACGATAGCCCAAATTTAAGATAGGGAAATGCTTTTTTTTTTTTTTTTTTTTTGAGACGGAGTCTCACTCTGTCGCCCAGGCTGTAGTGCAGTGGCTGGATCTCAGCTCACTGCAAGCTTCGCCTCCCGGGTTCACGCCATTCTCCTGCCTCAGCCTCCCCAGTAGCTGGGACTACAGGCGTCCGCCACATCGCCCAGCTAGTTTTTTTTTTTTTTTTAGTAGAGACGGGGTTTCACCATGTTAGCCAGGATGGTCTCGATCTCCTGACCTCGTGATCCACCCGTCTCGGCCTCCCAAAGTGCTGGGATTACAGGCTTGAGCCACTGCGCCCGGCCGGGAAATGCTTTGATTAGACATTTTACCAAAAGAGATACATAATGGCTAATAAGCACATGAAAAGATGCTCAGCATCATTAATCAGAGTAACTAGAATCAGAAAGGCTAACAATACCAAGTGCTGGTGAAGATGTGAGGAAACTGGAACTCTCAATTGTTGTTGGTGGAAATGCAGACTGGAACAGCCAGTTGGCAGTTTATTAAAAAGCTAAAAACCTAAACTTACATGGCCCAGCAATTGCACTCCCAGGAGTCTGCCCAACGGAAATGAAAACAATCTGTCCCCACAGAGACATGGACATAAATGTTAATAGCAGCATTGTTCAGAATAGCCCCAAATTGAAAACAATGCAGATGTCCATCAACTGGTAAATGGATAAGCAAACCATATAATGGAAAACCATTCAGCTTCCAATAACTTCCAAGAAACTGTAGACACATGCAGTATCATGGTTAAACCTCAGAAACATTATATTAAGTAAAATAGGCCAGGCGTGTATTGTATGAGATAAATCATAGCCTAATGAAGCTGTTTTTAAAAATAAGATGATAGGCTGGGCGCGGTGGCTCACGTCTGCAATCCCAGCACTTTGGGAGGCCAAGGTGGGTGGATCACGAAGTCAGGAGTTTGAGACCAGCCTGACCAACATGGTGAAACCCCGTCTCTATCAAAAATACAAAAATTAGCCAGGCATGGTGGCATGCGCCTGTAATCCCAGCTACTCAGGAGGCTAAGACAGGAAAGTCACTTGAACCTGGGAGGCAGAGTTTGCAGTGAGCCGAGATCATGCCACTGCACTCCAGCCTGGGCCAGAGAGCAAGACTCCATCTCAAAATATATATATATGCTAATTAATTAATAAGATGATAAAATGATGCCTATCTGAGAATTCTTATAAGAACTTCTTAGTACAAGTGCTGGGTATAAACTATATATTCAATAGATGACGATTATTACTTATTATTGTTATTGATAAATAACAGCAGCATCTACAGTTAAGACTCCAGAGTCAGTCACATAGAATCTGGAACTCCTGTTGTAGAAAACAAAAAAAGAAAGACACAGCTGAAGCCTAATTTTGTATATCATTTACTGACTTCTCTCATTCATTGTGGGGTTGAGTAGGGCAGTGATATTTTTGAATTGTGAAATCATAGCAAAGAGTGACCAACTTTTTTATACTTGTAATCTTTCCTTTTTAGGGGGAGTAAAACTTGGATTGGGAGATTTCATTTTCTACAGTGTTCTGGTTGGTAAAGCCTCAGCAACAGCCAGTGGAGACTGGAACACAACCATAGCCTGTTTTGTAGCCATATTAATTGTAAGTATACACTAATAAGAATGTGTCAGAACTCTTAATGTCAAAACTTTGATTACACAGTCCCTTTAAGGCAGTTCTGTTTTAACCCCAGGTGGGTTAAATATTCCACCTATCTGAGGAGCTTTTTGATCATTGGACCTCACCTTAGTAGTTCTCTACCCTGGTCACTTATTAGAATCACTTGGGAGCTCTTAAAACTGTAAGCTCTGCCCTGAGATATTCTTATTTAATTTAATTGTGTAGTTTTTTAAAGTTTCCCAGGAAATTCTGGTATTTCTGTTTGGGAACCGCTGCCTCAAGCCTAGCAGCACAGATATGTAGCAAATTAGCTCTGTAAGGTCGGTCTTACAGGGATAAACAGATCGTCCCTTAGTCCCCAGACTTAGTCACTGAGAGTTTGGTGGTGGTTTTGCATTTAATGACACAGCCTGTAGCATACAGTGTTACTTAAGACATCAAGCATCTAGTGAGAGGAGCTAGTGCCATGCATGATCCCACATAGATCTTGCTCATAGTGCTACAGCATGAACCCTGAAGCTTTCAAAACTATGATTTTTTTTTTTTTTTTTGAGACGGAGTCTCTGTTGCTCAGGCTGGAGTTGAGTGGTGCAATCTCGACTCACTGCAACCTCCGCCTCCTAGCCTTAATTCTCTGCCTCAGCCTCCCGAGTAGCTGGGATTACAGGCGGCTACCACCATGCCTGGCTAATTTTTGTATTTTTAGTAGAGACAGTGTTTCACCGTGTTGGCCAGGCTGGTCTTGAACTCCTGACCTGAAGTGATGTGCCTGCCTCGGCCTCCCAAAGTACTGGGATTACAGGCGTGAACCACTGCACCTGGCCTTTTTTTTTTTTTTTTTTTTTTTTTTTTTTTGAGACAGAGTCTTGCTCTGTCGCCCAAACTACAGTGCGGTGACATTAGCTCACTGCAACCTCTGCTTCCTAGGTTCAAGCAATCCTCCTGTCTCAGCCTCCCAAGTAGCTGGAATAACATAAATGCACCACCATGCCTGGCTAACTTTTGTATTTTTTTTTTTTATTTTTTGAGACGGAGTCTCGCTGTGTCGCCCAGGCTGGAATGCAGTGGCGCGATCTCCACTCACTGCAAGCTCTGCCTCCCGGGTTCACGCCATTCTCCTGCCTCAGCCTCCCGAGTAGCTGGGACTACAGGTGCCCGCCACTGCGCCTGGCTAATTTTTGTATTTTTAGTAGAGACGGGGTTTCGCCGTGTTAGCCAGGGTGGTCTCGATCTCCCGACCTCGTGATCCGCCAGTCTCGGCCTCCCAAAGTGCTGGGATTACAGGCGTGAGCCACCACGCCTGGCCTAATTTTTGTATTTTTAGTAGAGATGGGGTTTTGCCACATTGCCCAGACTGGTCTCAAACTTCTGACCTCAAGTGATTTGCCTGCCTCAGCCGCCTAAAGTGCTGGGATTGCAGGCATGAGCCACTGTGTGCAACCTAAAAACTATGATTTAAGTAAACAACCCATAAAATATTTCTGACTGCTATTTTTACTAAAGATTTTTACTAAAGATATCTTGGCCGGGTGAAGACTTTCTAGTGTTTCTGTAACTAGGGTAAAAAATGAACTCTATTACATGGCTGCTCTGTGTTTACACGAAAGCAGTATACTCCTCATAAATAAACTTTTAGTTTATTTTATTTTTTAAACACTGCAGCCTCGACATGCTTCATGGAGGGGCCTGCGTGGGAAGAATGCTCCCGCTCAGCATAAAGAATGCTCTTCACCTCTGCGTTTTTAACTAGCCAAACTAAAATCACAGAGGCCAACACAGTATTTAAGATAGAAATTTCTGTGTCTTTTAACTTTTTTTTTTTTTTTTTTGAGACAGAGTCTCACTCTGTCGCCCAGGCTGAAGTGCAGTGGCCGGATCTCAGCTCACTGCAAGCTCTGCCTCCTGGGTTTACGCCATTCTTCTGCCTCAGCCTCCCGAGTAGCTGGGACTACAGGCCCCCGCCACCTCGCCCGGCTAGTTTTTTGTTGGTTTTTTTTGTATTTTTTAGTAGAGACGGGGTTTCACTCTGTTAGCCAGGATGGTCTCGATCTCCTGACCTCGTGATCCGCCCGTCTCGCCTCCCAAAGTGCTGGGATTACAGGCTTGAGCCACCACGCCCAGCCTTAACTTTTTTCCAAAATAGTTTTACTTATTTTCAGATTCTATTTCTTTCCTAGAATTAGGGGATAAAATAACAATGTGTGCATAGTGAACCCTATGAAACAAACAAAAGCTAGGTTTTTTCATAGCTCTTCTTCCAGATTGAATGAAACATCTGTTCTAAAATTTAACCCCAAAGGAAAATATTCAGTTAACTATGTTAAAAACCAAGACTTGTGATTGAGTTTTGCCTGAAAATGGTTTCATAATTATGTGTGAATGTGTGTCTTTCCCATCTTCTCCACAGGGTTTGTGCCTTACATTATTACTCCTCGCCATTTTCAAGAAAGCATTGCCAGCTCTTCCAATCTCCATCACCTTTGGGCTTGTTTTCTACTTTGCCACAGATTATCTTGTACAGCCTTTTATGGACCAATTAGCATTCCATCAATTTTATATCTAGCATATTTGCCGTTAGAATCCCATGAATGTTTCTCCTTTGACTATAACAAAATCTGGGGAGGACAAAGGTGATTTTCCTGTGTCCACATCTAACAAAGTCAAGATTCCTGGCTGGACTTCTACAGCTTCCTTCCAAGTCTTCCTGACCACCTGCACTATTGGACTTTGGAAGGAGGTGCCTATAGAAAACGATTTTGAACATACTTCATCGCAGTGGACTATGTCCCTCGGTGCAGAAACTACCAGATTTGAGGGACGAGGTCAAGGAGACATGATGGGCCCGGAAGTTGCTGTGCCCCGTCAGCAGCTTGATGCTTGGTCACAGGATGATTTCGCCGACACTGCGGACTCTCAGGACTACCGTTACCAAGAGGTTAGGTGAAGTGGTTTAAACCAAACGGAACTCTTCATCTTAAACTACACGTTGAAAATCATCCCAATAATTCTGTATTAACTGAATTCTGAACTTTTCAGGAGGTACTGTGAGGAAGAGCAGGCACCAGCAGCAGAATGGAGAGGTGGGCAGGGGCTCCAGCTTCCCTTTGATTTTTTGCTGCAGACTCATCCTTTTTAAATGAGACTTGTTTTCCCCCGTCTTTGAGTCAGGTCAAATGTGTAGATTGACTTTGGCAATTCTTCTCAAGCACTGACACTCATTACCATCTGTGATTGTCATTTCTTCCCAAGGCCAGTCTGAACGTGAGGTTGCTTTATCCTAAAACTTTTAACCTCAGGTTCCAAATTCAGTAAATTTTGGAAATAATACAACTATTTCTCATCAATTCTCTATCATCTTGAAGTCAAATTTGGATTTTCCACCAAATTCTGAATTTGTAGACATACTTGTAGGCTCACTTGCCCCAGATGCCTCCTCTGTCCTCATTCTTCTCTCACCCCCACACAAGCCGTCCTTTTCTACAGTCAGTAAGGCAGCTCTGTCGTGGTAGCAGATGGTCCCATTATTCTAGGGTTTTACTCTTTGTATGATGAAAAGAATGTGTTATGAATTGGTGCTGTCAGCCCTGCTGTCAGACCTTCTTCCACAGCAAATGAGATGTATGCCCAAAGACAGTAGAATTAAAGAAGAGTAAAATGGCTGTTGAAGCACTTTCTGTCCTGGTTTTTTGTTTTTGTTTTTGCTACACAGTAGGTCAGAATTCGAACTAATAGCCAAAAGCTGGTGGTTGATGAATTATGAACTAGTTGTATCAACAGAAAGCAAGAGTTTGGGGAAAGCCATATTTAATTTGGTGAACTGTGGGAGAACCTGGTGGCAGAAGGAGAACCAACTGCCGAGGGGAAAGAGAAGGGGCCTCCAGCAGCGAAGGGGATACAGTGAGCTAATGATGTCAAGGGGGAGTGTCAGGTTATTCTCATCAGCTCCACAATGGGTGCTTTGTGATCTCTGCCCGTGTTACCTTTCCTCTCAATGTACCTTTGTGTGAACTGGGCAGTGGAGGTGCCTGCTGCACTTACCATGGAGTTCAGGCTCTGGGCAGCTCAGTCAGGCAAAACACACAAACAGCCATCAGCCTGTGGGCCCAGGGCACCTCTGGACCAAGCTTTGTGGGGCAAAACCTTCTTCACCACAGAGGGCCCGTAGCCATGCTGATCAGACCATAAGCATTTATGAGAAACTTAGTTTCCTCCTGTGGCTGAGGAGGGGCCAGCTTTTTCCTCTTTTGCCTGCTGTTCTCCCTCCCAATCTATGATATGATGTGACCTGGTTTGGGGTTCTCTTTGGCGTTTAGAATATTTGTTTTCTGTCCCAGGATATTTCTTATAAGAACCTAACTTCAAGAGTAGTGTGCGAGTACTGATCTGAGTTTAAATTAAAATTGGCTTATATTAGGCAGTCAAAGACAGGAAAAATAAGAGCTATGCAAAGAAAAGGGGATTTAAAGTAGTAGGTTCTGTCATCTCAATTCATTTTTTTCCATGAAACCCCCTTCTTCCAAGATTCATTCCTTCTCTCAGACATGTGCCAGCATGGGTATTATCGTTGAGAAAGCACAGCTACAGCAAAGCCACCCGAATAGCAATTTGTGATTGGAAGCATTCTTGAGGGATCCCTCATCTAGAGTAGTTTACTTGTGTAAGGATCCCAAATGTGTTGCACCTTTCATGATAAGTTTCTTCTCTGAAGAGGGTACGTGGGGTGTGTGTATTTAAATCCATTCGTGTGTATTACTGATTGTCTTTGTAGAAAGATGGCAGTTATTCTGTCTCTTTCTCCAAGTTTGAGCCACTTCTCAGCCACATGATAAGCCAGTGTACAGAGAACCTATCTTTCCTTTTTTTTTTTTGTTTTTAAGGACAGGATTTTGCTGTGTTGCCCAGGCTAGACTTGAACTCCTGGGCTCAAGTAATCTACCTCAGCCTTCTGAGTAGCTGAGACTACAGCCCATCTTATTTCTTTAAATCATTCATCTTAGGCAGAGAACTTTTCCGTCAAACATTCTTTTTAGAATTAGTTCAGTCGTTCCTAAAACATCCAAATGCTAGTCTTCCACCATGAAAAATAGATTGTCACTGGAAAGAACAGTAGCAATTTCCATAAGGATGTGCCTTCACTCACATGGGACAGGCGGTGGTTATGGAGTCGGGCAAAACCAGCAATAGAGTATGACCAGCCAAGCCAATCTGCCTAATAAAAAGAAGGAAGACAGTAAGGTAGCCACTAAGAGTCTGAGTCTGACTGGGCTACCGAATAAAGGGTATTTATGTACCGAATGTCATTACATGCCTATGGGAATACCAGTCATATTTGGAAGATTTGCAGATTTTTCTTCAGAGAGGAAAGGCTCACTTTCCTGTTTTTGATTCTCACTAGGTTAGTGTGTGTTCCTAGAATCACAGCTCTGACTCCAAATGACTAAATTTCTCAATCAGAAAAAATAGAAGCTTTCTAAGCAACTTGGAAGAAAACAGTCATAAGTAAGCAATTTGTTGATTTTACTACAGAAGCAACAACTGAAGAGGCAATGTTTTTACTTTTCGGCTCCAGGATTCCCATATTGTAGTCTCTCTACTTTTAAAAACCCTCCTTTTGCAATAGATGCCCAACCAGATGATGTTTATTACTTCTTCTTTGGCCTCAAACAGTGTAGGTATTCTTGATATAATTTGTAGAATGTGAAATGTAAGTTTAACTACCAAATAAGGTCTCCCAGGGTTAGAGTACGGCAGGAAGCCTTTAATCCCAACCCCCAAGGCTTTGTATATTTGATCATTTGTGATCTAACCCTGAAAGAAAAAGAGCTCAGAAACCACTATGAAAAGATTTGTTCAGTGTTTTCTGTGATTACCAGGTTCTGGAGTCTAAGAATGTAAAGATGAATCAGATAAATTCTCAGAATGTAGTTAATAATCTCTTGTTTTCTGGTATGTGCCATCTTTCTTTAACTTCTCTAAAATATTGGATATTTGTCAATAACCACTTTTAACAGTTACCTTTACTGAGGGCTTATACATTGATGTTATGAAAGTGACTTGATTCAGAAGCCAATCCATTCAGTAAAGTACTCATTTTTCTCTAAATTTGCTGTTAGACATAAGGAACGGTTTGACCTGCCCTTCTCCTCACCTCCAAGGGTATTCTGAACATTGAATTTGGAAAGAGACCTGCAAATTGTACATTTGGTTTTGCCCTTGGGATGGAAACTATCATATAATCATTAGTTTGAGCCTAGAAGTGATCCTTATGATCCTCTCACCTCTTTAAATTCCCACAACACAGGAGATTAAAACCAGAGGTTTCAGCTCTTCATAGTGCTTTCTGAAATTGCTGGCCAGAGTGTACCAACAAGGCTGTCATTGGGCTCAGAGCTCAGAGTCATCTGCATGTGATCATCTCCACAGTCCTCTCCTCTAACGGGAAACACCTCAGATTTGCATATAAAAAAGCACCCTGGTGCTGAAATGAACCCCTTTCTTGAACATCAAAGCTGTCTCCCACAGCCTTGGGCAGCAGGGTGCCTCTTAGTGGATGCTGGGTCCACCCTGGGCCCCGACATGTGGTGGCAGCATTTCCAGCTGGTCTGCGTAGCAGGGACGATTTCCCAGAAAGCAGTTTTCCTTTTGAAATACGTAATTGTTGAAACGAGGCAGTTTCAAAATCAACTGCTTATAGTAGCACGTACAGGATTGTCTTGTTCATGGTGCCCTTGGAGGTGCTGGGATGAGGGTTTCAGCGGGATCATTTGCTCTCACATGTTGTCTGGCTTCTGCTTCTCTGGACACTGCTTTGCACTTAATTCAGACAGACTATGAATACACCTTTTTTATAAATACCTTTCAAATTCTTGGTAAGATATAATTTTGATAGCTGATTGCAGATTTTCTGTATTTGTCAGATCAATAAAGACCGCATGAATCCAGCTGTGCTAGTTTTCTTACATGAAAGTATCATAATGTATAACTGTAACTCGGAGAACTGTCTAGCACTTACCAAGAAACAGTTTAGAATACAAAAATTAGCTGGGCATGGTGGCGGGCACCTGTAGTCCCAGTTACTCGAGAGACTGAGGCACGAGAATCGCTTGAACCCGGGAGGCAGAGGTTGCAGTGAGCCGAGATCTCACCACTGCACTCCAGCCTGGGCGACAGAGCGAGACTCTGTCTCAAAAAAAAAAAAAAAAAAAAAAGAAACAAATGCATTGTTTCTATTCTTAACTCATAAGAAAGTGGTATGGATTATAGCATGCCACACCTCTGAAGAGTGCAATATTAAACCTGTTTATAAAAACCTCAAAGCAGCTGTCCCTTACATTCTGAAAGATACTTTTTCTAACAACTTTCACACTCATGTAAATATGTCAGAACAAACTATAAACTTACAAGACATGTATGTTGTACAATGCAGATATGTGTGGGAGGATTATTTTTTAAAGAAATTATGTAGGTCACACTAATGAGAAAAAGCAGCATTACTTTTATTGACTTGGTAGAGCATAGAATGTCCTCTCCATCCCCAAACTTGATAAAACCTTTTGTTTCTAAACAGTAAGTAACATAGAATGTTGGAAATGATCAGAAATGTGTTTATGGCAGAAAAGCCACAGTTGGCCATGGTCTTCAGAAGGGGCAGATAAGAGATTGATGTGTTCCCGGCTACGTCTGCTAAGGGCCTCAGGAAGCAGGAAATGTTTATTCCCTCCTTTGAGAATTGGAGGCATCATTCGTTTTCATGGGTCTTTTAGGCAGTGTCTGTGGAGACTCCTACAGAGGCATCAGGACTTGGGGGAGGTTTCTGATTTTTAGGGGCCCAGACAGTGGTGTTTTTGATGAGAATGAGGAGGGACTTTGAGCAGGGTTGAGAAGCGAGGATAACAAGGCTGGGTTTCCTGTGTCTCTGGGTAAGTTCCGTAGCTTTCCGTCAGCCATGCCGCACCTTCTCCCTGGAGACCCCTTCTGTGTGCGGTGTGGAGAACAGCTTAGGATCCGGTTAAAAGTGAAATGACAGCATACTCGAGTACAACGAGTGTAATGTTGACTTGTCATTCGAGTAAGAATGCAGAGTAAAGGAGAGATCCACAAAAGCAGGGGTTTAAAATCAGAAATTTCTCAGAAGGTTTTTTGTTGTTTTGGAGACAAGGTCTGGCTCTGTTGCCCAGGTTGGAGTGTAGTAGCATGATCATGGCTCACTGCATTGTTGAACTCCTGGGTTCAAATGATCCCCCAACTTCAGCCTCCTGAGTAGCTGGAACTACAGGTGTACACCTCCATGCCTGGCTAGTTATTTTTTATTTTGTGTAGAGACTGGGTCTTGCTTTGTTGTCCAGGCTGGTCTTGAACTGCTGGGCTCGAGTGATCCTCTCAGCTCAGCGTCTCCAAGTGCTGAGATTATAAGAGTGAGCCACTGTGCCAGGCCAGAAATAAAGTTTTGAACTGAGTTTGGAAAGAGGGGAAAAGCCTGAATTGGCCAAGAAGGCAAAGGACATATACTGTACTAAAAATCAGGAAGACAGAAGTATTTGGGAGACACCTATGGATAATCGGTTTTTGAATAAAGGTGATGATTTATTCAGAGGAAAATTCAGTTAGCTAACCAAATCTGTTTTCATATTTACTTAGAATATATCTCCTTCAGCACATGACTTGTGGCGACCTAGAGGATGATGACCTAATCTACCACAGGGGTCTTTCAACATGTAAAGTGTCCCATGCTTGGAGAAGGTTGACTTGCTCGCATGGACTGTCCTCTGCCTGGTATGCCACGCCCTTCAAAGGGAGAGACAGGAAAAGCCTCAAGAACCAGATTTGTTTCAAGTCCTAATTGTTGGCAGAAAGGGAGACATGCTCTTGCTGCCTCTGTTTCTTCTACCTTTTTTTTTTTTTTTTTTTTTGAGATGGAGTCTTGCTCTGTTGCTCAGGCTGGAGTGCTGCGATCTCGGCTCACTGCAGCCTCTGCCTCTTGGGTTCCAGCAATTCTCCTGCCTCAGCCTTCTGGGTAGCTGGGATTACACCGCGCCCTGCTAATGTTTTTTGTTTTTTGTTTTTTTTTATGTATTTTTAGTAGAGATGGGGTTTCACCATGTTGGCCAGACTGGTCTCGAACTCCTGACCTTAGGTGATCTGCCTGCCTCGGCCTCTCAAAGTGCTGGGATTACAGGCATGAGCCACCATGCCTGGCCTGCTTTTTTTTTTTTTTTTTTTTTTAATAGCATAGGATTTGATATAGACTATACATAACCCAAGGTCAATTTCTCGTGCATAAGAGGAAAGGATTTTCTTATCCTTATGGAGTAAACCTATAGCATACCTCAAGGTGGACCTGTAGGCGAAAGTCTGATTGTGAGTTGTTTTCTCGATAGTAGACTAAACTTAAGGATAGAGGTACATGTATGATGTAAAGGGGAAACAAGACTTGGAGCTAGATAAACATGATGCCACATTTAAATACCTGAATTTGAGAGAGTGCTTTCAGGGCTAGTGGGTCTCCATACAGGGATGGAGAGATAGTGGTCTTTCAAATGCTTAATGAGAAACTGAGGAGAGAAATTTGGAACGTTATCTTGCATTCAGGTTTTCAAAAATGTTGTCCTATGACTTACTAGGTAACAACTGGTTTTTCTGTTTACTAATCAGATTTACCCACATATGTCATAAAATAGTATTAAACTTGTTTAGTGAGATAACTGAGTTTTAATTTACGTGGGCTAGATGTATGATTTATAAATGTATAATTGATGTATAGTTTATAAATTTATACATGAATATGAGAGTTCTTCAGATTTTCTGAAATGTCAAAAATGGCTTCCATGCCTCCTCCTCCCTCAGGGGACATCTGCTCGGGAGGCCTTGTTTTGGTTTCTCCTAACCAGCTTTCCTTTCCCCCAGCTCCCAGTTCAGGGATCTTCTCTATGATCACCCAGCTCCAAGGTCATCTAGTTTAAAATGTCACCAGGCTTGAGGACTGGAACATCCCAGCAGAAGGGGAGGGGCTTTTTATCCTGGGGAACCTGCACAGGGCCAAGCACAGTCTGAGGCCATGCTTGGTTGCAAAGGTGTCTGCCGTCACTTCGGTTTATTTCATATCTGCCCCCTAGGCCGGGGCTGGGAGAGCTGAGCCAGTGCTTCACATTTTTGTTTGTTTGTTTATTTATTTTTATTTTTATGGGTTTTTTTTTTCCGAGATGGAGTCTCCTTCTGTCATCCAGGCTGGAGTGCAATGGCGTGAACTCGGCTCACTGCAACCTCTGCCCCCTGGGCTCAAGTGATTCTCCTGCCTCAGCATCCTGAGTAGCTGAGATTACAGGCGCCCGCCAGCACACCCAGCTAATTTTTGTAGTAGAGACGAGGTTTCGCCATGTTGGCCAGGCTGGTCTTGAACTCCTGACCTCAGGTGATCTGCCCGCCTCGGCCTCCCAAAGTGCTGGGATTACAGGCGTGAGCCACTGTGCCTGGCCAGTGTATCACGTTTTGTAAATGTGGCTTCTCTGGCTCTCAGGTAACTTCTGTGGGCATCCAGAAATTAATTCCAGGATGTTTTAGATCCTTCGGCCTCTGTCAGACCTGAAAGTAAGCCAGCCTGCCTGGGTTAATGTGCTGTTGATGGCACAGGCCGTTTGCACTGGCGATGTAGGGTGCTGCCCACTGAGCCAGGGTGCCCCATTGTGTCAGATGGGCCCATGGCGACGGAGCCAGAGCAGCCCACATGAGGGAGGAGACAGGGACCTGGCTTCTCTGCCTGTCCACACCTGGCAGGTCGTCCTTTGGGGACTCTGTTTTCTCAACTGTCAAGGACCAGAATTCCCTCTTTCCCCTCTTGCGCTATGGATAAAGGCATAGACATGTTACAAGTGATTATGTAACTTTTCTCATTAAAGATATGTAATAACACGGTTCCCCAAGATGCTCCAAGTATTTGGTAATTATTGCATGAATTGATTTTTGTTTTTAAGTCAAAACATACTTTGGTAAACATTCCTGTGAAGGGAGGCCCATTCCAAGTCTGAGACAGAGTTGGAGTGCCACCAAGACCCTGCCTGGGGCCCCGCTGCTCTGCCAGCCAACTGATGGGCTCCTTTACCCTATCTCTTCCTGGCAGTGCTCCATGGCGGTGAGGAAGAGGGTGAGGCCTCGCCACCCCGCGGAGGGCCCCCTGGCCCGCCCCAGTGCTGGAGACAAGTCTGGCCCCATCTCCCCACTGGGAGCTTGGCCAACCCAGATGTTCCCGCAGCCCCTCCCTCCACTCCTCGCTCCCTGGACAGGGCCCATCTCCAGCGCATTTTCCTCACTCCAAGCTCCTTCCTTGCCAGATTGCTTTGCCCGAGGATTCCGTCCCAGGCTGGGAGGGGCTGGGGGACCCGATTCTCTCATTTCCCTGTGGTTTGGCATTCCCGAGCCTTCCCTTGCCTCTGTTGCTTTCAGAGCGAGCCCCGCCGTTGTCTGCAGACTCTGGCTCCCTGGACAGGCAAAGGGAAATGCCTGGGTCACCCTGATGCCTCTGAGCCTGGTAACGGGAGCTAATGATGGCAAATACAGACCGAGGGGCCACCTTGCCGCTGCCCGACCCTCCAGGGAACTTGAGCGCCGTCCCATTTCTGAAACTCCTGGCGGTTGCTCAATAAATGGTGAGTCAATGAAGGAGTGTAGGGGTGGCTGCGGGGTCCACCGGAGGGGATTTCCGTGCAGAATGATGTCCGTGCAGAATGATGTGTGGGAATTGTTGTGAGAACAAACATTAACCAGCTTTTGCCCCTATTTACAAGGTTGTGCTATTAAGTGCGGAGCCGAAGTCAGCCAGCCTCATCCCCTCAGGAGACCTGAATTTATAAATGGTGGTCAGGATGAATCCAAACAGGATTCCTCCCCCACAATGTATGGGTTTGTCCTGGGTCAATGCCACCACATGGGATGCAGGGGAGATAAAGAGTAGTGCGGTTGTTAATACCCCGCATTTAACCAAGAAAAGCCCCAGAGGAAGGTACTGCCTCATAAAACCAATGTCCCTTGAGCGTGTCCCTAAATATGCCACAGACACTATGCCAAGCCCATCACAGGCATTGTCTCCTGTCCTCACCCCACCCTATGGGTAGGGCCTGTTAGCCCCATTTTACAGAGGAGGAGGAGGAGCGCTCCCAGCATCTCTGCCCGCGGGTAAGTGGGAGAGGCTGCGCCCCCAGCACTGTCCAGGACAGGGGGGCACTGGACCTGTTTCTGTGGAACCGAATCTTCGTCTCAGTGGGCCTTGGGAATGCAGTCTGACAACCTCTCTCAACTTTCTCACTAAAGCTGCTCAAGTGACAGAGAACAGAAACACTGAGGGGTGTGGACACAGTCCAAGGTGGCAGCCTCAGGTGGAGAGTTCTCTGGAGTTTTACCAAAACCAAAAGTTTTCTTCTGTTCATTCTTCTGTGACCGGCTTATTTCACTTAGTGTAAAGTCCTTGAGGTTCATGCGTATTGTTGTAGACGTGTTTTAGTGTTTTTTTTAAAAAAAAAAAAAAAAGGCCGGGCGCGGTGGCTCAAGCCTGTAATCCCAGCACTTTGGGAGGCTGAGACGGGCGGATCACAAGGTCAGGAGATCGAGACCATCCTGGCTAACACAGTGAAACCCCGTCTCTACCAAAAAACACAAAAAACTAGCTGGGTGAGGTGGCGGGCGCCTGTAGTCCCAGCTACTCGGGAGGCTGAGGCAGGAGAATGGCGTAAACCCGGGAGGCGGAGCTTACAGTGAGCTGAGATCTGGCCACTGCACTCCAGCCTGGGTGACAGAGTGAGACTCTGTCTCAAAAAAAAAAAAAAATAAATAAATAGAAAAAATTATCCAGGCGTGGTGGTGGGCACCTGTAGTCCCAGCTACTCTGGAGGCTGAGGCAGGAGAATGGCATGAGCCCGGGAGGTGGAGCTTGCAATGAGCCTAGATTAAAAAAAAAAAAAAAAAAAAAACGGCTGGGCACGGTGGCTCATGCTTGTAATCCCAGCACTTTGGGAGGCCAAGGCGGGCAGATCACCTGAGGTCAGGAGTTCGAGACCAGCCTAGCGAACATGGTGAAACCCCGTCTGTACTAAAAGTACAAAAATTAGCTGGGCATGGTGGCGGGCACCTGTAATCCCAGCTACTCAGGAGGCTGAGGCAGGAGAATCACTTGAACCTGGGAGGTGGAGGTTGCAGTGAGCCAAGATCGTGCCACTGCACTCCAGCCTGGGCAATAAGAGCAAGACTCCATCTCAAAAAAGAAATAATAATAAACCATCACCAAAAATATTTGACACCACCATACACACTCCTTATCTTAAAGTTGATGTTCCCAGGAGCTGTGTCTTATTTATTCAGTGTCTTCCTGTGATCCTAAAGTCACAAGCCCTGGTGCGAGAGACACTGACCAGCCAGGCCTCAGCTCCCAGCTCTGGCCAAGCAGGACAGCCCATCAGTCTGCCTTTCAGTGCCGGTGCTGCCTGGAGGCCTGTGCTGGAGGCCCTGGTGGACACGGGTGTGTGCCGCTCCCCTTCGGAGAGTATGCCACCTCCAGCTTTCTGCTGCCTCACTTTGTTCTCAGAGTTAGGGGTGGTGGATTCCTGGGAATTTTCAGTTTTTGTATTTGTTTTTATTTACATCGATCTATTGTCTTTTAAAAATGAGAAAACTGCCATGCAGGAAGGTTGGCTTGCCTGAGATGTTACAGCCAATGAGTGGCAGACCCAAGACTGCCCAGGCTTCATGCCTCCCTATTCCCTGCCCCCAAGCTTGGGCCACATTCACGGCACCACCAGGCCGTGATTGCAGTAGGCCACCCCGCCCACCACATCACGCAAATGCTGCTCATCTGAATCCCATCTGCTCTGCGTTATATTGTGTTTAATGTACAAAATTTACAAAGCTCTGAAAACTGAAAGGTTTCTTATAAATTTGCCCATAACACCTGACTGAACTGCTGCGAGGCCATTTAGAGTCTTGATTTATGCCCTTTAGGAGGACATTTGTGTTTTGCAGCAGAGCTATGAGTGTGTATGTGTGGTTGTTTTGCTCGTTGATTTGGATTAAAGAGGGCTTGTGGCTGGGCGCGGTGGCTCACGCCTGTAATCCCAGCACTTTGGGAGGCTAAGGTGGGTGGATCACGAGGTCAGGAGATTGAGACCATCCTGGCTAATATGGTGAAATCCCGTCTCTACTAAAAATACAAAATAATTAGCCAGGTGTGGTGGCATGCGCCTATAGTCCCAGCTACTCGGGAGGCTGAGGCAGGAGAATCGCTTGAACCCAGGAGGTGGAGGTTGCAGTGAGCCAAGATCACACCATTGTACTCCAGACTGGGCAACAGAGCAAAACTCCATCTCAAAAAACAAAACAAAACAAAACAAAAGAGAGAGAGCTTCTGGCCAAGCACAGTGGCTCGTGCCTGTAATCCCAGAACTTTGGGAGGCCAAGGTGGGCAGATCACCTGAGGTCAGGAGTTCGAGACCAGCCTGGCCAACATGGTGCAACCCTGTCTCTACTAAAAATACAAAAATTAGCTGAGCATGGTGACATGTGTTTGTAATCCCAGCTACTGGGGAGGCTGAGGCGGGAGAATCGCTTGAACCCAGGAGGCAGAAGTTGCAGTGAGCCAAGATCGTGAAAAGAGGGCTTCCAACCTGCTGGGAGTATTATATAATATGCAGTTTAGTAACTGCTAAAACCTGGAAAATTCTCAATTCTGAAACACGTTTGGCCCCAAGAGTTTCTGATAAGGGATCGGGACCTAGATATATAGAATTACAGTGATATGAAAGCTGTAAAAATAAAGAGCTTAGACCCAGTTTTGTGTCTGTACATCTTTCTGTGGCATTATACTATAAAGCAGGGGTCTAGGATAACAGGTCCCCACAGAAATGAGAGCTAGAGAAGCACTGCAAAAAAAAAAGAAAAAAGTTATTTCCCCTCCCTTCAGCTTCAGGGAAGTCTTGTTTTCGGATTACGAGGGTGCTGGCCCACTGACCTCTGGGTTGTTTCCAGGTCTTTGGCCCGAGACACAGGCTGTCTCTCAGTGTCTGGGCTGAGAACCATTCAGGTACAGAGGCTGAAGCCACAGGGTAGATGAGAAGTGCCCCCAGGAGCATGGTGGAGGGCGAGACCAAGAGGAAAGGATCTAAACGGCTTTGCTGGCCTCTGGGGCTACTAATCCAGGGCCCCTCTCCATGACAGCCCCCCGGGGACAGCACCAGGGACCACGGAGCCTGGCTCACAGGATCCGTCACAAGAGAAAAGGGACTTTCTGCCCTCTGCAACCATCCATGGGGCCACCACGCGGCCACAGGACACCAGGCTTGCCTGGGAGGCTGGGGTGCCCACCTGGAGCTTCAAGGCCTGGCGCACCCTCCAGGCCTGTGCTCTTGAGCGGGCTCCACGCCTTACACCGACCTTTGTGGGGTCTGGGCCAGGAGCTGCTCTCCTCTTTGGGAAGTGAGGGTGGGTTCCTCACAGCAGCTCCCTTAATGTCTCAACCAGCTTCTCCAAAGGAGGCCGTGGTTGGGGTCCCTGTGGTCAGAGTTTGTGTTCCCCTGTGGGCAGAGGGGACGAGAGCTGTGCCCGCTGGAGCTGCTGGCTGGGATCTAGTCAGAATCAGCATTGGAAAGCCCCTTCCTTTCCCACTGTCTTTGCTCTCCTTCCCCAGGCGCTGTCCTGCCTCCACACAGCCTCTCCCACATCCCGGTGCCCTTTCCAGGATCCGAGTCAGTGTGGGCCCGATGTCACTGAGGAAACATCCCAGGAATTCCTGTTCTTTCCCTCTGGATGGCCCTCTTGTCTGCGGGAAGGGTGGGAGGAGCTATTGTGTATTTCTGCCTCAGCTTTAAGGGTAAAACTCCCCTCCAAAGGCCAGGTGGCTTCTCTCCTGACAGCCACTTGTCAGACACACTGAGCCCTGGATTCCCACTCCGGTGGTCTGGCATGGTGCTTCAAAGAGCTGACTTGGATATGGCAACGTGATGGGGAAAGGAAGGTTGAGGTGGCATCTAGAAGCACAGCACGGAGTGGAGTTTTGACCCTCGCCTTCCCGCTGTTCCCAGCATTTGAATGACTGTATTAAGGGAAGTGAATATATGTATTGGGGGGGCGGGGAGAAGTTAGAGAAATAAACGCAGACAGCCTCAGATGTGGAGTGTGTTGTCTTTTTTCCTTTTGGATTCCTAGTGGGCTGTGGCATCGGTTCTATGACTTTTATAGTAAAAATGTTTGAATACTCTGATTGTAAAATTCAGTTTAATCTAAACTGACACACACAGCACTAGAATGCAAGTCCCCACTAGACTGTAAATTCCCTGAGAGCAGACCTAGTATGCTGGAGCCCACGCCTGGGAGAGGTGATTGCATCTCTTCCCAACTCCACGTCTTGGTAGCTTGAAAATAGCCATGGTGGGAGCACCTACACCAAACACTGTGAGAAGGAATCCACCTGCAGAGCAGTGCTGCCTCCTGCAGCGAGCTGAAGCGTAAATGGTTGCCACCACTGGACAAGTCTCTCCCAGCTTCTAGCACGGCGTAGGCACTCAGATATTTGGATGAACAACCTCCAAATGAAGGAAGAGGGAAGCAACATCCTCTAAATTCAGTTCAATGGGAGTTCAACAAATACCCTGTCCTGGTGGACATGCGTTTTCTGGGGCAGCTGCCATCTGAACTTCCACCTGGGGACCCTGCCAATTCTTGTTTCTCAGGTCCTGGCCATCAGGGTACAGGCATGTTCCTGTGGGGGGTGAGTCTACGAGGACCCTTCAGGGTTTCTTCTAGGGATGGCATGTGTCAGCATTGCCTAAAAGTGGTGGTGACACGAGTTTGGCGTGCAGCCAAAGGGCAACATAGATCCTGACTGGAACTGCTCCTGGACCACAACTAGGACATTGTCAGGGGTTCGGCCCATGCCCATGCCTGATTCTTCAGCCCTCCTTTCAATCTGCAATCTTCCAGCGCCCCTCCTCTAAGCAACTCTCCTGATTAAGCTGACTCAGTCTTTTTGTGTGGTGTGCAACCAAGAACCCCGAGGGTTGGTTCAGGCCCTCTGAGGCCGAGGCCGAGATGGGACTCCATGTGTGAGAGATCTACAGGGGAGCGTCTGTGAAGTTAAACTGCGGGGAGGAGGAGGTGCAGGGGGAGCCTTCAGAATGTGGTGTGGGGCTGAGTGCAGCCACTGGAGGCTGGTCACCAGCTACACTTCTCATAGCCCCTCTCCTGAGGCAAACCTTCAGGCCCGCCACGAACCTCTGGTACAGGGTATAACATGAAAATGGATCTCTGCCCTTGCAATGTTCACAATTATGAGAGAGAAAGAGAAACAACTGTATCACTGCAGTAGTTTGAAAGTGCTAGGGCAGGCCGGGCGCAGTGGCTCAAGCCTATAATCCCAGCACTTTGGGAGGCCGAGACGGGTGGATCACGAGGTCAGGAGATCAAGACCATCCTGGCTGACACGGTGAAACCCCGTCTCTACTAAAAAATACAAAAAAAAAAAAAACTAGCCGGGCGAGGTGGCGGGTGCCTGTAGTCCCAGCTACTCGGGAGGCTGAGGCAGGAGAATGGCGTAAACCCGGGAGGCGGAGCTTGCAGTGAGCTGAGATCCGGCCACTGCACTCCAGCCTGGGAGATAGAGCGAGACTCCGTCTCAAAAAAAAAAAAAAAGAAAGAAAGTGCTAGGGCAAAGCCCGGCACCAGTGGGAGCACAGAGGCAGATGTACAGGGAGGCTTCCTGGAGGAGGTGAATCCTGGGAGCCTGGAGGCTCTTGGCATTTTGCCCTCTTTCTTCTCTCCAGCCTTCCATCCCAACCCAACCACACAAAGAGATCTGGCCACTTCTTTCTTAGCCTCATCCTTAGATCTGCAATCTGCAGAGATGATGAAAATGTAGAGAACTGAGGATACACATAGGGGAAGCGTGGGACAGAGAAATTTAACAAAAAATTTTTTAGAGACAGGGTCTCCCTCTGCTGCCCAGGCTGGAGTTCAGTGATGCAATCATAGCTCACTGCAGCCTCGACATCCCAGGCTCAATTGATCCTTCTGCCTCAGCCTCCCAAGTAGCTTGGCCAGCATTCCCCAACCTTTTTGGCACCAGGGACCAGTTTTATGGTAGATAATTTTTTCAGATCTGGGGGCGGGGTGGGATGGTTTCAGGATGAAACTGTTACAGTCTAAAGCCTCATTCTGTTCAGATCATCAGGCATTAGATTCTCATAAGGAGCACACAAACTAGAAGCCTTGCATGAGTAGGTCACAATAGGGTTCATGCCCCTGTGGAAAATCTAATGCTGCCACTGATCTGACAGGAGGCGGAGCTCAGGCGGTAATGCTTGCTCACCTCCTGCTGTGTGCCCGTTCCTAATAGGCCATGGACAGGTACCCGTCCGCGGCCTGGGGATTGGTGACCCCTAGCTTGGACTGCAGGCAACTGCCACCACATACCTGGCTAATTAAAAAAACGTTGTAGAGATGGGGGGTCTCACCGTGTTGCCCTGGCTAGTTATGAACTCCCGGACTTAAGCAATCCTCCCTCCTCAGCCTCTCAAAGTGTTAGGATTCCAGGCATGAGCCACTGCGCCCAGATCAGAACTTTTATTCAGCATCTAGTAGGAATTTTATGGAAGTAGGAAGTTCCCCACTCCACCACCTGCTGTATGAGTCTCAAGTGAGCAAGTTGTGGCTTAAGGAGGTGACCTGACCTGCCCAAGTGCACATACAATGAGAAGCAGAGCAGCCTTCCAGTGCAGGTCTGCCTCCGCCCCAGGCTTCCCCAAACCCACAAGGCAAGGGGGTCTCAGGTGCAGCCAGTGAGTGGCACAGGGCCAGTGCAGAGGGGACTTGACAATGGGAAGGAAGGTCTTACACTTTTTCCTGGACTATTCTTTCTAAACCACCCTATTGTAATGCATCAGTTCTGTTCACCACATCTCTGTGAGGTAGGCAGAGGAGAAATGAGGCTTAAAGAGAAATTCCCGCCCAAGCCAGTAATTGGTAGGGCCTGGCTGGTGGGTCTAAGACAGCCCCTTACCACTGCGTGTGGGTTCTGCCTCCCAACCTCAGGGTCCTCTTTGCAGCTGGGGTGAGGTGTAAGTAATCACAGCCCTGGGTGTCTGAGAAGAAAGGATCATAGGAAAAGCAGGGACACAGCAGGAAAGTGAGCTCCTTGGGCCTCAGATTCCCCCACCCTGCAGCGGGAGAAGCATTTTCCTCCCACTTGACAGAGGACCTTTGACCAAGCTCAGAAAAGTCCCAGCTGGTGGGGGCAGGGAGCCGGGCTTGTTGAATGGAAGAAGTGCTTTTCCTTTTTAGAGAGGCTGCGTGATTCCACTCCCCTTTCTCTGCCAAGCTTTATCTTTGCTTAAGAATTCACACAACCCTCCAGGGGCCCTGCTACAGCTGCTGCTCCTCCTGTCTTCATTGATAGGTAAGAAATGTGCCTGATTTAAACTGGCCATGTTTTAATAAGCATTTTGTCCAAACTGGGAGCTGCAGGAATCGGGGGGCTGAAGCGGGGCTGAGCTTCCCACTGGTGACTTCTCTTTGCCCAAATGAGGCCAAGGGAGAAGCGGCAGGGCCAGCAAGAGGCTGAAGGCAGGAGAGCGTGGGGAAGGGGATCAGCCTTCGCCACCCCACCTCAACCTCTCCCCAACTTCCCCCAACCTCCCTCCTGCCCAGGACCAGTTTCTAAAGATGAGTGAATTCCAGTTTCAAAAAAGGAATGGCAGGCAAAGAGTGTCTTGGTTGTGAAAAAGGACAACCAGGAAAACAAATTAAGTTGATCACATGTTGAGCCCCTGCCTTGATGCTAATGAGTGCCCTGGCACAGGCAGTCGGGCTGCATGGCAGGCCCTGACCTCCGGGATTCACAGCTGAGCAAACCACAGCAACAGGGACAGAAACCAAGGGGGCAGGACATGCACCCCATCGGCCTGGTGTGGTGTGGAGATGGCTTCGAAAGCAGGTGACATGCTGGGCACAGTGGCACTTTGAGAGGCCACGGTGGGAAGACTGCTTGAGCTCAGGAGTTCGAGACCAGGTTGGGCAAAATGGCGAGACCTGTTTCTATTTAAAAAAAGAAGGCGGCTGGGCGCAATGGCTGACGTCTGTAATCCCAGCACTTTGGGAGGCTGAGGTGCGCGGATCACCTGAAGTCAGGAGTTGGAGACCAGTCTGGCCAACATAGTGAAACCCTATCTCTACTGAAAATACAAAAATATTCGCCAGGCGTGGTGGCGGGCGACTGTAGTCCCAGCTGCTCAGGAGGCTGAGGCTGAACTCGGGAGGCGGAGCTTGCAGTGAGCCCAGATAGCACCACTGCACTCCAGCCTGGGCGACAGAGCGAGACTCCGTCTCAAAAAAAAAAAAAAAAAAAAAAAAGAAAAGAAAAGAAAGGGAGGGAGGAAAGTAGAAAGAAAAGAGGAAGGAAGTGAGGGAGGGAAAGAAAGAAGAAAGGAAGGAAAGGGACATTTGACCAAGGTTTTGAGGGCTGAGTAGGGGTTTGAGAGGTAGAGGGGCTTGGGAGGGTGCATGCTGAGTGAGAAAAGGTGCTGGGAGATGGGTAACAGCAGTGTGTGTGGAGAAACTCAGTTGTGGCTGAAGAATAGGGTCCAGGGGTGGAGGAGAAGGAAAGTGGCTGGACACAGAGGTGTGTTGTGTGTAGGGTCGGCATGAAGAGGAGCGGATAGGGCAAAGCTAGAAGGGTCGGGCAAGGGGAAATGGGATTGGAGAGGCGACTGGCGCTGACCCAAGACAGGACAGATAGGGTGACCAGAGTGGAGGATTAGCCAAGCCTTGGCACAGACCCAAGCGTGTGGAGGCCCCGGGCAACACCAGTCACCACGAGGGCCTCTCCCAAGGGCTCTGTCCTCCCACGGGGATTGGAGGTGGGTAAGGGAGACCGGGCGGGGTGGAGGATGAGGCCAGGCAGCGGCGGAGAGAGAAAGTCCCACCCCTGCGGGCGTTCCTTGCCGGCCGGCCGACCTCGCAGGCTTGGGCCTGGGCGGGCACCGACGGAGCGGCCCTGGGTGCAGCCTCCCGGCGCCCGCGAAGACAGGTAGGGAGGCGGAGGGACTGGAAGCCCGCGGGCGACCAGAGGCGGGGGCGGCGCACCCCGGGGCTTCTGTAGGAATTTGCTTGCCTGGCTCACGGGCGACTGGAGTGTCGGAGAAAGTGGGGGTCCGCAGAGGAGACCCCGCCCCGCCTCGCTCTCCCGAGGTGGGCGCAGGGTCATCGCGCGGCACCGCGCGCCTCCGGCCGGGAGGGAAGGAAATGCCGGGAGCCAGGGAGCTGGTGCCGGGCGGCCCCGGCGCCCACCCTCCGCCCGATGGGACCTTCCTTCCTTCATGCGGACGCCGCTCCGGGTGCGTGGTGAAGGCGAGGCCCTGGAGACTGCGCGCCCCTCCCGGGAGGTGCCACTGGGCCGCGGGCCTGGAGGGTCCGGGAGCCCCTGCGGCTGCCGGCACCTGCGCGGCCATCCCGGGCCTCCCGTGGGAACCGCGCCTCGCCGCCTCGGGGGTGCGCGGCAAGTTCCTGGGGTGGGGACGCGGGGTGCCTGGTCAGGGCGGGACCGATGCAGAGGAGGGCCGTGCGCGGGGACCACGGGGACGGGCGTCTGCGGACTGCGGCGGTCCCCGAGTCGGCTGGGGACCGTGCAGGGGGAGGCTCGGTCGGCGGCCACCCGCCTTCCCGCCCTCTGCGCCCTTGTGTGCTGGCCGCCGCCTGCGGCCCTAGCCCAAGGCAGACGCGTTCCCCAGGAACATCACGTTGAGGGCGCCCACCCTGCGTGCCCGGGACCACCTAGCCCTTGCCCTCGGGCGGCAGGAGAGGTCGAGGTTCCACGGCCCTCGGAGCAGCTCCGTGACCAGACCCCGGACTGGTCTTGGAGTCGAAGGGGTTGTTTGCCACCAAATGAACCGAAAAAACTGAACTTTTCAGACTTTGGAATGGCAGATACGGGCTTGGAGTTCAGTGCAATTGCAGCGGAGGCAGTGGTGTTCTGAGTAATTACAAGTAAAATTCTTCTTTCCCCCGTATTTTCCTCAGCCTCGCCCGCCCTAGCAGGCCTAGCCTAGCCCTAGCAGGAGGCTCCTGCTCTGGGAACTACCCCCGACAGACCAGAGGCAGGGCCCTGGCAGCAACTCCCCTCCCTCACCCTCCAACCCCAGGAATCTCGAACTTGACCACAAGAATAATGACTCAATGACTCACTGTGCCAAATTAACGAGTGTGTACATTGTTCAATGTGCCAGGTTACATTTCTGCTGAGCTTGGCTTCTGTATGCTGTGTTTTATCCTTGTAAGCAGAAGTCATTTTATACCTTAAAAAATTAGAACATTGGTAGAATTACAGATTTTAAAGTTCAAATCTACACGCTGGTACTTGTTTTAATGTTTTGCACTGAATGGAGCACATTGCTTATGTCATTCTGCGATACAGTGACATGTATGTACACATACACACTGCACAGTGTGTATACAGACTGGACACCTGCACCAAATAGTACACACCAGACTGCACATAGACCCGCCCTGCACACTGCACATGCACATTCCATGCACGCACACATCCAACCACAGACACTCCACACACACTGCACTGCACACTGCCCTGAGCACACACTACACTGTACTGCACACTACACTGCACCTTCAGGGCGCACACGCTGCACTACACACTGCACTGTACACACGCTGCACCACACACTGCACGGCGCACACGCTGCACCACACACTGCACTGTACACACGCTGCACCACACACTGCACTGCACACACGCTGCACCACACACTGCATGGCGCACACGCTGCACCACACACTGCACGGCGCACACACTGCACCACACACTGCACTGTACACACTGCACTGTACACACTGCACGGCACACACACTGCACCACACACTGCACGGCACACACGCTGCACCACACTGCATGGCGCACACGCACCACACACTGCACGGTGCACACACTGCACCACACACTGCACGGCGCACACGCTGCACCACACACTGCACGGCGCACACACTGCACTGCATACACATGCTGGTTATGGAGGCTGCTTATGGATCTTCCCTGTGCAGAGAAATGCTGGCCTGGGTTTTAAATGGGATACAATTAACATTTTTAGAACATTTGAGTTTTCAAAGTGTCTTCAGAGACTTGATTTTTTTTTTTAGCCTATATTAGGAGTTTTTAAACATCTGATGTAATAGCTTTTTTGAAAGGAACCTTGCTGAATTAAAATAGTGAGTCTAATTACTCGGATTCTGAACTCCTTGTTTTTCAACCACATAGAAGTATTTTTAATTGCTCTCTCTTTTTTTTATCCCTCTGGAACCCTGAAACAAGTTGTTCTTGAACTTCTGCCAGTTGCGGATGGGCCGTTCGTTTCTCGCTCACATGTTGAGCTGTCCGGCGGGGCGCCCGCACGCTGTGTTCTCTGCGGTGCACCGAGGCGCGCCCGGCGGTCCCGTTGCGGGTCTCCTGGTCACTTGTGGGCCACAGGGAGCGACGCGCCCACACACTCGCGCCCGCCCCCAGGACAGCTGCTGGAGCCCCGGGCCGCTCTAACCCGCTGCGTCTCCTGCAGGCTGAGATGCGGCTGCTCCTGCTCCTGCCGCTGCTGCTGGCTCCAGCGCCCGGGTCCTCGGTGAGTGCGGCCCTGCCCGGTCCCCGGGAAGACCCTGCAGGGGAGGCGGGGACGGGGACGCGCGGACCCGCAGGCAGCGTCCCCAGAAAAGGGACGATGGGCTGGGATGAGGCGAGCCCGCGCCGCTGAGCTCCCTCAGAAAGGGCTGGGCCCTTGAAGCCGGCTGGCCAGGGTGCTCAGAACGGCCCGTCAGGCTGCAGGGCGCAGTTTGTAGGAATGGCACCTTCTCAGGGCTTCCCTCCTTCAGAAGGTGGTGGGAGCACTCCATGCAGTCCCCGCCAGTGCTGCAGAACCCCCTCCCCCAGGTGGTTTTCCAAGGTGGAAGGACAGGTGGGGGCAATGCTGGAACCAGTCAAGGTGCAGGGCTGGGTGGCCCATCCCACCAGACACCTGTCTTCTGCCTGGAGCCACAGTTTCCCCTAAGCTGGGGTGTTTGGGCCTAGAGGTTTGGGGTGCCAGTCATTTGCTTTCCCCTTAGGGTAGCACCTAGGGCAGGGCTGTCCTATGGAACCTTCTGAGATGGCGGAAATGTCCTGTTTCTCTGCTGTCCAATAGGTAGCCCCTCGGTCCATTGAACACTTGAAAGTGGGTGAAGTGAGTTTTAATTTTACTTGACTTTAATTAAATTTATTTTTAAATTTTTAAAATACTTATTTATTTTTGAGACAGAGTCTCACTCTGTCACCTAGGCTGGAGTGTACTGGCATGATTTCCGCTCACTGTAACCTCCACCTCCTGGGTTCAAGCAATTCTTCTGCTTCAGCCTCCCAGGTAGCTGGGACTCCAGGCGTGTGCCACCGCGCCTGGCCATAATTAATTTAAACAGTCACATGCGGCTAGTGACTACCGTATTAGACTGCGAATTAAGACAGTGGACACAGGAAGCTGGCTGGTGGTCAGAGTTGCTGTTTCATTAACAGGGGCCCAAAGGCCAGGGCTCTCTGGAGAAGGTCCCTGGGTCTTGAGGATGTACAAGGAATCTTCTAGACCACAGGCCCCATCTTTGGGGAGGAGAGGGTCTGCAGAGCTGGGTACTGCCCTGGCTCGGTGCCTGGCAGAATAGAAGCCGCAGAGTCAGCTGGGCCCTGTCCTGCCCCAGGAGAAATCTCCCAGGGTGAGCCACAGCCCTGCCCACCCGTGTGAGGCAGGTAGGAGGTGAGAGAGGAAGGATCCCTGAGAAAGGACCCAAACTGTTTTCTGCCTTGAGGAGTTCAGGGGGAAATGCCACGTCTGGCATCTGTGGGTGGAGGCTAAGAAGGACTCCTCTGCAGGGCTGTGTGGGGCAGGCAGGACAGATGGCAGTGGGCACTTCTCCCACTAGAAGTGGGTCCCATAGATGGGACTGGGCACTTCAAGAGCCCTGTGAACCCAACATATGCCACAGCTGGAGCGGAGGGTGGGCCAGAGCTAGCCTTTTTCATGTCCTCTCGACCACCTGCCAGCTACCTGCGGTCCCCTCTGCCACCCCATGAACCTTGCTTCCTAAATGCCACTCTCAGGTCGTTCGCACGTGCTGGTGGCCCAGCTGCATGAAGGCCAAAGCCCAGGTGGAGGGGGCACCAGGACAGTGTCTAGGCCCCAGGATTAAATCCCAGAGCCACCTTGACAGCTGCATGACCGTAGGCAAATAATCAAGCCTTAGACGGCTCTAATTTGGGGGTAATAATGCCCACCCCAGAGGTTTTCATGCAGATGAAACAAATCAAGGTTTCCAAAGTGCCCTTGGTTCTCTTAAACCTTTTCTCCCTTAAGGCTGCGCTGAGTAGCCTCATCCGGCTGCCGCCTCCTCCTAGTGTGAGTCTCAGATGGGGCTGGGTGCAGCCTGGGCGGATAATTCTTCTCTCCCTGCCGTCTGTGACTCTGCAGGGGTGTGGCCCCGCTCACAGCTCCACTGCCTCCCTCCGTGGCTGGGACAGGAGCCACTCAGTCCGAGCACCTTCTCTGGATCACCTATGCTGCCAACGGTCAGCCTGAACAGAATGAGCAGATGAATAAAGGCGGTGGCCTGCGTGCTCCTGGGCCTCAGCCTCTGTTCCCACCTGCATGCAGGTGTGCATGCATTCTGTCTCTCACACACACACGCACATTGGGCACTTGATTCCCCTGGAAACAGTGCAGCAGGAAAGGGGACCCCTGAGTGGCTCCAGGTGGGAGTTGAAGGAGGCATGGGCGGGGCGCCTAGAGCAGCATGAGACAGGTGAGGGCAGGCCCCAGGTGAGGCTGGCTGGATCAGCTCATTCTGGCTTCACACCACGTCGGGCAGTTCATGGTTTGGGTAATTACAGAGCAACAGTGTGCTCATGCTGCCTGTGGCTGAAGGTGCTTTCCTTCCTTGGAGAGACAGTGTGGAGTGCGTGGACAGAGCACGGTTCTAGAATGGGACGGATGGACTAGGGCTCTTGGCTAGTGGACACCTGCCTCACGGGGGCTGGGCACAGGAGGCAAGAGGGCATTCTGGAAACAGCATGTCTCTTAGGGGGCCCTTGTTCAGACCAGTCCTGCCCCCGCCTTATCCTCATGGCCAGGCGGTGTCTCCATTGCAGGGGTACCCCTCGTTGCCTTGGCCACACCAGTATGTCCAGCCCAGCTCCGGGGAAGGGTGGATTTTGCTGGCTGCTGTGCCAAGGAGCCAAGACAGACATCCAAACAGGCCTTGGTCAGAGGGTAATTGACAACCAGGCCCAGGCCAGCAGCTAAGAAAGCAGCCACCCCTGAAGACGTCTCCTGAATACTTAAAATGTGGGCTGAGGCTGTGCGTGGGGGGCGGGTGCCGGAATCCCAGCTGGGGCCGCAGGCTGTCTCTGGAACGTCATCCTTCACGCTCAACACTCAGCATCTTCCTTGTGAAACAGAAACTTGATCCAAGTAAATTTCAGTTTAACTTTCATTGAGAGAACACTTTGATGTTTTGGCTCACAGGTTTCGAAAGCTTAGAGATTTGTGTTCAAGTTAGACTTGAAGGAGTAGATGATTTTACAAAGTGAAAGCTAAGACCTTTCATCCGGCCAGCCCGTCCTTCTTGCTGGTGTGTGTGGTTCGGCAAGCTTAGCGTGGTCTGTGCATGGCTGGTTCTGCCTCAGGGTTCTGGGTTTTGTTATAAGACAAGGATAACTAGATGTTTGGCACCAGAGATGAGTAAACCTCCTTCCTCACCTGAGATCCAGCGAAGCTGCTTAGGGATCACCATGAAAGGAAGAGCCTGCTTTTCTTTTTTTGAGACCAAAGTGCTGGGATTATAGGAGTGAGCCACTGCGCCCAGCCGCTTTTCTATGTGACCACTGAGCTCTTTCTCTGATTTCCTTGAGAGCCTTTTCTGGTGATACCCTAAAAGAAAGTCCCCTTCCAGCAAATGTTTGCATGTACACCGTATGCCTCCTGGCAAAATTGTGAAGTTACATCTAATCCCTGTCCAACCCTGCAGGGAATCATCTAGCGTCTCATTTGATTCCCCCAAGTGGGTGGGGGCACAGCCCCGGCAGGGGAGCAGAGGCCTGTAGTGAGACTGGCCGGCTCCTGTGCCCACTTCTTCCTCTGTGGCTTCCTCTCTCTGCCTCACTTTTCTTATTCATGCAATGGCGTCTGTTGGGTTGTTGTGAGGATGAAATGAGATAATGTGTGTGTGGCATGTGGATTCCTGATGCCAGCTACAAGAGGTCCAGTCTTTCTGGTGGGAAAATGTATCTGCTAGGATTATAATCCTGTGTAGAGTCTCAAATAGCAGTTCTTCAATAAGACAGACATGATTCCTCTCTCATATAAATACCCAGGGGTCAGAAGTCTGGGGCTATTCTGTTGCACAAAATCCTCCAGGCTCTAGAGTCTTTCTATCTTTGCTTCACTGTTTGAAGCCTCTATTTCCAAGTTACCTCACAGTCTAAAAGGCTGCTCCAACTCCAGCCATCACATCTGCTTTCCAGACAGCCTGAAAGAGTACAGGAGGAAGGAGAAAAGGACAAAGGCTCATGCAGCCTCTCTCTTAAGGAGATTACTAGCAGCAGCTGCCCAACACTTGTATTTACATCTTACTGATGAGAACTAAGTGATGTAGCCACAGTTAGCTGCAGGAAGTCTAGAAAGTGTTTTTTTTTTTAAATTTTGGGCAGCCAGGTACCCAGCTGAGTCAAGTTTTCAAGGGTTCTCTCACAATGGGTAGAGGGGATGAATATTGGGGTACCCCTGGGAGTCTCTGCCAGATTAGCAGGATCCCCCCCATGCTGCTTCCCTTTATTTTCTTTTAGGGCCCCGTCCCCTACATCACAGTTAACCCACAAATGCCTGGACCCTCAAACCGCCCCTGGCTGTAGGGTTCCTCCCCGCAGTGGTCCCTGAAACTCCAAACCCTTCCCAGCTGCTCCTGCTCCTGCCCTCCAGGCCTGGCTTTCAGCTGCTTATGAGGAAAGCAGGCTAATTCTGAAAAGGAATATGTTTTGGGGTGCCCGGCGGTGTTGCTGAGTCCTAAAGGTGGGCCCTGGAAGGGAGAATCCCAGGCTCCTTGATGGGTGAGGGAGTGTTTTTAGGCGGAGCATCCTTTGGAGGGGCCTCTGGGCTCAGGCTCTGAGCGGCCACTGCTGATACATGGTCCTGTCTTCTGCAGGCTCCCAAGGTGAGGCGGCAGAGTGACACCTGGGGACCCTGGGGCCAGTGGAGCCCCTGCACCCGGACCTGTGGAGGGGGCGTCAGTTTCCGGGAGCGCCCCTGCTACTCCCAGAGGTAGGAGAGACGAAAATGGCCCGGCTTGTTAAAGCAGGAGCTTCTGGGTGGTAGGCTAGGCAGTCACGGCCTAGGCTAGCACTGGCCACATCAGCAGAACCCACCAAGCAGCAGATTCATTCTGGAAGCAGCATCAGTTCAGCACAGGAAATCAAACCATTTCCCAGGGCCTTCCACTCTGAGCTGGAGCACAGGTGCTGCCTGCTGCCCCTGGTCTCCAGCTCCTGATGCTGCACCTGCCTGCCCTATGGCAGGTGCAGTCAATTTTGGTGGAACCAGTAAACAATCTTCAACCGGCAATTCCCAATTCCTGTGGCTTCTTTGCCAAGTATAGATGTTCCCCATTTCAAGCGATTTATTAAGTGCTTGCTGTGTGTGCTGCACTCTGGCAGGGTCAGTGGAGAAGGTGGGGTACAGAAGGGGTAGTGAGGTGCCTCTGTCCCAGTATAGGGGTTGTTCCTGAGAACCCTATGTGAGGAGGAATGAGAGACCAGGAATGATCCTAAAAGCCTTATACTGATGTCCTGCTTAGATCGCAGGATGGCTGTGCCAGGCGGGTGGGTATTACATCTCATGGAGAGTCTTCTCTGGGAATCTGCCGTAAGAGGCAGTGGAGTGGTCCCGCCTTAAATTCAAATTACAGGGCGGGTAGGGCTCTGAGTCCCGCTTCTCCCAAGTACCAACACCGGTCGCTCACGCCCCGCCAGGGGTCGGCCCTCTCACCTTGCTGCTCCCACTGGAGAGCCCTGCAGAAGTTGGGGCCTGCAGGGAGCCCCAGCACGGGGGTGGGGACGTTGGGTCTCGGTCCGGGTCCTCCCGATGCTCTGGTCCCGCAGGAGAGATGGAGGCGCCAGCTGCGTGGGCCCCGCCCGGAGCCACCGCTCTTGTCGCACTGAGGTAAAGCCCACGGGGTGCGGGCGAGGGCACCAGCTACCCCAACCCCTCCCGGCCGACGTCCCCACAGGGATGCCCGCCTCTGGCCGGGGGCTGCCCGGTTGGCCCAGCCTGGGGTCCTCCTGCCAATCCACAGCAGGGCTGCGTGAGAGCCCGTTCCTCACCCTGCCCCCGGGGACTGGCCTTGTCTTCCACAGCCTAGAGCACCATGGAGGGGCGCGCACAGGAGTCCGGGGGTCTGGGGGGCAGACTCCACCTCCAGCGGCTCGGGGCAGGCGAGGGAGATTCCTGGGCTCCCTGGGCTGGGGCGGGCGGCGGGGACAGGGCGGGGAGGGAGGTGGGCGGACCTCGGACTCCGCCTCCTGGACTCCGACTTCCCCTCTGCCCCGCAGAACTGCCCCGATGGCGCCCGGGACTTCCGGGCCGAGCAGTGCGCGGAGTTCGACGGAGCTGAGTTCCAGGGGCGGCGGTACCGGTGGCTGCCCTACTACGGCGGTGAGCGCGGCCGGGACCCCTCTCTCGAGGGCCTCTTGTATCCATACATTGATGCCACAGTTCCTATTGCCGTATTATAGAGGCGTTTTCATATATATGTATATATATACACACACACGTATATTAGAGACAGTCTCGCTGTGTTGCCCAGGCTGGTCTTGAACTCCTCGGCTCAAGGGATCCGCCCGCAGCGACCTCCCAGAGTGCTGGGATTGCAGGCGTGAGCCACTGTACCCGGCCAATTTTTTTTTTTACTGGGCGGGGTGGCTCGCAATGTACAGGGAATCTTCTAGACCACAGGACCCACCTTTGGGGAGGAGAGGGTCTGCAGAGGTCCCTCGTGACAGAACAAGAGGTCTTACTTTTTCTTTTTTTTCTTTTTGTTCTTTTCTTTTTTTCTTTCTCTCTCTCCTGTTCTTCCTTTCCTTTCCTTTCTTTTCTTTTTTTTTTTTTTTTTTAAGATAGGCTCTCGCCCAGGCTTGAGTGCAGCAGTGCAGTGTCAGCTGGGCAGCCTCGAACTCCCAAGCTCAGTCAATCCTTCCACCTCAGCCTCCCAGATAATTTTTTTAAAAAAAATATGGAATGCTTCATGAATTTGCACACCATACCTCCTCAGGGGTCAGGGGCTGTGCTAATCCCTGTATCATTCCAATTTTAGTATATGTGCTGCCAGAGCCAGCATTTGTCAAATACCCCATCGATCAACCCATAATGAATCAATCACCAGTCACCCCCGCTCCCCCCAGCGCATGCCCGTGGCAACACAATGGCAGCTAGTTTGAAGTCTTTCCATCCTTTCTCCCCTTATGTGTGTATATTTTCAAACGGAGCTATGGTGTGTCTATACCATTTTGAGCCCTGTTTTTGCTCAGTCTGCTATGGGAAGCGTTCCTCCTGTCACACAGAGACGGATGTGGGGAGCCCCAGGAGTGGTAGGAGTGGTGCCCCCCGGTCATCCTGCAGGAGGGGCTGGAAGGGACTTGGTACACCAAGACTTCATTTACCAAGGATCCGGGGGCCAGAGGAGATGGTCTGAGTACCTCTGAGGAGGGTATAAGTCATTACTTTTTAGGTAAATACAGTTCAGGAAAAAAACACCCATGTAAGCACCAACAGGTATGTCATTAAGCATTTTAGATGAATCAGAAGATTCCTCAAGACAGGTCTTCTGAGTGTTCGTTTTCCCTGCTTGCTGCGCGTGACCTCTGGAGACCCCGTGGCACTCTGAATTCCAGATCAATGAGCACTCGTATCCTGTGCGTGTGTGGGTGGGTGTGTGTGTGTTGTGGGGATTGTGGCTGTGGCCCAGTGGGAGTCTTATATCCTGTGTGTGTGTGTGTGTGTGTGTGTGAGATGGGGATCGTGGCTGTGGGCGTGGCCCAGTGGGAGTCTCATATCCTCTGTGTGTGTGTGTGTGTGTGTGTGTGGTGGGGATCGTGGCTGTGGGCGTGGCCCAGTGGGAGTTTCATATCCTCTGTGTGTGTGTGTGTGTGTGTGTGTGTGTGTGTGGTGGGGATGGTGGCTGTGGGCGTGGCCCAGCGGGAGTCTCATATCCTCTGTGTGTGTGTGTGTGTGTGTGTGTGTGTGTGTGTGTGGTGGGGATCGTGGCTGTGCACGTGGCCCAGTGGGAGTCCCATATCCTCTGTGTGTGTGTGTGTGGTGGGGATCGTGGCTGTGGGCGTGGCCCAGTGGGAGTCTCATATCCTGTGTGTGTGTGGTGGGGATCATGGCTGCGAGCGTGGCCCAGTGGGACTCTAGCTTTCAATATTCCCTCTGGATCCTGAAGTGGACACATGTCAAGAATAATTTGAGTATATTCACATGATAGAAAAATTGGAACACAGAGGAAAGTCTAAAAAGATAGTAGAGGGATACCTTCCATGGTGTGGAGATGATTATAATCCTGTTTGTACTTTTGGGTTGTTTTAAAATGTATATATTTAGATAAATATAAAAATTAAGGTTGGATGCAGTGGCTCATGCCCGTAATCCCAGCACTTTGGGAAGCTGAGGCAGGACGATCACTTGAGTCCAGGAATTTGAGACAAGCCTGGGCAATGTGGTGAAACCCCATCTCTACCAAAAATACAAAGATTAGCCAGGCATACAAAGATTAGCTAGGCATGGTGGCACACACATGTAGTCCCAGCTGTTCAAGAAGCTGAGGTGGGAGGATCACTTGAGGCCAGGAAGTTGAGGCTGCAGTGAGCCAAGATCACACCACTGCACTCCAGGCAGGATGACAGAGTGAGATCTTGTCTCCAAAAGAAAAAAATTAAAACCAGGCCAGTTTCAGTGGCTCCTGCCTGTAATCCTGGTTCTTTGGAAGGCTGAGGCAGGAGGATCATTTGAGCCCAGGAGTTTTAAACTAGCCTGGGCACCGTAGTAAGACCCTGTCTCCACAAAAAAAATTTTAAAAATAGCTGGGTATGGTGGCATGTGCCTATAGTCCCAACTATTCGAGAGACTGAGGCTGGAGGACCACTTGAGTCTGGGAGGTGGAGGCTGCTGTGAGCTTTGATCATGCTTCTGCATTCCAGCCTGGGAGACAGAGTGAGATCCCATCTGAAAAACATTAAAACCAGGAAAAAGTTACCCTCATCCTGCCCCTTTCACAAGATCACTGTTAGCATTTCATCTTAGCCCCTTTCACATCATTCTCTCCATATACACTTACATATTTGTAATTATTGCATATTAATCACCGTTTTGCATTCTGTGTTTTAAGCATCTTCCCACACCATATAGTTTTCACAATCATTTGCAACTTCATAGTCAGCAGGTGTAATATTCCATTGATAATTTGTTTAAAGAGTAGCTTGTTATGGCCAGGCAGGGTGGCTCACACCTGTAATCCCAGCACTTTGGGAGGCTGGGGCAGGCAGATCACCTGAGGTCAGGAGTTCAAAACCAGCCTGCCCAACATGGTGACACCCCATGTCTACTAAAAGTACGAAACTTAGCCGGGTGTGGTGGCACGTGCCTGTAGTCCCAGCTACTGGGGGGGATGAAGCAGGAGAATCGCTTGAACTAGGAAGGCGGAGGTTACAGTGAGCCGAGATCGTGCCACTGCACTCCAGCCTGGGCAATAAGAGTGAGACTCCATCTCAAAAAAACAAAACAAAACAAAACAAAACAAATAGCCTTTTGTAACCACCTCAGCTGAGGTAAATAATGCTGAGGTAGACTTCTTTAAGTGCTTTGCTTTTTTCCTTATCCTGGTCAGCTGTGGTAAATAATGCTGAGATGGACTTCTTTAAGTGCTTTGCTTTTTCCTTATCCCGGTCAGCTGTGATAAACAATGCTGAGATAGACTTCTTTAAGTACTTTGCTTTTTCTTTATCCTGGGACTTTTCTTCGACTTGATCCTTAGAGGTGCGACAGATTCAGGGAGACGGCCCCTTCTCCTTGGGTGGGGGCTGCTGCAGGGCTTTCTGACCCATGCTTTCCTGTTGCTAGGGTAGGCCTTGGGCCCTGGGGAGGGGCGTCATCCAACCTCAGGATCTCAGTCTTGCCTTCCTGCCCACCCCAGCCCCAAACAAGTGTGAACTGAACTGCATTCCCAAGGGGGAGAACTTCTACTACAAGCACAGGGAGGCTGTGGTCGACGGGACGCCCTGCGAGCCTGGCAAGAGGGATGTCTGTGTGGATGGCAGCTGCCGGGTGAGTGGTCCCCCAGCCCCTCCCTGCCTCCGGGCTGCCTGGGGGCTCAGTGCGGGTGTTTCCCTGTCCATCACCCACAGGCCCAGGTAGCTGCCATGAGCTTGGTGTCTTCTCAAGTTACCAGAACACCAAGCCCAGCTCCTAGGGTACCTTGCAGGCATCACAGATGCCCTATGGCCCCTCACCTTCATTCTTTTAGAATGCTAGCCCTACAATAAGAGAAACCCTCTGGGTGGCAGAAATCCGGCTAAAACCGAGTTCAGAAAAACAAACAACAGGGACAGCCGCAGGTGCATGAATGAGGTGCCACTCGGCTTTCCTCTCCGTGGGTCCAGCAGCAGGATCGGGTCTGTTCTTCCCAGGAGGTGTGGAGGTGGCCGCCAGCTGCTCCGGACTTCTGCTGTGGCAGCCTGGCCCCTCCCAGAGAAAGGGGGCCTCATTCCCAGGAGTTTCAGCCACCAGGGGTTGGGACTTACCCTGAACCACTCCAGCCTCCCCAGACCCACATTTGGGGAGCTCCATTCAAACTCTGCGGGAGAGAGGTGGCCCTTCAAGGAAAACAGGGCGTTATTACCAGAAGGGGAGATGGGAGCTGAGCAGATAAATGGATTGTCAGTCACAGGCCAGTCCCCTGGCTTGTGACTGAATCACTCCTGACCACCCTATTCTGCCTGGGCTGCTGGGGTTAGGGTGTGACGGGGCCCAAGGCCTGATGTGGCCATGATGCCCTCTCCCATGCCTCCCGCGTCTCTGCCCACAGGTTGTCGGCTGTGATCACGAGCTGGACTCATCCAAGCAGGAGGACAAGTGTCTGCAGTGTGGGGGTGACGGCACGACCTGCTACCCCGTCACAGGCACCTTTGACGCTAATGACCTCAGCCGAGGTGGGGGTGGTTCCGACAAGGGGCTGTTGTCTGCCCCTTCCTTGCCTGTCCCTGCTCTGGCCTAGGCTCCAGGCCAAGTGGCCCCCATGGCACCCGAAGGCTCTGACCATATCAGGTCACGTCTGAAAGGCCCCATGTGGCCTTTGGTTAGGACCCTTGCCCACTTGTGCAGTCCCACCTCCTGCCACTGCTTGGATGCTCTCCCCATCTCTTCCCGCTCCCGGTGTGCTCCGGGTGCCCTGAGCCTTCCCGCCACCCTGGCTTTTGTACTGCAGCCTCTTCTGCCAGGGTTGCCGTTCCCAGCAGCTCGGCCCGGTCTGGCTCCTGCGTACCCTCCCTGCCCCCATTCTGTGCTGCGTGGCACTTGGAGTCCTTGGGGGCCACTCCTTCCTGCTGTTTGGTGCCGGGGGAGGGATAGCCCAGCACCCTCAGCACCTGTGTCTCTGCCCCCACCAGGCTACAACCAGATCCTCATAGTTCCCGCGGGTGCCACCAGCATCCTCATCGAGGAGGCTGCTGCCAGCAGGAACTTTCTGGGTGAGAGCCTGGGGTTAGGTCCTGGCAGGTCTGGGGCTGCAGGAGGAGGTGTGGCCGTGCCTCCTGCCGCTGACTGAGGCGGTCTCCTCTGCGCAGCCGTGAAGAATGTTCGTGGGGAATACTATCTCAATGGGCACTGGACCATCGAGGCGGCCCGGGCCCTGCCGGCAGCCAGCACCATCCTGCATTACGAGCGGGGTGCTGAGGGGGACCTGGCCCCCGAGCGGCTCCATGCCCGGGGCCCCACCTCGGAGCCCCTGGTCATTGAGGTAAGTGGGGGTGTGGGGAGAGAGGGTGAGTAGGTGGCTCGTGGTCCCCAAGAGGCTGCCAAGCTCTGTACATGGGGGGTTGAGTGGCTCTGGGCCTGAGCCTGGCAGGGGGCTGTGGGGCTGTGGCGGGTGTGGGAGTGCCCCGCAGCAGCAAACCCCAACAAGGACTCTCCCATGGCAGCTCATCAGCCAGGAGCCCAACCCCGGCGTGCACTACGAGTACCACCTGCCCCTGCGCCACCCCGGTCCTGGCTTCAGCTGGAGCCACGGCTCATGGAGTGACTGCAGCGTGGAGTGTGGCGGAGGTGCGGGCGTGGATGGACCAGGGGAGGGTGTGGGCCCCGTGTGCCGGGTCCCATGGCCATGGGTGAGCAAGTCGCAGCCCCTCCTGGGGAGATGGATGAGCAGGCGAGAAATCTCTGTGTTATGGGGGTGGCTTTGAGGAAAACCTAGGGATCTGGGGGACTCCATGAAGGACCCCAGCCTAAGTGAATAGAACCAGAGGGGGCTTCCCAGAAGCAGCGGCATCTCATAGGAGACGGACTCCCTTAGGAACGGAGACTGGGCATGGGGTCAGTGATCAGGTGCCAGAGCAGGGCTCTCTCACTCACAGCAAAAACTCTCTGAGCCTCAGTTTCCTCATCTGCCAGTTGGGGATGATGGTGGCACTTGCCTTGGGGGGTCATCTAAGGCTGAATGGGGATGACCTACGGGGTGAGTGCAGGATGGCGCCTGGCCCGGGGAACATGCTTAGTGAATGTTGACTGGTGTTTGCCCGCCGTGGCCGGGCCTCTGCTCAGGTCACCAGTCCCGCCTGGTGTTCTGCACCATCGACCATGAGGCCTACCCCGACCACATGTGCCAGCGCCAGCCACGGCCGGCCGACCGGCGCTCCTGCAACCTTCACCCTTGCCCAGAGACCAAGCGGTGAGGCCTTGCCAGCCCCTCTACCTATGATGGGGCCCAAGAACTTGGGTGGGAAGGGAACAGGGCCTCCAAGCTGCTTTAGGTGTAGAACAAAGAGGCGGGGGTCCAGGGCCCCCCACACTGTTACTGGGGTGTGGGAGAGGTGACAGCTCTCCCTGGGGGAGGCAGAGAATGGGCCTGAGCCCAGGTCTGGTCTCTCTGCCCTCTTGTGACCACGAAGTACTCAGAACACCCAGGCTTGGTGGCAGGAGGGTTGGAGAAGGTTCTAGAGGTCCCTGTCTGTCTGAGCCAGCAGAGGGTTTGGCTTGGCAGATGCCGAGGGGTGGGCCAGGGGTCGGGCCACAGGGCCTGCTGGCGTCGGCCATGCCTTTGTTCGTGCACAAAGGACTTCTTACCTGCACCGGCCTGGAGCGTGGCGCCTTGCTGGGGCCCAGCGAGTATGTGGGAACAGGTAACCTGCAGGTCACAGGCTCCCCGCAGGGTTGGTGCCAACCCGTCACCGCTTGGCCTTGGTGGCAGTGGGCCTCCTGGGATGGTGGCAGGCTTGGCTTTGCATGGGGCCACAGGGCTGCTCTGTCCTCCGGGTCCTTGCACCTGGGGCCCGGCAGAGCTGCTCCACGCGTGGGTAAGCGCACCCTCTCCAGGAGCTGCCCCTGACTAAGGTCAGACTGAGAGGAATGGAGTCTGACTGGGAGACAGGGACCTGGTGGGAAGGAGAAAGGGGGATGGCGTTGAGGACCGGAAAGCCAAGGGGGTGGTGTGGGGCTCCGAGTTGTGGGGAGCGCTCAGAGAGCCTGGCCCGGTGGTGGGGATGCTAAGGAGCGCCTGGGTCATGGCCTTTGTTCAGGCCGGAGGTTCAGAGGATGGGCAGGGGTGGGCATCCTCAGGCCACCTGTGTGAGTGAGGGCTTGTGCCTCTCAGGGCTGGGTTTCTGCCCATGCTCCCGGGCCAGCCTTACCTGAGTCCCCCTCCTGCCAGCTGGAAGGCAGGGCCATGGGCGCCCTGCTCGGCCTCCTGCGGAGGAGGCTCCCAGTCCCGCTCTGTGTACTGCATCTCGTCTGACGGGACCGGCGTCCAGGAGGCTGTGGAGGAGGCTGAGTGTTCCGGGCTGCCTGGGAAGCCCCCTGCCATTCAGGCCTGCAACCTGCAGCGCTGTGCAGCCTGGAGCCCGGAGCCCTGGGGAGAGGTGAGGCCCCTGGCCCGGATGGGGCTGGTGCTGGGCCTGGGCAGCAGCAGGGAAGGGCTGGGGTCTTGTCCTCTGCTATGGAAACTGAGGTCCTGGGAGGTAAAGTGACCTGTCAGGTCATCTTGGAAGCTGTGGCCAAGGCTGGGACCAGAAGCAAGTACCTGGATGACTGGTCCAGGGCTCTTCCTTTTTCTCCAGGATCCCAGGGCAGGAAGAAGCTGGGTGTGTTGTTTGGGGGCAAGGGAGGGGTTGGCAGTGTCTAGGCTGTCAGTCATTGCTTCTAGCACCTACGTATATTTAAGTTGCAAACAGGTGGAAAATATAAATGGGTGACACCCTCAGTCTGTTGTCAGTAGCCATGGTTCAGGCTGTGTGACCTCAGGGGAGTGACTCAGCCTCTCTGGGCCTGGGAAGGACATGGGTAGTGGGTGCTATCTGCCTCCATGCCAGGCTGGTGGGCTGCTAGCTGTCCGACCTGGCATGGCTCCTCAGGGCAGGGCCGAGCTCCTGCTGACAGCCTTGTCCTTGCAGTGCTCTGTCAGCTGTGGCGTTGGCGTCCGGAGGCGGAGCGTGACTTGCCGGGGTCATGGGGGTTCTTTGCTCCAAACTGCAGCGTGCTCCTTGGAAGACCGGCCACCTCTCAGCGAGCCCTGCGTGCATGAGGACTGCCCCCTCCTCAGGGACCAGGCCTGGCATGTCGGCGCCTGGGGTCTGGTGAGCGCTCTCCACCCCACACCTGCTACCTGAGCCTGGCCTCCAGCAGGTGGCTGCACACGAGCGCCGTCCTTGGACCTAACACGGGCCACTGCGCACCTTCCCCTGCCTGTCTCCATGTGGGTCCCCACCCCTAGCCTCACCCTTAGGGTCTCTCTCTCCCACCCCTGGGCCTCAGTGCTCCAAGAGCTGCAGCTCGGGCACTCGGAGGCGACAGGTCATCTGTGCCATTGGGCCGCCCAGCCACTGCGGGAGCCTGCAGCACTCCAAGCCTGTGGATGTGGAGCCTTGTAACACGCAGCCCTGTCATCTCCCCCAGGGTAAGGACAGGAGGGCAGGGAGGAGCCTGGCCCGACCTCTCTCCCACTGGCTGTGAACCCACAAGCATGTGCTGCCTCGGGGCCTCTGCCTGCACTGTCATCCCTCTGGACCCCACTTCTCCCACGTCTCCCCCGCTGAACCCTTTGCCATCTGTAAGGCCCGCCTGGTGTGCAGCCCACGAGGCAGCCCTGCGTTCCTCCACTCAGCAGTGGCTCGCCCCCTGCCCCTCCGGCCCCCATAGCATGCTGTCATTTCTGTGGGACTCTTAGATTCGTTTCCTTGTGCTGCTGTGGTTGTATACGGCTTGTCAGACCTACCCACTATAAACTTCTTGAGGACTGGGTCCCCAGCTTCCATATGCCTCTCTATACCCCCATAGAACTTACCTGACACGGTTAGGTACTCAGTGAATGTTTGTTGAATGACTGAGTGACTGACTGTGTGCTGAGGGAGGGAAGCAGTCCAGGAAGGAGTGTCTCCACATGCCACTTCTGCCTCTGTCTTCTTCCCTTCATCCCCGTCCCACTGTGAAGGGAGCCTCACAGGCAGGAGGGCCTGCTGGAGAAAGGGCACTGAGGCCGGCGTTTGCTTGGCGTGAGGATGCCACATGGAGGAAGGATGTGGGTGGTGGCTGAGCCGGGATGGGGGTGGAGGGGTGGCCTCCCAATACTGCAGAGAGGCATGTTTGGCCTTGACTCACTCGTGATGGGAACTCTCTGAGCCGTAGGGACCTTGAGGTGAAGGAAGGCAGAATTTCTATGAGACATGTGACAGGTGTGGCTAAGAACCAGTGGCCTCAGCATCACCAGCAGGCTTGAGTTTCGATCCACTCCATTGCTGACCAGTTATGTGGCCTCAGGCCAGTGCCCCACCTCTCTGATTCTCAGTTTGCCCGTCTGTACAGTGGTTAAAAAGAGTGACTTTCCAGACCGTGGTGGCTCATGCGGCACAATGGCTGACCACACGGGGTGCTTGCTAGCTAAGCAGAGGGTGGGAAGGAGTGGTGGTGAGGCCTTGCGGGGAGCTCGGGCTCACTGACCATCCTGAGGGCTCCTGGTGCCTCAGCTGGGGCCTGGCCCTTGGGGCTCACCAGCAGGAGAGCCTTGGACTCCCAGGGGTTCAGATCTCCATGGAGCCAGTCTGTTCCCCAGGGCCTTGCTGGCTTCTAAAGAGGTGATCTTAAGCCTGTCGCAGCGACTAGCAGGACTCACATAGAAAGGAAGGAAAAGGCCAGGGAAGTTTAATCCCAGCCTGTAATCCCAGCACTCTGGGAGGCTGAGGTGGGAGGATCGCTTGAAACCAGGAGTTCCAGACCCGCCTCGCCAACATTGTGAAGCATCATCTCTACTAAAAATACAAAAAATTAGCTGGGTGTGGTGGCGGGCGCCTGTAATTCCAGCTACTCAGGAAGCTGAGGCAGGAGAATTGCTTGAACTTGGGAGGCGGAGGTTGCAGTGAGCTGAGATCACACAATTGCACTCCAGCCTGGGCAACAAGAGTGAGACTCCATCTCAAAAAAAAAAAAAAAATAGATTTCACCACATATTTATTGGAGTCTTCCAACCCCAAATTATCATTGTTTTAAATATTCCTGGGGGCTGGGTGCAACTGCTCACGCCTGTAATCCCAGCACTTTGGGAGGCCGAGGCAGGTGGATCACTTGAGCCCAGGAGTTCAGGACCAACCTGATCAACATGGCGAAACCCCATTTCTACTAAAAATACAAAAATTAGCCGGGCGTGGTGGCGGGCACCTGTAGTCCCAGCTACTCAGGAGGCTGAGGCTCAAGAATCACTTGAACCTGGGAGGTGGAAGTTGCAGTGAGCAGAGGTCGTGCCCCTGTACTCCAGCCTGGGAGACAGAGCGAGAATCTATCTCAGAAATAAAAAGATAGATAGATAGATAAATATTTCTAGGGATTTTGGCAAGATGTAGTCCATGTGGGAATGGAATATTCACTTACTTTATTATTATTTTGAGACAGGGTCTCTGTTGCCCAGGCTGCAGTGCATGGTACAATTATAGCTCACTGCAGCCTCCACCTTCTGGGCTCAAGGGATCCTCCCACATCAGCCTCCTGTGAAGCTGAGACCACAGGTGCAGGCCACCACGCCCAGCTAATTTTTTGATTTTTTGTTGAGATGGGCTCTTGTTATGTTGTCCAGGCCGGTCTTGATCTCCTGGGCTCAGGCAATCCTCTCACCTTAGCCTCTCAAAGTGCTGGGATTACAGGTGTGAGCCACTGTGCCTGACCCACTTATTTTATTCTTTATACCTTTCTTCCATTATATAGTAATCTGCTTATTTTGGAAAATTTGAAGCACACAAATAGAAGGGAAGGGCACCCTGCCTCCCAAGCACTCATAGCAGCTTTCGCGATGAGCATGATTTTGGGGGATGGTCCTACAGGTTTTCTCTTATGTAGCATTAAAAAAACATTCGTATTGTCCTAATTTTATCTACTTATCCATTTGCATTTTCCGACAGTATTTTGTCATGAAAAATCTTTTTGAAAAATTTAGGGATGTTGTTTAAATAAATCCATATACCATAAAACCCACCCATTCTAATGGCACAATGATTTTTTGTAAATTTACAAGTTGGACACCATGATAAAAACTTTAAACATACCAAAGAGTTGAAAGAATGCATAGTCAGCAGCCACGCACACACTGTGTCAGTGAGTTCCACAACTAATATTTTGCTATATTTGTGGGTTTTTTTTTTTTTTTTTTTTTTTTTTTGAGACAGAGTCTGGCTCTGTTGCCGAGGCTGGAGTGCAGTGGCGCGATCTTGGCTCACTGCAAACCCCACCTCCTGGATTCACCCCATTCTCCTGCCTCAGCCTCCTGAGTAGCTGGGACTACAGGTGCCCACAACCACGCCCAGCTAATTTTTTGTATTTTTAGTAGAGACAGGGTTTCACCGTGTTAGCCAGGATGGTCTCCATCTCCTGACCTCATGATCCACCCGCCTTGGCCTCCCAAAGTGCTGAGATTACAGGTGTGAGCCACTGTACCCGGCCTTGTGTGTTCATTATCTAGTCTCTTGTCATTGTCGTCTTTTTTTTTTTTTTTTTTTTTTTGTGAGACTTAGTCTCACTCTGTTGCCCAGGCTGGAGCATAGTGGCATGATCTCGGCTCAGTGCAACATCCGCCTCCCAGGCTCAAGTGATTCTCCTGCGTCAGCCTCCTGAGTAGCTGGGATTATAGGTGCCTGCTACTGAACCCAGCTAACTTTTGTATTTTCAGTAGAGACGGGGTTTCACCATGTTGGCCAGGCTGGTCTCGAACTCCTGACCTCAAGTGATCTGCCCACCTCGGCCTCCCAAAGTGCTGGGATTACAGGTGTGAGCCCATGCTTGGCTCATTATCTAGTCTCTTTCTATCCCTTTGTCTATTCATCCGATTTTTTAAAATATGGAATTTTTTTATGGAGGTGAAATTTACATAACATTCAGTTAGCCCTTTTAAAGTGTACAGGTTGGTGGCATTTAGTGCGTTATTTCAATCTCTGATGTTAGACATCCCAGTAGGTAGGAAGCAGGACCTCATTGTGGTTTTGATTTGCATTTCCCTGATGACTAATGATGTTGAGCATCTTTTTATGTGTTTGTTGGCCATTTGCATATCATCTTTGGAGAAATGCGTAAGTTCTTTACCCACTTTTAAAAATTGGATTGTTTGCCTTTCATCCAATTTTTCTTTTAAAGTATGTTCTGTTTTTTGTTTTATGTAGCTGGGATCATAACACATGCACATTTTATATCTGATACTTTTTGCTGAACATGTAAGATTAGCATTTTTGGCCAGGTGCAGTGGCTCACACCTATAATCCCAGCATTTTGGGAGGCTGAGTTAGGAGGATCACTTGAGCCCAGGAGTTTGAGACAAGCCTGGGCAATATAGGAAGACCCTATCGCTACAAAAAAAAAAAAAAGATAGTAGTCCCAGCTACTCAGGGGCTGAGGTGGGAGGATCACTTGAACCCAGGAGGTTGAGCCTTTAGTGAGCTGTGATCACACTACTGCATCTCGGCCTGGGCGACAGAGACCCTGTCTCAAAAAAGATGAGCATTTTCGATGTGACTGGAGACTTTGGAAGAGTGGCTGGGCGGTTTTTGAAATCCCGGGTGGTGTTCTCCCCTTGGGCTGTCTCAGGTTCCCGGGCCCTGCCTGGGCAGTGGGGTAGAAGCCAGTGCTGGGCAGGGTTGGCCACAGCTGAGGTCCATCCTCTCTTCCTCCCTTTCCATCCCGCATGGACCTCCTGGCTCCCTGCAGAGGTCCCCAGCATGCAGGATGTGCACACCCCTGCCAGCAACCCCCGAATGCCATTGGGCCCTCAGGAGTCCTCTGCCTCGGGTGAGAGCTTGGTCCTATCCCCCACTCACAGCCCTGTAGTATTTGTGTCTGAGTGGATGGTCCGTGGGGGTGTGGAGGCCACAGTTGGGTGCAGCCATGGTGGAGGGGAGAATGGTCCAGGGGACGGAGGAAGGTGGGTCCGGCGTGGTCAGGGGTGGAGGGGAGGAGCCAGGTGGAGGCACTGTGTGTCTTTTGCTTCCTCTTCTTTGTAGACTCCAGAGGCCAGTGGTGGGCAGCCCAGGAACACCCCTCAGCCGGGGGTGACCACAGGGGAGAACGAGGCACCCACCTGTCAGCCCTGGGCCCTGCCCCCTCTCTGCAGCAGCCCCTACACCAGCGACCCCTACAGTCGGGCTCAGGGCCCCATGACTGCAGACACAGTCCTCATGGGTGCTGCCCCGATGGCCACACGGCGTCTCTCGGGCCACAGTGGCAAGGCTGCCCTGGGGTCTCCTGTCAGCAGAGCAGGTGGGTGCTGGAGACAGGTCTTCCCCCTGCCCCATCAAAGAGGGAAGGTGAGGCCCCGTGGGTGAGCCAACATCTCTGGTCAGAAGAGGGCTGGGGTGGGTGTGCACAGCTCAGGAGCAGGATGCCCACGGTTTCCTCCCTGCGCTGCCCTGAGCATGGGATCTTGGGGACTTGGCTTCCTGTGGCTGAGCCTCCTGCTGTGCCGAGTGGGGACACAAACCCCACCTTGCTGCAGTGTCAGCCTGTGGAAACACAGCCGGAGACTCCGAGAAGGCTCCAGGTGCAATTCTAGCTCTCAGATCTAACCAGGCTCAGGGAACCTGTGGTAAAGGCTGGACGAGGGCCGACCAGCTCCTCACAGTCTTCGTAACAGTCCCCGCCACGCCTGCCTTATGGATTGGGTCCGAGTCATCCCACTCCTGCAGGTGTCCTCCCTCTGCCTCTCCTCCTTCCATGGCCTGCCCTGAACGCATCCCCAATGTGCTGTCTCAGACTGGGTGCTTCTGGACCCAGACTTTGTGGCCAGTGGCCTGGGGACAGTTCCCAGCTCAGACACTCGCCGGCTATGTGTTGGGTGACTTGGGCCACGTGACTTAACCTCTGTGATCTTGGTTCCTCTTCTGAGAACTGGGAATGATGACAGTCAAGATGGAGCCCCCGTGAGGGTGAAGTGCATCACAGTATGCCTGGCACAGAGAGGGCGCCGGGCACCCTCCCTCCTTTCACCTTGCCTCCTGGCACCTGGTGGGTGGGTGTGGAGTAAATGGTGGGTTCCTTTGAACCCCCTCTTGTGCCCCGTCTCCCGTCTGCTTCTGTTTTGTAACTCCCGCTGAGAACTGACATTTGGTCAGACTCGGATGAACATCCCCCTTCTTGGTTTTGTGGGCTGTGCAATTGACGCTCTGCCAGTGATGAGGGGCACAGCCACCGCTTATTGTGTTATGACTGCCCTCCCTGGTAGCTGCTAAGAGCCGGTGAATGTAGGCAGAGATTGCGGCACACAAAATGGCCTGCCCTGCACATAGGGACACATCCTCTCCCGCCCGGGTCCCCACCCTGTCAGCCCCCACCATGGGGAGCCTCAGAGCCTGGGTCTTGGGATGCAGGGAGCATGGGGACAGGCTGGGCAGTGAGGGGCTGTGTGATGTCTGCCTAGGTACGGGTGCTGCCCTGACAGGGTATCTGTCGCTGAGGGGCCCCATCACGCTGGCTGCACAAAGTTGTACGGCAGTGACAGCACCAGGAGCAGGCCCAGGTCAAGGGCAGTGGCTTCTACAGTAAGTGTCTGGCCTGTGGGAGGGGAGGAGGCCAGCCCCTGAGCCTGCTCAGTGTCACTGTGACCCAGGATCTTTGCCGCTTTGGCCTCGGAGAAAGGAGGTCCCTGCAAACCTGCTGGCCTGGGTCATCCTCTGGAGGGCACCGGGCTTCAAAGATGGGCCTGGGGCGGATCAGGGGTTTCATCCAACATTCTCCTGGCCTCTGGTCTCCCCTGGGCTGGGATTCTGGCCTCTCCTTCCTGCCATCCTCCCCATGGCAGCCCAGAGTTCCCAACAATGGCCAGATCCATTGCCCACTTCCCAATCATGGGTTTCCTCCCCAGGTCCACAACACCCACCAGCCCCAGGCCCAGCAGAATGAGCCCAGTGAGTGCCGGGGCTCCCAGTTTGGCTGTTGCTATGACAACGTGGCCGCTGCAGCTGGTCCTCTTGGGGAAGGCTGTGTGGGCCAGCCCAGCCATGGTGAGTGGGTCCGCCCCCTCTCCTCCTTCTCGATGGGTAGACTCTGCTCCCACCATGCCTCCAGCCCCTACCCAGAACCAAGACCTTCCTGCTGGCTCAGTTATTCATTCCTTCCACAAATGTTGATTGACACCTGCTAGGTGCCAGGCCAGAGAGCAGTGCCAGGGTGTTCTTGCATCGAGCAGTTTGAGCCTGTGGCCGTCTGGCTGCTTCTGGGAACTGGGGAGGGTGGGAGGTGGGAATCCCAAGGGGCTGGGATGCCAGTCTCATGCTTGGGAGTCAGCCCCTTCGAGGCAGAGCCGGTGCGGGGCAGTTAGTGCTGGGATGGGCAGGAGTGCCCTGACCCTGCCTGGAATGTGTGTGGAGTCGCAGGAGCTGAGTGCTGGAGGGAGGGTAGGGCCAGGGAGGTCTTTGAGGTGCAGCCCTGGATGAATGAGTAGAGCTGCTGGGAACCATTGCGAGGACCTCAAAGGCCAGGCTAGGGCTGTGGTGAGGGCTCGCAGGAGGCACCCGTGGTCATGTCTGAATGTGGAGAGGTGGGTCAGGCCATGCTGGCGAGGGCTGCTGGAATGGCAGGCTGGGTGCTGGAGGTGGGCTCAGTGGCCAGTCAGTGCGGCATCCTGGGGACAAGAGAAGGCCCTTCCTGGGCATCTTCACACGCCCTGGGTGGCTCAGGCCTGTGTCCCTATCACAAGCTAAGCAGGCAGGTTCACCTTCTGGGCTCACTTTGCATGTGACTCCAGGTGGTCTGGTGGCAGGAAAGGCCAAGGGTCCAAGGGAGCTGGCCCAGGGGGCCCTGGCCCTGACCTCCCAGAGGCTCTAGCTCTGTGGGTGAAGGCTGCTGTGGCACCAGCCTGGGGCAGGTCTGCACAGTGGACAGACTCCGGTGGAAGTGTCCTGCATCCCAGGGCCAGGTCAGGCCCCCAGCCAGCGTAGACACGCTTTATAAATGGGGAAAGGCCTGCTTCCTGAGTCGGAGGCTGAGGGGATGGAGGGTGCAGCCTTAGTACTGGGCACCTCGGTGACATACATCACACCCATGCCCCGCAGCCTACCCTGTGCGGTGCCTGTTGCCCAGTGCCCATGGCTCTTGTGCAGACTGGGCTGCCCGCTGGTACTTCATTGCTTCTGTGGGCCAATGTAACCGCTTCTGGTATGGCGGCTGCCATGGCAATGCCAATAACTTCGCCTCGGAGCAAGAGTGCATGAGCAGCTGCCAGGGATCTCTCCACGGGCCCCGTCGTCCCCAGCCTGGGGCTTCTGGAAGGAGCACCCACACGGTTGGTGGCAGCAGCAGTCCTGCAGGCGAGCAGGAACCCAGCCAGCACAGGACAGGGGCTGTGGTGCAGAGAAAGCCCTGGCCTTCTGGTGGTCTCTGGCGGCAAGACCAACAGCCTGGGCAAGGGGAGGCCCCCCACACCCAGGCCTTTGGAGAATGGCCATGGGGGCAGGAGCTTGAGCCCAGGGCCCCTGGACTGGGTGGAGATGCCGGATCACCAGCGCCACCCTTCCACAGCTCCTCCTACAGGTAAGGCCCACCTTCCCCAGGTAGACGGGGGGTTAGGACACCCAGGCCAAGAGTGCGCCAGTTGGAGCTAAAACCTGAAGTCAGCCGGCCCTCCCTCCCCATCCCTAACTTCTGTTTCTCCTGAGAGCCCTGCCTGGTGGGCCTTGTTGCCATCATTCTATGGATGGAGAAGCTGGGGCTTCAGAGACTTGAGGCTACTCTGATGTCTAATAGACATCTGTACAGATGGGGGCTCCGGGGTTCTCCATCAGAGCTCACCAGTATACCCTGGGGCCTGTCTGGCCGGAAAAGCTTATTGGCTTCATGACTTTTGGCAAGTCACCCAACTTCTCCAAGCCTCAGTTTCTTGACCTGTAAAATGGTGGCATTACCTCCTGCCCTGTGTACATCACAGGTGTGGGCTCTGGTCAAGATGACTCTTGGGACTGGGTCATATTAATGAGGGATTTGGGAAGGTTAAAAACAAAATTAAAAACATTGTGTTCCACATGGGTCGAGCGTGTAGTTTAGCCCCCACGTGAACCCAGTGTGTGCCATCCCTCCCGACCTCTCCCCACCCCCGGGCTTTGCACCTACCTTGTTGCCGCTATAAGAACAAGTTGAGGCAGCAATGCATGGGGGCACCGGGGGCAAGTTGGGGAGGGTGGATTCCTGAATCCATGGGCTTCTGGGGCTCTGCCTCCCATAGGGACCCTCTAACCCCAAAAGTGCCTGTGATAGGATGGGCCCCAAGCTGTCTGCGTGGAACACACTGCTTAGGGGGTTCTGGTCCTGGCGCTCGCGCCAGTCAGCAGATCTTCCCACCTCTCCAGGATCAGCTTGGCAGGTGTGGAGCCCTCCTTGGTGCAGGCAGTCCTGGGGCAGTTGGTGCGGCTCTCCTGTTCAGACGACACTGCCCCGGAATCCCAGGCTGCCTGGCAGAAAGATGGCCAGCCCATCTCCTCTGACAGGTGGGTGACAGTCCCCCACCTCCTCTGACAGGTGTGACAGCCCCCTACCTTCCCTGACTGGTGTGTGACAGCCCCCCGACCTCCTCTGACAGGTGTGTGTGACAGCTCCCTCCACCTCCTCTGACAGGTGTGTGTGACAGCTCCCCCACCTCCTCTGACAGGTGTGACAGCCACCCCACCTTCCCTGACAGGTGTGTGTGACAGCTCCCTCCACCTCCTCTGACAGGTGTGTGTGACAGCTCCCCCACCTCCTCTGACAGGTGTGTGTGACAGCTCCTCCACCACCTCTGACAGGTGTGTGTGACAGCTCCCTCCACCTCCTCTGACAGGTGTGTGTGACAGCCCCCCGACCTCCTCTGACAGGTGTGTGTGACAGCTCCCCCACCTCCTCTGACAGGTGTGTGTGACAGCTCCCCCACCTCCTCTGACAGGTGTGTGTGACAGCCCCCCGACCTCCTCTGACAGGTGTGTGTGACAGCTCCCCCACCTCCTCTGACAGGTGTGTGTGACAGCTCCCCCACCTCCTCTGACAGGTGTGTGTGACAGCTCCCCCACCTCCTCTGACAGGTGTGACAGCCACCCCACCTTCCCTGACAGGTGTGTGTGACAGCTCCCTCCACCTCCTCTGACAGGTGTGTGTGACAGCTCCCTCCACCTCCTCTGACAGGTGTGTGTGACAGCTCCCTCCACCTCCTCCGACAGGTGTGTGTGACAGCTCCCTCCACCTCCTCCGACAGGTGTGTGTGACAGCTCCCCCACCTCCTCTGACAGGTGTGTGTGACAGCCACCCCACCTTCCCTGACAGGTGTGTGTGACAGCTCCCCCACCTCCTCTGACAGGTGTGTGTGACAGCTCCCTCCACCTCCTCTGACAGGTGTGTGTGACAGCTCCCCCACCTCCTCTGACAGGTGTGTGTGACAGCTCCCCCACCTCCTCTGACAGGTGTGTGTGACAGCTCCCCCACCTCCTCTGACAGGTGTGTGTGACAGCCTCCCCTGAAGCATTCCCCCAGGCTCGCTTGGGGTGGGAGGGTGCCCTGTGGACTCTGATCTCCTCTGGCAGGAGCACTGAGGCTGAGGGAAGACTCACTGTTGACTTTGGGAGCCCAGAGCTCATCCCCACACCACCCCACTCAGGCACAGGCTGCAGTCCGATGGCTCCCTGATCATCCACCCCCTGCAGGCAGAGGACGAGGGCACCTACAGCTGTGGCAGCACCCGGCCAGGCCACGACTCCCAGAAGATCCAGCTTCGCATCATAGGTCTCTGTCTCCACCCCATCCACCAGTGCATTCTCAGGGGCCCGAGTGGGAAGGCCAGGATGGGGTGCCTACGCGAGGGCTGCCTCACGCTAGAGGGACCCAGGGTGTCTCCCTGAGTCAATTCCTTGTGCTGGCAGGGACCACCCTGTAGCCCTCATTTCTCCACAAGGTCTCATGGCCCACCCTCCCTTCTACTCCCTTTTCCCCACAGCTCACACCTTGTTTCTCCTGGCCTCATGACAGGAAATGACATGGCCGTGCTGTCTGAGGCTGAGCTGAGCCGCATCCCTCAGCCCAGGGACCCAGGTCAGGACTTTGGCCAAGCGGGGGCTGCTGGGGCCCTGGGGGCCATCCCCTCTTCACACACACAGCCTGCAAACAGGTAAGAACTCAGCAATGCCATCTTGCCCTCCCCCATGCCAGGGCCAGGGCCGGGGGTCTCAGTGGGTGAGGAGGGGAAGGTCTGCTGTGACCAGGCCTTGCTGGCCCCTGCTCAGGGCTCTAGGAGGCCAGGCCTAGAAAAACAGGGTTCCTGGAGCTGGACCTGTTGAGGAGGAAGCTTCTGGGAACGGTTCCACAGGCTCAGGACTCAGGAACTGAGGAAGGGAAGGGCACACAGAGCTAGAGGGCCTGAGCCGGCTTCTTTGGGGAGCGTCTTGAGCTGGCCTTGAGGAGTGGTTCAGTTTACAGGGGGGATGTGGAGGACCGGAGGGGTGCCCAACTCGGAGACCTAGTGGCAAGTGTGCAGGGTGGGGGGTGACAGATGGGGATCCTGGCTGGTGGGTGTGTCTGGCCAGCCATGGTGGACGGGCAGGGAGTGGTGGTGGTGGGGAGGCAGCTTTAGACTTCACCCCAGGTAGTTATTGAGTTTCTAACCAGAACAAGGCAGGGAATTTTAGGAAGCTGAATCTGGCTGGAGAGGGAGAAGGGGCCACCAGGCTTGTGCAGAGGTCCCCATGGGAGTGGGCGGGGGCAGCGGCAAGGGCCCCTCATGCTGTGGGCTGCTCGTTTGGCAGGCTGCGTTTGGACCAGAACCAGCCCCGGGTGGTGGACGCCAGTCCAGGTCAGCGGATCCGGATGACCTGCCGTGCCGAAGGCTTCCCGCCCCCAGCCATTGAGTGGCAGAGAGATGGGCAGCCTGTCTCTTCTCCCAGGTTTATTTGACTCCTCTCCCCTTCCTCCTATTCTGCCTCCAGCCCCACCTTATCCTGTGGAGGCCACCGGGGAAGGGAGCTGCTGGGCATCGTCATGGCCAGTTCTCAGCCGGACTCCAGGGCCTTTCGAGAGATGGAGCAGCTGGGCAAAGGGCTCCTTGGGTTGGCTAACATTTGAGTCTCTGGGCCTTTCCAGAATGTGGTTAGTGGACAGAAATAAGAGGCCAGTTAACAGAGGTGATGGCGGAAGGAGGAAACGGAGTCAGAACACGTTCCCAGCTGTAATCACAATCGCTACCCTTTACTGAGCGGGCACTGAGTGTGAGGCTTGTTCCTATCACGTGACCTGCAAAAAAGCCATATTGATCAGGTGCTGTTTTTCCCCCATTTTACACACAGAAGCTTAACATCACACAGCTTATAAGCAGCAGAACCAGTATTTGAGCCCACTAAATGAGTATAGCAAAAACTAGAAACCCAAATCGAAATTTTGTTTCAGAAAACTTGAAATGGTTTATATTGCGAAGCTTAAAGGCCAGACATTTTCGGCCGGGCGCAGTGGCTCACACCTGTAATCCCAGTACTTTGGGAGGCCGAGATGGGTGGATCATGAGGTCAGGAGTTCAAGACCAGCCTGGCCAAGATGCTGAAACCCCATCTCTACTAAAAATACAAAAATAGCCAGGCGTGGTGGCACATGCCTGTAGTCCCAGCTACTCGGGAGGCTGAGGCAGAATTGCTTGAACTCGGGTGGCAGAGGTTGCAGTGAACCGAGATCACACCACTGAAAGCACCAGCAGCTGCAGGTGTAAAGTCTGAGGCCAAATGGTCCTTTCATCAGACCCCACCAAACACTAGGGGATGTTTAGCCTCTCACCAGGGACCTGGAAGACCTTGTGTTCCCTCCCTGACCCCATGCTCGATGGACAGAGCTGGAGGAGAGGGGAGGCTCCTTGGGCTGGAGCCAACTGGCTGTACTTGGTTCCCAGACACCAGCTGCAGCCTGATGGCTCCCTGGTCATCAGCCGAGTGGCTGTAGAAGATGGCGGCTTCTATACCTGTGTTGCTTCCAATGGGCGGGACCGAGACCAGCGATGGGTCCAGCTCAGAGTTCTGGGTAAAGTGGCAGTCCTGAGTGGCCTTTGAGGTCAGGTGGCATGGGTAGGGCAGGATCTTCATAGTGGCTGACAATGACTTGTCCTTGTGCCCAGGGGAGCTGACAATCTCAGGACTGCCCCCTACTGTGACAGTGGCAGAAGGTGACACCGCCAGGCTGTTGTGTGTGGTAGCAGGAGAAAGTGTGAACATTCGGTGGTCCAGGTAAAGGCTCTATTCCAAGCCGTCCCCACCCCCAGACTTCACAACCTCCGGTGTGGATGTCTGCCTTTCTGCCAGGGATGTCAGTGTCACCATTGCTTCCATTCCGGCTTCCAGGCCTGGTGCCAGGGGACAGGGCTGCAGCACCCTCATCCCTACAGAGCGAAGCTCTGTAGGGCCACTGGCTCTCTGCTGGTTGGGCTACACTAGGGTTTCCTAACCTCAACACCACTGACAGTTTGGAGCTGGTAAGTTTTGGTTGCTGAGGGCTGTCCTGTGCTTTGCAGGATGTTTAGCAGCATCCAGGGCATCTACCCACTAGATGCCAGGAGCACCCTCCCCAAAGTCATGACAATAAAGAATGTCTCCAGACCCACTGCCAAATGTCCCCTCGTGGCAAAATCTCTCCTGGGGCTGTGAACCATTGGACTACACTCAGCTTTGGGGACTTCAGTGGTCTTTTACCCCAGATCAATCGGTTTTATATTTGTCCATTCATTTAGTAGACATTTTTTGCCCCCTCCCTCCCTCCCTGTAATGTGTCAGGACTAGGCTAGGTTCTGGGAATCCTGGGGTCACCTGAGCCCCAGGGTACTCCCAGGCAGATGGCCCAGCATCCCAGGAGCTCCAGATGTGTTTTGCTGTAAGTGCCCTCTGTGCACAGAGGAGTGTCAAGGAAGGGGGGGCCAGGAAATGACTCTGGCTGCACTGTAATAGCTAAGGATGGCAAAGGATGTTCTTGGTAAAGGAAGCAGCAAGTGCCAAAGGTGGACACTGAGAGAGGACACCAGGATGGGAACCGGCCAATGCACTGGCCAGGAGAGGTGATGGGGTTGCAGAGGGCATCTGTGTCTTGTGTGGCCTCGAGCCCAGGGAAGGCAGTGGGAGCTGCTAGAGGTTTCCCCACTGGTGTGCTCAGTCCAGCCGTCCCCTGATCAGCTTGTCAGGCCTGCCTCTCCACACTGGCCTCTCCTGGATCTTTCCAGCAGCAAACATGCATAGAACTCCCCTCTTCACAACCACCTTCCATTGAGCCTCTATGTTCCTGCAGACCCTACGCTGACACAGTGTCCCCTTTACAGCTGTCCATGTTGATTGCCTCTGCCTGTTCATCTCCCTACTCACTTCTCAGGGCCTGCAGTGGGGCCGCACATCAGCCCCTGCTCCAGGACACTCTCCTGGCCAAGGTCACTGCCTCTTTCCCTAACTCCACTGGACACCTGGCAGTCTTTACGTGACCTGTAGTGTTGTTCTGCTTGCCGTATGCTCCTTCTTGAAATTCTCCCTTCCCTTGGCTCCAGGAACCACTGTCTTCTGATGTGCCTCAGGGCCTGTCCTTGGTTTCTTCCTGTGTGACTTGGATCACCTCATAGACATGCACTTTGCTGAGTCAGTGCGATGCTGACACACTATCTGGGTCTGGACTCTTGAGCTCCACACTTCAAATCTGAGGCCTCCTGCTATCTCACAGGCACCTCAAATTTGAAATAGCAGAAAATAACCTCACCATTCATCCCAGCCTTGGATCGCCCAAGGTTGGAGGGGCACCACCGTCACCCAGTAACCCGCTTAAGCTAGAAACCTTGGTCATTTTTTATTTCTCCCTCTCCTCCACCTCTTTGCCCTCAAGGGGTGGGAATGGTTGACTCTAGAATGGCCTTTGATTACCTCTTCCCTCTGTCTCCCAGGCCTCCGGAGGCCCTTGATAGCTCTCCCAGTGTCCTCTCTCCTCCAGGAATGGGCTACCTGTGCAGGCTGACGGCCACCGTGTCCACCAGTCCCCAGATGGCACACTGCTCATCTACAACTTGCGGGTCAGGGATGAGGGCTCCTACACATGCAGCGCCTACCAGGGGAGTCAGGCAGTCAGCCGCAGCACCGAGGTGAAGGTGGTCTCACCAGGTAGGAAAGGTCTATATCTGGGGATGGGAAGGGCATTCCCCTGTATATTTACTGGTTCTCGAGGGCTGGTTCTGCAGTCTGAGGGACTCTGGTTTGAATCCTGGCTCACCCTGCCAGTTGCTGGTAGTGTGACTTGGGGCAAGGGGCTTACCTTCCTGAGCCTCATTTTCCTACTCTCTACAGTGGGACTGCTCTACCACCTGAGACGGTTGTAATGGAGATGAAGGAAATGATGTTCTGCTGGGCCCCAGGAGATAGCTTAATAGACATTAATGCATGCAGGACATTCAGACTCACCGATTTTGAGACATATGGCTGCCTGGAATTTCATTATAAAACTTAAAACTTAAGGCAGACCACTTAAAATCTGTCCACTGTAATCAGGGTGGCAAAAAGGTGGTTCTGTGACTGAAAAGTGCCTTTATGGCCATTTGACCATATAACCCAGAAAGGAAAAGGCAGGGATTATCACCACTATTTTACAAATGAGACAGGTATGCAGAGAGCATAAGTGGTGTTTCCACTGGTCACACAGCAAATGAGGCCCACCTGGGACTAGAGCTCCTGTCTTTTGACTCCCCATGTTTTTTTTCCCCCACGAAATTACTATACTTGTACCTAAGTGGCCTCTTACTTGCATCATTTGATATTTGATATTGTAGCCTTACCTCCTCTAGCTACTACTCTATCATACTTCAACAAATCCAAATTGCCTGTAAGATGCATTACTTTTGTACCAAGAAAAAAATACTGCCAATGAAATGACACAATTCTGATACCATCAGTTAGGATGCAGACCAACTTGAGAGATGTGAAAATAAGTCCACATCAGAACTGATGAAACAGACTGTGGCTCAGTGTTCATACTTACAAGAGAGATGTTTAAATCAGCAAGAGGGAAAGGGGGAAAGGGCTTTGCTCACCCCCCAGCCTGTGCTTCCTTGTGTCCTTGGTTTTTGTTCACTGAGGGACTGAAGACAGAGTGGTACCTCGGGCCAAGCTGCCAGTTCTCACAGGCCTGATACAGGCCTTGGTGGAGTGTGCCAGGGCCCTTCCTGCCTGGTCGTCTGGGCATTCCTGACAATCAGGCCTGTAGCGCCATGCCAGGAGCATGGCTACACTAAGAGGGGCAGGCCTGGCTGCCTCCTGGCTGCCAGGCTGAGGGTGGAGACTGGCCAGTACTAGAAGTTGAATGTGGCTGAAATGTTGCTTTGTGAGTGAGACTGACTTGTTGGCTTCCTGTCTATGTTCTCTTTAGGCAGCAGTTGGGATTTGCCTCCCCAGGGCCCAGCTCAGTGCTTGGCATCACTAGGTGCTAGTGTTGTGGCAGGAAACGGTACCCAGCGGCTTCTCACTTGTTGCTCGAGCGGGAGGGAGGGTTACAGGGTTCCTTCCTGCCGCTTCGCCAGCCCGCCGCCTGGACCTCTGTCCCGGGCCTCGCTCGGCCCACGGTCTTGCTCCGCCCACTCGGCCCCGCAGGCTGTGCTCCGCTGGCGCTACCTGCCCGGATCCACGCCCGTGGCGGCTCCGCGCTGGGTGCTGACGTATAGACAAGGAGAACAGGGTGGCGCACTCGGAGATGCCAGCAACCGCGGAGCCCCAAGGGGGTGTTACAGGGGCAAATGTTCCCGCCGCTCGCAGCTTGGTGAGCGGGAGCGTTACAGCCCGATCTTCCCTCCATTCCCTCCTGCTTGCTGGGCTACAAGAGCGGCAACACTCAGATACTTGGTGACTAAGTGCCTGCCTGCACAATGATGGAGTAACCTTGGCAGAAGCACCACACTCCAGGGACTACTTTTCACCTGCATCATGTCCAGAAGGTTGACCTTGTCTACATAATAACCAAATCAAGGCTCTGAGACAAAGCAAAATGCAGATTTCACATCTTTTCACATCTCTGAAGTTGGTCTGCATCCTAATTGATGGTATCAGAATTGTGTCATTTCATTGGCAGTGTTATTTTCTTGGTACAAAAATAATGCATCTTACAGGCAATTTGGATTTGCTGAAGTATTCACAGTGAGAGAACTGTTAAGAGGATCTAGACATTATGTTTGCGATGAGCTCCAGATGGGATTATATGGAAAAAAAAAAAGAGAAACTTGCCTGATACCTGGTCACCAAGCTGAAATGACCTGAGATGTGTGCCCAATGAGACAGACATGGCCTCAGTCTGGCCACTGTCTTCCGGTCCTCTGCTGGCTGCTCTCACCTGTTCATTTTTTGTTGGGTCACATGGCGTGAGGCTGCCTAACCCTGCCCTACTCGTGGTTGGGTGGCACATTGAATTTCAGTGTTAGCACCAGGGTAGGAGGTCTTGGGGTAGTCAGGCTGAGGTAAAAGGGACATAGCTCTACTGGGAGGACTTCTCAACCTCACTGTGAAGTAGGTGCTATTATTAGTCCCATTTCACAGATGAAGAAATGTGCATAAAGGGCTTAAGCAACTTGCCCAGAGTTACCCAGCTGGTAAGTGGCAGAGCCCAGATTGAGCCCAGGCAGTCTGGGTCCAGAGCTGGTGTGTTTAATCACTATGCTGAGTTCCCTCTATGATAGGTCTTGGGCTGTACCAGCTCAGACAGAGTTGATACCAAAGTTAGATTTTTAGAAACAATATGCATTAATGGCTTTGTTATCTATGTAAACTTAGGTAGGTAATATTCTGGTTATACCAACATACCAAACCTTTGTAAGGTTGTTTGCTGCTAGGTACAGTCTTTTAGCGGTATTTTGTGAGGAAACAAGGGGAGAGAGGAGAAAGATAAGCTTTCTCTGGCTGCCTGAGGTCTGACTTTAGGGAAGATACTGCTCTGGTCTAAGTCAGCTGAGTTTTAAGAACTCCTTTCAGAAGAGAGATGAAGCAGTAGAATGAAACTTTTTTTTTTTTTTTTTTTTTTTTTTTTTTTTTTTTTGAGACAGTCTTGCTCTGTCACCCAGGCTGGAGTGCAGTGGTGTGGTCTCAGCTCACTGCAACCTCTGCCTCTGGGGTTCAAGCAATTCTTCTGCCTCAGCCTCCCGAGTAGCTGGGAATACAGGGGTACGCCACCATGCCTGGCTAATTTTTGCATTTTTAGTAGAGACGGGGTTTCACCATATTGACCAGGGTGGTCTCAAACTCCTGACCTTGTGATCTGCCCGCCTTGGCCTCACAAAGTGCTGGGATTACAGGCATGAGCCATCACACCCAGCTGAATGAAACACTTAATAGGGAGTTATGAGATATAGATGTTCCTAGTAAGTACAGAGGGAGATAAAATAAGGGCTTTGTTCTCAGTATAGCATTAGAGCCACCGTTAAAAGGACTGTTTTCCTATTACCTTGTCTAATATGCATTGCTTCCTCTGGGGAAAGTGAAAAACTGGAATGATGAGGACCCAGGTGACTAAGATAAGCTGGTGATATTGAAGGGACAAAACTTTGATGGTTGGAGGAACCCAGCAGAGAAAGGGAAAAGAGCTCTTGCTAACTCAAAATTTTACTTGGGGCTGATCCTACCTGCTCTCCCAATCCAGAGGCCAAACCAGTTGTCATTTAGTAATTCAGGTCTCAAAAATAAGGAGTTAACTTCAAGAGATGTTTAATCATCCAGTCAATAAATATTTGGGAGTCTAGGAAGAGCTGTTCACTGGGCTGAGGCCACAAATAATAACGGGAGGACCACTGCGTGTTGAAGTGAGGTCAAAAAACAGGTAGAAATCATCATCCCTCATAGAGTTTGTACGTATGGTTGTTAAAAGGTTACAGGGTAAGTGCACTTCATTTTGAATCTGGCAGTTACAATGCTGTGTTCCTTTGAGGAAATGAAATGGCAGGTGAGAATTTTCAGCATACACAGAGCTTCCTCACCACCTTCTCTTTCCCCCGTTTTTCTGCAGCACCCACCACCCAGCCCAGGGACCCTGGCAGAGAGTGCATCGACCAGCCAGAGCTGGCCAACTGTGATTTGATCCTACAGGCCCAGCTCTGTGGCAACGAGTATTACTCCAGCTTCTGCTGTGCCAGCTGTTCACGTTTCCAGCCTCACGCTCAGCCCATCTGGCAGTAGGGATGAAGGCTAGTTCCAGCCCCAGTCCAAAATAGTTCATAGAGCTGGGAAGAAAGGAAGATGGACTCTTGGCTTCCTCTCTCTGGCTGGCAAAGGGAGTTATCTTCTGGAATACATTGGCTCTTTCAAAAACCCACCCAGTATTTAGCCACAACAGCAGCCAGTACCAGCTTCCCTCTGTAGCCTTCAGCAGTGTTTACATCTCTGACATAACCACAGGCTGCTGTCAAGAAGAGCAATCTGTTTGGATAAGAATAACCTTTACTTTACAGCTTCCCTTTATAATTTCTGTTACACAGGAATAGTTCAATGCCTTTGTTTGTTTTTTGAGACTGAGTTTCACTCTCGTTGCCCAGGCTGGAGTGCAATGGCATAATCTCAGCTCACTGCAACCTCCGCCTCCTGGATTCGTGATTCACCTGTGTCAGCCTTCTGAGTAGCTGGGATTACAGATGCCTACCACCACGCCTGGGTAATTTTTGTGTTTTTAGTAGAGACAGGGTTTCACCATGTTGGCCAGGGTGGTCTCGAACTTCTGACCTCAGATGATCTGCCCACCTCAGCCTCCCAAAGTGCTGGGATTACAGGCATGAGCCAACATGCCCAGCCATCAATACATTTTTTGATTTTTAATTTTTTTTTTTTTTGAGACAGAGTTTCACTCTTCTTGCCCAGGCTGGAGTACAATGGTGCGATCTTGGCTCACCGCAACCTCTGCTTCCTGGGTTCAAGAGATTCTCCTGCCTCAGCCTCCCGAGTAGCTGGGATTACAGGCATGTGCCACTATGCCTGGCTAATTTTGTATTTTTAGTAGAGATGGGGTTTCTCCATGTTGGTCAGGCTGGTCTTGAACTCCCGACCTCGGGTGATCCACCCATCTCGGCCTCCCACAGTGCTGGGATTACAGGCATGAGCCACTGTGCCCGGCCCATCAGTGTGTTTTAAAGTTAGCTGTCAGGGCTCCACTTAATTTAAAGCTGGACAGGGAGATGTGTAATGATTTCAAAGTTAACACCTGTTTTTTAAGGGGCATGCTAACTCTTGCTGTATCAGGGAAGTATTCTGTGCTACAACCAGCCGTGGTTCCTTGCTCTAGTCTCACTCACCCTTCTAGGCAGTGCCTCAGTCAGCTCTAAATCCGGTGCAGAGGGTTAACTGCATAACCCTTGTTGGCAAAATGGAATAGATGTAAGACCTCAAACAGGGATTTCTGATGAGACAGCAGCAGTTAGCACTGTTATCTGAGCATGAAAGAACTAGAAAAGCTCCTTACGTCATCGAGATGTTGGACCTTGAAGCCCTCCTGAGGCCAACATGCAAATCTGGCTGTGAAGGTTCACCTGCACCTGTATAAAGCTGACCAGCCTGCTCTGTACAGTGACAATGAGGAACCCCTCTCTTCCTTAAGTAGGAATCTGTGAAGCAAAATGTTTGCTGCCAGAGAAAAATCAGACTGTCATTAAAAACAGCATTAGCAAGATGAGGATACGAATGGGGAAGGGTGGTGGGCAATGCAGTAACAGGGAAATGGTTTCAGAAATGGTTTGAGTTGGAAGACAACATTCTTCATCTCTCAGGACCTCTAATTCCTTGATGCTAAAAAAAGCAGCATGGATTCTATGAGCTTCCAAGTCCCTTTCCACTTTAACCGTCTACAAATTTTCCAGAGGACTGCCTAGTAGCAAAGGTTATTCCTGGACACAGGAAAGAGAGGCATTACAGGGACCAAAGCTCTGAAGGGTGACTTTTATTACCAACACACTGGCTGGAAAAGGGACAAACCGCATCATGGGTGAGTGACACTTCTCAGTCTGCTACTACTCATTCAACAAAGGAAATGTGGGCTGGGGCAGAGGTCTTTTTTCATTTAATACTGGAAAAATACTGAAGAGCATCCATGTTCACTTATGGCTGGTTTTGCTATAGAAATTGGAAAATAAAGGCCACTTTCTTGGACTCCCCAGTTTAATTAAACCAGAATTTGGCCTATTGGTATAAACACGTCAGAAGGTAAGTTTGAGGTTAACTAGCAGCTAACTAGTTCTAATAGAACCAGTCATAGAATAGTGGGCTAAGATTAGAGGTAAAACTCATTCTAGGCCAGTGGTTCTCAACTTTCTACCATATTGCAAGCTTAAAAAAATCCAAAACACAACCTGGGGGGCCCCGCTGCCCCACTAACATTTTGATTTAATTGGTCTGGAATATAGGCCAGGCGTTAGGATTTTGAAACAGTATCCTCAGGTGATTCTACTGCATAGCCCAGGTTGAGAGGCACTGCCCCAGTCCTGGGGTGCGGCTGAGACTCTGCATGTCTAACCAGCTCCTAGGTGACATCCATGCTGCTGTTCCAGACCACACTTTGAGCAGCAAGAATCTGACTTTAGAGATACACTCAGGATTAACTTAAGCTTAAAGTATGAATGAAAATATGAATCTTAAGGGTATTTTTCTAGTCACTAAACTAGGGATTTGCAGCAGCAGTAGAATGGAGAGAGAGACCAAAAGAATGAAAAGTACATTCATTTACTAATAAAGGAATGGGGAAAGAATAGCCCTTCATGGGCAAAAGCTTCTACCACGAACATTTATTTTTGTTAAAGCAGATTATAAATTTTCATCAGTACAAATATATATAACTTACATTTGATTGTAAGGCCAACGTTCAAAAGTAAAAATGAGATGAGCTCTCTTATTGTTATCCGAGGTCAAGAGGCTGCAACTGTCAAGGGGATGTTCTCACCGAAAGGAGGTTTGGGAGAAGAGGACACACACAAAGCTAATAAAACCAGAATCCCCATCCCCATCCCCACAAAACTCATGGGAACAAAATTTAAAGGATAAAACAAAACCCATCAAGACCCATATTACAAACCAATATGGTAACCTGTGTTCCCTTCTATGGTATGATTATGTCATGTTACCTTAGTGTTAAAGGATTAACATAAGGAAATTGCAGCAATATATGAAAGATACATTCTCTATACAGCATATTTAGATTGATTCCATTAAAATAATGACATTAGAATTCCATCATAAGCTTAAAACCAGGACAATACTGCTTTTCCTTTATTTAAAAAAAAACTACAACCTAATGACTGTATTGGTCATAAGCATGATTGTTGTTGCAATGTGCTACTTACAATGAAGGACAGAAAACAAGCTAGGGATCCTGTCTGCAGCTTCCAGCCTTCCCTCTTTTTACTTCAGTAGGCATCAATGATAAATCAATCTTATGTACAATTTCTTACAACTAACCCCTTTACCTTTGGCAAGATTACTTACAACTCATACAACTTTTTAATATCTGAGAACTATTTAAAATATTCTAAATGCATAAAAATAAAGATTTTGGCTTTTGATATATATAATATTTATTCTGTTACTCAAAATGGAAGCTCAACTTCTCCCCCAAAATATAGCTCTGCTGGGCAGTTGCTGATATGCCCTCCTGGGAATTCTGGCAGCAGAGCCTGCCTCTCTCTTCCCTAGCCTGAGCACAAACCACCCTGTTCTTTCTTGATTTCGAATACAGGCCACTACTGACAGGAGGCAGGTGAATGGCCTGAAAAACAAAGGGAGATTGCTTTGCTTCCTGTTGTTTTATATTTCAGTAAATGTGCTTTGAATATAGATTCTTGTTCAGATACTTTGCCTCTCTGTTGCTAGAGATTTGTAAGGGGGTGAGGGAAGAAGGAGTACAGAAAGCAACATTTCCTTGACTTCTTTAGTCTAATTGCAAGGCAGCTTTTCTCTAGGAATGCTTTTTCCCACATCTTTCAAAATCACCCCTCACAGTACTCTGGGCCTGGACTTGTTCCTTGGGACCTTTGGGATTAGTGAAAAGAGTACTAATCAGGAGACAAAGTCTGTTTTGCTCCTTTGACCTCTACCCCCTGCTCCCTGTCTGGTATGGACAAGATACACAGCCATAGGGATTGCTTAAAGTTCAATTTCAAACGTCTTCTGTAAGTCACTGGAGAAAGGGTTGGTAGGGGAGGGATTAGTACGCTGCTTGGACTTGTTTTCTAATGCAGCCCACTGGGCTTCAAAAGGATCCACCGGGCAGGTGCCTGTAGGAACCTCTGTATGCTTGTCTGCTGAGGCCAACCTGCCATCATCTATACCATTGAAAGCTGCAGAACCGTTGAGGTGCTGAGCAGGAGGCTTAAAGAAGGGACTGCTGGTAGCACTGCTTGCCTCGTAATGAGGGAATGTCTGCTGCCTGACCAGGCTGGGTGACTGATGGGGGTGGGCAGCCTGAGGGTGGCCTGCAGTGCCAAATACGTTGGCCACCATCTGGGAGGGAGTGATGCCCACCACAGGCACATTAGGGGCTGGATAGGGCATTCCATTGGCCACAGGATAAGACTGGGCAGGGACAAAGGCTGGCTGCAGGGCTGGGACTACACCCACTGGCACAGGCTGAGAGGTGAGGAATGCATTCCCTTGGAAAGGTGGTGCTGGCTGGGAGATGGCAGTGGGTGGAGGAGGCTGGAGAACTGGCTGCAGAGGAGCAGCTGATGCCTGGGGCTGCTGAGCCCGGATGCTCTTAGACACCTCTTCTAACCATCGGTCGGCCTCAGAGGGAGTACGTCTATGACCGGCCTGGAAGAGACCTGGAGAGGCAGCACCAGAAGATTGACCCCACTCGGTCCCTGGAACCAACAAGATGGGAGACAAAAGAATCCGTTAGGGGCATCTTTCCTCACCTTATTTGAATGATCCTAACATGTACAACATGTCACCCCAGTGGGACATTTTGTGGTTTTGATAGGTAGGAGGAAAGTCTATTACCAACTGGGATTTTGTAGTAGGATGAAGAAAACTTGTCAAGACCATGCTGCTGTGTCAGCCACACTGAAGCACTGTCTAGATATAGCTCAAATGCATTAAACCAAGGCAGCTGACTGATGTCAGAAACCCCTCCCTGTTGGTATGGCTCATCCACAATACAGAAACTAGCTGGTTGTGGTGGCTCGCACCTGTCATCCCGGCTACTTGTGAGGTTGAGGCAGGAGGACTACTTGAGCCCAAGAGTTCGAGGCTGCAGTGAGCTATGACTATGCCACTGCAGTCTGGCCTGGGCAACACAGTGAGAACTCTGTCTTTAAAAAAAAAAAAAAAAAAACAAAAAAACCCAGGCGTGCCGAGGTGGGCAGATCACCTAAGGTCAAGAGATCGAGACTATCCTGGCCAACATGATGAAACCCCGTCTCTACTAAAAATATAAAAATTAGCTGGGCGTGGTGATATGTATCTGTAGTCCCAGCTACTCAGGAGGCTAAGGCAAGAGAATTGCTTGAACCTGAGAGGCAGAGGGTGCAGTGAACCGAGATACTCTGGCCTGGTGACAGAGCAAGACTCTGTCTCAGAAAACGAACAAACAAAAAAAACCTAGCTTGCACATCCTCTAAAGGGCCCAAGGCAATTCATCTTCTGCTCTCACACAGCAAAAAGAAAATAACCAGTAATCTGGCCATATCTTGCTGGCCCCTGCCTGGCTTCCAGAAATATGTTGTCTTTGTGGTGAACTGCCTGTATTACTTATGTTAAAACCTTTTGAGGCCAGGTGTGGTGGCTCACACCTATAATCCCAGCACTTTTGGAGGCCAAGGTGGGTGGATCACGAGGTCAGTTCAAAACCAGCCTGGCCAACATGGTGAAACCCCATTTCTGCTAAAAGTACAAAAATGAGTTGGGCATGGTGACATGTACCTGTAGTCCCAGCTACTCGGGAGGCTGAGGCAGGAGAGTTGCTTGAACCCTAGAGATGGAGGTTGCAGTGAGCCAAGATTGTGCCACTGCACTCCAGCCTGGGTGACAGAACAATACTCCGTCTCAAAAAAAAAAAAAAAATTTTTTTTGGTTATTATAATAGATGTTTTTTACAGAAAAACTAGAAGGTACAAAAAAGCAAAAATGAAGTGCTTTTTGTAACACTTTTTGTAGGCCTCCTATTGTACGAGGCAGGGCCTCCTCTTTCTACAGGCATGTCTGCACGTCACCAAATCCAGTGATGGATTTTCTGAGGTGGGGCCCTGGAATCTGCTTTTTTTTTTTCTTTTTTTGAGACAGAGTATTGCTCTGGCGCTCAGGCTGGAGTGCAGTGGCACAATCTTGGCTCACTGCAACCTCCGTCTCCTGGGTTCAAGCGATTCTCCTGCCTCAGCCTCAAGTAGCTAGGACTAGACTATATGTGCATGCCACCACGTCTGGCTAAATAAAGACAGGGTTTCACCATGTTGGCCAGGATGGTCTCAATCTCCTGACCTCGTGATCCACCCACCTCGGCCTCCCAAACTGCTGGGATTACAGGAATGAGTCACCACGCCTAGCCGGAATCTGTATTTTATAAAAGCTCTACGGATGGTTTGGTTCCACAGTCCTAATGACTATTAGTCTCTCTTTTGTTCTCCTTCACCATCCTTATGTAAGCAGCTTATTTTCAGGAGGGAACGTAGGTTTCCTGAAAGGATTCCTCCCTAGTTCCCACTCAGCTAACTGGCTGAGTTTTAGAACCAGGGTCACTTATCTGATCCCAGAAATCCTCAACACCATCTGTGGCCACCTTACCCGAACATGTGGCTGCAATTTCCTTGTTAGCAGCATCAGGGGCATGGGCCCAAGGGTTGGTTTCACGCACAGGCATTGCTACGGGTGCTAGAGCAGTATGGGCTGGCTTAGCAGCAAGCACATGGAAGGCTGAGTCAGTGCCATTAGCTACAATGGGAGCAGACAACATCAATGGAGTTAATTCATGCAGGGTGTACAAGTGATCCCTTGGAGCTGCGTCAGTCAAGTGAATGTACAATACTGGTGGAATGGAGAGAGAGAAGAGTTGATATTTGGGAAAACCATGATATCTTGCATTGGATGTACATACCATTAGGCAAAGAAGGAATTAGAGGTTGTAATTTTTAAATGGTTGTATAGTAAAGTCAAATGACTGTCCTAGGAAAATATGTTCATGGGGAGAGGGGAAATGAAACCTACAACAACAATTTCAAATTAAGGTGAACAGAGCTGCTCTGTCTTAGGAGTAGCAAAAAATATCTAACTATTCTAAATATAGCTTAGCCTTTGGCACAATGAAGTAGGTACAGCATTTCCCTCTTCTTCACTTTTCCAAAAGGTCAAATTATGTTAACAATAATACTGGTTAAAAATAGGCCAGGCATGGTGGCTTATGCCTGTAATCCCAGCACTTTGGGAGGCTGAGGTGGGTGGATCACCTGAGGTCAGGAGTTCGAGACCAGCCTGGCTAGCATGGCGAAACCCCGTCTCTACTAAAAATACAAAAATTAGCTGGGCGTGGCGGCGTGCACTTGTAATCCTAGCTACTAGGGAGGCTGAGGCAGGAGAATCGCTTGAACCTGGGAGGCGGAGGTTGCAATGAACCGGGATCACACCACTGCACTCCAGCCTGGGCAACAGAGTAAGACTCCATCTCAAAAAAAAAAAAAAAAATTACTCCTTGTTTCCTTTTCAAAAGTTAAAATGTGTACATGATTCGTTATTATGTGCTAGTCATTAAGCTAATATTTTACATGCATCATTTCATTTAATTCTCTCGAAAACCCCATGAGTCTGGTATTATCCCCCTATTACAGATGAGAAATCAAAGTTGGTATGTTTTCATTTGCTTGATAAATTTGTAATTTGCTACAGAATTAATTTCAACTTTTTACAAAGATGTTTTCCCCCCCTGTGATGTTTACAATATTACAAAGTACCTACTATTCTTTCCTCATCTCCCCTTATTAAAATCTGCAAACGCTTGTTCCTTTTATTCCAGATATCTATATTAGTTTCTACTCCTTAGCCCAACTCTCAATAACATTTAGTATGGTGTAGACAAGCACCTTCCCCTGACCTACAATATAATTATGTCCTTTTTAGGACTGGACAGCCTATGCCTATGGTGTTGGTACCATGTATATATATTTGAGATGGGGTCTCGCTCTTGTCACCCAGGCTGGAGTGCAATGATCTCGGCTCACTGCAACCTCTGGCTCCCAGGTTCAAGTGATTCTCCTGCCTCAGCCTCCCGAGTAGCTGAGATTACAGGTGCCTGCCACCATGCCCGGCTAACTTTTGTATTTTTAGTAGAGACGGGGTTTCATCATGTTGGCTAGGCTGGTCTCAAACTCCTGACCTCCGGCGATCTGCCTGCCTCAGCCTCCCAAAGTGTTGGGATTATAGGCGTGAGCCACTGCGCCTGGCCGGTGTTGGTACTATTTACCTAGGATTTGTCTAAAAGACTACCTTTGCTTTTTCGTTGACAAAATAAATTTTTTTTCACCTAGAAACTGGGAGCCCTTCAAAGGCAGGGAAAGGAAACTGAAATATTCAATTGTGTGCACTTAGTGCCTTGTAGGCAGGCAGAATCAGCAGATTGTAATGGGTACTATATTCAGGAAGACCTGAGTTTAAATCCTGTCTGTATGATTTGGGCAATTTACTTATCCTCTCTGAGCCTCTTTTTTTTTTTTCATCTGTAACACCTAACTCACAAGGTTGTTGTGGGGATTAAATGAAATAATGCATGAATACCTATCACAATGTGGCAAGCAATGTGTAAGTGCTCAATAAATTGTGCCTATTATTACTGGTATTATAAATGTTTGTTAGATGACATGAAAAGTCATTTGGTATACATGACTATGAAGGTTTATTAAAAAGAAAAAGAAGGCCGGGCGCGGTGGCTCAAGCCTGTAATCCCAGCACTTTGGGAGGCTGAGACGGGCGGGTCACGAGGTCAGGAGATCGAGACCATCCTGGCTAACATGGTGAAACCCCGTCTCTACTAAAAAATACAAAAAACTAGCCGGGCGAGGTAGCGGGCGCCTGTAGTCCCAGCTATTCGGGAGGCTGAGGCAGGAGAATGGCGTAAACCCGGGAGGCGGAGCTTGCAGTGAGCTGAGATCCGGCCACTGCACTCCAGCCTGGGCGGCAGAGCGAGACTCCGTCTCAAAAAAAAAAAAAAAAAAAGAAAAAGAAAAAGACCCTTGGAGGAAAAGCGTGCAGTTCTTCCAGTAGAAGCAGGGCACTATCTCCAGAGTAAAACTTTCTCTGAGCTCCTTTCGAAAGAAACGGAGAAACAGCAATTATAGCCGCTGAAATTCTACAAGTCTGTAATTTAAGTTACATAAATTCTTTGCTGACCTCCAAGTCAATATCCACTATTTAGTATCTCTGAAAACAACTTTTAACTCTTCAATGCCACAAACGCAAATTTTAAGATACTTGTTATAGAAGATGAACTACAGAGCTCAAAGGAGTGCCTTTTTCTTTATGAGCCTCTCTGACAGGGCAGAGACTAGGTGAGTCCAGGGCTTGTCAACCTTGGCACCACTGACATTTTGGGCTGGATAATCCTTTGTTGTGGGTGCTGTCCTTTACACTGAAGGATGTTTAGTGGCATTCTTGGCCTCTAACCACATGCCAGTAACACCCCCAACCCCCAACTTGTAAAGCCCCAAAATGTCTCCAGACAGTGAATGACAAATTTTGCCCCTGGTTGAGAACAACTACACTAAAGAAAGCATAACCTTTGAACCAATTCTGATGATTACTGCTTTTGGGAAACTGGCTGGGTATGCTGATCTTTAACAGTCAAGTGGGAAATAAAGTAGTAGGTTGGGACTATAGAAATTTCTTACAGAATGGGGTGAAAGATGGGCACATGCAGAATGACAAACACAGACATCTTAGAAAACAGGAAGGGGAACAAAGCACAAAGACATTGTTGAATAGAGAAATCAATGAATCTAAGACATCAAATAAGAAATTAATGGGTCTGACCAGGTGTTGGGAAGCTCAGGATGCCAACTTACAGTCAGTGAGCAGTGTACTAAAAGTACTGGTTGTAAAGAGAACAGCTGAGCAGGTCAGAGGGCACCAACCTTGGAAGGTAGGAGATTGTGGTGCCACCACTGTCACTGGTTTGGTCATTGGAGCAGATGAGAAGGGGTCCTCAGGTGTGCTGAAGGCATTGGTGATCTGTGAGCACAGGGAGCTGATGCTCTCTGCCTCCCCTTCTACCTCTGGCACTGCAAGGCAAACAGAAAATGGCTCCAGACACAAAAACAGAATAATTCTGAAATTTGACAGTATGATGCAAGCTGGCATTTTATACAGTATCTCTTGTTTATGGAAAAAAAGGCTCAATTAACTGTATGGCGGGGCTACAAAACCAGTTTCAAAAAATTTACTGGCCACAATTTCATTGGCTTTTCAGATGGGAAAGTATAAAATGTCAACAATTAATGTACTAAGGCACATCTTCCTCTCTTATTTCTTCATTTCCTCCTCTTATAACACTGTTGGGAATCTGTCCTTTTTGTGCCAAGATGTTTAGCTAGCCAGATCTTTCTAGAAGACATATGCAACCTGTATGCCTTCCAACGTGTTCTCAAGGCTGTGATCTGAATTAGGTTCTGGAGCCTTTAGTAATTCTGTCAGGAAAATGGGTTAAAGTCTGGGACACTAGTGGATGCTCAGTGCTTTTCTCTGTAACAACTATGATAATATCATCAATCTCATTTTTCTCCAAAGTCTCTAGTACTTAGCATATGATCATGTAACATGAAAAAGTGAGCAGAGGTGTAGGACGCTAGGGCCTTTAATCTTAATACAGACTCTAGGATACTTTTGTATCACTAAGGAAGCTAATTATGTGTGCTAAAGCTCTGTTTGCTCATCTGTAAAGAGAATAATAGTTTTTATTCCCTGTCTGCCCTAGAAGGAGACTGAGCTGAAATGAGGTACCTGAGCTGAGAGCTGAAAAGACCCTCTGTAATCATCTAGTCCAACTATTCTTTAGGCCTAGTTTCATCTGTCAGATGAACTTAACTCTGTACTTTTATACCATCAGTAGGAATGGCCTATTGAGACAGCTTCCTCATATTCTGTTATAGCAATGGCTTGACATGTCTCAGAGCGAGGTAAAATAGAGCCCAACAAAACCACTGACCAGATCTAATACTTTAGCTACAGATTTTATGATGAGGATAGACCTATAGGGGCTGGCATAGCTGTACAGAGGCCACACAAAGGCCTGTGGGACAGTTCTGAAAGGTAATGAATATTTGTGAACAAGTCCATTGTCTGTGATGAACAACAGATCTTAGATGTACACGAGACACCTGTCTAGAGTTTCCTCCCTATGGAGCCAACCAGCCAGAAGGACAATGAGCACATATCCATTTCTTCTGCTGGTAATGCTATGTGTTTCTAAGGCCTCTTTAATTAATTCCCTGCTGGGTCCCAAATGGCAGAATAAGAATAGAAACTTGAGACCCTTGATGTTTGGAAGCAGGTTGGCTGAGAGGCAGTGAATGCCCTTACATCGAGACAAACCACAAATCTTGAGGCTTGGGCTAGAAATTCCACAATGGCTCTGATGCCTGTTTGTTGAAGAGAAATTATGGATTTACATCCCCCTCCATGGACCTTAGTTTTCCCACTATGGGAAATGACAAAAGATAACAACTATCAACCAACCTCAGGGAAAGAGGAATGCCTAGTTTAATGGGATCAGTGTCTTCATGGGAAGTGATGAGAATGCTTCAGTGCTCGAGTACCCAGTGAGTCAGGTAGATGCTACATTACCTGCATTTTTAATGGGGAAATCAGTCTTCCTCTGCATAGTGGAAGGCAACTCATTGATGCGTAGGGATAGTTGGCGTTTAAAGGGTGACATCTTCTGGCTAAGAGCAGGAAATCCTCGGAAAGAGCCTTGGCGAGCAAGCTGTTCAATTGGAGCATGCCGGCGTGGGATGGCATGAGGATTGTTCATCTCCAGAGAGGTCGTGGCATCAGAAGTAGGAGAGGTGGGAGAGGATGGGGATGGAGCAGTGTTGCCAGGGGCCACTGATGAACCAACGACTATCTTATCTGTTTCAGCTCAAGAAAATAAAGAGAATGAAGACCTTAGCAATGTCTTCAAATAATTTGAGTTTACAGAGCTGACAAATGTGAAAGCCCTCTAGGTCCTTTTACCCATTTCCTTCCCAATGTCTCTTAAAAGGTAAGTTAGAAGTAGGGTTCAGATCCATTTTCCAGACAGATAAAAGGCTTAGTAATGTACTATATGTCTACTAAGACAGAAATGTTAGATCTTTTATTCTCATTCAGTGATTTATAAATTAAGACTGTGAACAAGATCTTAAAAACCCAGTTCCTATGAATTCCTAATATATGGTCTTTTAAAGAATGATTCATGATTTTCAATGCTTGTGTGTTAGGGGAGGAGAACTTTGGGAACTGCAGCATTAGAAAGGTCTAAATAAGCATAAGTTTAACCATGTATCTTTGATTAGGTGTCAAAGAATGTCATACATAACAGTCTTTATTTATTTACTGTTGGAGATGGAGTTTCGCTCTTTTTGCCCAGGCTGGAGTGCAATGGCATGATCTCGGCTCACTGCAACCTCCACCTCCCAGGTTCAAGTGATTCTCCTGCCTCAGCCTCCCAAGTAGCTGGGATTATAGGTGCATGCCACCACACCCAACTAATTTTGTTTTTTTTTTTTTTTGAGATGCAAGCTCCGCCTCCCGGGTTCCCGCCATTCTCCTGCCTCAGCCTCCCCAGTAGCTGGGACTACAGGCGCCCGCCACCTCGCCCGGCTAGTTTTTTGTATTTTTTAGTAGAGACGGGTTTTCACCGTGTTAGCCAGGATGGTCTCGATCTCCTGACCTCGTGATCCACCCGTCTCGGCCTCCCAAAGTGCTGGGATTACAGGCTTGAGCCACTGCGCCCGGCCCTAATTTTTTATTTTTAATAGACACGAGGTTTCATCATGTTGGTCAGGCTGGTCACAAACTCCTGACTTCAGGTGATGCACCTGCCTCGGCCTCCCAAAGTGCTGGGATTACAAGCGTGAGCCACCACGCCCAACCTAAAGCAGTCTTTAAATCATGCATTTGTGGTTCATTTGAATAAAAGCATGCAGTAAATAAAATTTTGAACTGGATTAAATTTGATTAAATATAAGACTGTGGGTACCAGTCGAGTCCCATTCTGATTGTGACAAATCTCAACCACCAACTCTCACAATCCTTTGTAGATCTTGGGACTCAATCTCTTTGCAGTTGCTGTACATAACAATGAATATTATTTGGTGGTATTAAAGAACATGCTTAATTAGTGAATAGTCTGAAGACCACTAAAGCATATTAAATAACAGTAATACAGGTTAAATTTTCTAGTATAGATAGCATGATTTTTTTCCCCCTTTGGCTTCCTGGTGGAAATATTCACAAGAAATGAAAAAAAATCACTATCAATAATTTCATTTCAAATAAAAATATGTATGCTTTTTTTTTGGAGGGGGGTTAAGAATTAGAGCTGTTTGGGTCAGTATTTTAGTCAATGCTGCTATCTAAAAGGGCTGGTTTAAGGCCAGGTGCAGTGGCTCACACCTGTAATTCCAGCACTTTAGGAGGCCAAAGCAGGCAGATCAACTGAGATCAGGAGTTCAAGACCAGCCTGGCCCATCTCTACTAAAAATACAAACATTAGCTGGGTGTGGTGGCATGCACCTGTAATCCCAGCTACTCAGGAGGCTGAGGCAGGAGAATTGCTTGAACCCAGGAGGTGGAGGCTGCAGTCAGTGGAGACTGCGCCATTACATTCCAGCCTGGGCAACAGAACTAGACTCTGTCTCAAAAAAAAAAGGAAAAAAAAAAAACACAAATCAAACCAAAACAACAACAACAAAAGACTAGTTTAGAACTAAAAGGTTATAGTAAAAAAATTATCATATATATATATTTGTTTGTTTTTTTAAGAGACAGGGTTTTACTGTTACCCAGGCTGGAGGAGTGCAGTGGCATGATCACAGCTCACTGTAACCTTGTACTCCTGGGCTCCAGCAATCCTCTGGTCTCAGCCTCCCAAGTAGCTAGGATTATGGATGTGCACCACCAAATATGGATAATTAATTTTTTTTTTTTTTTTAGGGATAGGGTCTATGTTGTCCAGTCTGGTCACGAACTCCTGGCCTCAAGTGATCTTTCCTCCTCAGCCTCCTTAAGTACTGAGATTATAGCTGTGAGCCACTATACCTGGCCTCAAAATTATATTAATGTCTATTAGTTAACCTGAATTGTTTGTGCTTGTCTTGTTGGTTTTAACCCTACTTATATACAAGAATGCAAAAATATTTTCAAGCCCTATCATTTGGTTCTAAAATATACCCATCTCACATTTATAGACTGCCGACTAACTTGAATGTTTGTACAGGCATTTCTGCTGTGATGCCATGTGTACCTAAATAAAACACTCTATAAAATCACACCCTAAATTAAATTAACAGAGCTATGGGAAAAAGTTATAGGCTTACCTCTCAAAATCTATAGACTTTTGTGACTAGAAAGCACTAAAAACCAGCAATAATCTCATATAAGCAGTATTACTGTTAAATCTCTCTGCTAGCATCATAGTCTGTGGATGCTTTGCAGCCTTAAGCCCTGGGACCTGTGCTGCTTTCTTTAAGATGCAGGTACTTGCTTCATTTGCTTCTCATAGAGATCAGATGCATCCGAATTAAAAAGGTATCTCAGGATGGAAGGAAGCGGGTAAGAGATGTCTCTGCAGCTTCTTCAACCGCACTCTGATTCCTCAGGTAGCTTACTAGAATGGAGTACATATTTTTGAAGCCATTCAACTAGCCACTCTAAAGGAAGCAGTTTTTAAGATTTTCAGCTTTGTTATAAGGTTTTATATTGCTAAGGGTTCTCTTTGATTATGAGAAAACTTATCCCTGGTAGCTTCAAAATAATACCTTGTTGGGAAAAACTGCATTCCATAAATACACACTGTAGAACAGATTGTACCTTTCTTGGCATCTTGCATTTGTTTCATGATCTCCTCTCTTTCTGCTTGTTCAGTGGCTGTTGTGACACGGAATGATCCTTCTCTTGTAAAAGTGGTTCGACTAGCATCAAAAGTAGCAGTCACTCCACATTCCTTCTCCCGCTTCTGCTTGCGCTCTAAACAGGCTGCAAAAGCACAGCCTACTGCATGGCTCAACCTTTCACCCTGTAGAGAGCAGGTTTTAAAAGCTTTTCAGAATTACATTACTAACAATTACATAGAAATAAGTCCTTTTTTTTTGTTTTTGAGACAGAGTCTTGCTGTTACCCAGGCTGGAGTGCAGTGGCGCAGTCTCTGCTCACTGCAATCTCTGCCTCCAGGCTCAAATAATTCTCGTGCCTCAGCCTCCTGAGTAGTTGGGACTATAATCACGCACCACCACACCTGGCTAATTTTTGTATTTTTATTAGAGATGGGGTTTTGCTATGTCGGGCAGGCTGGTCTCCAACTCCTGGCTTCAAGTGGTCTACCTGCTTCAACCTCCCAAAGTGCTGGGATTACAGGCGTGAGCTACCACACTCGGCCCAAATAAGTCTGTTTTTATGAAAGCAAGATGTTGCAAATTCCAACTTAAAATTGTTTTAATATATTCTCATATGCCAAATTAATTTAAATGAATAAATTTTCTCAGGTAGTGCTTATGATGGTTCAATTCACTGTTACAAGCCTTGAAGTAAAGTGATAACCAGCAACCTGCGCTTTTGCAAGCAGCCATGGAGAACTCTTTATCACTTAGGCTCTGTCATGTCAGCCCTGGCCAACAGCTTAGAAGACTCTATGCAAGGTTTCAAGCCTTGACATGCAAGCTTCTAGTTGCCCTTTGGGGAAGGAGAGGGAATATTTACCAGCCATTTCTAAGAAACTACTGGAAAGGCAAGGCATATTTCAGGAGCTTAATGCAGTGTTAGTATGTCTAGGAAAAAAAGGTGCAAACTTAAAACTTCTGATAAACAAATACAATTCCAGTGATTAAAAAGGAATGCGGCTGGGCATGGTGGCTCACATCTGTAATCCCAGCACTTTGGGAGGCCGATGTGGGCAGATCGCTTGAGTCCAGGAGTTTGAGACCAGCCTGCATAATACAGTGAGACCCTGTCTCTATCAAAAAAAAAAAAAAAAAAAAGAAAATTAGGCCAGGTGGGATGGCTCACACCTGTAATCCCAGCACTTTGGGAGGCCGAGGTGGGTGGATCATGAGGTCAGGAGTTCGAGACCAGCCTGGCCAACACGGCAAAACCCCATCTCTACTAAAAACACAAAAATTAGCCGGGCGTGGTGGCGGGTGCCTGTAATCCCAGCTACTTGGGAGACTGAGACAGGAGAATTGCTTGAAGTTGGGAAGTAGAAGTTGCTGTGAGCTTAGATGGCACCATTGCACTCCAGCCCGGGCAACGAGAGCGAAACTCTGTCTCAAAAAATAAATAAAAATAAAAATAAAGGCCGGGTGCAGTGGCTCAAGCCTGTAATCCCAGCACTTTGGGAGGCTGAGGCGGGCAGATCACCTGAGGTCAGGAGTTCGAGACCAGCCTGATCAACATGGAGAAACCCTGTCTCTACTAAAAATACAAAATTAGTCAGGCATGATGGCGCATGCCTGTAATCCCAGCTACTCGGGAGGCTGAGGCAGGAGAATCACTTGAACTCAACCCGGGAGGTGGAGGTTGCGGTGAGCCAAGATCGTGCCACTGCACTCCAGCCTGGGCAACAGGAGCAAAACTCTGTCTCAAAAAAAAATAATAATTAAAAAAAAATAATAATAAAAAGAAAAGAAAATTAGTCGAGTGTGGTGGTGGTGTGTGTCTGTGGTCCTACTTGGGAGGTGGGAGGATCGCTTAAACCTACAGTAAGCTGTAATTGTGCCACTGCACTCCAGCCCGGGTGACATAGTGAGACCCTGTTTCAAAAAACACTAACAATGAGACAAACGCTTTGCTGTCTCCCCTTTCTGAAACCTCCCTCTAAGCAACCCTCCTCATTTATGGCCCTCAGTGCTTTTAGGTTTTCCCCCATACCTTTCCTATCTTCCTCTAGCTCTCTCTAATTCCCAACTCTACCTCCCAACCAAACACAGGCAAAAGCGAAAGCATGTTTTCATCCACACTGTCTACTTATAAAAGAATTAAGCAGAGAAAACCGATTTGTGTGTGGGAGGAGTGGAGGACGTATGTATATGAACAAAACGCTGCTTTATATAGATACACTGGATTACCCAGAGTCAATTTAATAAATTTAATGGATTATTTTTAGCAGGGTTATCTGTATTTTAAACCATTTTGCTAATTGTGGAATAAAAAATCTAGAGATGGTATAATTGTTGGCATCATTCACAGTGAGAAGAGATATTTGGGAACAGGAAGTCTTTTGTGGTGTTCTCAAAATCACACCACGTAGGCAGCTGCTCCTACACACAGCTCTGAACAAGTCGTTTCACTGGATTTTGCATGACAGTGTTAGTTATCATAAGGACAGGTAGAGGTTTAAAATGCTTTATGTCCCTAAGATTTTACTACCTTTGACTACTTTTTACTCTTTTAAAACTTTTAAACTTTTTAAAAAAACTTTTGACTACTTAAAGACTGACAGAATTACTCTATGAATCCACATGAGTTTCCATCTAACTTCCCAGTAGGACGATATTAGGCCAGACGTTAAAGCATGAAACAGGAGTACTGAAAGATTCTTCGAATGTGTTTGCATTTGAACGCAGCTCTATTATAAGGACAAAGCTACAGGTCAAGGAAGTTTATTCTTTCTCCTAGGCCTAGGGCAGAAGTTGTTGCAGAGTGACCTCATCCCCAACCAACAGCATCATCTGGGAACTTTAAGTGCAAATTCTGAAGTCCCAACCCCAAACTCACTGAATGAAAAACGCTGGAGATGGGGCCCAGCAATCTATGTTTTAAAGCAAGTCCTCCAGGTGATTTTGATACAGTAGAACTATTGGCCTAGGAGATTCAAACAGCCTGCCGGGCCATGATTTGACAATAAAATGGTTTTTAAATTAGTATCTGGAAACTCTTGAACTCCAGATTTTTAAAGTGTAGTGATAGCAAAATATACTAAATTTGTGGTTTACTTAGGGTCTGAGAAACAGAGGACAAAAGCATAGTTCAGTTACTTTAACTCATTTTCAAAGTACCTGTGTCAAACCAAGGAAGAACAGCTTAAACATTACTAGCTAAAATTTTTGGAGTAATGTGGGCCAGACCCTATGCTAAGTGTGCTTATACTCATTATCCAATTTAGTATTCACAACCACTTTCTCCATTTATAGAAGTATATACCAAGACAGAGAATGTTAAGTAACTTGCCCCAAATCCCACGCTAGTAAGAACCAGAATCAGAACTGAAACCCGTATCTGACTCAGAGCCTGAGTTCTTAGCATTTGTTTACACCAGTGTCTCAAAGATCTTTAAACAATTTTGGTCAATTTTTAACGCATAGCCACTACTTATCATCCAGATTAAACTTTGGCAAGAGCTTTACTCACCTGTAACCTCTGCCTCCTGGGTTCAAGCGATTCTCGTGCCTCGGCCTCCTGAATAACTGGGATTACAGGCACCCGCCACCATGGCCAGCTAATTTTTGTATTTTTAGTAGAGACAGGGTTTCATCATGTTGGCCAGGCTGGTCTTGAACTCCCGACCTCAAGTGATATGCCCACCTCGACCTCCCAAAGTGCTAGGATTACAGGTATGAGCCACCATGCCTGGCCTATTTTTGTTTTATTTTGAGATGGCGTCTTACTCTGTCATCTAGGCTGGAGTTCAGTGGCACAATCTTGGCTCACTGCAACCTCTGCATCCCGGTTCAAGCGATTCTCCTGAGTCAGTCTCCCAAGTAGCTGGGATTACAGGCATGCGCCACCACACCTGGCTAATTTTTGCATTTTTAGTAGAGACAGGGTTTTACCATGTTGGCCAGACTGGTCTTGAACCCTTGACCTCAGGTGATCTGCCCACCTCAGCCTCCCAAAGTGCTGGGATTACAGGTGTGAGCCACCATGCCCGGCCAGTATTTCTTTTCTTTTTTTTAAATGGAGTCTTACTCTGTTGCCCAGGATGGAGTCAGTGGCGCAATCTCAGCTCACTGCAACCTCCACCTCCTGGGTTCAAGCAATCCTTCTGCCTCAGCCTCCCGAGTAGCTGGGACTACAGGCATGTGCCACCATGCCTGGCTAATTTTTTTGTATTTTTAGTAGAGACGGGGGTTTCACCATATTGGCCAGGCTGGTCTTGAACTCCTGACCTTGTGATCTGCCTGCCTCGGCCTCCTAAAGTGCTGGGATTACAGGTGTGAACCACCGTGCCTGGCCAGTATTTCTGTTTTTATAATAGTTGAAAGTATACTCCAACTCAGTTTTTTTTTTTGGAGACAAGGTCTCACTCTGTCACCCAGGCTGGAGTGTAATGGCACGATGACTCACTGTAGCCTCCAACACGTGGTCTCAAGTGATCTGCTCGCCTCAGCCTCCCAAGGCATGTAGCTAGGACTACATGCATGTGCCACCATGCCTGGCTAATTTTTTATTTAACTTTGTGAAGATGAGGTCTTGCCACATAACCCAGGTTGGTTTCCAACTTGTGGTCTCAAGTGATCCTCCTGCCCTGGCCAAAGTGCTGGGATTATAGGGGTGAGCCATCAGGCCCAGCCAAGTTCTTTCATTTGTAGTAGTCTCTTTGCAAATACATTTTTAATACCATACCCATATGTGTTAGCAAACAAATACATTTAAGAACCCTGAAAATACTTCCAATAATTAAAAGTTTCAAATAAAGTTTAGCAACCACTATCACCAGACCATTTTTATCTTCCTTTAATGATCTTTGGTTTCAGCCAATCATTTTGTTCAGTGAGTTGCAACTCCCGGGGTTACACCAAGAGTGTAAAATATTTGAATAAAAGGAGCTGAAAGTAGGCTAGTTTAGGCACTTCCAAGAGCAGCTGTAGCAGCACAAACTTGTTAAAAATGTAGTAGAAACTGCTTGGCTGAGCAAACCCAGAAAGAGCCCAGCTAACTGAGAATACTCATCATTAAATACATATTTGTTGGACTCACTGTGTCCTTGACAGCCATGAAGCAGTGACAGATCCAGCGACGAGTGGTGCCATCACGACATATGTAAGAAAAGGCTCTATCAAAGTTCCTATCTGGGGCACAGAAAGAAACTTTCTCTATCGTCTGGTCAACTATGAGGTCCTAGAAAATAGGACACACAAAGAAAGAGAAGACTTATGAGGTTATTTGAGCTTCTCAGAACACAGGATGTTCATTTCATGATGCACAATCCATACATCTGATACAACTAGGCTATGGAATAGCTAGATCTGTGTCCAGCAGTTTAAATACTGAGAATTGGACTTAGCAGATATCCTAAGAGGCACTTTACCCAGATACCTCTCTCATCTACATGTTCTAAGCATATGCTTGTTGATTCTAGTTTTACATCTCTTTCATGGTAGAGTCCACATTCAACAATATATGTAAATCAGTATCTTTAATCCTTTGGGTTTATTTCCAAATATAAGCAAATACATATAATAGTCATGTTTATGCTACCTTCGTTACACAATGAACACTACACACATACACACACAGTTCTGCGTCTTGCTTTTTTACATTAGATATACCCTATCCAGTGAATTTACTTCAGATACTATATTTTTTCAGGTGTGGAATTTCCATTTGTTTCTTTTTCTTTTTTTTTTTTGGACAGTCTCACTTTGTCACCTGGGCTGGAATGCAGTGGCGCCATCTTGGCTCACTGTAACCTCTGCCTCCAGGGTTCAAGCAATTCTTTTGCCTCAGCCTCCCGAGTAACTGGGACTACAGACATGTGCCACCACACCCGGCTAAGTTTTTGTGTTTTTAGTAGAGACAGGTTTCACTGTGTTAGCCAGGATGGTCTCAATCTCCTGACCTCATGATCCACCTGCCTCGGCCTCCCAAAGTGCTGGGATTACAGGTGTGAGCCACCGCGCCTGGCCATTTGTTTCTTTTTCATAGTTTCTATTCTCTGCCAAGATTTCTATGTCTTCATTCAATATGAACATATTTCCTTTCTGTCACTGAGTATAGTTATAATCCCTACTATACACTATTTTCATTTCTGTTAAGGTAGCACTCTACTTCAGTGTGCCATTTTCTGTACTAGTTGTGGTGATGCTATAAATTCAAAACAATATAATGACTCAAAGACAAGAGATGTTTATTTCTTGGTCAAATAATGAAGGAGGGTACTTAAAATCTGTCTGCTAATTCCAACATCTGAGTCATCTTGAAGTTGGGTCTTTATTGATTGTTATTTTGATGAGAATAAGTCAGACTTGTCTGTTTTGTTGTATGCTGAGTAACCACATTGTAGACATTGTGAATGTTGTATGTGGAGAGTCTGGATTCCATTATATTCCTTGGAAATGTTACGTTTTTGGTTTTATCAGGTAGCTTATTTGATTATACTCAAATGGAAAACTCTATCTTTTGAACAGCACCTCAGACATCAGGGTGTTTTTGTTCTTTTTTTGAGACTGCCTCGCTCCATCATCCAGGCTGGAGTGCAGTGGCACAATCACGGCTTACTGTAACCTCAACTCCTGGGCTCAAGCGATCCTCCCGCCTCAGCCTCCCAAGTAGGTAGGACTACAGGTGCGTGTCACCATACGTAGGTAATCAAGTATCACTTTTTATATCCTTAGTTGGGCTATTTGGAGTCTGCCTTGAATCTACATGGCTAAAGGGGCAGAGATTAGGGCAGAATTTATGAACAGAATTTGGGACAGAATTACTCCTTTTTGGCTTATTTTCAGGATTCTCTTTTTACTTTCTTTTTTTGAGACAGTCTTGCTCTGTCACCCAAGCTGCTGGAGTGCAATGGCGCAATCTCAGCTTACTGCAACCTCTGCCTTCCAGGTTCAAGTGACTCTCGTGCCTCAGCCTCCCAAGTAGCTGGAACCATAGGCACACAACACCATGCCCAGCCAATTTTTTGTATTTTTAGGAGAGACAGGGCTTTAGCATGTTGGCCAGGCTGGTCTTGAACTACTGGCCTCAAGTGATCCACCCACCTTGGCCTCCCAAACTGCTGGGATTACAGGTGTGAGCCACCACGCCCAGCCTCTCTTTTTACCTTCTAGTGGCTATTGTTGCCTCAAATTCTGTCTTCTGCACTTTAGGAGGCTGAGGCAGGTGGATCACTTGAGGTCAGGAGTTCGAGACCAACATGGCCAACACGGTGAAACTCCGTCTCTACCAAAAATACTAAAATTCGCTGGGTGTGCCGGCGGGTGCCTGTAATCCCAACTACTCGGGAGGCTGAGGCAGGAGAATTGCTTGAACCCAGGAGGCAGAGGTTGCAGTGAGCCAAGATCGCACCATTGCACTCCAGCCTGGGCGACAGAGCCAGACTCCATCTCAAAAAAAAAACAAACAAACACACAAAAAAATTATGTCTTTTGGTTTTTAAGACCAAAAGACTAAGTGTTTCTTACTGAAGTTAGAGCTACCCTATATGGTACAGACTAGGACCTATCCTTAAGCTAGAAGCTGTGAAATGGGAAATCACCCAATACAATTTCCTTCTTCTAAGTGTCGGCTTCTCTCTAGAATCTATCTGTTTGGGTTATTTTCTAGTGTCTCTGAATAATTGGGTTATTTTGTTTAGAATTTACAGTTGTTTGCTAGAGGGTCAGTCCAACAGAAGCTCTATTTAGCTATTGCTGGAAGTGAAACACACTGAACAGTCATTTTGAAACTTGTTTTTCTAATTTTTTTCTTTGTAACATAAATTTCATTTCCATTCACATTTCCATCTACTAGGTTCAATTACATTTCCATTTGCAATTCATTTATCTCTTTTTCTTTTTCTTTTTTTTTTCTTTGATACAGAGTCTTGTTCTGTGGCCCAGGCTGGAGTGCAGTGGCGCGTTCTTGGCTCACTTCAAGCTCTGCCTCCTGGGTTCACGCCATTCTTCGGCCTCAGCCTCCTGAGTAGCTGGGACTACAGGCGCCCGCCACCACGCCCAGCTAATTTTTTGTATTTTTAGTAGAGATGGGGTTTCACCGTGTTAGCCAGGATGGTCTTGATCTCTTGACCTCGTGATCCGCCTGCCTCGGCCTCCCAAAGTGCTGGGATTACAGGCATAAGCCACTGCACCCGGCCATTCATTTATCTCTTTTTCTAAGACACTAAGAGTTACTATACTCAAATAGGAACACTAGGCTGAGTGCAGTAGATCACACCTGTAATCCCAGCACTTTGGGACGCTGAGGTGGGAGGATTGCTTGAGCCCAGGGGTTCGAAACCAGCCTGGGCAACATAGTGAGACCCCCATCTCTAAAAAAAGAAAAAAATATCTGGGCCATGGTGGTGTGTGCCTGCAGTTCCAGCTACTTGAGAGGCTGAGGTTGCAGGATCCCTTGAGTCTAGGAGACTGAGGCTGCAGTGAGCTATGTCTGTGCCACTGTACTCCAGCCTGGGTGACAGTATAAGACACTGTCTCAAGAAAAAGAAAAAAACAAAACAAAACAAAACAAAAAAAAGGTAGGAACACTATCAGAATCAAGATACACATGAGTTGGGAGATGGGATAGCAAGGCAATCTGACAGAGCTTCTTGCTCAAAGGTTAAGGGCTTCAGATTTCAGCTTCTGTTCCACAAAAATTTGTGCAGATCATGGCATGGTGTTATCACAAATACTGATCCCAACACAGTATTAGTTCCTGCTTATAGCGAAATACAAGGTGGGAAGATGGTCCCAATGGTGACAAGCCACCAAAGACTACTAATTACTACTATTCAGTGTGGAAAAAACTAAACTAATGAATGCCAGTGGTGTGAGTAGCCACAAGGGGGCAATATTACTTTCCAACTATTGTATAAAACAATTAAATACATAGCTTTCAAGTGTAACAAATTTCATCCAAACACTAATGAAAACTACACAAGTTCCAAAAAATAATTAAAATGATCACTGTTTCCTACAGTAATGTACTAAAATTGAAGACTATTGCTTCTCTTGAACTTAAAAAAAAGTACGCAATGTAAGGTCAAATAACTAAAATGCAGCTATATTAAATCACTTGAAATTACCAGGCAAGTTTCCTATCAAAACTGCTTTTTACCTGCCAGACTTTCTCCCCTTTCAGTGGCATTTGAATTTTTTTAAAAATTATCTTCTTGTTAAATTTTTTCCTGACTTTAGGTAGTCTAGGAAATTTTAATTAATAATTAAATGTCCTTATATAACACCTTATGCTTTCTAGGGGTAGAGCTGTGTGTCTATTCTTATTTAGGCATTTAGGATCACTGTTTCTCAAATGCAAAATGCTACCTATGATTTGAGATATTATTTGGATTCTAAGTAAATGTTAACCAAAGAGCCATTTACTAGTCCTTAAGATGTCACTTAAATTGAGTTTTGAGTCAAAAGCCAGGTTAATTAGTTCAAATATCATTTTCTTAAAATAGTGTTTTCTTCAGAGCAAGAAGAAATTTCAGATGTGGAGTCCATCTGTTTTTAATTTTAAAATACGGTAAAAGGATAGTCTATCATCTTTTATATCAAATTTGTGAGAGTAAAAACTTTTAAAAAAATATGTAAGAACAAAAATAGGCCACGGGCAGTGGCTCATGCCTGTAATCCCAGCACTTTGGGAGGCCAAGGCAGGCAGATCATTTGAGATCGGAAGTTCAAGACCAGCCTGACCAATAAGGTGAAACCTCGTCTGTACCAAAAAATACAAAAATTAGTGGGGCATGGTGGTCCGTGTGTGTAGTCAGCTACTTGGGAGGCTGAGGCAGGAGAATCGTTTGAACCCAAGAGGTGGAGGTTGCAGTGAGCTGGGATTGTACCACTGCACTCCAGCCTGGGCAACAAGAGTGAAACTCCATATCAAAAAAAAAAAAAAAAAAAATAGAACTCAGATCTTAACACTAAATGCTAATGCTTAGTACCTTAGACATGCTATGTCATGTAGAACAAAATGTTGAGAGAATACTATTTTTCATAAAGTAAATGAGTAACTAAAGTGGTTTCCTGAACGTTAAATAGTCTCTCAGAAGATTGTACTTTGGACTAAGTGGAAGGATAAAGCTTCAACAATATAATACCTTTCAACAGCTTAAGGGTATTATATCTGATCATTAGAGATTTTTAAAAACATATGAGGAGTCCAATTTATGCTTATAAGAATCTTACCTTAGGCCAGACACGGTGGCTCACTCTTTTAATCCCAGCACTTTGGGAAGCTGCCGGTGGATCACCTGAGGTCAGGAGTTTGAGATCAGTCTGGCCAACATGGTGAAACCCCGTCTCTACTTATAATAGAAAAGTTAGCCAGGTGTGGTAGCACACCCCTGTAATCCCAGCTACTCGGGTGGCTGAGGCAGGAGAGTTGCTTGAACCCGAGAGACGGAGGTTGCAGTGAGCTGAGATGGCGCCATTGCACTCCAGCCTGGGCGACAAGAGTGAAAATCCATCTCCAAAAAAAAAAAAAAAATCAAAATCAAAATAAAGAATCTTACCTTAGTTTTTTCATCCACAACTCTGAGTCCATCTGCTGAGACCCACAGAACTGCTTTAACCGCTTTCTTTCCAGTCTTTTAAGAGAAACGAAAAAGGGGAGGGGAAGATACACATATACAATATTAAAAAAAAGTCATCTTCCACAGAAAACACTGACTTCTGCCTTCCAAAAGTCACAAGTACAGATGGAGTCTAAGTTCAGGAGTGGTACCCAAAGCCAGATACTCAAACCAAACTGCAGAAAAGTTCAGGAAAAAATAAGCCAAAGCCATTATTTTACAAACACAATGCAAAACAATAAGATAAAAGTAAGTAAAAGGGAAGTAACAGATGGAATAAAACCCAAGATATCAAATTCCATAAAGGGCAAAGAATTCATAACTAGATCCTTCACCCATTTAAAAAATCAAGAAAACCAAGAGTCAGATACATATTAAACACATAAGGAGTTACACCACAAGTAGCATCTACAAGTGTATTTAGAGCAAGAAGTAACATGTCTAAATTGAGGTGTTGACCATTCTACTATCCTATGACCCCAGTATGTTATAGCAGGACCCTTGGTCACCTAAAATTTTCGTGTTAAAAACACAGTAAGTCTTCATTACTCTATTAACAATCTTTAAAAAGCCATTATTTGTTCTCTCAGAGTTAACACTGACATTTTTCCTAATAATTTTTTTTTTTCTTGAGACAGAGTCTCACTCTGTCGCCCAGGCTGGAGAGCAATGATGCGATATTGGCTCACTGCAACCTCCCCACTCCCGGGTTCAAGCGATTCTCCTGCCTCAGCCTCCCGAATAGCTGGGATTACAGGCTCCTGCCATCACGCCCGGCTAATTTTTGTATTTCTAGTAGAGATGGAGTTTTACTACATTGGCCAGGCTGGTCTGGAACTCCTGATCTCAAGTGATCTGCCCCCCTCAGCCTCCTGAAGTGCTGGGATTACAGGTGCGAGCCACTGTGCCCAGCGTCTAATAATTTTAGAGACGAGGTCTCACTATGTTGCCCACGCTGGAGTGCAGTGGCTATTCACAGGTATGATCATAGAGCATTACAGCCTTGAACTCCTGGGCTCAAGTGATCCCCCCGTCCCAGTCTCATGTGTAGCCAGGACTACAAGTGTGCACCACTGCACCCAGCCTTGGCTTGGGTTTTAACTTGACATTAAATGCATGGAGACATTTTGGGGACACAGGAAGATTTAAAAACTACCCCCAAAAAATAATTTTCTTTTTACTGGCTCAGAAAATACTTTTTGGCACATGAGAATCACATGAGAACAAGCTGATGCATAATTCCTTCTGTGATGGAATGTAATAGTAATTTAACAGTATCCTTTCTTTTTAACTGCCTCAAGGATACAGCAAAATAAAACGAAAGCAATATGAAGGCTGAGAATAGGTATCAGATTATCATAAAAAATATAGATCAAAAAGAATCTGTTGCTAAGGTTGGCGCAGCAGCCTCTAGAAGGGACAAGGGAGACTATCAGAACTGTCTACCACTCTCCTCTATATGTGATCCAAGCCTAGGAAAACTTGATATGGGGACATGGCCTTACTTAACCTGTGATCCACTAGGCCTCATCATCTCCACCACCACCATACATTTGATGAGTGCCTATAATATGCCAGCCAGTGGAAATACCTGGACGGTTACTGAAAGGCAACAATCAGACAAAAAATAAAGAATACCATAGGTAAGTGCTACAGTAGAGCTGAGAACAAGGTACAGTGATGTCAGAAAAGAGGTATAATCAAACTCTTTGTGAAATTGGGGAAGGTTATACAAAGGAGAAGACTGAACTGGGTGCTGAAATAATTTTTCTTGATGCTCTAGGTAGGGGCAGGGAGACAGGGAAATAACAGAAGTACTGGACATGCCAGGCAAAAGAAACAGCAGTACAGGACATGGAAGCAAACAACATGGCAATTCTGGGGCTCTATAAATATTTTAGTATGGCTTGGTAAGTAGACTTGGCAATGGGAGAGGCATAATGGGAGATATAGTAGGAAAGGCCTAATCACGGGAGGTCTTCTATTCCTGATAAGGACTTTGATCTTGATTCTATGCGTAATTAGAAGCTACTCTGTAAATATTATTACAATAAATTGAATTTAGGTAAAGGAGATTAGCCTTGGTAATATGGATAGGCTTCATCCAATCAGTTGAAGGCCTTAAGAGCAAAAACAAGTTTCCTGGAGAAGAAACCCTGCCTGAGTTTCCAGCCTGTTGGCCTGCTTTACAGGTATCAGACTTGCCAGCCTGCCAGCCCCTACAATCACATGAATGAATTCTTAAAATAGATAATATATAATATATATTAATATGTGATATATATCATATATGATATATATATTATATCATATATATATATAAAACCTCCTAGAGATTGTTTCTTTGGAGGATCCTGATACAGAAGTAGAAGTTAGACTAGAATGGGTCGATAAGTAAATGAAAGGCAAGAAGAGTCTACAAGTATTAAATACTTTTTTTACAAAGCTTTTCTATAAAAAGGAGAGCTGTAGGGCAATAAGGCACAGGCAGAGGATCAAGGGAAGTCTTAAGAATTGTGATACACTAGCATGTTATACTTGAAATAGAATGGGCTTTGGATTAAGACAAATACGAGACTGAATTCAGTGCTACTATTCATAAGCTAAGAAAGTTATGTAGCCCATTGAGCTTCCATCTCTTCATCTGTAAAATATCTGTAGTTTGTTAAAAGGATTAGAGATTATATACAGTACCTGGAATTTAAATAGGGTAAAAATTAGCAGCCATTTATCATCATTATATTATTAATAAACTTTTAAAAACCTTTCCCAGTAGTAAAGCATAATTCTTAAAAGAGTGATATACATTTTCAACAATGACAACAAAAAATCCTCTTCATGTGCTGAATGGGAAAAGCTAGTGGAACAATGGAAATGGAAGGCCCAAGAAAAAGAGAAGAGTAATTTAGAGGACAAAGTCCAACAAAATGCAGGGTGAGATGGGGCTAGAATACAAGTTTTAGACAGGAGGAGAGATGTCCATTCCTATGAAATGGAGGGATAAAGTGAGGCCGAGTAGATAGGAAGACAGATTTGTAAAGGAGGGAGTAGCAAGTGGAGAAAATTCACTCTGCAGAACCATAAATTCATCTGCGAATGTGTGGTATTACTTTACCTGCTTTACTTTGCTGGGGAGAGGAAAGATGACAGGCAGAGTAAAACAGTAAAGATTGAGAACAGTAGTATGGAGGCAGTCTAGTAGAGTGACTAGGAACCAAGCTGTTGTTTGGATTTGAATTCTGGTTTTGCAAGTTACTCCCATCAAAGGCAGGTTAATTTAATTTCTCTGTGCTTCACTTTCTACACCTGTATAATGATGTTAATAATCTCATATACCTCATAGGGTTACTGTGAGGATTAAACGAATTAATGTATACGAAAGGTTTAGAACAAGGACGGTCATATAATTTACTCTACAAACTGGGAACCCTTTGAAAATGAAAGGGATGACTATTAAACTAATAAATGGGTGTTATAATAGGGCTGTTCCAGGCAAATTGGTAGAACAGTCATTCACCAACAACAGTAACTACTCATATTTAACCAACCCTCATGTAACAATTAGTATTTTGCTGGAAGGTAAGCTCCATGAGGGCAAGGTTCTTCCTTCTATCATTCACTGCTGTATCCCTGGAACTTGAACAACACCTGGAACAGAGTAGCAGTTCAAGAAATATTTGTTGAAAGAAAAATATGCTAAATATCAGTTGTAGGAAACAGGAGACAGCTGACCAGTCTCCTGTTGTAGCTGACCAGTCAATATACAACATTACCAAATGGCACTGACAATTCTAAGATATTTAAATTTGCAGTTTAATCAATCTGCTCATTGTATAATTGTAGCCTGCAGTGTTCAGTATCTAAGGCAACAGATAGGACTACTTCAAGGTTGGAAGACTGAAGAAGGGAAAAATAAAAGGTCAATTTAGAATGGGACTGTTCTCCAGTTAGTCTCCTTACAATATTCAGGGAAATATAACATTTTCTTCGCCCAATTATATGCTTGTTTGTTTGGAGACAGGGTCTTGCCTTGTTGCCCAGGCTGGCATGCAAGTGGCACAGGACAGTTCACTACAGCCTTGAACTCTTGGGTTCCAGTAAACCTCCCACTTCAGCCTCCCCAGTAGCTGGGACTACAGGCGTGCACTACCACATCCAGCTAATTTTTAAACATTTTTTTTTGTAGAGATGGGGTCTTGCCCTGCTGCCTAGGCTGGAGCATAGTGACATAATCATAATTCACTGCAGCCTTGAACTCCTAGGCTCAAGCGATCCTCCTGCTTCGGCCTCCCAAAGTGCTGGGATTACAGGTGTAAATCACCATACACAGCCCAACTATATGGTTATAAAAACATGTGTGGCCAGGTGTGGTGGCTCATGTCTGTAATCCCAACACTTTGGGAGGCCAAGGCAGGTGGATCACTTGAGGCCAGGAGTTCGAAACCAGCCTGGCCAACATGGTGAAATCCCGTATCTACTAAAAATACAAAAAATTAGCCAGGTGTGGTGGCACGTGCCTGTAATTCCAGCTACTCAGGAGGCTGAGGCAGGAGAATTGCTTGAACCCAGGAGGCAGAGGTTGCAGTGAACTGAGATCACGCCACTGCACTCCTGCCTGGGTGATAGACTGAGATTCCATCTCAAAAATAAAAAAAATAAATAAAATTGTGCTTTTTGAGATAGGCCTTAATAATTTTATAGTATTGTACTAACGTATCAGTAAGGAATCATATTTGTCATATTTCATGACCTCTGACTCTCTAATGAAAGAAAACAGATAATATGAATTCTTGCATTTGTTCATACTTTTGGGTGTCAGTTCCTGTACATCATTATAGTTTGCCACATTACAGTTACTTCAGTCAGGTACTGAAATATTAATGATTAGAAATTAAGCCCAGGCTTCCTCTCACAAATTCTACAGTTGCAATACTTCCATATTTCTTCCATATTTCTTTTTTTTTTTCTGACACGAGTCTTACTCTGTCACCCAGGCTGGAGTGCAGTGGAGCAGTTTTAGGCTCACTGCAACCTCTGTGTCCTGGGTTCAAGTGATTCTTGTGCCTCAGTTTCCCGAGTAGCTGGGATTACAGGTGCATGGCCCCATGCCCAGCTACATTTTTTGTATTTTTTTTTGGTAGAGATGGAGTTTTGCCAAGTTGGCCAGGCTGGTCTTGAACTCCTGACCTCAGGTGATCCGCCCACCTTGGCCTCTCAAAGTGCTGGGATTACAGGTATGAGCCACTGCGCCTGGCCAATACTTCCATATTATTTGTTAACTTCAGTCTTTCATTCTGACCACATAAACTAAGATTTCTGAGCATTTTTAAGAAAAGAAGATAAAAGTGACTAAGAGGACAATGTCTGCCCTAAAACTGTCTACTTGAAACCAGTATCCTAGGCGATCAGGCCACAGTTAACTAATCAAAGGACTGAAAAAAGACAACCTACATTAAGTATGAAATGTAGAATTTACATACAGGCTGGGCGCAATGGCTCATGCCTATAATCCCAGCACTTTTGGAGGAAGTTGAGGAGGGTGGATCACCTGAAGCCAGGAGTTTGAGACCACTCACCAACATGGCGAAACCCTGTCTCTACTAAAAATACAAAAATTAGCCAGGTGTGGTAGCAGGTGCCTGTAACCCCAGCTGCTCGGAAGGCTGAGGCAGGAGACTCACTTGAACCCGGGAGGTGGAGGTTGCAGTGAGCTGAGATTGCACCATTGCACTCCAGCCTGGGCAACAGAGTGAGTGAGACTCTATCTCAAAAAAAAAAAAAAAAAAAAAGAAAAGAAAAGAAAAGAAAAGAAAGAAAAAAAGAATTTACATACATCTTAGTGGCACAAACACCTCTTTAAAAAGACAACATGCTGGCCAGGCACGGTGGCTCACACCTGTAATCCCAGCACTTTGGGAGGCCAAGGTCAGTGGATCACCTGAGGTCAGGAGTTTGAGACCATCCTGGCCAACATGGTAAAACCCCGTCTCTACTAAAAACACAAAAACCAGCAGGGCGTGGTGGCATGCGCCTGTAGTCCCAGCTACTCTGGAGGCTGTGGCATCAGAATTGCTTGAATCTAGGAGGCAGAGGTTGCAGTGAGCCAAGATCGCGCTACTGCACTCCAGTCTGGGTGACAGAGCGAGACTCCATCTCAACAACAACAAAAGACAATATGCTTCAGGAACTAATAAAAATGTGGAAGTGGCAACACAGCTGTTCAGACATTCAGAATTATTTTATCATTGCTGCTCTAACACTTTCTACTTTAATAATAATTTCACGGTTTTAGATAGAATTCACACTGACAAATACAAGTATCATGAAAAAGCTTCACAATAATGACAAAAATCCTTTTTTTCAAAGAAAACCGATCTAACATGGACAGAACTTCAGTAACTTAGAATTTAAATTGGTGAAATCTGAGCAGAAGGATCAAGCTAACCAAAAGTGAAAAATTAAAGTATAACTTTCTCAAGTTAATTACTCTACACTATAAATATCCAGCTTAGTATTTAAAAATTATTATATTCTTTAAAACTTTTTGTTATGGGTAGATATAAACCGATATAGCAATTAAGCAGGTTCCAACACTGGAGAAAATAATAACATATAGTGAATCTATTACAAATTACTAAATCAGGAAACTTGTACCAGAAGGAAATGCACAGGTAATCTTAACACAAAAAAATCTGGTAAAGGAACACAAAATGGTTGGAAAAATGGCACAGAAATAGTAACAAGCTCAGCACACTGTAAGATGACTTTCTCCTAAATATAAAAGCTACACACAGTAAAAGGCAACTGAAATAACCAATTGCTATCTACCTATCTCCAGAGTTTTTTTGTTTGCTTTTTGTTTCTTTAAGTAGAAACTACTGTTTCTTTCTTTTTCTTTCTTTCCTGTTTTTTTGTTAGAGACAGGATCTTAATTTGTCACCCAGGCTGGAGCGCAGTGGTGTGATCACAGCTCACTGCAGCTTCAAACTCTTGGGCTCAAGTCATCCACCCACCTCAGCCTCCTGAGTAGCTGGGAGACCACAAGTAAGTACCAACACACCTGGCTTTTTTATTTTTATAGGACTTTTTATATTTTTATAGGACTTTCATAGGACTTTTTCATTTTTATAGGAAGGGGTCTTATGTTGCCCAGGCTGGTCTCAAGTTCCTGGCTTCACGTGATCCTCCCACCTCAGCCTTCCAAAGTATTAGGATTACAGATGTGAGCCACTATGCCCAGTTGAAACCACTTTTTAAAAATAAATTGAAAAAGGATGAAAATGACAAATCGGTGATATACATGGTAGGTGGAAAGATTCTTACATTGCTCTTTTATTTCATCAGTATAACTGATGTTATCCTTGGGAGAAATGAGTTTTGTTTTATTTTTTGAGACGGTCTTGCTCTGTCGCCCATGCTTGGAGTGCAGTGGTGCGATCTTGGCTCACTGCAACCTCCACCTCCTGGGTTCAAGCAATTCTCCTGCCTCAGCCTCCCAAATGGCTGGGATTACAGGTGCCTGCCACCATGCCCAGCTACGGCTAATTTTTGTATTTTTAATAGAGAAGGGGTTTCACCATGTTGGCCAGGCTGGTCTTGAACTCCTGACTTCAGGTGATGCGCCTGCCTCAGCCTCCAAAAATGCTGGGATTTAGGTGTGAGCTACCATGCCTGGCCGAAATGAGTTTTTAAACTCATTTAGCAAACGTTTTTTGTGAAGGACCAGATAACAAAATATTTTAGGCTTTGCAGGACATACAATCTCTATTGCAACTACTCAACTCTATGATTGCACAAAAGCAGCCAGAACAATATGTACACAAATCGGCATGACTTTGTTCCAATAAAATGTTATTTACAAAAACAAATACAGTAGTGGGCCATAGTTTGTGACATCTGATATAATCATAATCTCTATAAAGTAATTAATTGAATGTTCTTGGAAAGATAATTCTTTATACTGAAATATTAGACCTGTTGGAACTGTGTCCCTGAATTCATTTTCTTTTTTTTCTGACAAATGTATTTACATCCTACCCATTTTAAGGTGCTGTCCAACTCTAAAATTCTATGATTCCCAAGATCACCAATGAGATAAGAGCATGCCATTGGCAAAAATAAAAATGACATTTGGAGGCAAGACAGTTCTGCTGGGCATATGCTAAGTAAGAGCAAAAGGGTTAAGCAGATGTTCTAATGTAAGCTGAAGTGAAGAAATGCTATAAAGACACATGGAAACCTAATTTTGCATAGCTTTGAAATGTTAAGAAGCAACAGCAGCAAGCAGACCAATTAGGGCAGAACAAGTCACTCTCAGAACAACAGTGATTTGCAATTCTACTGTGCAAAGTTCCTTCAGCTACAAACTAAAGAGGTCTTCAAAGGTACCCAATGTGTAAAGAATCACTGGTCAGTCTTTCTGCCACATCTACACAGAGGCAGGCATTACAGAGTAATGGTGATATATAAACCAGGAAACCATGATATAGTGTGCCTTGTAATAAACAAGAGACTTTTTTCAGAGGAAACCCAGCTTCATCGTTTTTTAAATCAGAAAAGCCTTGAAGTCTATGATTTGATATTTGAATTTCTGAACAGAATGGTATAATAAATTTTGTCTTGTAATTCCAAAATCCAGTGAATATACCCCAAAGAACAAAGCAGCGAAAGGATAGAAACACAACTTTCTTCAGGATTTGAGATTGTACTGTGCTTAGGAAGAGTACAGTAACTTTTAGTCTCAGATGCTAAGGTTAATTATTCCTGTACTTTCTTAAATGAGAGGGGCACTTAAAGGCTTTTAGGAAAAAACAAGCATGGAGCATGTCATCAACTACACAGTAAAGGAGAGTTTGGAGAGGCAATTTAGCTCTTCTAGAATGCCAAATCACTTCAATTGGGGGAGGGGAGACCTAGGGATTATTCCAATATTAAGTTCATTTTTCAAAGGTATATAGTAGCTGAAATGAAAATTCTAGAGGCATCTCAAATTCAACCTGTCCAAAACCAAATTATCCCTTCTCACAATGAGTGATTCCACCACCCCCTTGGTCATCCATGAATGAAATCTGGGTCTCATCTTCTGTGTCCTTCTCAACACCCCTAGGTTGAATGAATGAATGAATGAATGAATGAATGAATAAGTGTGCAACATGTTTTCTCTCATCCCAATGTCCCTGATAGTGCTGTTCCTTCTGTCTGAAATCTTTCTCTTCTAACTTAGTTTAACTGGAACTCATAGTTTTTAGGCTCAGCCTTAGGTGTCATCTCCTCCTAGAAGCCTTCATTACAACCTTTCACATTCACTCTTCCTCTTTGCTCCTGGAGCACCTGTTATTGTCACACAATTTGGTAACCATGTCTTTACCTATCTGATTCCTCCCACAACAGGGTGAACTTGAGCAGTACATTTCTCATTCATTCCTTTATTCATTAATTCAAATATTTTGGAGCAGCTACCATGGACCACAAATTATTCTAGGTACTGAAGATTTGCAGTAAACAAAACAGGTGGAGATCACTGTCCTCACAGAGCTTACAATTCAGTGAGGAAGAGATAAACAAATAAGTAAAATGTATGGCATGACACACAGTGATAAGCCCTATCAGATAAAAATAAAGCTAGGAAGTGGAATAGGGAGTGTGTGTGTCTGGTGGAGAGTGGTGTTTGGATTTTTTTAAAAGTTGTCAGTAAATGCCTGATAATGGGGCTTTTGAGTGAAGAGAAAGAGATGAGGAAGTGAGCCACACATATATCTGGATGATGTGTGTTCTACTAGAGGTTACAACAAGTACAAAGGCCCTGAGGTGAAAGCATATCTGGTGTGTTTAAGGAATATCCAGGAGGCTAGTGTGGCTGGAACAGAGGAAGCAAGAAGAAGGCTAGGAGGAGATAAAAGAGGAAAAAGACAGAGGGGATTCATATACAATGGGCTACAAGGCCTAAAAGACTTTGGCTTTTACCCTGAGTAGATCAGGAAGCTACTGGGGGACATCGGACAGTGAAGCAACATAATTGGGCCTCTGTCTTTTTTTTTTTGAGACGGAGTATCACTCTGTTGCCCTGGCTGGAGCACAGTGGCATGATCTCAGCTCACTGCAAGCTCTACCTCCCAGGTTCACACCATTCTCCTGCCTCAGCCTCCCAAGTAGCTGGGACTACAGGCACCCGCCACCACGCCTGTCTAATTTTTTTGTATTTTTAGTAGAGACGGGGTTTCACCATGTTAGCCAGGATGGTCTCGATCTCCTGATCTCGTCGTGATCCGCCTGCCTAGGACTCCCAAAGTGCTAGGATTACAGGCGTGAGCCACTGTGCCCGGCCAGACCTCTGTCTTAAAAAGATCACTCAGGCCGATCTCTCAAGAGGGGATGGCAGGAGGACAATAATGAAAGCAGGGGTAGTAGGATGCTAGTAGAATGCTACTGCAATGGTTCAGTTAAGAGGAGATGCTGGCTTGGACTAGGGTAGGAGTGGTGGAGATAGTGAGAACTGATTAGGTTCTTGAAGGCTAAAGCAGACAGGAACTGTTAATGGAGTGGATGTAGGGTATAAGAAAAAGAGAAGTCAAGGTCAAATCCAGGGTTTGGCTAGTGCATAGGGACAGAGATGCTGTATACTGAGACTGGAAAAAACTAGGAGAGAAAGATCCTTCTCTCCTTGGGGGAATTCGATTTGTGACATATTAAAGGGTGAGGTGACTAGCAGATATCAAAGTGAAAAAGTTTAATAATGATGATAGTGACACCTATCTACCAAAACAGGCCATTTGGTGCTCTTTACTTATGTTTATTCATCTAATCTTCACAACAACCACATGAAGTAGGCATTAATCGCAAAGCTAGCAAGTGCAAGTAATCTGGCACCAAAGGCTGGGCCCTTGCTTCCTATGCTATATTGCTTCTAAGATGGAAATACCATTATGGAGTTCAGGGGAGATGTATGGAGATACACATTTCAAAACCATCAGCATATATTACATAAATGATATTTAAAGCCATCACATTGTGGATGAGATCATTAACGGAGAGGTGTAGGCTGAAAAGAGTCCACAGACGAAGGGGAAAATTGGGAAAGTATGATCCCTGAACTAGTGTTTCAAGGGGGAGTGAGAGATGGGCTACGTCAATTGCTGCTGATAGCCTGAGTAAGGCAATAGGACTACTGGAATAGTAATACAAAAGAAGATAAGGGCAGCCGTGGTGGGGTGGTGGAGGTAAAAGTTGTGGAGATGATTAAATGGGTTCAACAGAAGAAGGAGCTGAGGGTACAAAGAAAAAAACTTTTTTTAAAAAGAAGATGGTATATTTTTATGCTAATGGATGATCCACTAGAGAAAGAAAACTGATTACAGAGGAGACAGGGGGTAGCATTGCCAGAATAAGTAAGAGTTGGAATTAGAAGAATCTGGTGGAGGAGATGGCCTCTGCAAGGAGCACAGATAGTTCATCCCTTGAACAGGAGGGAAACAATATATGAGCACAGACGCACTTTTAAAGAATAGGATCCAATATCCAAAAGAATATAAATAATTCTACTATAAAGACACTTGCACACGTATGTTTACTGCAGCACTATTCACAAAAGCAAAGACTTGGAACCAACCCAAATGCCCATCAATGATAGACTGGATAAAGAAAATGTGGCACATATATACCATGAAATACTATGCAGCCATAAAAAAGAATGAGTTCATGTCCTTTGTAGGGACATGGATGAAGCTGGAAACCACCATTCTTAGCAAATTAACACAGGAACAGAAAACCAAATACCACATGTTCTCACTCATAAGTGGGAGGTGAACAATGAGAACACGCGGACACAGGGAGGGGAACATCACACACTGGGGCCTGTCGGGGAGTTGGGGGCAAGGGGAGGGAGAGCATTAGGACAAATACCTAATGTATGCGGGGCTTAAAACCTAGATGATGGGTTGATGGGTGCAGCAAACCACCATGGCACACGTATACTTATGTAACAAACCTGCACGTTCTGCACATATATCCCAGAACTTAAGGTATAATAATAATAATAATAATAATAATAATAAAAGAATAGGATCCAGAATGAAGATAAGCACTAAGTACAAGTTGTCATAGAGGAGAAAATTTAGGAAATATAAAATAGAATGGAGATTTGAATACACTAATTCAAGAGTGGAGTCATAAATGCCATGAAATCCTTTACTCTCAGGAATTAGGTTAAAACAACGTAGTTACACATTACTTTTCCTTTTTTTTTTTTTTTTTTGAGGCAGAATTTCACTCTTGTTGCCCAGGCTGGAGTGCAATGGCATGATCTCGGCTCACCGCAACCTCCGCCTCCCAGGTTCAAGCAATTCTCCTGCCTCAGCCTCCCTAGTAGCTGGGATTATAGGCATGTGCCACCAGGCCCAGCTAATTTTGTATTTTTAGTAGAGACGAGGTTTCTCCATGTTGGTCAGGCTGGTCTCAAACTCCCAACCTCAGGTGATCCACTCGCCTCGGCCTCCCAAAGTGCTGGGATTACATACACATTACTTTTCAACCATGCATTCTCTAAAACTTAACCATTTCTAATGGTGCCACTTAGCAATTATAAAAACATAAAAACTTGAAAAACTATATTTGGCAGTATATTAACAGCAGCTGTAAGAACAGATATTATAATATTTTTGGTGATTTTTATACAGTCAGAAGTGGTTGCTACAAAGAAAAATAAATCAAAGTGACATAACCCAGAGAGGAGTTCACAAACTCAAATGCATACAAGAGTTAAAGGCAGATAACAAATGAGTAAAGCAGGGACAACAGGGAGTTGCAGGGATTGTGGCGAATAGGCAAAGGGCACAGCTGTTACTCAGGTCAAGACACTGTTGCCACATAGAAAGCACGCTGTTTTGCCAGGTCTGCTAATTCTTAAGATGAATATCCTACTTTTTATATAAAAGCCTGTGTGCAGGCCAAAAGTCCACGTTTATGGAAGTATTCAGGCCCTTGGGCTGTCTAGCGTCCTCTGCATTAGACACTTCTCCATTCATTATAATTAAGGCATACTTGAGGAAAGCAGAGGAATGCTTTTTGAATGACAGAACATCAACATGGGGTAGGTGAAAGAACTTTGCACTAAGTTTCAGAAAACCTTGGTTTCGCTGTAGGCACTGCCATTTAGTATTAGCTGGGTGAACTCTCTGAGCTTCTGTTTATTCATCCAAATGCAGTTTCATGAACTACCCTGTCCAATTCACTGAACTGTTGTGAATGGCAAATTAGAAAGTAGGTCAAAGCACATAATAAACTATAAAGCTCTATATAAATACAAGTAAATGGCTTCAAAAAGAGATCTAATAGGGTGGCCTAAGAGTATTTCCTGTCTCTATGTTGAGTCAGCTTCTTCATAAAATGGGAATACAGATTACTTAGCTCATAGGGTTCCTCAAATACGTTAAAATTATAAAAACCTTTTTTCAAACATTAAGTGCCATGTAATTTTTGGTAATAAAGTATTTGCCCAGTACAGCCAACTATGCTAATGAAGTTGCATGTAATAATCCCTAAAAAGCTGAGTGCATTATTGGCTTTCCTAAGGCAATGAGCTATTTATTTAATTTAATTAATTAATTAATTTATTTATTTATTTGAGATAGTCTCACTCTGTCACCCAGGCTGAAGTGCAGTGTCACGATCTGGGTTCACTGCAACCTCTGCCCACCCCCGGTGTTCAAGCGATTCTCCTGCCTCAGTCTCCCGAGTAGCTTGGATTATAGGCACCTGCCACCACGCCCAGCTAATTTTTGTATTTTTAGTAGAGACGGGGTTTCACCATCTTGGCCAGACTCATCTTGAACTCCTGACCTTGTGGTTCACCCGCCTCAGCCTCCCAAAGTGCTGGGATTACAGGCGTGAGCCAACGTACCCGGCCATGGCAATGAGCAATTTAATTAGTTTGGAAAAAGTTATTTCAGATCCTTGTGTTTTTTGCCCCTCTTTTACAATGTTTGTAAGCTTACAATGGATTACAGGCCTGTAACAGACCCAGATTTATCTGTTCCATACTGCTAAAGTTTCTGGAGGCACTGCTCCTATCAGGTGGTGATGTAACAATAGGGAAGGTCAGGTCCAAGAGGCAACTTATGGAAAAGAGAAAGTTTTCCTGGCTATGAGTCATAAATTCAGAATCAGGGCAAACAATTCTTCTATCTACTTACTTTCACATAAAAGTGTTTAATAAAAACACTTCTTGATTACTGTTGTTCTATTTATCCTGGATCATTAAATCATACATGATTCAAAGAACAACAAAATATCAAAACTTATGAGGAACTGTACTGGATAAAAACTCCATAACATACACTGTTCTGTAAGATTCTTCATTTTGAGCTTTCATCAAACCACAATTGACCTAGCAAACTCAGTAATATTATCAAGTCTCTCTCACCAGTCTATTTCTTGTAGATTAGTGTGGAGATGAATTAAATGACGGCAACTTGAAAGATTTGAAAGATTCCAAATTAAAGAAAAAATTATCATTTAAAAGCACATTCTAGGTAAGATAAGGGACAATACTTGCCCCTCTCTGTTTTCCAAACTCTTTAAATGACTCACTGTAAAAAATTATATATTAGTATAAAATCACCCTGACATTAAAAAAAAAATTTTCCCCAATAACATAAGAAAAGAATTCTGGGTGCTGTGGCTCATGCCTGTAATCCCAGCACCCTGGGAGGCCAAGGCAGGCAGATCACTTGAGGTCTGGAGTTCGAGATCAGCCTGGCCAACATGGTGAAACCCCCTCTCTACTAAAAATACAAAAATTATCTGGGTATGGTGGCAAGCGCCTGTGGTCCCAGCTACTCGGGAGGCTGAAACAAAAAAATCACTTGAACCCGGAAAGCAGAGGTTGTGGTGACTGAGATCGCACCAGCCTGGGTGATGAAGGGGGACTCTGTCTCAAAAAAACAACAACAAAAAAATGTAGGCATACAACACACAAGCCATCCAGCAGGCTGGGCACAGTGGTTCATGCTTGTAATCCCAGCACTTTGGCAGGGTGAGGTGGGTGGATCACTTGACCTCAGAAGTTTGAGACCAGCCTGGGAAACATGGCGAAACCCTGTTTCTATAAAAAATACAAAAATAGCTGAGTGTGGTGGCACACGCCTATAGTCCCAGCTACTCGAGAGGTTGTGTTGGGAGGATCCCGAGCCTGGGAATTTGAGGCTGCAGTGAGCCATGATTGTGCCACCGCACTCCAGCCTGGGTGACAGAGTGAGACCCTGTCTCCAAAAAAAAAAAAAAAAAAGCCATCTAGCAGAATGTCACTTCATCCCTAGAAGACCCACTTCCTGGCCCCTCAACTGCTTCTGATATTTCTTTTTACCTTGGAAAAAAGAAAATACAGTGTAAGTAATCTTTTAATCAAAACACAGCCTCAGAGGGGAAGGCAAAGCCTGTCATTGTTTGTTGTTGCTGTTGTTAAACAGCTGACATATGTATTCTGGTGATGCTATGGTGCTGCTCAGTTACTCTGAACATATTATTTTTTCACTCTACTAGTGGTATGTCTTTTTTTTTTTTTTGAGACAGAGTCTTGCTCTGTAGCCCAGGCTGGAGTGCAGTGGCGTGATCCAGGCTCACTGCAACCTCCATCTCCCGGGTTCAAGCAATTCTCCTGCCTCAGCCTCCTGAGTAGCTGGGACTACAGCTGTGTGCCACCATGCCCAGCTAATTTTTTTGTATTTTTAGTAGATGGGATTTCACCCTGTTGGTCAGGCTGGTCTTGAACTCCTGACCTCAAGCAATCCACCCGCCCTTGGCCTCCCAAAGTGCTGGCGTGAGCCACCGTGCCCAGTCAGTAGGTCTTTTTTTTTTTTTAAAGCGAAGTACTTATGTGTGAATAAGTGCAAGAAAATGACTGCTTATCAGTAGCATATAAATTCAAAGTAGGGAATGATAGTAATGCCAAACAACCACAGACTCCATCCACATGGGTGGCTGAGATAGTGATACCTTTGCTTTCTGATGGTTCAATGTACATGAACTTTGTTTCATGCACAAAATTAAATTATTAATTATAAAATAATAAAGTAATATAAATTAATTATAAAAATTATTTAAAATATTGTATAAAATTATCTACAGGCTATATGTATAAGGCATATATAAAACACAAATAACTTCTGCATTTAGACTTGGGTCTTATCCCCAAAATATCTCATTATATATAACCAAATATTCCAAAATCTGAAAAAAAAATCCAAAATCCATAACCCTTCAGGTCCTAAACATTTCGAATAAGAGATACTCAACATGTAGGATTTAAATATTTCCAAATAAATAAAATGTTAGTTTGAACCACTGAAAAGGAATTTTTTTCTTTTCTTTTTTTTTTTTGAGATGGTCTCCTGTCACTGAGGCTGGAGTGCAATGGTATTATCTTGGCTCCTTGCAACCTGTACCTCCCAGGTTCAAGCAATTCTCCTGCCTCAGCCTCCTGAGTAGTAGCTGGGATTACAGGCACATGCCGAGGCGGGCAGATCACCTGAGGTCAGGAGTTCAAGATCAGCCTGGCCAACTAACATGGTGAAACCCCGTCTCTACTAAAAAATATGATTATTTAAAGCTTTAACTAATAAAAAGTAACTGATTAGAAATAAAATCTAAAGTTAAATTACTACTCTATAAAAAAGAAAGTAAAAGTGAGTTTCTAAGAAGCTCTTTACTTACTAGCACCTTTTGAGATAAAATCTTCACTTAAAAATAATATGAAAATAAAGTTATTGTATAGCACAATGTATAGTACTTTTGGCTCTGAAGTCAGATTATTCGGGTTCAAATCCCATTTTTTACCACTTATTATAAATATCTGTGAATACAATCAGGTCATTTAACCTCTGCAAACCTCAGTTTTCTCACTGCAAAACTAGAGAATTATTATTTCTGGGTTAAGGATTAAGTGAGATGATTCATAATTCTCTTTCTTATACTATACAAATTCATCATGTAGCAAAAAAAAATGCAGTGAAAAGCCTACCAAACACAGTGTGATCCAGCTCAGCTACAGTGTAGGTGCATCATGGCCCCATTATATGTAGCAATAAATACTGTGACCTCAGGATTGACTTTGAGGGGAGAGCTTTGTTCCTTAATCCACTCCAGGCTCCTGAGTAGCATGCACCACTGCATCCAGCTAAAATACATACTTTAAAAATTGTCTTTCTAAAAACCAAATAAGGCCGGGCCGGGGGCTCAAGCCTGTAATCCCAGCACTTTGGGAGGCCGAGACGGGTGGATCACGAGGTCAGGAGATCGAGACCATCCTGGCTAACATGGTGAAACCCCGTCTCTACTAAAAAATACAAAAAACTAGCCGGGCGTGGTGGCGGGCGCCTGTAGCCCCAGCTACTCCGGAGGCTGAGGCAGGAGAATGGCGTAAACCCGGGAGGCGGAGCTTGCAATGAGCTGAGATCCAGCCACTGCACTCCAACCTGGGCGACAGAGCGAGACTCTGTCTCAAAAAAAAATAATAATAATAAAATAAATAAATAAATAAACAAATCAATATTTGTTATAACCTGACCTTCATCTTATCTATGATGCCTTATCTTATATAGCTTATTGTACATAGCCTTATCTGCTGTTTTAAGTAAAGTAGACTTATTAAAACTGGTCACTTGAACAATAGTTAAAATTGTATGATACTTGTAGATGTGTAATTGCTTTCGGAAACTATTTGGGAAAAAAAAAATACACCACAAAAAGTTTCCTAAAGTGTCCTTAACAATTATCAATTTCCTTAACAAATATAATGCCTACTTATAATGCTATGCTACACAGGAAATAATAAGATTCTTTCTAGATATGTATCCCATATTCTAAGGACCTATTAACCTGACTCAGACCCAAAATGTCTATTAAAAAACGTACTGTGACATGTGTGGGTGAATTATTTGACTTTTTATTTCAGATTAACAGGAGTAACTGAATTAAATCATTAGATCAAAACACTTCAAATGTGTTTACATTAGTATAAAGGTGACCTAAGTTAGAACAAGAAAATGTAAAAATGAGTTACATTTAAACATTTAATTGAGAAGGAAATGTAAATTATTTGTTCTTTAAAACAAATTTCCAAAATGACAAAACCATGCAGTAGAAAAAAAATTGTAGGATTTTGTTAATCACATAAATCATTAGTAATTTATACTGTTATCTAATGACAGTATTTTTTCTCTCATACTGTCTCAGTCTGAATTAGTTTTAGCACTTACTCAAAATTAAACAAGGATAAACTTGGACACAAAATATATTCAGAAATATATTTACTGATATTAGTACAGCCACCCCATATATTCTTAAATTTAGGGAGATATGAACATTGAATAATCATTATTTGAAAAGCATCTACATAAACAACATTCCACATATGACAGATATTTGGTAGGCTAATAATTAAGATACTTTTTCTTAGATTAGCAATGCAGGTTAAAAATCATAGCAGGATCCCTAAAGATAAGTTTATCCAAGTTTATCCACTTTCACTTACTTCTCCTGAAATTTAATTTAGATTGGAAAAAAAATTGCACTGAATGTAAACTTTGGGGTATATTTAATTTTTACTTAAATATTTCTTCCGATTTCCCTGTGAATACTGGGCATCATGTAAAATCCACTTGTTACAAATATTGCTAATATTTTAATATAAACAGAGTTTACAAGACCAAATAATATTTATTTTAATACCTACTGTTGAGGAGATAATCCTCTTTTAACCTACTTGATTCATTTATTGGAATTTCTTTATTTTTTTGAGACAGCGTCTTACTCCGTCACCCAAGCTGGAGTGCAGGGGCGTGATCTCGGCTCACTGCAACCTCCACCTCTTGGGTTCAATCGATTCTCCTGCCTCAGCCTTCCGAGTAGCTGGGATTACAGGTGCACATCACCTGTATTGTATTTTTGGTAGAGACAGGGTTTCATCATGTTGGCCAGGCTGGTCTCAAACTCCTCAGGTGATCCACCTGCCTCAGCCTCCCAAAGTGCTGGGATTACAGACATGAGCCACCATGCCCAGCCTATTTATTGGAATTTCTTAGAATCATCAGATTTAGTATCAGTAGATCCACTGATAACATTACGGATAGCAACTTCCTAATTCATTAATTTCCATATACAGTCAAACCAATTCCTGTATTATAAAGAAACCAAAGCTGTGCTACTTTTAAAAAATATGTCAGTGGTACACTAGGGGTGTAACTCCTTATAAAGCAAGCATGAATGTGGCATCAAACTTACTTTTCCAAAGAAGCCTTTGAAGAACTTCCTTTCCTGGAGGAACAGGGGGACAAGTCGAGCGCTATTATTGTATGGCCTAAATGTCCCAGAGTTTCACATCAATAAGCACATACAGAAATTGGGGAAAGGAAAAAGTGGGAGAAGGGGTGGGAGTGAGTTTCAAAGAGTTATCCATACCAGGAGTGACAGGGAAAAAGGAAGGGCGCATGAAAATGCAGGGAAACACATTGTATGGCCTAAGAATCCATGGAAAGAGTGAGAAGAAATCAGAACCTGTATCCATGCAGAGTACCAAGTTAGTTTAGTAATCGCTGTTTACATTTAAAACAGAGATCTTCCAAATTTGGCAGCAGAGGAAAAGATAGGGCATACTGGTTTGGTGAGATTTGTATTTTAAATTTTATAATAGTGAACAGAAAATAGAAAACTGGTTCCATATACATTTTTTAAGTTTAAAATTGGTGGTCAACTATGTGAAAGTCATCAATTTTAAAAAAAGTCCACATTCAAATGACCACATAATCACATTAAAAATGCAATACATAAAATTAAATGAGTATGCATCAAAGGTCCTTGTCATACTTTTTCTTAGTGAGTAAGATGTCACTTAGAAACTCCATACCACTTAAGGGGAGCTTGACCATTGGCTTTCCATTAACTTACATTAGTATCAATCTATATGTACATGTGTGTTGATCAATTTCACAACATACATAAGGAAATAACATGTATGTTCTATTCCAGACACAGAATAAATTATCTATTAAGGTTACAAGGCTAATACTCATACAAGAGCTGAGAAAACACGTATCTTAAGAACCAAATGATGTCTGTGGGCTACAACTGAAATTTAAGAAACAGCGTTTTGTTTTCTTTATAAAAGCTATTGTTTATTATTATTTGGTTTTTGTTTGTTTGTTTTTTGAGACAGAGTCTCACTCGTCACCCAGGATGGAGTGCAGTGGCATGATCTTAGGTCACCACAACCTCTGCCTCCTGGGTTCAAGCAATTCTCATGCCTCGGCCTCCCGAGTAGCTGGGACTACAGGTATGCACCACCACATCCAGCTGATTTTTGTATTTTTAGTAGAGACAGGGTTTCACCATGTTGGCCAGGCTGGTCTCGAACTCCTGACCTCAAGTGATCTGCCTGCCTAAGCCTCCTAAAGTGCTGGAATTACAGACATGAGCCACTGCGCCAAACCTAAAAGCTGTTATTTTAAAATAAACTTGCATTGACATTTATAAGTATACAATTCTGAAACTATCTGAATAACAGAGGCATAACTATCTATGGTATCAGCACCAATTTTTAAGCACCATTTATGAAAACTGGCCACCAATTAAAATCTGTAGAATTTACACAAATTAGATGGGTTTCAACACACACAAGCTAGATTTAACTCTACATTTCTTAGCTATGGTTGAAATATACTTTAAGCCTTTACTTTTTATAATCGTCAGTTTTTAATGTTGGATAAATGTCTAGGAAAAGATAATTGCACTGAAATTTGACTCTTTTACACAATCCATAAACTGTTCAATGCTCTCCAACACTGGAAAGTTTGTTTTCCTCTGTAAGCTTTGAAAATCACAAACAGCAAAAAATATTTCCACAAAACATTTTGAACTGCAACTGGAAAAATAATAAAGTAATTGGGTAGTTATCACAATAAGACTAAGATTATTTCTGCTGCCAAGTTTGGTGACCCTAGTTTTGTTAGACTATGAATAACCATAAGCTTTCAAGGATGCAGCCAAAGTTAAGATATTCACCAATCTTGAGGGATAGGAAGGTGAAGGAAGGAGATTGTTAATATTTAATTCAGCTCCTAGAAAAGCTATTGTTAAACATTGAGCTTTCCCTCTTTTTATAAAATACCCAACATGTTAATGAAAAAAGTTGGCATGCAAAATTCATAAAAAGACAGTTATTAAAGAATAATAATGTTCTTTTAAAAAACATTTGTTATCATTCTTTTACCTGCTAAAACAAGAACATATATTAAAACAAATATATCAAATAGTGAATAAAAAAACAACATATTAGAAACTGGTAGTGTAATGAAACTAGTCTAAAACTAAGACAGAGGGAGAGACATTTAAGAAACAATGGGAAGAAATGACCTTTTTTAAATGAAGGGCATCTTGGACCAGAGTTAAGCAAGATAACCAAAGGCCTTATACACTTTTTATGGAATTGGCTGATATATGACAATATTCCTCATCCTGCAGCTGATATGCCATAAAGGCAGTAACAATGGGCAATAGTGGTTTCTGTCATTTATCCTATAGAAGCTAAGTACTAAAGCAGCTAATCAGTGAAGTTATGTGACAAAGTAAATCAGCTGAAAATAGCTGTCAATAACTTTATGCACAGAAAGTTAAAAAAATTAACATAGTTATGCTCTGAGGAGCATGTTTTTAAAACCCTACCTTGTTTAGTTAGTTTTTCATTTGAGCACATCAAGTATGCAGATGAATTCCCATTGAAGTTAATGTAATTCTAAATTGTAAGAGAGTATTTTGGGGAAAAACACTTGCAAATTATCTCTTTTCTCAATTGTTCACAAATTTAAAAAGCACTAGAAGGCGGAGCACGGTGGCTCATGCCTGTAATCCCAGCACTTTGGGAGGCCCAGGCAGGTGGATCACCTGAGGTCAGGAGTTAGAGATCAGCCCGGCCAACATGGTGAAACCCCATCTCTACTAAAAACACAATTAGCTGGGTGTGGTGGTGGGCATCTGTAACCCCAGCTACTCTGGAGGCTGAGGCAGGAGAATCACGTGAACCCGGGAGGCGGAGGTTGCAGTGACCTGAGATCGTGCCATTGCACTCCAGCCTGGGTGACAGAGCGAAACTCCATCTCCAAAATAAATAAATAAATAAATAAAAAGCACTAGAAATGTTAAATTTTTAATTCAAAGATTATTCACTAGATGAGTTGGTGGTATAGTGGAGAGCATAGCTGCCTTCCAAAGATCATTCACATGGTAGGTTTAAAATGCTTGTTTTAAACAAAACGTTATTTAACTGGTACATCTGAACTATTCTTTAAAATTTTAAGCTCTGGCATTCAAACTAATTTCAAAGATATCCTATTTCTTCTTTAATCCTCTGCAGGCTTATGTATCCTGACATTTGCTCCCACTTATTTGAAACGCTAAAAGGGAGCTTTATAATCTATTAAAAAAAAAAGTCTCCAGAAACATAGCATTTGGCACAACATAAGTATCTGGCAAAGTCAAGTTGTAGATCCTCATGGATGATTTTTAGATGAATGTTTGCTCAGAGAAATCAAAAGGCAACTAGAAATTTCTGCATAGTAAAAATGTGAAAGGAAGACAAAAATGAGGAATACATGTGGCACACTATGATATGAGAAGAACAGTATCCCAAAGACTTCCAACTTTCTGCAAGATTCTCAGTATAGCTCTAGAAAGAGTATTTAAAAGAAGGGGGAGGCCAGGCATGGTGGTTCATGCCTGTAATCCCAGCACTTTGGGAGACTGAGGCTGGGGGATCACGAGGTCAGGAGTTCAAGACCACCCTGGCCAACATGGTGAAACTCTGTCTCTACTAAAAATATAAAAAATTAGTCGGGTGTGGTGGCAGGTGCCTGTAATCCCAGCTACTCAGGAGGCTGAGGCAAGAGAATTGCTTGAACCTGGGAGGTGGAGGTTGCAGTGAGCCAAGATCACACCACTGCACTCCAGCCTGGGTGACAGAGCAAGACTCCGACTTGGGGGAAAAAAAAAGAATGGGGACGTTTCATTGACTATAAGAAACAGGAAATTTACTCCAGTGACCCAAAACTTCAATTCCATGTTTTTATAATACATGCCAGTGCAAAACTACATATAACATTTGCTCCAAATCTAGTATTTATCTGAAAAATTTTAAATAACTTCTTGATAAGAAGTCTAGAAATGGTCAATTTCCCCTCAAAGTTTAAAAGTTTAAGTATGTTTAGAAAACAATCACCAACATATCTAAAACTTTATTTTTTATTATTTATTTTTGTAGGACAGGGTCTCACTATATTACCCAGGCTTGAACTCCTGGCTTTAAGGGAGCCTCCCATCTCAGACTTCTAAGTAGCTGAGATTATAGGCACAAGCTACTGTGCTCAGCTTAAAACTTTCTTTCAGTCATTAAAAACCATAGGAAAATAAAGATCTTTAGAAATAAGCAAAACAGTTTTGGTAAACTTAAAACATTAGACATAATATTTGATTATGGTTATTGTAAGACTCAAGTTGACCACACATTGCAGATCAGATTGTATTCTGTATATTCATTCTAGAAATATTTTTTGAGTTACAACTATGTGCCAGCCACTGTTCCATGCATAGGTATAATTTTTAAAATGGCTATTTAGTTCCTAATTCTGATGAATATAAAAACATTACATTTTATTATCTAAATAGTCCTATGCCTCAAGCAATCACGCTTATAGCCTATTATCATCTTGTTTTTTTTTTTTTTTAAAAAAAAGGTAAAATAAAACAAAAAAATCCATTGAAACATTAGTTTTAAAACTAGACAGTTAAATAGTGACTATCTCTGGGATTGTAGGAAATTTCATTTTATTTGTGTACTTTTTTGGTTCATTTGTATTTTATACAATAAACATATATTGCTTATATAATAAAGAGATATTTCTAATTAAAAGTATTTAAAAAACAAAACAAAACTAGACAGTTAAGAGGATTAACTGCTCATTAAACAACAAAATACTATTTCTCAATATGTTCTGGGCAAACTTAAACCACCTCTAGCTTTTCCTTACTTACAGAGTGCACATGAAGCCATACTCTGAATCAAAAGACTTTCTAAAGGCTCATTCCACGGTGGCCATTTCACCATAAGTTGTGTAAATTATAAGATTTTAATAATTATTTATAGTTTGTTTCAGGGCTATCTAGTCTGTTCACTGATTTGTTTTCAGTGATTACTATAAAATATTATTTAATGGGCAAATAACTGCATTACTTTAAAAAAAAGTTCTTCGCTAAAATCATCTTGTTTGTGTATTTATTTAGTTGAGACAAGGGGCTCATTGTGTCACCCAGGCTGGTCTCAAACTCCTAGACTCAAGCAATCCTCCTACCTCAGCCTCCCGAGTAACTGATATCATTCTTCTAGATGAACCCAGAATTATTTGTTAAAAAAATTAAATTTTTACTTCTCTTTTAAATTTGGTTTTGACAAATGGAAAATTAAATTATCTGAGACTATGTTTAACTGGGGAATATATTTAGGTTGGCATGGAAGGTCTACAAACTATAATTTCATGTACCGTAACACAAGGTCTCCTTAACATAAATGACAGATTGGAGAGCATAGATAAGACTAGCAAAGGCTTGAATCATTTAAGAATTTTAATGATCAAAATCTGAGATAAAGAGTATGTATAGGTATATATGTATGTATATATGTGTACATATGTCTATCTTTTTAAAAAATTTTTTAGTTCTTTGTATATTATAGCCAGTTACTTTCTCCTTTTCCTTCTGTGGCAGATTCAGGTACTTATTCCAAAATTAAATCTACCTCTCTGACTTGGTTGCTTCCTTAATTTTATATATTTTATATTCAGGAATTACAGATAAGAAGTAATATAGATTATGCCAAGAAGCAGAAAAGTTCTGATTACGAAGCAAATTGAGGGAAAGAAGCACACATTAGTAGTCAAACTTGTGGCAGCCCACCATACTAGCAAACCCAAAGCAATATGTATTTAATGCTGTTGGGGACAGAGCATGCAGAAGTAATGCTTAAAGCTTTCACAGCAAAGTGGGGAAGGCCACATATTAGAAGGAGGGTTGTGAAGAGGACTATCAGATCTATGGAACATGCCTCAAACCTACGGAAAATCTGAAATTAACACTTTGAATCCTTATGAATCCTGAACTTGTTCTCTCCTTTCACTGAATACACAGGCATGTGCCTGGGATGTGTTCTATGGCATAACAGGCAGAGGAAACATTAGTTATCCTGGGAAAGGGCTCTCTACTTCAAGTGTGCTAAAGTTTATGTAAAAGGCAGTAGAAACAGACTGTTTATGTTAGAGGTGTATAGCAAAGAAAACTGGGGAGTAGGAGTTAAGATAATAGTGAGAAGTCCCCAAAAAGGAAACCTCACCAGGCATCAACACAGATATCTCTATCCTCTAGTTATCCCCAGGAAGCTACTTTTTATAGTATATTTAAAACCCATAATTTATAGCCCAGTTATCACAGTTAGGTTAAGATGTTAACTGTAACAGTTTTATCCTAGTCTTAGAATACTATTCTTCTATCAGATTTTACAACTTTTGTTTCATATGGGTTATAAATCAAAAGTACCTTTAGGATAATATCTGCCCTAAATTGAAATGGCTCGTCTTATAATTTATACCTCTGGATGGACAACATGAGATGCTTTTAAATTTTTTAATTATTATTTTATTATTTGAGAAAAAGTTTTTGAAATTAATAGAGACAGGGTCTCGAAATGTTGCCCAGGCTGGTTTTAAACTCCCGGCCTCATGCAATCCTCCTGCCTCAGCCTCCCAAAGTGCTAGGATTATAAGAGTGAGCCACCGTGCTTGGCTGAGATGCTCCTTATTAGCAAGCCCACATCTTTTTAACAGAAACACAGTTTTTACTGGGTCACTAAAATTTACTGAGAAAAATCTTTTAAGAAAATATTGACAGCATATAGATCAACACTGGCAACCATCAAATACATACAGCTTTCAATCTTTTTACAGCATCTTCACAGATGTGCATTCCTCTTGATTCATCAACTTCTACATGGCCAAGGTACTGTAGAAAAAAATAAAAAGTTAGGGCTATTGCTATGTTTACCAAGTAGCTACTATATAGTAAGCATTATGTGAAAATTGAATACAGGTTGAGCATTCCAGATCTGAAAAAATCTGAAATCTGAAACACTTCTGGGTGTCAAGCCTGTTGGATAAGAGACACACCACCTGTATTGAAATTCCTACACTCAAGAAATACACAGCTATTGAAAAACAGTTCAGATAATGTAATTTTACATATTCTCAGTGTTCTCATAGGAATAAGATTTAGAATAATTATTTCAAAAAGGTGTTACAGGTGAGTAAGTGAAGAAGTACACAGTAGGCACTAAACATTACCTGAATCTAATATCTTAATCTAATTACCTGGATCTGAAGCATAATAGCCTATGCTAGACACAGTTACTATGTCTCTACACATAAAAGTAATCCTAAGACAAAGTATATATACATATCTTTTAAAAAGCACAAACAAAAATGATAGTTTTTCAAAGACTGAAGAAATCACACACTCCTTTTATGGGGAGCATATAAGAGCAAGGCAGATTACCAAAACAAATTTTATGAATGTATTACATCTGAGCTGTAAAACATACATAAAATTTGAAGAGGCAAAAATTGAAAGGTTGAAAGACTATTTTAGGCTGAGAGAATTACATAAAGTTATAGATGTGGAATAGGATAACTACATATCAGTGCTGGGACTCAGAACACATTATCCCAAAGTATGGTGTCCAATGCTTTGAACTAAAAAAGAACCAAGGTCTGACCTTCTCTTGACCTCCTGACTCTTAACTCCTCCTTCTCCCCCGGAAGAGTAGGAGGGGCTTTCTCTGAAGTTCTCTTATCTGCCCAAAGATAGATCCTTCAAAAAGAAGCTCAATTGTTATATATGCTCTCCCTGGGAGTCTTATCAACTAGGGTAGATTAACTGTATCAAAGAAGAAGAGACTGAAGTTCAACACCCCAGACTTTGTCACAGGCTATCACCTATTCTTCTGAGGGCTGCTCCAGACAACTTGTATTATAGGAGAGACTTTTTATCTGCACAACAAGGCAAGCTTTGCTCACCGTGCATTTCCTTCCCTCATATTCCCATAGGTTGTCACCACCTCCCCTAAGGTCCCTATTCCTTTCTGTAGCTCAGGATGCCATAAAAATGTCAATCATCTGGCCTTCAAGTTTGATATTTTGTGAGACTCTTATGTACAAACATGTAATAAATTTGTGTTTTTTTCCTGCTAATTTATCTACTGTCAGTTTATCTCACATACTCAAATACTGAATGGTCAAAGGGTAGAGGGAAAGTTCTCTTCTCCTCAGCATCAACGAATACTCTTGTTTGGTTTGAATATGAAATCTATGCAGCTAGAGAATTGAAGTACTAAAATAGTCAGCACTTAACCCTAGAGACAATGGAGAGCTAACAAAAAAATTTTTTTTTCCAAGGTAGTAATATGATTCAAGGTCTGGTTCCAGGTAAACAGGGAGTGGACACACTACACCCTGTTCCTCCCACTGACTGAAACCATAAAACCTGAACAGAATTCATGGAACAGGTACTTAAGCTTTCTGAAAAGTAAACAGAAGATGAATCAGAGTAGAATACCAGAATTCAAAGTACTATGGAAATGGCAAGGAATTTACCTCCCCTTTCTCTCTTTGGTACCTCCAGACTGAGAAAGTAACTTTTATCTGAGGAATGCAAGTCCTTTTAATTATCAGGTCAATAAGAGACATTAAAATGAGACCACAATCACGCTCTGCTACTCACTTTGACCTACGTATCCCTCTCCTGAAAATGCCTGCTACTGCCACAAGTAGCTAGAAATTTAACCTAATAATGTCACACCAGACACTATAACCACACCCTACCTATTGCTTAACAATGTATAGCCAATCACTAGTCAATGTTATTTCTTTAAACCAACGAGAATTCCTGATACACAACTTTTTATCAGCCCACTCCCTGTCCCCTTCTTTTGCTTTTAAAAATCCGCTTGCTTGCTGGGTATGGTGGCTTAAGCCTATAATCCCAGCACTTTGGGAAGACAAGGTAAGAAGATCATTTGAGGCCCAGAGTTCAAGACCAGCCTGGGCAACATAATGAGACCCTGTCTCTACAAAAATAAAAAAAATTAGCAAACACCTGTAGTACTAACTATTCAGGAGGCTGAGGCAGGAGGATTGCTTAAGCCCATGAGTCCAAGGCTGCAGTGAGCTATGATCATGCCACAACACAAAAGTCTGGGTGACAGAGAGAGACCCTGCCTCTAAAAACCAAAATGAAATGAAGAAAACTTAAAAAAAAAAAAAAATCCACCTGTAACTGCTAATTGAAGGGTACATCCAGAGCAACTTGAATCTATGTTTCTGGGTTGCAATACTCAACCTTGGCCCAAATAAACCTTCTACTTATATTAATTTTGCATCAGCTTCTTCCTTTAGGTTGACAAGCCTGAACTTAGCACAGCCAGAAATCCAAAAGCGAGTGCTGTGATACAGAAAGATGTCTGGGAAAACCTCTCTAGCTCTGGTTTGAGGACCAGGAAATGGAACTCCTAAAGCTCAGAGACAGTACAGGAGTACTCCTTTCTTTTGTTGGTTCTCTCACATCTCAGCCACCAGGAAATCCTGTGATGGTGTGGTGGCAGCAGAGGTAGCAACAAAAGAAACCTGTAGGAGCCACACCTCTAAGGCAGGGGGACCTACCTCTCTGTTTAGTAGAAGGGTGGTTCCAGGAAGATGGGGCCAATCCCCCTTTTGCTTTTTTCCTTTCTCTCTGATCTCCTGCCATTTGACCCCAAATACAAGTGAAATTGTGGGACTTCATGGTAGTGCAGAACAACCAGAGCCCCAGGTTTCTGGCTAGAGAACAAGAAAGGGGAACTCCAGGGAACCAGAAAGTACCAAAGAAGGCACAGGAAGGGAGGAGCTTGAGAAAGACCATGAATTTGTTTGTGAATTCCTAGGCTCACCCTGCAGCTACACAGGTAAGAATCTGATCCTAATTAGCATACCCAGGATTTTGACAGTTGAACTAATGTATACACCACCTCCTGGTTCCCAAACTGACCCCTAGGTGACATACACACAGAATAGATCAGAATAGCACCGCAGATCAGAATAGCATTGCAGAGGCTTTGAAAACTAAACTGATGGCCAGGCGTGGTGGCTCATGCCTATAATCCCAGCACTTAGGGAGGCCGAGGTGGGTGAATCACTTGAGGTCAGGAGTTTGAGACCAGCCGGGCCAACATGGTGAAACGCCATCTCTACTAAAAATACAAAAATTAGCCAAGCAGGCGCCTGTAATCCCAGCTCCTCAGGAGGCTGAGACAGGAGAATCGTTTGAACCTGGCAGGCAGAGACTGCAGTGAGCCAAGATCGCCCCATTGCACTCCAGCTTGGGCAACAAGAGAGAAACTCCGTCTCGAAAAAGAAAACTGAACTGATATTGGAACCACATCCTGCAGAAAGTAAGAACTTGTAGCCTAACTGGACTGACCAGTATAGGAAATGTTAATTAAAAAGGAATTAACATTTACTGATTACCTACTATGTGCCAGAAACTGTGCTGGATGTTTTATATATTTTGTCTAACCTAATAACTACTCAGAAAGGTATGTTTGATCACTTGATTTTAAAACTGAGGAAAGGAAATGAGGTTCAGGAGTGCTGAATAACTTTTCCAAAGTCATACACACAGCTAGTCGGGGAAGAATATGGTTTACATTCATGATTTCAAAGTCCAAAGGTCTCACACTTGACTTTACCACAATTCAAGAAAGCTTTTCCTGATTCTTCATTCTTATTATAAGGAAATTTAAAAAAACAACAGGTTCTTTCCACCACATTGTTTCCTACAATTTTTTAAAAATAAAAGTCACTTCCCTGGCAAATTTTTCCTCTGGCAGGGCTGAAACTATCAATTACAAGTGAGCCTCTCTGAAAACTCAGTGAAAATATCTAAAATAAGTTCATCATTATTCATACTTTCTCATTTCCTCTCAAGTTACAGAATTTCTACTTGGAAGAGAATTATTATTTTTTTGAGACAGAGTCTCACTCTGTCGCCAGACTGGAGTGCAGTGGTGTAATCTCAGCTTACTGCAATCTCTGCCTCCCGGGTTCAAGCGATTCTCCTGTCTCAGCCTCCCGAGTAGCTGGGACTACAGGTGCGTGCCACCACGCCCAGCTAATTTCTGTATTTTTAGTAGAGATGGGGTTTCACCATGTTGGCCAGGCTGGTCTCGATCTCTTGACCTCGTGATCTGCCTGCCTCAGCCTCCCAAAGTGCTAGGACTACAGGTGTGAGCCACCATGCCTAGACTTGAAAAGAATTATTAATATGAGGCTGACTAGGAGGCCTAATGACATTTTGGAATATGGTGCTGTAAAAGTACATCATTACTGAGCAAAACTAAAAAGACAGTTAAAAATCTAGTATCTGTAATTTCTGAGTAAGACTGGTTCTTAGAGATGACTCTAGTTCATATACATGGTCCTGTAGGGCATAGGTTTATTCATTTTTAAAAAACATACAGTAAAATTCACTCTTTTTGGTTTAGAGGTCTATGAGATATGACAAATATATACAGCTGTATAACTACTACCACAATCAAGTTTGATCATCCTCAAAAATTCCCTCATGATGCCCATTTGTAATCAACTCTTCCCCCTGCCCTCCCCCACCACACCCAGTCCCCAGCCTCTGCAACTACTGATCTGTTTTCTATTCCTGTAATTTTGCCTTTTAAAGAGTATCATATTGGCTGGGCGTGGTGGCTCACGCCTATAATCCCAGCACTTTGGGAGGTGGAGGTAAGTGGATCACTTGAGGTCAGGAGTTCGAGACCAGCTTGGCCAATACGGTGAAACCCTGTCTCTACTAAAAATACAAAAATTGGCTGGGCGTGGTGGCAGGCCCCCATAGTCCCAGCTACTCAGGAGGCTGAGGTACAATAATTGCCTGAACCCAAGAGGCAGAGGTTGCGGTGAGCCAAGGTGGCGTCATTGCACGCCAGCCTGGGAGATAGAGTGAGACTCCATCTAAAAAAAAAGAAAAAAAAAGAATGTCATATAAATGGAATCATACAGTATGTGCTCTTTTACCACCGAGTAGTATTTCATCATATGCATATATCACTATGTTTATCTAATCACCAGTTGAAATATATCTTGGTTATTTCCGGTTTTGGTGATAATAAAGCCATTATACTATTCCTTTATAGGTTTTCATATAAGAAATTTTGTCATATGGTAATTGAATATCTGACTTTATAAGATACTCTTTCCCAAAATGTCTTCACCATTTTACCTTCCCACCTGCAATGTATGAGTTCCAGTTGCTCAGCAATTGATATTGTCTTTTTATTTTTAAGCCATTCTAATACGTACATAGTGGTATCTCTTGCCATTTTAATTTGCATAACATCCCTAATGACAAATAGTTCTCGGCATCTACTTATCCACATCTTTTTTTGTTTTTTCTTTTGTTTTTATTTGTATCCACATCTTATTTGATGAAGTATCTGTTTAAATTTGTCTATTCTAAAAAAATTGTTATTTCTTTCCTGTTGGGTTTAGAGAGTTCTTAATACACTCTGGGTTCAAGCCTTTTGTAGACATGTTTTGCAAATGTTTTTTCCTATCTCTGGCTTTACTTTTCATTTATTTATTTATTTATTTTTGAGACGGAGTCTTGCTCTGTTGCCCAGGCTGGAATATGCAATGGCACGATCTCAGCTCACTGTGACCTCTGCCTCCCAGATTCAAGCAATTCTTTTGTCTCATCCTCCTGAGTAGCTGGGATTACAGGCATGAGCCACCACACCCGGCTAATTTTGTATTTTTAGTAGAGACGGGTTTTCTTCATGTTGGTCAGGCTGGTCTGGAACTTCCGACCTCAGGTGATCTGCCCGCCTCAGCCTCCCAGAGTGCTGGGATTACAGGTGTGAGCCACCACGTCTGGCCAATTTTTCATTCTCTTAACAGTGTCTTTAGCAAAGCAGAAGTTTTCATCTCGTGAGGTTAATTTTTTAAAATATACTGTTTTTGATATTATATCTAAGCAATCTTTGCCCAGCTCACGCTGTCAGAGGTTTTTTGATTTAGATTGTAAGCTCCACAACAGTAGGAAACTTGTATGTGCTATATTCATTCAGGTATGGTAACCACTAGTATGTGGCATATATAGTAGTGCTAAATACATATTTATTGCATGAATGAATTCATCTGAAATTTCAGCTTGAGCATCTCCCTTCTCAGTCCTCTTCCCTCTCTCTTTCTCTTTCTCAGAGCTGGGACACCCATCTTCTCCTGCCCTTAAACATTAATTTGCAGTTGGTTGAATCTATGGATGTGGAGGGCTGAGTGTATATGCAAAGTGTTTAGTATGTACCTAACAGTAAACACTCAGTATATTTTAGACTTTGAGCAAAAGTAGGATTTTAGGAGTTTCTAACTACTCTCTTTGAACTTCCCATAGCTTTCACCCTTAATACATAAATTAAACACTGATCCTATTTTTCCAATTTCTCTCTTGAACTCCACTACCAAGTTTTGACTCTTAGCTCACTGCAAATGTTACTTGACCTTGGGAAGGATACTTAACTATCTTGTGACTCAGTAGTGTTGTTTCAATAATTAAAAAGAGTTTATATATTTAAATCACCTAGCACAGTATCTGGTAATAAGTAAGGGCTCAATAAACAAAGCTATTTTAACTGTTATCTGATTTCCTCGGTGGCCTTCAGAGCTTAGCTTGTTGAAAACTGTACCTCCTGTTCCTCTGATGTTTGTATTTACTTGCTTATTTCTTTTACTAATACCTCAGGTCTCAACAGCAGGGGCAAACACTTCGAAGTATTTTCTTTTCTTTTAAGACAGGATCTTGCTTTGTCACCCAGGCTGGAGTGCAGTGGTCCAAACATAGCTAACTGCAGCCTTAGGCTCAAGCAATCCTCCCACCTCAGCCCACAAAGAGCTGGGACTACAGGCACACATCACAACACCCAGTTAATTTTTGCATTTTTTTGTAGAGCTGGGGTTTTGCGGTGTTGCCCAGGCTGGTCTCAAACTCCTGAGCTCAAGTGTTCTGCCTGCCTTGGCCTCCCAAAGTGCTGAGATTACAGGCTTCAGTCACCATGCCTGGCCTTAAAGTATTTTCCAGTTCTCCTCTTCCTTCACTTGACTTTCAATCAGTTCCATATATATATTTTTTTTCATAGTCACATTTCCCTGATCAGAAATTTCGTTGCTCAATTATTTGCCAATTAAGTAGAAGCAAAATATAGAAATGGTTAGGGATCTAATCCCTGATTTGCAGCTTTTTGGCTTCATGGTCTTGGGCAAATTGTATGACTTGTCTGTGTATCACTTGTCTGTGTCTCAATTTCCTTATCTTCTAAAATGAGAATATAGCAGTAACCACTAGCAGTTTGAGGATTAAATGAATACATACATACAAAGTACTTAGAACCGTGCCCCACACATAGCAAATACTATATATGTCTTTGTTTTTTAAGTACAGATTTAGTATGGTATCCCAGGTGTTCAGCCTTGTCTACTGTATTAGGTTAGGGTTTTCCAGAGAGACAGAACCAATAGGATGGATGGACAGATGGACGGTCAGACGGATAGATGAATGAATGCTTACTACAGAAATTGGCAATTATGGAGGATGAGAAGTCCCATGACAGGCTATCTGCAAACTGGAAACCCAAGGATACCAATAGTGTGGTTCAGTTCAAGTCCAAAAGTCTTAGAACCAAGGAAGCTGACAATACAACTCTGAGGCTGAAGGCCTGAGATCCTGGGTATGCTGCTGGTACAAGTTCCAGAGTCCAAAGGATGGACAGCCTGGATTCCTAATGATTTTCCACACATATATTTTATAATCTCTTCTATGGTCTGTTATCTCAAGGTCTTACAGTGCTAATTCTCTTGTTGTCTCTTATTGTATAATCCTTTATTATATCTGCTAATTATTCCTACATATGATTTATAACATTTAAAAAGTTATAAGGTCATGTTTACTGATGCTAAACTTTTTGGGGGGAATTTCATTCATTCTGGATTTAGTAGAGACGGAGTTTCTCCATGTTGGTCAGGCTGGTCTCGAACTCCTGACTTCAGGTGATGCACCTGCCTCAGCCTCCCAAAGTGCTGGGATTACAGGTGTGGAATTACCCGCCCGGCCTGTATTCAGAGTATTTCTATGTTAAGTTAATCCACAGTCTGCCAGAACCAACTAGACCAACTGGTTTTTCTATTGATTTCAGGATATCTTACAAGTAACCAACATACTAAAATTTCCTATCATTTAAAACCATTTTTTGGTTGATTCTCTTGGGTTTTTCAGATAGATATCTGTAGAGACAAATATGAAAAACTTTATTCTTGCTTTCCAGTATTTCCAATATTTATTTTTTTGTCCAACAGACCACTACTTCTGACCCAGTGTTGAACAGGGGTGTTTGAGAGCATCGTTGTCTTCCTCCCAAATTAACTGCATATGTTTCACCATTACGCATGACTCTGGGACAGTTTTTCAATCATTTAAAGAATGTATTATGCTATTCCTATTATGCTAAGATTTATAAGGACTGAATAATAAATACTTTTTAAGGCTTTTAAATTTGAGATGTAATTCACACTACATAATCATTTTAAAGTAAACAATTCAGGACAGGCATGGTGGCTCACGCCCGTAATCCCAGCATTTTGGGAGGCTGAGGCAGGAGCATCACTTGAGGTCAGGAGTTCGAGACCAGCCTGGCCAACATGGTAAAACTCTGTCTCTACTAAAAATACAGAAGTTAGCTGGGTGTGGTGGTGCATATCTGTAATCCCAGCTACTCGGGAGGCTGAGGCATGAGACTGGCTTGAATCCAGAAGTTGGAGGTTGCAGTGAGCCAAGATCGCACCACTGCACTCCAGCCTGGGCAACATAGTGAGATTGCCTCAAGAAAAATAAACATAAAAATAAACAATAAACAATTAAGTGGTAGTTAGTATACTCACAACATTGTAAAACCACCACCTTTATCTAGTTCCAAAACATTTTCTTGCACCAAAAGGAAAACTTGTACACATTAAGCAGTTGTCTCCATTGCCCCTCCCCACAGCCCCCTGCAACTACCAGTCTGCATTCTGTCTTTATGGATTTACCTATCCTGGATGTTTCACATAAAGGGAATCATACAATATGTGGCCTTTCATATCTGGCTTAGTTTACCTAGCATACTGTTTTCCAGGTTCATCCATACCATAGCATACATGTATTTCAATGCTTTTCATACCTGAGTGACATTCCATTGTATGTATGTGCCACAATTTTGTTTATTCATTCTACCATCAATGGACATTTGGACTGTTTACATCTTCGGCTATTGTGAATAGTGGTGCTATAAACATGTATTTTTCTTGAAGTACCTGTTTTCAGTTCTTTGGGGCACATAACTGGCAGTGAATTGCTGGGTCATATGGTAATTCTATGCTTAGCTTTTTGAGGTACCACCAATCTGCTTTTCACAGAAGCTGAACCACTTTACATTCCCACCAGCAATGTATGAGAGCTCCAATTTCTCTACATCCTTGCCAACACTTTTTTTTTTTTTTTCCAAATTATAGCCATCCAAGTGAGTGTGAAGTGGTATCTCTGTGGCTTTGATTTGCATTTCCCTGACTAATGATGTTGAATATCTTTTCAAGTGTTTGTTGGCTAGCTGTATATCTTCTTTAGAGAAATTTCTTTTTTTTTTTTTTAAATTTTTAAAATTTGAGACAAGGTCTCATTTTGTTGCCCAGGCTGATCTCAAACTCCTGGGCTCAAGCGATCCTGCTGACTCGGCCTCCAAAAGTGCTGGGATTACAGGCATGAGCCACTGCGCCTGGCCTTCTTTGGAGAAATCTCTATTTAAGTCCTTTGCCCACTTAAAAATTAGGTTGTCTTTTTTGTTGAGATATAAAGGTTCTTTATATATTCTGGACACTAGATCCTTATCAGACATATAATTTTCAAACATTTTCTCCCATTCTATAGTTTTTCACTTTCCTGATAATATTCTTTGATGCACAGTAGTTTCTAATTTTGATGAAATCCAATATATCTATTTTTTCTTTTGTTGTTCATGCTTTTAATGTCTTATTTAAGAATCCACTGCCAGATCCAAATTTGTTACGACTACCCTATGCTTCCTTTGAAGAAGTGTATGGTTTTAGATTGTTGATCCTCTTTTTTTTTTTTTTTTTTTTTGAGATGGAGTCTTGCTCTGTTGCCCAGGCTGGAGTGCAACGTCACAATCTCAGCTCACTGCATCCTCCACCTCCCCAGATCAAGCAATTCTCCTGCCTCAGCCTCCCAAGTAGCTGGGACCACAGGCGTCTGCCACCACACCAGGCTAATGTTTTGATTTTGTGCGTGTGTGTGTTTTCTTTTGAGATGGAGTTTCATTCTTGATGCCCAGGCTGGAGTGTAATGGCACAATCTCGGCTCACTGCCTCCTGGGTTCAGGCAATTCTCCTGCCTCAGCCTCCCAAAGTGCTAGGATTACAGGCGTGAGCCACCGCCTTAGTATTTACTTTTAGCTCCCATTTGTTGCTATTTTTGTGCCTACTTGTTCTTTTCTTTTACCCAGACTGCTCATCTGCGATACTTTCCATATATTCATTAGTAGAACTACTGTATTGTTTTCTTTTTTTGCACTATCTTTATTAGGTTGTTGTAGCAGGATTTTGTTAATGCTATAAAAGAATCTGAAAACTGTCCATTATTTTCCTATATACTCCAGTATAGTTAAATAGCATAGGAATTACTCTTTGAGTGCTTGACAGAACTGACTTGTGAAACCATCTATATTAGTTCCTTTTAGATAAAGAGACAGTTTTTGGTTTTGTTTTTTAACAGCTCTATTTTTTTAAGGTTTGGGGCCTATTCAACTTTTCTTTTCCTGCTTTAGTTAACTAGTAATGTATATTTTCCTAGAACATGTATAGCTAATCTAAAATTTCAAATGTATTAGCATAGGCTGGGCACGGTGGCTCACACCTGTAATCCCAGCACTTTGGGAGGCCAAGGTGGGCGGATCACCTGAAGTCAAGAGTTCGAGACCAACCTAGCCAACATGTTCAAAAACTCCATCTCTACTAAAAACACAAAAAAATTAGCCAGGAGTGGTAGTGGACGCCTGTAATCTCAGCTACTCAGGAAGCTGAAGCAGGAGAATCACTTGAATCTGGGAAGCCGAGGTTGCAGTGAGCTGAGATCACGCCACTGCACTCCAGCCTGGCGACAGGAGCGAAACTCCATCTCAAAAAAAAAAAAAAAAAAAAAAAAAAAAAAAGGTATTAGCATATACTCCAAGTATTCACATATCTTAATTTTTTGGGGTCTGTTGTTGAATCTCCCCACTTTCTTATCTGCAGTACTACATACCTGTGCTTTCTCTCATTTTCTATATTAAGGCTTATTTCTACTACTACCTTCAACTCAATCCCTCCATGTTTTCATTTTGTATTAATAATAAAATGAGAAAGTAGAGTTTTATGATCTCTGAGTTACCTGTAGGATTTGAGGAATGGATACAGGTTTCAAAGTATTTCCAATGGGTATCATTCTATCACTTAGCCTAATCAGTTCAGTTGGTCACATACAGCTATTTATGCCAGCCAAAAAGAAAAAAAAAAAAAAAAAAAAAAGGAAGACTTGGTAGAAGGGAAAAGAATTATTTCACTTATGGACTATTGTAGAAATGTGGAAACAGAAATAAGCTTTGTGTCTTATCAGACTATGAGAGAACCATGCCCACTGAAATAAACATTATTAAAGAGATCCCTTTTCTTCTCTGAGACACTATCTCACTGAAGAATTGCAGCTGATTTATGCTTAATGGCTAAAATATTTGACATTGGGACTTCTTTTGTTTGTATGCCTTTTCCAAACTCCTTCTGAGTAAGAAACTTTAATTCGCAAAAATGTACTTTGGAAAAACTAGTATGTGGAATTTCATTCTCGGATGAATTAAGTCATTTTTCCCTTTCTTGAAAAAAGTATTTAAAAAATAGATTCCCTCCCCCTGCTTTCGTGATTTATCCATCAGAAGAAATGCAGACCTCTGACGTGAGAGACTCTATAGTCAGCAGTTCCCAACATTAACAAAAGTGACATAATATTCATCAAGTTATAAGGAGCTTTACAGTATCTTAACATGTACATACATAGCCTATGCTATATAGCAAACACAGTATGTAGATGTGCACAATACAATAATAGCAAAACATGTTTTGAGACTTTAACCAAAGAGGAGTAGTTAAATTAAATGGGCTATTCTTTAACTATAAATTTGGGCTACAATTCCATCTGAATAGACTGTATGACCTAAGCAGATGTGTTTAATCATACAAGTTAAGAGCTGAAAAAAATGTGAGATCCCAAAACTTTAATTTTCAAATGTGACATTACGTGTCCAAAAAGTTAAGTGAGTTATACAAGGTCATATAACTTAGTAAATTAACAAAGCCAGGAATAGAATTCTGCTCTTTTGATTTCTAGATCTATCTTCTTTCAGCTACCTCACACAACCTCTGTTAAAGCTTACCTGCAACTCTCCTATTTAAGTCATGGTTTACAGTTTACTGTTATTACATATATTAACTTATCATTATTCTTCTTTAAAACGAAGAAAAAATGACAGAATTGGAATATAGTCATTTTGCAACCCTTAATGAATAAACCCAGGCAAAGATCATGAAAGAACTATTGCTATTTTCATCACAAGAGAATGACAATCAGCTATTGCGTGCCTTCTGATTAACAGTGAACACCACCAATGAAGTATTTCTGGGGTGGGGGGGACTAAATATAACCAAGCCTCTAAAACTAACTACCAATTCAAAAGAAGTAAAGAAAGCAAAGGAACATGTTAAACAAAATGAGCATTCTCATCTTGCTAAGGAGAGGAGGATTAGATTTCAGGACCTACCAGAGGAATGGGCTACATTGAACACTCCAGGTTTTCATCTGGAACACCTGGAAAAGTATGTCCTAGGAATGGAAGTAAATCAGAGGAAGACAGAGCCTTGCCAAAACTATAATCCAGCCTCAATTCTGTTAATACAAAATTTCACAAGGGCATTACTACAAGAAAGGAAACTTTACAGGTCAATCTGTCTCAAAAACATAGATGTGAAGCTTCTGAACAAAATATTAGCAAACAGAATCCCTTAATATACTCAATAAATTCAACTTGATTATGATGGGTACTAAGCTGAGTTTATTTCAGGAATGTAAAATTGGTTGACTATTCAAAATACATAATCAATGGAATAAACCACTTAACAATTAAGATAAAAATCATAATCATCTCAGCTGAGCATGGTGGCTCATGCCTGTAATCCCAGCTCTGTGAGAGGCTGAGGCAGGCAGATTACATGAGGCCAGGAGTTTAAGACCAGCCTGGCCAACATGGTGAAACCCTATCTCTACAAAATATACCAAAATGAGCCAGGTGTGGTGGCGCCTGCCTGTCTCAAAAAAAGCAACACTCTGTCTTAAAAAAATAAATAAATAAATAAAAAATAATCATCTCAATAAGTACAGAAAAACTTTTGCTAAAATTCAGTTTTCATTCATAGTTTTAAAAATATATCTTAACCATCCAGGCATGGTGGCTCACACCTGTAACCCCAGCACTTTGGGAGGCCAAGGTGGGCAGATCACTTGAGGCCAGGAGTTCGAGACTAGCCTGGCTAACAAGGCAAAACCCCATCTCTACTCAAAATACAAAATTAGCTGGGTGTTGGTGGTGCATGCCTGTAATCCCAGCTACTCGGGAGGCTGAGGCACAAGAATCGCTTGAACCTGGAAGGTGGAGGTTGCAGTAAGCCAAGATCATGCCACTGCACTCCAGCCTGGGTGACAGAGCAAAACTCTTGTCTCAAAAAAATATATCTATATCTATATATATCTTAACCAAGAGTAGAGGGGAACTTGCTTAACTTGAGAAACTGTGGTAAGATTGCAAATGAGGCAAGAATACTTGCTATCACCAATTCTACCCAGCGCTGTACCACAAGCTCTGCCCAGTGCAATGAGGCAAGAAAAAGAAATTAAAAAAATTGAAATGGAAGAAATACAACTATAATATTCATAGACTGTATTATTGTATTAGTAGAAAAAAACAAAAGAAGATTCAAATAAAATACTATAATAACTGCATTTAGTAAGGTTGCTAGATCTAATTTCAATATACAAAAGTGGTTAATATTTTTATAACAGAAATAAGCAGAAAATTATATTTAAAAATTTACCATTTACAACAGCATCAAAACTGAATGCTTGATTTCATCCCCCATTCACAAATCTACTATCAACAGTCTTCCCCAAATTAATATATGGGAACTCCACCCTTCCAATTGTTCAAATAAAAAATGTTGGTACAGTTCAGGTGCAGTGGCTCACACCTGTTATCCCAGTGCTTTGGGAAGCTGAGGTGGGAGAATTGCTTGAGGTCAGGAGTTTAAGACCAGCTTGGACAACATAGCGAGACCCCCACCTCTACAAAAAAAATTAAAAATCAGCTGGGCATCTGTATGTAGTCCCAACTAGTCAGGAGGCTGAGGCAAGAGGATCACTTGAGCTCAGGACTTTGAGGCTGTAGTGAGCTATGACTGTGCCATTGCATTCCAGCCTGGGTAACGGAGGATGATCCTGTCTCTTAAAAAACAAGCAAAGAAAAAAAAAAAAAAGTTGACTTCTCTTTTTCTTGTGACACTTCACAAATCTAATCTATCAATAAATGACATCAGCTCTACCTGCAAAATATATCCAGAATCTGACCCCGTCTTACCACTTCCTCTGCCATTACCCTAACATAAGTCACATCATCTTCCATCTGGACTTTTGTAAAAGCCTCTTAAATGATCTCTTTGTTATCACCCTTGTTCATCTATAGCTGAATCTCAGCACAGGAGCCAGAATGATTCTTTTAACATATAAGTCGTATAATCCTACTCCTCTGTTCAAAACTCTCCAATAGCTTCCTAATTATTTCCTTTTATTCATCCTGAATAAAAGCCAAAATCCTTACAATGGTCTATAAGGCCCTACACCAGTAGTTTGTCAATGGGGAGGGTTGAGAAAATGTATGTGGGCATTTTTGGTAACAATGACTGGGAAAATTATTCCTGGGTAGTGGACAAGGACCCATGGATGACAGCCATCTGGCTTCCTGTTTGACATTTGAATGTCCTACTGGACATTTACTTAGAAGCTTACTCATAATTATTTTAGATTAGATGTAACTCCATTTTACATATATACACACAGTATTTTTTGCACAAATTGCTGTGTCAATCAAAGGAAGGTTAGACTTTAATAAGAATTTTATCAAGAGTTGTTTACCAGCCGGGCACGGTGGCTCAAGCCTGTAATCCCAGCACTTTGGGAGGCTGAGACGGGCGGATCACAAGGTCAGGAGATCGAGACCATCCTGGCTAACATGGTGAAACCCCATCTCTACTAAAAAATACAAAAAACTAGCCGGGCGAGGTGGCGGGCGCCTGTGGTCCCAGCTACTCCGGAGGCTGAGGCAGGAGAATGGCGTAAACCCGGGAGGCGGAGCTTGCAGTGAGCTGAGATCCGGCCACTGCACTCCAGCCTGGGCAACAGAGCCAGACTCAGTCTCAAAAAAAAAAAACAAAAAAAAAACAAAAAAAAAAAGAGTTGTTTACCACTTCAGAAAATAACATCACCATTTACAATCCACTGTGGTATATGAGTTACCAACACATCATTTCTGTCTACATTTGCAGGTATCTTACCCACTGCAATGCTCTGTAAAAGTGTACTACTTTAGATCTTCTAGTATCATTAGGTCCATTTACATACTGGATATAATTTTATCTAAAATTTCTGTTATTTCTTCTTTATATACTTAGTTATGTAAGCATAAGTAGGTTATACTATGTATGCATTTCATTTCAGATAGTATAAGGAATACTGTTAACATGTTTGTACTGAAAATGTAGGTGATAGGGCTGACAGTATTGAAAAGCACTAAACCAATGTGGTATCCTGTTACTTATCTAATGTCATCTCTCCCTATCCTTTTGCTCTAAACACACTGGCCTCCTTGCTGTGCCTCCAATATACCAGGCACTCTCCTGCCCCAGAGCCTTTGTACTTGTCACTCCGTTTACAATCTACTTCCCTCAGGCAATCTGAAATGTTTTGTCTTTGCTCAAAAGTTACTTTTTCAGTGAGAGATTCCCTAACCATCCCATTTTTTTGTTTTTGTTTTTTGTTTTTAAATAAGAGATGGGGTGTTGCTATGTTGCCCAAGCTGGTCTCAAACTCCTGGGTTCAAGTGATCCTCCTATGTCAGCCTCCCAAAGTGTTGGGATTACAAGCGTGAGCCACTGTGCCCAGCCATTAACCATTCTATTTTAAATTGTAACCCCTGCCCCCCACACTCCTTTATACTTAAACCTCCCCCCAACCCCTATCTTCTTTTTTTAAGAACTGGCAACGGCTATTTATTCAGAGCTTGCTAGCAATGAGGTTAGTTTGGTAGAAACTCGAGGGCAGGCAGAAGAGTGGAAAACCTTCACAGGGCAGGCTCTAGGAGTGTCTAGATGGAGGCTGCTGGCCTAGGGAAGCTGGTGGCAGAAACTCAAGGCAGAGCATCCTATGTGACTAGCCAGCGGTGCGGGCAGTGGGGGTGACACACTTGGCTTTCTCTGGTTGGTCCAGAGTTGGAAGCAGGGACAGAGATTAGGAAAGCTGGCAGTTACTGATTGGGCTCTGGCCATTTGAGGCCAAATGTTACAGAAGTGATTGTTTAGCCATCTGACTATATACTTGGTATCTCACTGGCAGGATGCTGGGCCCTGGCTGCCAGTTTCTGCAGTTCCTTGCTGCCTCCTATGTGTAAACGAGATTTCCAACCTTGAAAACAGTAGATTACGAAGACAGAGACTTACTTTGGATGGCCGACAGTAGCCCAGTGACCTCATGTCCCGTGGGCCTCAGCTTCCCCACCTGACAAACGAGCAGCGGGGACATCCACTGATGCCCAAACACCAACCCCACCCCAGGCAAATTGCACCATCTGGCCCAGTAGTTGTATACCTCAGGCTGTCCCCTCCCCCAGTGTGCCTGTCTCACAACCCTAATTCTCTTTGAACATACCAGATACTTTATATATTTACTTATTCATAGTCTAATACCCACTAGGATGTAAGCACGGTGCAAGGATTTTGTCTGTTCTCTGTTTTGTTGCTTGCTGTATTTGCAGTACTTAGAACATTGCCTGGTACACAGCAGACTCCATAAATATCTGCTAAATACATCAATGAATTATTGGTCTCATAGAGAAGAAAATGTAGCACATTACTTAGCTCTACACTAAACAATATTAAGAGTCATAATAATGAAAACTTTTACAATAAACTCAAGACACGGAATGGGAGATTTAATTAATGGCTGTAGGACAGAATGCAAATGACTGGTATGGTTTGGCTCTGTGTCTCCACCGAAATCTCATCTTGAATGTAATCGCCATGTGTCACGGGAAGAACCTGATGGGAAGTGATTGGATTATGGGGGCAGTTTCCCCCATGCTGTTCTCGTGATAGTGGGTCTCATGAGATCTGATGGTTTTAAAAGTGGCAGTCTTTTTCCTGTGCTCTCACTGAGCTTCTCTCTCCTGCCGCCATGTGAAGATGGTCCTTGCTTTCCCTTTGCCTTCCACCATGATTGTAAGTTTCCCAAGGCCTCCCCAGCCATGTGGAACTGTGAGTCAATCAAACCTCTTTCCTTTATAAATTACCCATCTTAGGTATTTCTTTATAGCAGTGTAAGAATGGACTAATACACTGACCTACATGTTACAAATAAAAGGAAAACAGCAGATACAAGTTTGAAGGTAAGAGAGTAAGGGGTTTTAGTATTTTTATTTTACATGGTAGGGAATCAAGATATACTACCTAAAGTTAATGGAACAATAAATTTGTGAGTGTAGGATACCAACAGTAGAACTAAAAATAATAATTTAATTCCCAAAATCTAAGTGGAAAAGGGTCAAAGGTAAAAGGGTGTGTGTGTTAAGTCATCCTTTCTTTTTAGAGTAGAGAACAGTAGAAAATGGGTAAATTAAGAGTAGTCAGTAAAACTGTATTCTTTAAAAAATTAAAACATTACCAATAGTAAAAGCACAAACAAAAATGGTTAAAAGCATCACTATAGAATGGAAATGGGGTAGAAAAAGTGATTGATTGATTGATTGATTGATTGATGAGGTCTGCTGTGTTGCCAAGGCTGAAGTGCAGTACAGGCAGGATCACAGACCTCTATAGCCTCGAACCTCTGGCATCAAGCAATCCTTTCGCCTCAGCCTCCAGAGTATCTGGGACTACAGGTTACCATGCCTGTTGCTTTGTAACCAAGAGCTTATATTACTTTGATTTAAAAATATTTTAAAGTTTAAATTATATTCAACATTGTTTTAATAAACAATTTTTAAACTGTCATGAGTGATCGTTTTGTGTTATAAAACTACACTATAGTACTTAAGGGAGAGAACCCTCTAGAGCTAAGCTACTAGAGTTCAAATCCTACCTTCAAATAGGATGGAATATCAAATAGATATTCCAACTATTCCCTAATAACATCATGTAACAGAAATCTTACTGCATACTAGGCCACAAAGAAAATAAGTCCTTAAGAGTAACAAATGAAGTTGAACTTCTCTCAAATATCTCACTGCTCTGATGCAAAGACGTTTCTTTAAATTAAAAAAAAAAAAAAAATTGTTTTAGAGAGACAAGGTCTCACTACATTGCAGGCTGGTCTCAAACCCCTGGGCCCAAGTGATCCTCCTGCCTTGGCCTCCCAAAGTGCTGGAATTACAGGTGTAAGCCACTGTCCCTGGCCTCATTACTTTAAACTTTTACTGTTTCAGGTAAAAGAGCAAATTGTGATGTCTGCCAGCATGCCAGCAAATTTAGCTGTGAAGACAATGTATCTGCTCAACAAACTGTAACCTTACTTATTTCATTGGTACTACACATGGCTGACATTAAGTTTGGATCACTACTTGTCACACAGAGTTATCTTCCAAAAAGTTATACTGTGAGGCAGCTTTGAAATGAAACATTATTGCAGGTGCAGAAGATTGTCATAAAGGCAATAAAATTATAAGCACTGGAAAATGTCTTATCTGGGATAAACAATAGAATTTTTAATACTCGAACAGGTTGGTGTGGTCAATGCATATCACTCAGATACCAAACATCTATCAAAAGCTTCAGGCCAACATTCAAGAGAAGACATTTAATTTCTAGTATTAAAAATCCAATGAAGGAAAAAAACATGCAGATAAAAACTTCAGTATTCAGTTGGCATCTAACCAATGACAAGAGCAGTAGCGGCAACTAACATTTATTGTGCACTTACCACGTACCAGGCAGTGTTGTTTTTAATGTACTGTATTTACTCACTCAATTCTCAGAACACTTGTACAAAGCTAATAATCGCAAAGCCCAAATTCAAACTCAAGTTGTATAGCTTGAAAGTATATGCTTTGTTTGTTTTGAGACAAGTTCTCACTCTCTCACCCAGTCAGGAGTGCAGTGATGCGATCATGGCTTACTGCGGCCTCTACCTCCTTACCTCAGCTTCCTGAGTAGCTGAGGCCACAGTCACATGCCACCATGTCTGGCTAATTTTTTCTGTTTTTTTGTAAAGACAGGGTCTCCCTATGTTGCACAGGCTTCAAACTCCTGGGCTCAAGTGATCCTCCTGCCTTGGCCTCCCCGAGTACTGGAATTACAAGTGTGAGCCTCTGTGCCTGACCACAAAAGCATATGCTTTTAAAGTGTTCTAGATACTGGTCTAGGATTTTATTACAGAACCACTGAAGAACATGAGGTAGGTAAGTGACAAGACCATATCTGGAATTAGGAAGATCACTACTACAACACTGGGATAACAGTTTGGAGGAGAGACAGATTGGAAGCAAGAATAGTAGAGTTCTTATAATGGTCTAAGGGGGAAAAAAAGGTAAGGACCTGACTAAAGTAGTGGCAGTGGGAAAATGAACAAGAGGACAGAGAGGACAGATATTTATAAGAATAAATATGATACAGTAACTGTGGTTGACATTGTTAGTTGCCTACATGACAGGCATTCTTTCAACCAGCATCCCTGCTGGAAGAACCTACCTCCCTCTATGGTACAGGTTGAAAATACAAAGTAATTGCTTCCTTAGCTTTCCTCACAACTATGATGTGGGCATTTGATTCTAATCCTAGTCAGTGGGAATTAGTGGGAAGTCTCTGTGTGTATGTATGTAAGGGGCTGCCTTATCCTAATATAAAAAACATTTGCTCCTTTATTCTGTCATTAGATACTAATGAATGAAGGTACATACTCTTTAATTGGGTTGCTGGTTTCTGTTTGTTAATGTTTTATCAAGAGCTTTGTGTTGATATCTGTAAATTAATTTAGACTGTAGTCTCCTTTTTGGATGCTATCAAGTTTTTAAATACTACATATGTAAAAATAATTTATAGGCTTATAAAAGAAACTTACAAAGTTTTAGGAAACAGATAAAGCATCAATTTTGTCTTTTTAGTAAAGCTTTTAATAGTATTTAAAATGATCTTAAAATGAAATGATCTGGGCCTAGAGCCTATGTTAAGGGTTGGGGGTTGCCTATGTTGGGAATAGAAGATAAGGTACCTCTTTAATATCTTATGATATTTCTTCTACATGAACTGTTCTATCTATATTTTCAATTTGTTTTAGAGTCAGTTTTTGTCATTTATATAACCTAAGAGTATTACCAACTTTATCCATGTTTTCAAATTTATATAATAAAAATTTAAAATTTCAGTCTGTGATTATTTTCCCACTTTATTTTTTATTTGGTGCATCTTTGCTTTTATCTTGATAAATTATATTCAGCTACTTCTAATTTGGCATAATACTTTGCACCAAAATCTTCTGAAATCACAGGTTATTACATGTTACATGGTAGGTCAGCCACTGGATTAGGAACTTGTCTCTGAGAAATACTGAAATAATAAGAGCTCTACTTTCTGTGCTATGGCCACACACAAAATAAGAAATGCTTGTTATTAAAATACTAAAAATACTATCTGTTGTAACTTCTAGCACAATGGCAGTCCTTATCTCAGAAAGGTATGGTCTCCAAAACCATTTGGTAAATCATTTAATACAGCAAAATGGTTTAAGCGGTAAACACATGCATTTCTAGCATCCATATGCTCAATTCTCCATCTGTTCTATCCTATTTATACATGTTGGCACAATTCCTAGTAACAAATGAATAAGTACTTTATATCCCTAAACCAAAGGGATAAGAAAGCCCTTCCATCTCATTTAACAGTGAGTTAAAATAATGAGACCAAATAACCTAACAAATGAGTATGAATTCTACATTCATACTCTCTACCTACATTCATAATCTCTACCTCTCCAAATCTGAAAAATGACCTCCAGAATTTACCCAACAGAAAATCCACTTCAGCATGCCATATGTTCTGCCTAATCTGGTAAGATTTTAATTACAAGTTAAAGGATTAGTTAGGATTCTGCCAATTTATTTACAACCAAAAATAATACCAGCATTAAAAAATATGTTAGTAGACAATTACAGGCAGATTCTTAGTATATTACTTTAATTGATGAAGCATACTGTTTAAATCCAGCAATCCCATTACTGGGTATATACCTGAGGGAATACAAATTGTTCTACCAAAAATACACATGCGCTTTTATGTTCATCACAGCACTATTCACAATAGCAAAGATACGGAATCAACGTAGATGCCCATCAGTGGTGGACTGGATAAAGAAAATGCGGTATGTATATACTATGGAATACAATGAAGTCATTAAAAAATCTGAAATCATGTCTTTTGCAGCAACATGGATGCAGCTAGAGGTCATTATCCTGGCGAATTAATGCAGGAACAGAAAACCAAATACCGCATGTTCTCACTTATAAGCGGGAGCTAAACAGTGAATACATGTAGATACAAAGATGGGCAACAATAGACTCCAGAGCCTACTTGAGCCGGGAGGGTGATGGTCGAAAAACTACCTATCAGGTACCATGCTCACTACCTGGGTGATGAAAGCATTTGGACACCAAACCCCAGTGACATGCAATTTACCTGTGTAACAAATCTGCACCTGTACTCCTGAACCTAAAAAGATTTTTAAAAATCAATAGTTCTTGAAATTTTTGGTCTCAGGACTTAATTACATTGAGGATCCCAAGGAGTTTTTTGTTTATGTCAGTTATAGCTACTAATAATTACTGTAGTAGAAATTAAAAGTAAGAACATTTGGCCGGGCACAGTGGCTCAAGCCTGTAATCCCAGCACTTTGGGAGGCCGAGGTGGGTGGATCATCTGAGGTCAGGAGTTCGAGACCAGCCTGGCCAACATGGTAAAACCTCGTCTCGCCTAAAAATACAAAAAGTATCCAGGCGTGGTGGCAGGTGCCTGTAATCCCAGCTACTCAGGAGCCTGAGGCAAGAGAATCACTTGAACCCGGGAGGCGGAGGTTGCACTGAGCGGAGACAGCACCAGTGAACTCCAGCCTGGAGGACAACAGTGAGACTTCGTCTCAAAAAAAAAAAATGTTTTTAAAGATATTTAATTCATTTTAAAATAATTAACTCCATTGTGTGGTAAGTTGAATAACATATTTCTAATAAAAAATAACGATATTTTCCAAAACAAAGAAATTTAGTGAGAAGACTGGCATGTTGTGATTTAATACTCGCCTTACAACTCTTGAAAAAGTCCTGGGATCTGCTGGGCGCGGTGGCTCAAGCCTGTAATCCCAGCACTTTGGGAGGCCGAGACAGGCAGATCACGAGGTCAGGAAATCAAGACCATCCTGGCTAACACGGTGAAACCCCATCTCTACTAAAAAACACAAAAAACTAGCCGGGCAAGGTGGCAGGCGCCTGTAGTCCCAGCTACTCGGGAGGCTGAGGCAGGAGAATGGCGTAAACCCGGGAGGCGGAGCTTGCAGTGAGCTGAGATTCGGGCACTGTACTCCAGCCTGGGCAACAGAGTGAGACTCCGTCTCAAAAAAAAAAAAAAAAAAGAAAAAGAAAAAGAAAAAGAAAAAGTCCTGGGATCTCACTTTGAGAGGCACTAGATTAAGTTTCCTATGGGTAATATTTCATTTGTTACATTAAAATTCCTCCTCCATTAAAAAAATTATCTCTGTAGGCCAGGTGCAGTGGCTTACACCTGTAACCCAAGCACTTTGGGAGGCTGAGGCGGGCGGATCACCTGAGGTTGGGAGTTTGAGACCAGCCTGACCAACATGGAGAAACTCTGTCTCCACTAAAAATATAAAATTAGCTGGGTGTGGTGACACATGTCTGTCATCCCAGCTACTCAGGAGGCTGAGGCAGGAGAATTGCTTGAACTCGGGAGGCAGAGGTTGCAGTGAGCCAAGACTGTACCATTGCACTCCAGCCTGGGCAACAAAACTGTCCCCCTCCCCAAAAAAAAAAATTCTCTCTGTTATACCAGCAGATAGAATTGCAAGACAAGCTCTGAAACCTACTTTAATTAATCATTACTGTTACCAATTATACTTATATAGATACTAATATATTTAAATATACACAGTGAAGATCAAACCAGCTGCAGTTGCACTTTATTATTGTCTACTAATGGTTCACATTCCTTCAAGCTTCTCTCTCCTATTCTCTAGCTATTCCATTGTCCTCAAAATCCAATTCCTCAACTTCTCTACTCACTCTCCTATATCTGTCTTCACTTCCTATTTCCTTGAGAAAATAAGTCTTCAGAATAAAATTCCATCAATCTCAAGCCACCAATACCACAAACTGAGGTGAATTTCCAGCCTATTTTCTACCTGCACCTGTTAAAATAGAAGCAGCATTCTTCCTTCATTTTAAAACTAATCCATTCTCTACATGCTTCTTTGTAAAAAGCATTTAATTATGCTCAAGTAGTTCCCATCTTAAAAACAAAACAGAAAAGGAAATCACAGGTGATTTATTAACTTTGCTTTTCATATTTTAGAGACAGGGTCTTGCTTTGCCATCAAGGCTGGGGTGCAGTGGCGTGATCACTGCAGCCTTTACCTTCCGGGCTCAAGTGATCCTCCCACTTCAGCCTCCCAAGTAGCTGAGACTTATTCACTTTAAATGAGTACATTTCATGGTATGTAAATTATCTCTAATAAATCTGGCTTTAACCCCCCACACTTACATGTTCCTTAACCTCACATTATCTTTGCTACTACTCTGCCTTTTGAAGATAAACTTTTATTCAAAAAATTTTAACAGCTTTACTGAAATATAATTTATATAAGAAACTGTACATATTTAAACCCTACAATTTGCTGAGTTTTTCAAATATGTATATACCTGAGAAACCCATCACCACAATCAAAAACAGACATAGCCACCACCACCAAAAGTTTCCTTATGCCCCACGTAATTCTTCCCTTCCACCCCTCCCCCATCCTTATAAACGTTTTCAGACAAGCTTGAATTACATTGTTGTCTAGATGTGTTATCTTCTTCCTTATTTTGCATCCATTCACTCCTCAATCTGGATTCAATACTCAGGATTGCACTGTAAGTGCTGTCATTATCATCAAAGTCACCAAGACTTTCAAGTTTTTAATCTAATGAGGTTTCATTTCTCACTTGATCTCTTTATAACATTTGACCACTTTCTCCTATGTTGAAACCTTGGTTTCTAAGACCATACTCTCCAGGTTTCCCTTCGATCTCTTTGGCTATTCATTCTTACTCTTCTTTGAACAAGCCTATTTCACTGCCTGTCCCCTCTATGTTGGTATTCATTCCTCAAGGGTTTGTTCTAGGCCATCTTCTCACTTTCCCTAGGTAATCTCACCCACCCACAACTTTATGTACAGTCTGTATCATTCAAGGATTTGTCATCTATAAATTTACCTACTCACTAAAATATATTTGTAACCCCCAAATAAAAATTCATGGTGTTTTCTTGGTCAGTGAGGATCTGTATGTGCATGTCCTGTAGGAACTTCAAAAGCAACTCATTTTCTCTACTCTCAAATTTGTTCTTCTTTAGTGAGTGCCCCCAACAACCTACTAGTTGCCTCCATGGACAACATTGTATTCCAAGCTCACTGGTGTCTAAGGCAAGGCAGAATGAAGCATCTTTTGCCCTGCTATATCTGACTGAGGAAATGCATTTACCTCGAGGATATGGAAAAAACATTCCAAATTCTGATTCTCCTATTGTACTCTGGGAGTCAGCTGTATATAAATGTATGAATTGGGGAAGGGAAGGAGTGACATAGGAAACGAAGAGAAGGGATGACACAACATAGTAGAGACACTGAATGTCCTATAGAAAGGATTTCAAAAAGCCATTTGGAAAGGACGAAACAAAACACACTGTAAATAAGCTGCCCTGCCTGCAGAGTCTCTAAAGCAGAGGTCCCCAACACTGGGGGCCTTAGCCCAATACTGGTCGGTGACCTGTTAGGAACTGGGTCACACAGCAGGAGGTGAGCGGAGGGTGAGCAAGCACTACTGCCTGAGCTCCACCTCCTATCACATCAGTGGCAGCATCAGATTCTGATAGGAGCACAAACTCTATTGTGAACTACCCACGTGAGGGATTGAGGTTGTGCGCTCCTTATAAGAATCTAATGCCTGAAGTGGAACAGTTTCATCTCAAAACCACCTGCCCCAGCCCCCTAACCCCAATCCACGAAAAAATTATCTTCCACGAAATCAGTCTCTGATGCCAAAAAGGCTGGGGACCACTGCTCTAAAGCATATCCCATCTAGCTGATTTTATGACAAGTGAGAATTACACTGAAAGATATCAAAACTTATTCATCTCACACAACATACTTAAAAGCTATAGATTTCACAGCTGATTAGAAGTGCTTCAATTAACTTTACTTCAATTATTTCAACACTGTATACAAACCTCTCAGAATCTGCGAATGAAGTGTTAAAAAAATATTATAAATAGGATATATGCTCACAAGAAATGTCACTAGTTCCAACGGACGTAAGACTGAAAAGTAAAATATCTCCAATCCTCCATATTCATTCTGCAGTTATTTGTGTCTTCTTAATATTTCTTAAATGCAATATTCATATTTTTCTTTTAACTAAGAACAAAATCATACTACATAAATAGTTCTGCAGCTTGCCCTTATCACTTAATAATAAATACACTGAAACCAGGCACACTGGCTCATGCTTATAACCCAGCACTTTGGGAGGCCAAGATGGGCAGATCACCTGAGGTCAGGCTTAGGTCAGGAGTTCAAGACCAGCCTGGCCAACATGGAGAAATGCCGACTCTACTAAAAATACAAAAATTAGGCTGGGCGTAGTGGCTCATACCTGTAATCCCAGCACTTTGGGAGGCCAAGGTGGGCAGATTACCTGAGGTCAGGAGTTCATGACCAGCCTGGCCAACATGGTGAAATCCCATCTCTACTAAAAATACAAAATTAGCCGGGCATAGTGGCAGGCGCCTGTAATCCCAGCTACTTAGGAGGCTGAGGCAGGAGAATCGCTTGAACCTGGGAGGCAGAGGTTTCAGTGGGCTGAGATCGTGCCATTGCACTCCAGGGCCAACAAGAGCGAAACTGCATCTCAAACAAACAAACAAACAAAAAAACTAGCCAGGCATGATGGCAGGTGCCTGTAATCCCAGCTACTTGAGAGGCTGAGGCATGAGAATCACTTGAACCCAGAAGCAGTGAGGCGTGGTCGCACTACTGCACTCCAGCCTGGGGGACAGAGTGAGACTCTGTCTCATACACATACATACATAAACACACTGAAGTCAGTGTTTCCTATGTCAATGATCATTGTCTCTGCTCAGGGCAATAAGAAACTAGGTGTCTTTTTTGTTTGTTTGTTTTTTTTTTGAGATGGAGTCTTGCTCTGGCACCCAGGCTGAAGTGCAGTGGCGTGATCTCGGCTCACTGCAACCTCTGCCTCCCGGGTTCAAGCAATTCTCCTGCCTCAGCCTCCCGAGTAGCTGGGATTACAGGCATGTACCACCATGCTTGGCTAATTTTTGTATTTTTAGTAGAGATGGGGTTTCACCGTGTTGCCCAGGCTGGTCTCAAACTCCTTACCTCAAATGATCCACCTGCCTCAGCCTCCCAAAGTGCTGGGATTACAGGCATGAGCCACCGTGCCCGGCCTGTGTCTTTTTATTTTATTTATTTATTTTTTTAAGATGGAGTCTTGCTCTGTCGCCCAGGCTGGAGTGCAGTGGCTGGATCTCGGCTCACTGTAAGCTCCGCCTCCCGGGTTCATACCATTCTCCTGCCTCAGCCTCCCGAGTAGCTGGGACTACAGGCGCCCGCCACCTCGCCCAGCTAGTTTTTTTGTATTTTTTAGTAGAGACGGGGTTTCACTGTGTTAGCCAGGATGGTCTCGATCTCCTGACCTCATGATCAGCCCGTCTCAGCCTCCCAAAGTGCTGGGATTACAGGCTTGAGCCACTGCGCCCGGCCCTGTGTCATTTTTAATACTACTCTTTTTCATTCCTTAGATTCAGTTCATCTCCAATTTCTATTACCTTTACCTCCTTTTTTTTTTTTTTTTTTTTTGAGACAGGCTGTCGCTGTTTCCTAGGCTGGAGTGTAGTGGTACAATCATGGCTCACTGGGCTCAAGTGATCTTCCCACCTCAGCCTCCTGTGTAACTCAGACAACAGGTGTGTACCACCACATCTAGCTTTTTTAAATTTTTTTTTTTGTAGAGATGGGGTCTCCCCGTGTTGCCCAGGCTGGTCTTGAACTCTTGGGCTCAAGCAACCTTCCCACCTTGGCCTCCCAAAGTGTTGGGATTACAGGTGTGAGCCGCCATGCACAGCCTCCCTTTACCTCTTAATTATCATCAATTTATTTCATTTCTCTTCATCTTCACAGTCACCACCCTAGTCTAACCTACTATTATCTCTCCTTTGAATTACTGTGGTAATATTTTGCTAGGCTCCTTGTATCTAGCATGGGCTACTTCTAAACTACACTGCAGCCAAAGTCATTTTTTCAAAGTGCTTTTCTGGGTTGGAGTTGGCTGAGAATTGAAAAATTACCAGTTGAATACAATGTCCACTATTTGGGTGACAGATACACTAAAAGCCCAGACTTTACCACTATGCAATATATGCATGTAAGGAATCTGTACTTATACCTCCTAAATCTATAAATACACACATTTTTAAAATAAATAAGATGGCCGGGTGCAGTGGCTCATGCCTGCAATCCCAGGACTTTGGGAGACTGAGGCAGGCGGATCACAAGGTCAAGAGATCAAGACTATCCTGGCCAACATGGTGAAACCCCGTCTCTACTAAAAATACAAAAATTAGCTGGGCATGGGGGCACACGCCTATAGTCCTAGCTACTTGGGAGGCTAAGGAAGGAGCATCATTTGAACCCTAGAGGTGGAGGTTGCAGTGACCAGAGGTTGCAGTGAGCCGAGATCACGCCACTGTGCTCCAGCCTGGCAACAGAGCGAGACTCCATCTCATAAATAAATAAATTAATTAAATTAAATAAGTAAGATACTTAACACATACACAAAATGCTTTTCTGATACCACATTCTTGCTTTAAAAAAACCATTTACAGAGTTTGGGAAGATGAAAAAGTTCTGGAGATGACTGGTGGTGATAACTGCACACCAAAATGAATATACTTAATACCGCTGAACTGTACACTTAAAAATGCTTACAGGGGGCCAGGCACAGTGGCTCATGCCTGTAATCCCAGCACTTTGGGAGGCTGAGACAGGCGGATCACGAGGTCAGGAGATCAAGACCATCCTGGCTAACATGGTGAAACCCCGTCTCTACTAAAAATACAAAAAATTAGCCGGGTGTGGTGGCGGGCGCCTGTAGTCCCAGATACTCGGGAGGCTGAGGCAGGAGAATGGCTTGAAGCTGGGAGGTGGAGCTTGCAGTGAGCTGAGATGGCACCACTGCACTCCAGCCTGGGCAACAGAGTGAGACTCCATCTCAAAAAATAAAATAAAATAAAATAAAAATGCTTACAAGGATTAATTTTATGTTATATGTACTTTACCTTAATAAATAATGAAAAGAACACACCATTCAATGGCTTCCCATGTCCAAAATCCTTAGCATGGCCTACAAAGCCCTGCCCTGCTTTCCTACAGGGTCATCTCATACAATTTTCTGCGTTACAGTTTTCCTTTATCATTCTTTCCTCTTGTCACCCAGTGCCTACTTACACATGCTTTCCGTAATTTTCTAATGCTCTATTCACCTTTTCATCTAATTAATTCCCACTCAATCTTCAAATATCGGGTCAAACTTTACTTTCACAGGGAAGCCTTACTCTGATCCTATAGTCTAGGATCAAGTTTTTTTCCTTACATGTTCTTACAGAACCAGATTTCCTTTCTTAAAAGTATTTACCTCAGGTTATAATAATATACTGTTTTTTTGGTTTGCTTTTTTTTTTTTTTTTTAAAGACAGAGTCTCTCTCTGTCGCCCAGGCTGGAGTGTAGTGGCACAATCTCGGCTCACTGCAAACTTCGCCTCCCTGCTTCACACAATTCTCCTGCCTCAGCCTCCTGAGTAGCTGGGATTACAGGCATCCACCACCACGACCGGCTAATTTTTTTTTTTTGTATTTTTAGTAGAGATGGGGTTTCACCGTGTTAGCCAGGATGGTCTTGATCTCCTGACCTCATGATCCGCCCGCCCTGGCCTCCCAAAGTACTGGGATTACAGGCATGAGCCACTGTGCCGGCCCTGTAATAATATATTGTAATGCAAATATCTAATTAAAGTCTGTTTCCCTCACAAGAAGACTGTGAACTCCACAAGAAAAAAAACTATGTCTTTTTTGCTTACCACCTAGCATATGCCTTGCATATGACAGATGTTCAAAAAATATTTATTAAATACATAATATAGATCTACCTTACTTTAAAAAAATGATAACTGCAAAGAATTCAACTTAATGGATGTCACAGTTTCTTTTTTTTTTTTTTTTCTTGTTGCCCAGGCTGGAGTGCAGTGGCGCAATCTTGGCTCACTGCGACCTCCACCTCCTGGGTTCAAGAGATTCTCCTGCCTCAGCTTCCCTAGTAGCTGGGAGTACAGGCAAGCACTACCATGCCCAGCTAATTTTTTTGTATTTTTAGTAGAGAAGGGATTTCTCCATGTTGGTCAGGGTGGTCTCAAACTCCCGACCTCAGGTGATCCACCCGCCTCGGCACCCCAAAGTGCTGGGATTACAGGCGTGAGCCACTGCGCCAGGCCTGTCACACTTTCTTTAACCAAATCTGGAATGATGGGAATTTAAGTTGTTTCCATATTTTTGATATTACAAATCTTATGATGACTGACCACTTATGCCAGTATATCTATAAATGTACTTAAATGCAATTCTTAAATGTAAAATTGCTGGTGAAATGAAAAGTGCATTTAAAATCTTAATAAAGGCCAGGCATGGTGGCTCAGGCCTGTAATCTCAGCACTTTGGGAGGCCGAGGCGGGTAGATCACCCGAGGTCAGGAGTTTGAGATCAGCCTGGCCAATATGGCAAAACCCTGTCTCTACTAAAAATACAAAAATTAGCCAGGCATGGTGGAGCATGCCTGTAATCCCAGCTACTCAGGAGGCTGAGGTAGGAGAATCGTTTGAACCCAGGAGGCAGAGGTTGTAGTGAGTCAAGATCTTGTCACTGCACTCCAGCCTTTGCGACAGAGCAAGACTCCATCTCAAAATAAAAAATAAATAAAATAAATAAAATAAATAAAATCTTAATAGATATTTCCATATTGCCTCCCCAAGAGGCTGTAATTTATACTCCAAGCAACCAATGTGCCTCTTTCTACATACGTAATATTCAACTTAAATAGCCAAAGTAAGCCAACTGTATGGTGGGGGAGATAATACAGAAAAAAAAAAGTATTCATTTTTATGTAAGTAGGATTTTTCTCATAATTTAATGTCATATTAAACATTTAAAATTAAAATATTATTTCTATTAAAAATTTCAGCAAATGAGTTAAGTAAACAAAGTTAAGTGATTAGGAAAACTCCTAGTTATTAAAAGACGGTGGAAAAATTAGTGTATTTAAAAAGCCATGCATTTCTCTAACCTGTATATTTAAGATCACTTTTCCTGTCATATGGAAGATTCTTTTTTTCCTTTCTGAAGCTTTAGCCCATATTTAAGTCAGTGGTACTGAGGCAGTAAAAAGGAGGAAGAAAATCATAAGAATATTTACACTTATAAGACTATATAGGCTGAGTGTGGTGGCTCATGTCTGTAATCCCAGCACTTTGGGAGGCCGAAGCAGGCAGATCACTTGAGGTCAGGAGTTCAAGACCAGCCTGGTCAATGTGGTGAAACCCTGTCTCTACTAAAAATACAAAAATTTAGCTGGGCGTGGTGGTGCATACCTGTAGTCCCAGATACTTGGGAGGCTGAGACAGGAGAATTGCTTGAACCCAGGAGGAGGAGCTTACAGTGAGCCGAGATGGTGCCACTGCACTCTAGCCTGGGCGACATGGCAAGATCCCATCTCAAAAAAAAAAAAAGAAAGAAAAAAAAGAATATATAGGAAATAGGCTGGGTGCAGTGGCTCATGTCTGTAATCCCAGCACTTTGCACTTTGGTAGCCGAGGTGGGAGGATAGCCTGAAGTCAGGAGTTCGAGGCCAGCCTGGCCAACATGGTGAAACCCTGTCTCTACTAAAAATACAAAAATTAGCTGGGTGAGGTGGAGCACCCCTGTAGTCCCAGCTACTCAGGAGGCATAGGCAAGAGAATCGTTTGAACCCAGGAGGTGGAGGTTGCAGTGAGTCGAGATCATGCCACTGCACTCCAGCCTGTGCTATGGAGAGAGACTGTCTCAAAAAAAAAAAAAAAAAAAAAAAAAAGGAAGAATATTTAGTAAATAGACAAAAAATTAACATTTCATATCGAACTACAATTTTTCCTTTAAGATATTAACATTTGGTCTAATTCTATTTTTTTGGCCCCACATTTAATACATCTCACACTGTGATTACATAATATATTGCTTCTTTTTATTAAATAGCAAATAACATATACATTTCTTTCATTTCACTAAAATATGACCTGTCTCAGGCAATACAAAGAAAAGCACCTGTATATCACTGCCTTCTCAGTATCTTCACTATGTTCTTAACCTCTGTGAGTCTCCACTTTCTGATCTTACAACTGAAGGCATTAGTTTAAATGACCCCTGTACCATTAAAAGTTAGAAGATTAAAGGGAAAACTCCCTTTTATTTAACTCTTCTCATTTAAGGATTTCTAAAATACGCAAGACTTGTATTTAAGACAGCTGACTTACACTCCCTCAGTTTCACCAGTTAGTAAGCATATTCCACTGAAAATTTGAGTCCTGATAATTTAGGATCTTTAGGTATTTCAGGATTAGTATTCTTATCAGAATATTTGTACTGACTCCACATTATATAGCAGAAATTCATATTTAAATATAAAAAGAAAACTCCCTAATTAAAATCTATCTTGTTTTCTCTCTCATTATTTTCCTTTTTCTTTTTTTTTTTTTTTTTTTTGAGACGGAGTCTTGCTCTGTCCCCCAGGCTGGAGTGCAGTGGCCGGGTGTCGGCTCACTGCAAGCTCCCCTTCCCAGGTTCACGCCATTCTCCTGCCTCAGCCTCCCAAGTAGCTGGGACTACAGGCGCCCGCCACCTCGCCCGGCTAATTTTTTGCATTTTTTAGTAGAGACGGGGTTTCACCGTGTTAGCCAGGATGGTCTCAATCTCCTGACCTCGTGATCTGCCCGTCTCGGCCTCCCAAAGTGCTGGGATTACAGGCTTGAGCCACTGTGCCTGGCCTATTTTCCTTTCTTTCTCATTTAATTCTATCATTGAAGCAGACTGTGAAGGGATTTGATTTTTGAAGGGTTCTCTTAATTGTCCTTATTAATGAGATTTCACATACACTAGATTGTCAGTTATTTTCCACATACAGACTTATAGAAACATCAGCTCTTACCTTAACTGGGAAGCTACATTTTCCAGTGCGAACGCCTTCTTCATCTGTCTGCCACTGATGTGGACGACTGGCCTCTGGAACATAAACATCCTTCTTTCTCCTAAAACTTTGCCGTAGTTTGTTCATTTTAATTTTTACAGCCTGAAGACAGAGGAAAAAAAAATATTTAAAAGAAATATTACCTTCTTACATATTTAAACTTTGGATTACCACATTAACCAAAAATCTAATTTCCAAAATTAAAGGTTTTGGCTTTTATCTAAGCAATATATAATTATTATGTAACCACAGTGTAAAGGGAAAATGAATGATTAGAACAATTCCTCTTAGAGTAACACTAAGTTCAAACAAACAAATCATTTTACGTTTTGAAAAGACAACTACAATACTGGTCCTTGTAAGAACAACAATAACTTCTAGTAGGATTTGAAGATATATTATCCTCAGAATTTTCAAGAACTTTAGTTATAACAAACCAATGAGAAATTCTCCCTACCCATCTACCTCTCAGATCCATTCCAACACCTGAAAATGGAAATTCGTACATGTGGGCCAAATTATAGACTACTAACAGTTTCTAAAAACCTGTATACTTATTAAGAAAAAAAATCATTCTGAAACACTAAAATTTAGGAATCTTTTGGCCTCATTATTAGCATATGAGCAAAGCAGGGATTACAATCACATTTTTATAAAAGATGTCATGAAGAATAAAATATAGTTTTCTTTAAACACACTTAAAGCCAGGCGCAATGGCTCATGCCTGTAATCCCAACACTTTGGGAGGCTGAGGTGGGCAGATCACTTGAGGTCAGGAGTTCAAGACCAGCCTGGCCAACATGGCAAAACCCCGTCTCTACTAAACTACAAAAATTAGCCAGGTGTGGTGGCGCACACCTGTAATCCCAGGTACTCAGGAGGCTGAGGCAGGAGAATCACTTGAACTCAGGAGGTGGAAGTTGCAGTGAGCCGAGATCACGCAGCCTAGGTGACAGAGTGAGACTGTGTCTCAAAAATAAGTAAATAAATAAATAAGCACACTTAAAAAAAAATGTGCTACTAGGACTAAATCTAGAGAAAAAACATTTTTTTTTTCAGACAGTCTCACTCTGTCACTAAGGCTAGAGTGTAGTGGCGTGATCACAGCTCACTGCAACCTATATCTCTCTGGCTCAAGCAATCCTCCCACCTCAGTCTCCCAAGTACTGGGACTACATAGACATGTGCCACCACACCTGGCCTTTTTTTTTTTTAAAGTAGAGATGAGGTCTCGCTATGTTGCTCAGGCTGGTCTGAAACTTCTGAGTGAAAGCAATCCTCCTGCCTTGGCCTCTCTAAGTGCTGGAATTACAGGCGTGAGCCACCACACACGGCCAGAAGAATTTCTTGCAAGCAGTATGACGTGAGAATGCCTTTCCATATCGATAATCATCATAGCAACATTAAAAAAAAAAAAGACAAAGGTACAAGTTTCATTATCAACTTTGTAACTAAAAGGTGTTGGCCAGGTGTGGTGGCTCACCCTTGTAATCCCAGCACTTTGGGAGGCCGAGGCAGGTGGATCACTTGAGGTCAGGAGTTGGAGACCAGCCTGGTTAACATGGCGAAACCCCATCTCTACTAAAAATACAAAAAGTAGTCAGGCATGCTGGTGCACGTCTGTAATCCCAGTTACTTGGGAGGCTGACAGGAGAATCGCTTGAACCTGGAAGGCGGAGGTTGCAGTGAGCCGAGATTGCGCCACTGCACTCCAGCCTGGGTGACAGAGCAAGACTCCGTCTCAAAAAAAAAAAAAGTGTTATAGTCAGTTCTTTATTGTGTTACTGGAAGAGTTACCTCTTGAATGCTGTCAAAGGTACAGTAGAAATCACAAAACTACAGAGAAAGGAGACCTAACTTAGAAGAAATTATAGAACATTCAAAAAAACAACAAACATAATAAGTACCCCCTTGCAGAGTAAAATCTCAAAATCTTAAACTAATACCTCCAATTTTCTGTTAAGAAGCATAAGAAGCATGTCTCACTCTTTCCATGAAGGATGCAAGCACCTCAACTAGCCTAAAAGTGATCTTAACTCAAGAAAATGATGTGACAAAGCTATAAAAAGCTGTCCTTTCTGTCAGGAGTGTTAAATAGCAATGGATTGAACATCAATTCCCACAAGTCACCAATAAAGACTTGGAAATCAAAGTTTCATTCTGAGGAAAGTCATTTTGTATTTTAAAATCCATAATGCCACAGCAGAACTATCACCAAACTAGCTAGTTTGCACAAACAAGCCAATCTTACCATATATCTTTAAAGGTAGAAATTCTGACAAAGGACTGGCAATGTAAAAACCTCTGGATTTTCTAAAAATGAATTTAAGCAGATCACTTATTCCTAAACTACCTAAATGAAGGCCTACCTTACTGTACAAGACTTCCAAAAAGAATTCCATAACCTTCCTTGAAAATATATCCTGTTGCCAGGCACGGTGGCTCATGCCTATAATCCCAGCACTTTGGGAGGCCAAGGCAGGTGGATCACCTGAGGTCAAGAGTTTGGGACCAGCCTGGCCAACATGGTGAAACCCCATTTCTATTAAAAATACAAAAATTAGCCAGGCGTGGTGGCATGCACCTGTAATCCCAGCTACTCGAGGCTGAGGCAGGAGAATCACTTGAACCTGGGGGGCAGAGGTTGCAGTGAGCCGAGATTGCGCCACTTCACTCCAGCCTAGGCGAAAGAGAGAAACTCTGTCCAAAAAAAAAAAAAGAAAGAAAGAAAATACATCCTGCTATATTCTTTTAAATCACATTTTAAAAACATACATTGGCTGGGCACAGTGGCTCATGCCTGTAATCCCAGCACTGTGGGAGGCTGAGACAGGTGGATCACGAGGTCAGGAATTTGAATTTGAGACCAGCCTGGCCAACATGGTGAAACCCCGTCTCTACAAAAAATACAAAAATTAGTTGGGCGTGGAGGCACACACCTGTAATCCCAGCTACTCAAGAGGCTGAGGCAGAAGAATCACTTGAATTCTTCTGAGGCAGAGGTTGCAGTAGGCTGAGATTGTGCCACTGCACTCCAGCCTGGGCAACAGAGCAAGACTGTGTCTCAAAAAGAAGTTAAGTAAATAAATAAATAAACATAAAAAACAAAAACATACACAAATACAAGTATAAGAAAATGAAAAACCTCTCTCCTTACTCAAGTTGGCACTCTCCAAATGATCTTAAAGCCAAACAAACAAACAAACAAAAAACCCACACACACAAAAAAACCAAACAGGCCGGGCGCAGTGGCTCAAGCCTGTAATCCCAGCACTTTGGGAGGCCGAGACGGGCGGATCACGAGGTCAGGAGATCGAAACCATCCTGGCTAACACGGTGAAACCCCGTCTCTATTAAGAAATACAAAAAACTAGCCGGGCGAGGTGGTGGGCGCCTGTAGTCCCAGCTACTCGGGAGGCTGAGGCCAGAGAATGGCGTAAACCCGGGAGGCGGAGCTTGCAGTGAGCTGAGATCCGGCCACTGCACTCCAGCCTGGGCGACAGAGCGAGACTCCGTCTCAAAAAAAAAAAAAAAAAAAAAAAACAACAAAAAAAAACAAACAAAAAACCCTGTATGATTCCTTTCTTCTTAATTTCTTTGTCTTAGCAAAGACAACTACTCAGCTACCTACTTGGCCAAGCCAGACACCTGAAAATCATCCCTGCACTCAGCCTTTCTCTGGCCTGATTTTACGTCCTTAGTAGCTCTCGAATTCATCCCTCTCCCCAACTGTTTCAGTCCTACTATCCTGAGACATTTTTCCTTAAATTATTGCTTTAAATAATTTAGAGACATATTGGGATGGAGCTCTGTAGAGGCAAAGAGACCAAAATACTCAAGTATAAGTGATACTCAAGTATTTTAGTCTCTTTGCCTCTAACAGAGCTCCATCCTAACATGTTCTAAAACACAAATCTGACCATGTATCCCCTCTTTTTAAAACCCTTCAATTGCTTCACACCACCTTCAAGACAAAGTCCAAATGCATGGCAAACACAGTCCTTCTTCATCTGGCTTCTCTTACCAGTCCCCATTCACAGACTAACCTCCAGCTACCCTAAACTACTTACTGTTCTCCAAACAAAGCATGCCCTCTTTCAGAGCCTCTGTATATGTTCCTCCCTCTGCCTAGAAAGAAATACCATAACCTGTGCATGTCTGGTTAAAGTCTACTCATCTTTAAAGAGTCAGTTCAGGAGTTAACCTCTTCAGGGAAGCTAGACTCTTTTTTTTTTTGACAAGCCCCTATTTGGCTTGGTTAGGTCCTTCCACTTCATATAATTCGGATTAACACCTTCTTCTTACTTCTATTATTGTATGCATCAACCTTATAGTAAGTTCCTATTTCCTTAATGGTTGACTGTATCTTACTTGTTTAAATATACCCTTGCATTGTAACACACTGCCTGTCATGTATAGCATACTATAAATTTGAAGAATTGAAAGATAAAACAGACCCCCATCACAGTAGAGGCTATGTCACTACGTAGGAAAAGTCCCAGCATACAAGACCAGAGAATCATCAGTGTTGGAAGAGACTGAAGGTGTAATAGTCCAACCTCCCATTGACAAAGGAACCACTGACAACTTCCATTAAAAGAGGACATCCAACAATGTCTGTCTAAATAGATCTAGTACAAGTTTATTTGCTCTTTGGGCAGCTATTTATTGTTGTACCATTCTGTTGCCCAATAAGAGAAAAGACTGAAAATGTCAGCCAGTTTAGGGTCTAAGTATCTTGTCACTTTCTTTTTTAAAAAATGAATTTGGAAAAACAAAAACACATAATTATGATATCTTGCTTAATACTTCTTAATGAATAATTATCACTAGCCTATAATTCCAGCTACTCAGGAAGTTGAAGCATGAGAATCATTTGAACCCAGGAGGCAGAGAGCCGAGATTGTGCCACTGCACTCCAGCCTGGGTGGCAGAGTGAGAATCTGCCTCAAAATAGTAATAATAATAACAATAAAGCACGTTAAGACTTTAGAGATAAAAATACATATAGCCATCACCCCAAACTCCACAATACACATATACACAGACTGACTTCATTAGAATAATATTACTTTAAGAATTAAATCTTTACTTATAAAACAAAATAATTTTGCTTTGATATAGCAAGGATTGATTTAGCAAGGAACATCTTGATGAAAAAGGGCAGAATTGCTGAGGATGCTGGCCTACTTTTTACACTAGCTTTCCTCCTGCATCTGTCAAGTGTGGGATGAGAAAAAGGTGCTGCAATCTGGAGAGAGAGACTAGAATAAAAATACATTTGATTCCAAGAATGGGGAGGTGGTAGAGGGAATGGGGTAGGAGACAGAAAAAATGCCACTGAAAAAATTACAGAAATAAGAAATAAGCTGTTAAAAACAGCTCTGCTTCCCTTTACTGACAAATAACTTGGCAAAATATCTACACATGTCTCTTCAATTCTTTAGTCCTCTCTTGTCTTGCTCCTCTCTTTTTCCCTCACCCCCGACTCTCCCCTTATCCAAGCCATCAACAAAAGACTTCTAAAATACATCTCAAAACTGTCCACTGCATTTAATCTCCATCACCCATAGTCCAAGATAACTTTGCCTCTTACATGGACTAGTATAAGCCCTAGTATTTATTTCTGTGTCCTCTGTCGTCCCTCTCTCATCAACTATGTACAAATTAGCCACCGTAATCTTTAAAAATGTAAAATGGATCATGGCATTGCTTAATAGTTCCATGGCTTTCCAATGTATCTTGAAATAAAATCCAAACTCTCACTATTCAGTGAGTCAGTAATGGCATAATAATTCACACTGCTCAAGAAGTGGTGCTTACAATAGTATCAGAACATCACAAATACACAGTACATGTTAGCATATAAAGGTATAGCCCCGGCTGGGCGCAGTGGCTCACGCCTGTAATACCAACAATTTGGGAGGCCGAGGCATGTAGATCACCTTGGTCAGGAGTTCAAGACCTGCCTGGCCAACAGGGTGAAACCCTGTCTCTACTAAAAATACAAAAAAATTAGCCAAGTGTGGGGGCAGGCACCTGTAATCCCAGCTACTCGGGAGGCTGAGGCAGGAGAATCACTTGAACCTGGGAGGCAGAGGTTGCAGTGAGCCGAGATCGCACCATTGTACTCCAGCCTGGGCGACAAAGTGAGACTTCATCTCAAAACAAAACAAAAAAAAGTATGGCCCCTGCATGTCTCTCTTGCGTTGAGGTGGCATTCTTCCCAACTAACTCTTTATGATCCTTTCAGTTAACTGCAAGCTCATTCTCACTCTAGGCCTGTTGTTTCCTTCTCCCTGAAATACTCTTCTCCCAGACCCTTCACCAATACATTTGTCTCCCACTCATTCTTAACTCTCAACCTAAAAGTTGACGTCTTTTTCTACTTTCTAAATACCATCCTCTATGATTCCTTATTATACTACTCTTTTCATTTCCTTCACAATTTATTTTATCTTATTTTATTTGGAGACAGGGTCTATCTTATCTTTTATTTTATTTTATTTGGACACAGGGTCTCACTCTGTCACCCAGGCTGGAGTATAGCAGCACAACCTCACTCGCTGCAGCCTCAACCTCTCGTGCTCAAGCAATCCTCCCATCTCAGCCTCCCGAGTAGCTGGAACTACAGGCACATGTCACCACACCCAGCTAATTGTTGTGTTTTTTGTAGAGATGGGTTTTGCCATGTTGCCGAGGCTGGTTTTAAACTCCTGAGCTCAAGCAACCTGCCCACCTCAGCTTCCAAAAGTGCTGGGATTATAGGTGTGAACCACTGCACCTGGCCTATAGTTTCTAATTACTTTGTTTCATTGCTTCAGCTCTTCCTTGATCATCAGATGCTTCAGCATCCATTCAGTAAGTTATCTAACTTGCTAAAGGTAGAAAGCATTGGCTTCTGTTCTTTCTATCCAAAATAATCTTAACTAATGTAAATATTAAGTATTCTCCTTTTACCAAAAAGCTAAATAATTGTTCACTAATATAAATATGTCAAAGCCTGTGCTATGATTATACATAGATTCTTCCTTTAATTTTTTTGATGTTTCAGAATTTCTTTTTTTTTTTTTACTTTTATTTTCAGTTTGGGGGTACATGTGAAGGTTTGTTACACAGGTAAACATGTGTCATGGGGGTTTGTTGCACATATTATTTCAACACCCAGGTATTAAGCCCAGTACCCGATAGTTATCTTTTCTGCTCCTCTCCCTCCTCCTACCCTCCCCACTCAAGTAGACCCCTGTGACTGTTGTTTCCTTCTTTGTGTTCATAAGTTCTTATCATTTAGCTCCTATCAATTGTTAATTAAACAATATTCTGTATCCAACAAAATATTGTGCTAGGTACTAGAAGAGCCAGGATGAAAAATTTTTTATTTTAAAATAACTTTTATCAAGACCTCAAGGTCTTGAATGATATAAGAACACAATGAAAGAAACAGAAAAGGGGCATTTCTTTTTTTTTTTTTTTTTTTTTTTTTTTTGAGACGGAGTCTCGCTCTGTCGCCCAGGCTGGAGTGCAGTGGCCGGATCTCAGCTCACTGCAAGCTCCGCCTCCTGGGTTCACGCCATTCTCCTGCCTCAGCCTCCCCAGTAGCTGGGACTACAGGCGCCCGCCACCTCGCCCGGCTAGTTTTTTGTATTTTTTAGTAGAGACGGGGTTTCACCGTGTTAGCCAGGATGGTCTCGATCTCCTGACCTCGTGATCCGACCGTCTCGGCCTCCCAAAGTGCTGGGATTATAGGCGTGAGCCACTGCGCCCGGCCTGAAAAGGGGCATTTCAAACAGGGAATGGGGTAGGATGAAAAGTCATGCTATGTATGTAAAAATATGTGTTTCCTCAAAACTAAGATACTACTGATTATAAGATGCACCACTATTTTATGTTCCACTGAAAAAGAAAACATGGAGGCCAGGTGTGCTGGCTCACACCTATAATCCCCACACTCTGGGAAGGTGAGGTGGGTGGACTGCTTGAGCCCAGGAATTCGAGACCAGCCTGGACAACATGGCAAAATCCCATCTTTACAAAAAATACAAAAACTAGCCAGGCGTGGTGCTGTGTGCCTGTGGTCCCAGCTGCTTGGGGGGCTGGGGTGGATCACTTTAGCCAAGGAGGAAGAGGCTACAGTGAGCCATTATCTTACCACTGCACTCCAGCCTAGGTGACAGAGTGAGACCTTGTCTTTAAAAAAAAAAAAAAAAAAAAAAAAAAAAAACTGCTAAAATTGTTTGTTAAGAATTGTTCAAATATTGTGAAATATCACAATAATAAGAAGTATCCCAATGGGAGACGATTCCCAGTTCCAGAGATGTTAAAGTGTGAGAGAAAGAGAGAAAAGAGAACGAGGAAAAGGGGGAGGAGGAGAAACAGAAGGTGAAAGAAAAAGAAAATTATCATCTAATTTTGTTTCTTTGAGACTGCATCTCACTATTGTCACCTAGGCTGGAGTACAGTGGTGTGATCATGGCTCACTTCAGTTGTGACCTCCCAGACTAGGTGATCCTCCCACTTCAGCCTCCCAAGTAGCTCAGACTACAGGTGCGCACCACCATGCCCAGCTATTTTTTGTAGAGATGGGGTTTTGCCACACGTTACCCAGGCTGGTTTTGAACTCCTGGGGTCAAGTGACCCACATGCCTTGGCCTCCCAAAGGGCTAGGATTACAGTGAGCTACTGCACCTGGCCTATCACTCTATTATTAACAGAAAATCAGCCTTCCAAGAACCTCGGCAAGCCTCAATGATATAGAATATTGGTTACTCATTAAAATTTGTTATCAAAAAGTGGAGAAAAGGCCACTTGAAAGAGTGATCATGGGCTGGGTGCAGTGGCTTATGCCTATAATCCCCGTACTTTGGGAGGCTGAAGCAGGAGGATCGTTTGAGTCTAGGAGTTTGAGACCAGCCTGGCCAACATAGTGAGACCCTGTCTCTATTAAAAAAATGAAAAATTTAAAATAAAGCTGGGCGCGGTGGCTCACACCTGTAATCCCAACACTTTGGGAGTCTGAGGCCGGTGGATCACCTGATGTCAGGAGTTTGAGACCAGCCTGGCCAACATGGCAAAACCCCATCTCTACGAAAAATATAAAAAATTAGTTGGGCACATTGGTGTGTGCCTGTAGTCCCAACTACTCAGGAGGCCGATACAGGAGAATCACTTGAGCCTGGGAGGTGGAGGTTGCAGTGAGCCTAGATCACACTGCACTCCAGCCTGGACAACAGAGACCTTGTCTCAAAAAGAAAAAGGAAAAAAAAAGAGCTCAGACAAAATGGATCAATTCCTACAAAAAGACACTCTCTAAAAACTGACTTAACTAGAAACACAATCCTAAATGAAACCATTCAGAATACTGCATACCTCCCCAGGAAAATATTAAACCCATCACCCCTAAAAATACCATGCCCAGACAGTTGAACAGAAGTTCAACAAAACTTTCATAAAAAGATCATTCTAGTCTTAAATAAATCTTTTCAGGGGGAAAAAAACAGTTTCTAACTCATTATTTGAGGCTGGCATAATCTGGATACCAAAACCAAATAAGGACAAGAAATTAAAATTATGGGCCAATTTCACCTGTGAGTGAACATAAATGCAAAAATCTCAAACAGCCCAGGTGCAGTGGTTCATGCTTGTAATCCCAACACTTTGGGAGGCCGAGGTGGGAGGACTGCTTAAGCCCAGGAGTTCAAGTCCAGCCTGGGCAACATAGCAAGGCCTCATCTCTACAAAAAATTTTAAAAGTAGCCAGCCATGATGGTGCACCCCTGTAGTACCAGCTACTCAGAAGGCTGACGTGCAATGAACACTTGAGTCCAGGAGTTCAAGGCTACAGTGAGCTATGATCATACCACTGCACCAGACTGGGTGACAGAACAAGATCCCATCTTTTAAAAACAAAACAAATTAATAAACTAAATCCAACTGTATATTTTTTTCTAAAAAGTTCATCATGACAGCGTTTGGTTTATTTCAGCAATTCAACATTATAAATGTCATTCACCACATTAACAGAATAAAGGAGGAAAATTATGTGATCATCTTGTAAATGCAGAAAACATATTTGATAAAATTCAATACTCATTCTTCACATAAAAAATATCTTGGGCTACTAGGAAGAGAAATGCCTTTAACCTAGAAGAAGTTTCTACCAAAAATATATAGCAGGCCGGGCATGGTGGCTCAAGCCTGTGCCACCGTGCTAAGGTGGGCGGATAACCTAAGGCAGATAACCTGAGGTCAGGAGTTCGAGACTAGCTTGGCCAACATGGTGAAACCCCATCTCTATTAAAAGTACAAAAATTAGCTAGGCATGGTGATGCCCGCCTGTAGTCCCAGCTACTCAGGAGGTTGAGGTGGGAAGATCACTTGAGCCTGGGAAGCTGAGGTTGTAGTGAGCTGAGAATGTACCACTGTACTCCAGCCTGGGTGACAGAGTGAGACCCTGTCTTAAATAAATAAAAATTAAAAATAAAAATAAATAAATACACATACATATATACAGCAAACCTTAGCCATAATAGTGAAACAAAATAAGTACTTCCTTTAAATAATTAAGTGCAACATAAGAATGCCCTTTTTTTTTTTAAGACAGGGTCTTGCTCTGTTGTCCAGGCTACAGTGCAGTGGCACGATCATGGCTTACTGCAGTCTCAACCTCCTGGGCTTAAGCAATCCTTCCACTTCAGCCACCTGAGTAGCTGGGACTACAGGTATGCTGTACCTCCACACCTGCCTAGTTTTTATTTATTTATTTTAGAGATGGGGTCTTGCTATGTTGCCCAGGCTGATCTCAAACTCCTGGGCTCAAATGAAGGAATGCCTACTACTAACACTTGCATTGAATACTGTACTGAAAGTCCTAAATAGCATAGTTAAGGCAAGAGAAAAAAATAAAGCACGGGAAAGAAACAAAACAGAAAATGCAAAGAAAACAAAGAGGAAAAATATACCATTTACAATAGTAACAAGAAATAAGGTCTCTTTTTTTTTCTTTAAGACAGTCTCGCTGTGTCACCCAGGCTGGAGTGCAGTGGTGTGATCTCGGTTCACTGCAACCTCCACCTCCCAGGTTCAAGCAATTCTCATACCTCAGCCTGCTAAGTAGCTGGGATTACAGGTGTGTGCTACTATACCTGGCTAATTTTTGTATTTTTTAGTAGAGATGGGGTTTTGCCATGGTGGCTAGGCTGGTCTTGAACTCCTGGCCTCAAGTGATCTGCCCATCTCGGCCTCCCAAAGTGCTGGGCTTACAGGTGTGAGCCATCGTGCCTGGCCATCTTATTTTTCTTTATGGAAAAAAGAGAAAAATAATTTGCTGAAAAATATTTTAAATATCTAAATAACCAAAAAGATACTCTATGATCAAGGATAGTAAGTCTCAATACCATAAAAGAAGGAAATAAGTTAAATGTATATGCAGAATAAAAGCTATAGGCTGGGCATGGTGGTAATACCAGCACTTTGGGAGGCTGAGGTGGAAGGATTGCTCAAGCCCAAGAGTTTCAGACCAGCCTGGGCAACATAGCAAGACTCTGTCTCTATAAGAAAAAAATTAAAAATTATAAAAAAAAAAAAAAGCTAGAGCTCTGGAGTTCATACAAGGCAGGTCCCAATCTTTAAATAGCTTTTGAATTTTTGTATAATTTTGCTCAAATTATCTCCCATTCATGGATGTTTATGCAACAGATATAAACTTATTATTAGTAAATAATCATAGGTATCTTACTTTAAAGAAATTGTAGTAATAGTTAATACAGCACTTTAGGATTCTGACAGCTAGAATAAACAAGTATGAGAAAAGAATACATAATCAGTTCATGGCTGAGTTCTAGTTGAACTAGTGGTCCCACTGGTTCAAAGTCATTCAGTGTGCACATTCACCATAGTGCAAGTTCTAATAAGCACTCCTGCAAGTGATAAAATGTTGCCAACGTTTTACGTAATACATGAGGTTTTAGTTCTTGGTAATTTTCAGTCAAGGCTGCCAAAACACCATCTCCTCATAAACTACCTGAAAATGTGGACATTTATTCTAAATATAAATTGCATTCTGAAGGGGAAGGCAGACAAAACACATTCATAATGCAATGACCATGTTAGGCTCAATGGGTACTTCTAGTGGACTTATGTATGGGCCTTATATATGTAAGGCTCTTGTACATGTGAGATCTATAAGCAGTTGCCCAAGTTGCTTTATAACAGATAGACCTGAATTTGATCAAATGAATAATATTCTTTAGATCTAACTCATTCGAGTTTAATTTTGTTTTATGTAAGTTTTGCCATGTCCTACATTGCTGCCTAAACATTGCTTTATCCAAATTTCCTAATACAGAATTAGATATTATGATAATTTTCTTTACTGGTTGCTAGGAGATGATAATACTAATCACTGACATTCACTGAATGCTTACTGTGTGCCAGGCATTGTTGTAAATGCTTTGTATGTATTAAATCGTTCAATCTTTACAATAACCCTATCAGGTAGATAATATTACCATCACAATTTTACAGATGGAAAACTGAAGTATGGAAAAGTTAAGCAACTTTTCCAATGTCACACAACAAGTAAATGAAGTGGCTAAAGGATTCATACCCAATTAGTCTGTCTCCAGAGACTAGACCCTTAAATACCATTTATACTGCTTTTCACAATATTGAAAAGATATGTGAAATTATTATAAAGGACAAAAACACTCAGCATTAAAAATATTATCAGTAATTGTTAAACAACAGTTAAGCAATATTAATACTAACACAACTTATCACAGGTTGATACTTCACAGCTATTTCAGATTCATGGTTATGATTAAGAGTTTTGAAGTTGGACAGACCTGGCTCTGAATGTTGGCTGTGCCCTTTACAAGTTGTGTAATTTTGGACAACTTTCGTAACTTCACCAAGCCTCAGTTTCCTCATCTGTAAAATGAGAATAATAAACATCTCACAAAATTGTTGTTAGTAACATAATTATTGCTGCATTGCACTGACATAGTAACTCCAAACAAAATACCTAGACACAAAATAAAGAGGATGTCCCATTTTCCCGATAAAATAAGACTTTATTATAATGATATACAGAAGATGATCACTCCAAGTTACTCCAACTGTAAGATCCACACACTAATGTAGAACCACAATTTTCTCTAATACATGATAAATAATTCCCCTATATAAAACTCAAATATCTACAGGTAAATTACTCGATCTTTGAAATAAAATATTTTGTGTGTGTGTGTGTGTGTGTGTGTGTGTATAGAGAGAGAGAGAGAGAGAGACAAATACAATATTGTTATTTATTGAGAGCAACTCCCACAAATCCCATTCTGCACATATTCCTAGTAAGACCAGTAATTAGTATTCAAGGGGCCCAAAACAGGAAGAGCTGTGTCAAGAAGGATCAGTTTGGGCCAGGCACAGTGGCTGATGCCTGTAATCCCAGCACTTCAGGAGGCCTCGGCAGGAGAATCACTTGAGCCCAGGAGTTCAAGACCAAGCTGAGCAACATAGGGAAAACTCGCCTCTACAAAAAACTTTAAAAATCCGCCAGGTATGGTGACATGCACCTGTGGTCCCAGTTACTCCGGAGGCTGAGACAGAAGAATAGCTTGAGCCTGGGAGGTCAAGGCTGCAGCAAGCTGTGATCACGCCACTGCACTCCAGCTTGGACAACAGAGTGAGACCCAGTTTAAAAAAAAAAAAAAAAAAAAAGAATGGACTCATATGGCACTTATAGGAAGGAATATTTACAAGAAATAAACAGAAAGAGAGAGACATATTGGCAAAGTCATAGGGAAAATGAACACCAAGATCAATGGAATATAAGGGAAACTTCTTCAAAACACTCTAGAGAATCTCCATGTTTAATCCCACAGTCCTATATTTATTTCCATTTTCACGTAAACTTAAACGAAAAATTCCATTCATTCTCTTGTAGCAAACAGCAGTTTCTGCAAAGTGTTTAAAAACAAAACAAACAAAACAAAACTTGGCTTGGAATTTGTTTTGCATATTTATTTCTGTCCCCAAAGAAAATATGTGTTTGGCGAGAGGGTAAATATTTTAGAATGACAGTTATAGAACTGGGATTTGGCTTTCAAAAGTGGAAAGTGGTCACAGAGTATGTATTCAGTTATATATTAAATATTTGATTTACAAAGAAAATTACACAAGCAAAATTAAACTATGAAATGGTATTCAAGGTTAGAAACATGGCAATTTGGGCCAGCACAGTGGCTCACGCCTGTTAATGCCAGCACTTTGGGAGGCCGAGGCAGGTGGATCGCCTGAGGTCAGGAGTTCAAGACCACCCTGGCCAACATAGCGAAACCTTGTGTCTACTAAAAATACAAAAAATTAGCCGGGTGTGGTGACGGGTGACTGTAATCAATTCCAGCTGCTTGGGAGGCTGAGGCAGGAGAATCACTTAAACCCAGGAGGCGGAGGTTGCAGTGAGCCGAGATCGCGCCATTGCACTCCAGCATAGGCAACAAGAGCAAAACTCTGTCTCCAAAAAAAAAAAAAAAAAAAAAATTGAAAAGTAACACAGCAATTGGGATAAACTATTGATGGAGAACCTACTGTGTGTTAATACAGTCACAATATTCAGTATTAAGAGGAGTACAGAAAACTACTGACGTAATTTCTAAGCTCTTGATTCTCATAATCAAGAAAAGGAATATTAAAAGCCTGTTTGACAAAATACTGCAAATGCTTTAAGAGAGGCACAAATTGCAACATGCCTTAAGAGGGGGATGAGATCACTGACTTGGAGAGAAGAAACAAGAAAAGACTTCATGGAAATTGCAGCATTTGAAAAGTGGAATTCCAACAACCCTAACTTCTGAATATAAAAACAACTTAAACTAAAAAGTTTTCCTTCTGTTAGTATGGAGGTGTATATTGTCTCTCAGGTGTCACTAAAATGGAAAGTGGGTAATAAAAATGTACTAAATAAATCTAATAGAACATTTTCTTTTCTTTTTTCTTTTTTTTTGAGATGGTGTCTCACACTGTCACCCGAGCTGGAGTGTAGTGGCACCATCTCAGCTCACTGCAACCTTCGCCTCCTGGGTTCAAGCGATTCTCCTGCCTCAGCCTCCTGAGTAGCTGGGATTACAGATGCTCGCCACCACGCCCAGCTAATTTTTTGTATTTTTAGTAGACACAGGGTTTCACCATGTTGGCCAGGCTGGTCTCGAACTCCTGACCTTGTCATTCACCCACCTCAGCCTCCCGAAGTATTGGGATTACAGGTGTGAGCCACCACGCCTGGCCCTAGAACATTTTCAAAAAGGAATTTGACAATAATAGCCATATCTTCAATTGCCATTTACCTTCAAATACTGTACTTAGAATTTTACATTAAGAAATTTGAAAAATTTAAAAAAAGAACAGACTTAAAATAAGACTGTTCACTCATTCACTTATTAATACTTTATAAAGTGAAAAACTATAACTGGACACAAAAATTAACTCTAAGAATTAAGGCAGTAAGACACAAAGGGATGTGAAATGAGTTACACAGAGCTGATTAATAAAAGGGAGCCTAATTTTTTGTCCACATCTCTTCCCACGTCCAGAAGAAGAACTTAACAAAGGCATTTTATGAAAAATACACTTAAAAAGTGTCCTTAGTAACAGATTTACATATGATACAAAAATCCTTTTAAAAATAGTTTATTAAGGTATAACATAGGTAGAAAGAAGCATACAAAGTATAGCGCTCAATTACTTTTCACAAAGATACACACATAATTAGAATCCAGATCAAAAACAGAACGTTAGTAGCACCCTAGAAGCTCCTCTATGTTCCTGTTTCCAGCCACTTCCCGTTCCCCTACCAAAGATACCACTATCTTAATTAACTAAACTAACATCATAGATGTGTTTTGCCTATACTGAATTTTACTAAAAAGAAATCATACAATATTACCCTTTTGTTGTTGTTTCTTTCACTCAATATTATGTCTAGGAAATTTATCCATACTCTTGTGCTTCCAGTTTGCTATGATTTGAATGTTTGTCTCTTCCAAAAACTCATGTTGAAATCTAATGGTAGTGGGGGGGGTGGGACCATTAAGAGATAATTAGACCACGAGGGCTCTGCCCACATGAGTAAGATTAATGGATTAACACCAATACAAAAGGGTACAACTGTCTAGAACAAAGGCCATCTAATTTTTACAAAATGCCCCTTCCTAAGAAAACTTATTAAATAAGAAATGCTTAGGAAATCCTTGAACTACCTATTTTAAAAATATTTAAAGCAAATAAATATAGAACATGAGGTGTTCGAGGTTACTATGCAATGACAGAACAACAAATAAAAAAATCAGGTTCTTCTCTGTATGCCAACAATTTGAAATTTTTCTGCATGATCAGCATTTCCTTTGCTACTTTACTTTCTTTAAATAATTTTTTGTCATTTCTGTGAGTTCTATAAATGAAGTCAAGTTGGATTACAACTAAGATATATGAAAAGATTTTAGGTAAATTTTTAACTTTATGTAATTTCCATTTTAAAGACATTTGCAAAGATCATCAATTATTTATATTTCATCTGATTTGCTGTATCATTCTCTTTCTCCTTGAGATTTTTCCTTGAGATGGGGTCTCACCATGTTGCCCAGGCTGGTCTTGAACTCTTGGACTCCCATCTCAGCCTCCCAAAGTGCTGGGATTACAGGAGTGAGCCCACACCAGGTCCATCTCATACATTTTTTTCTGAACCATATGAGAGTAAGCTGTAAACACTATATACCATTTTAGTCCTAAATATTTCTGTATGTTCTGCTAGGAACAAGAATGCTTGTTTAGATAACCACAGTATAGTTAAGCAAATCAGTACCAATGTTAAAGTTACTATATAACAGCCAGGCTCGGTGGCTCACGCCTGTAATCTCCGCACTTTGGGAGACCAAAGTGAACGGATCACGAGGTCAGGAGATTGAGATTATCCTGGCCAACACGGTGAAACTCGTCTCTACTAAAATTTTAAAAAATTAGCCAGGCGTGGTGGTGTGTGCCTGCAATCCCAGCTACTCAGGAGGCTGAGGCAGAGGAATCGCTTAAACCCAGGAAGTGAAGCTTGCAGTGAGCCGAGACTGCGCCACTTCACTCCAGCCTGGAGAAAGAGCGAGACTCCATCTCAAAAAAAAAAAACTTACTATATGTCTACAGTCCATATTGAAATATATAGGACTCAGTTATGTGTGTTCATTGTTACAGGGTTTTATGACTTGAATAGGTCCCCCCCAAAATTCAGGTGTTACCAATGTGACAGTAATAAGAGGTGGAGCCCTTAAGGAGTGATTAGGCCAGGAGGGCTACTCCCTCCTAAATGGGATTTAAGGCTCCGTGCAGCTTCAGCTAGCTTGTTTTTCCACTTTTTGGCCATGTGAAGACACTGTGTTCCTCGTCTCCAGAACAGACAATTGGACCTGCCAGTACCTTGATCTTGGACTTTCCAGCCACCAGAACTGTGAGAAAATAAAATTCTGTTTTTTATAAATTACCCAGTCTCAGGTATTCTGTTACAGCAGTATAAATGGGTTAAGAAAGAGAAGTGGCTGGGCTCAGTGGCTCACGACTGTAATCCCAGTACTTTTGGAGGCAGGGGTGGGAGGATCACTTGAGGTCAGGAGTTCAAGACCAGCCTGGCCAACATGGTGAAAACCATGTTTCCACTAAAAATACAAAATTTAGCCAAGCGTGGTGGCAGGAGCCTGTAATCTCAACTACTTGGGAAGCTGAGGCAGGAGAATCACTTGAACCTGGGAGGTGGACAGTGCAGTGAGCCAAGATCATGCCACTGCACTCCAGCCTGGGCGACAGAGCAATACTCCATCTCAAAAAAAAAAAAAAAAAAAAAAAAGAGAGGCAAAGGAATTGTTTCTAGGCCCTCTTAGCAAACAAAGCTGAAATACATATATATATAAATATATAAAAATGTATATGTCTGTGTATATGCATGCACACATGTATGTGCCTATATATGTATATCTATATGAAAATATACATATGTGTATTAATCTGTATTTATATAGATATTAAATATTTAAATATAGATTAATAATACATTACATAGATATTAATAGATATTAAAAACCATAACTTCCCATTCAAATCTAACATCACAGGGTTTATTCTAGCCTTTTCTCTTTTCCATATATAAAACTCCTTTCTCCAACAATGAAAAAACTTGACTCCCATTATCCTCAATACACTTACTCATTTGTTCAGTCCTAGAACAAAAAACACTTTCAAAATTGCTAATTCATACCACTACAAAAGAAAAGCCTAGAAACTAGGACTCACTATTATTTATATTTATATTTCAATATTCATTTCATTATATTCATTGTATTATATATCTTCAATATATGTTATATTCATTTCATTATATTTCATTATTCATCAGTTTATATATTCATTATTGTTTATATTTCTGCTCATCTTAAGAGTATACCATTTTACTTACTTTAAGTGGAGCCGAAATACAGTTAGGTTCATCTGATTCTGTTTATACTTTTAGGGTTTTATCCCTATCTTTATTGATTTTTTTCTTATTTTGTTGTTTATAAAACATTAGCATGACATTCTCAACTGACATCATAAAAATTGTAACCAGGATTCTCTCTCTCACTGACGTTGGAATAGAGCTTTACAATTTAGGAAGTATATTTCCCATAAAAAATGAACCTTTCCATAGCCACTGCAAGCATCTACCACCACCCCACCCAGGCCCAGATGTTTCCTGGGAATTACTGTCCTTGGGTAATACAGAAAGAAGGGATAAAATGAAATGGGTGAACCATATTCCAGCAACCTCATAGATCATTACTTGTAAGGTAGCTTCAAACTGTGCTCCTTGTAGTGATGCCACAAGGTGCAACGGCAGGACCCAGTAGGTAGAACTGTAAGTCCCTGCCTTGTCTTCAGTTAAAGCTGCTATGCTTTTACTAGTATAATATATGAGGCTTTAGCCTCAGATTTTGTTCATTCAACTCACAAATATTTTTTGAGTGTCTGTGCTTGCCAGGCACTGTTCTTGGTGCTTAGGATACTTCAGTGAACAAATCCGTCACGGGACTCACATTCTAGTTGTGTGGGAGATAAACAATAAATATAAATAAATTATATAGCTAGTTAAAAGCTAAAAGCTGTAGAACAATTTTGAACAAGGTAAAGGAGTTTAGAAATATCAGGGTCAGGGACAAGAAACATAATTTGCAGTATCAGAATGTTTGTTTAAGTCTCACTGAGAAAGAAAAGCTTCCTTTTTTTTTTTTCTTTTAAAGACAGGGTCTTACTCTGTCACCTAGGCTGCAGTGCAGTGGCAGGATCATAGCTCACTGTAACCCTGAACTCCTTGGGCTCAATAGATCTTCCCACCTCAGCCTCCCAAGTAGCTAGAAATACAGGTGCACACCACCATGTTTAGCTAATTTTTCTTTTTTTTTTTTTTTTGGAGATGGAATTTTGCTCTTGTTGTCCAGGCTGGAGTGCAATGGTGTGATCTCAGCTCACTGCAACCTCCACCTCCCGGGTTCAAGCGATTCTCTAGCCTCAGGTTCCCTAGTAGCTGGGATTACAGGCATGTGCCACCACACCCGGCTAATTTTTGTATTTTTAGTAGAGATGGGGTTTCACCATTGTTGGTCAGGCTGGTCTCGAACTCCTGATCTCAGGTGATCCACCCACCTTGGCTTCCCAAAGTGCTGGGATTACAGACATGAGCCACCATGCCCAGCCGTTCAGCTAATTTTTTAAAAAAATGTTCATAGACAATATTTTCTCTACAATGTTGTCCAGGTTGGTCTCAAACTCCTGGCCTCAAGCAATCCTCCCACTTTGGCCTTTTTAAAGCACTGGGATTACAGGTGTGAGCTACTGCACCTGGCCAAAAGCTTCCTTTTGTATATTTTATTTAGGCTTGAAAGTCACTGGGAAAGAAGAATAGCTGCCCAGTTTTCCAGTTGGTGCCAACCCTGTGTCTACAGGTCCAAGGATAGCCGACAGGAAAGAAAGACATAAAATGTTTTCCTTCCTTCTTTCAGAGAACCTTATGCCAAAATCTGGGAATGGTGGGTCTTTCTCTCCAGATCCTTCTATTTCATAAGTAATTGAATATTTCTCCTAGATTCTGGCAAAGGGTTTTCCATCCATCTCAATTTCAGAAATATTAAATGTTTATTTTCCTTCTAATTATTACAGTGGGAGATTGGCATAGGCAACATCAGAACTGTTAACCAAACACTTTTTTAGGAAACTTTTTAGCCCTTTAAGTTACATTAACTTTTTTTTTTCTTTTTTGAGACAGAGTCTTGCTCTTGTCACCCAGGCTGCAGTTCAATGGCATGATCTCAGCTCACTGCAACCTCCACCTCCCAGATTCAAGTGATTCTCCTGCCTCAGCCTCCTGAATAGCAGGGATTACAGGCACCCACCACCACGCCCAACTACTTTTTGTATTTTTAGTAGAGACGGGGTTTCACCATGTTGGCCAGGCCAGTCTCAAACTCCTGAGCTCAGGTGATCCGCCTGCTTCAGACACCCAAAGTGCATAAGCCACCGCGCCTGGCCTAGAAACCTTATTCTTCTAAGCTTTAAGTTATTTGCTAAGGTGCTGCCTCTGGCTTCAAGAGATTATAAATGACTTGTCAGCCTGTCCTACATTAACTTTTATCCTATCCAAGTCACACTATCTATCATTTCCTTGAGGTTATAAACAACAAAAGACTAAGATACCTAGTCTTTCTTAGTTGTCCTAAATCATATCAGTCAAGCCTTAAAAATTTGAGTTTGTTTGCACCCACGTACAGAATTTTATAATAATCACAGATAACATTTCATCATCCCTTACTATGTGCCAGCTATTATTTTAAGAGCCTTATTATTACTTACTCTTATTTTAAGAGTTTATTACTTCTTTTATATTTTACAACAATCCCCGTTTTATGGATGAAGAAACTGAGACATAAAGAGATTAAATAACTTATTCAATTGGGAAGCCGAGGCGGGTGGATCACAAGGTCAGGAGATCGAGACCACGGTGAAACCTTGTCTCTACTGAAAAAAAAATACAAAAAATTAGCCAGGCGCGGTGGCGGGCGCCTGTAGTCCCAGCTACTCAAGAGGCTGAGGCAGGAGAATGGCGTGAACCCAGGAGGCGGAGCTTGCAGTGAGCCGAGATTGCGTCACTGCACTCCAGCCTGGGCGACAGAGCGAGACTCCGCCTCAAAAAAAAAAAAAAATCTTATTCAAGGTAACATAGCTTCTAAGTAGCAGAGCTGGAATCAAAATCCCAGGTAATGTGTGTCATTAACTATGCATATTAAACTGATTCTCAAAAAATCTTTTATAATGCATATTAAATTCCATATTATTAGATTTGGCCAATCCAGCTTGTAGAAATAAAAATCGGACTTCAATTCTATCATACAACATATATGCCATTTTTCAAAGTTGTAACTGAGTATTTGATCAGCATGCCATGAAGGGATGCAACCAAGCTGTTAATAAAAAATGTGACCAGAAATATTAGCAAATTGAAAACAGCAACATATAAAAAGAATTATACACCACGACCAAGTCCAGTTTATCTCAGGTATGCAAGGCTGGTTTCACATGTGCAAGTCAATTAATATAATCCATCATATTAACAGGCTAAAAAAGAAAAATCACATGATCATCTCCATAAATGCAGAAAAAGCATTTAACAAAATCCAGCATCCATTCATGATAAAAATTTTCAACAAACTAGGAACATAAAGGTTCTTCCTCAACAAGACAAAGCACATCCATTTTTAAAACCCTACAGCTAACATCATACTTAATGGTGAGAAACTAGAAGCCTTCCCATTAAGATCAAGAACGAGAAAAGGATGTCTCCTCCTACCATTCCTTTTCAACATCATACTACAAGTCCTAATGCAATATGACAAAAAAAAAAAAAAAAGGAAATAAAACTTAACACAGATTGGAAAGTTAGAAAGAAAACTGTTTTTGTTCACAAATGACAAGACTTCCCATGTAGAAAACCTGAAAGAATCAATGAAAAAACTTCCAGAATTAATAACCAATTATAGCAAGGTTACAGGACACAAGGTTAATATATAAAAGTCAATCACTTTCTTATATACCAGTAACAAATAATCTGAATTTGAAATAAAAACATAATACCATTTTCATTAGCACCCTCCAAAAATGAAATATTTAGGTATAAGTCTAATCATATATGTTCAAAATCTACACAAGAAAAATGAAAAAACTGATTAAAGAAATCAAACTACATAAATGGAGAGACATTCCATGTTCATGAATAGGCAGACTCAATACTGTCAAAATGTCAGTTCTTCCCAACTTGATCAAAATCCCAACAAGTCATTCTATGGATACTAACAAACTCATTCTAAAGTTTGTATGGAACAAAAACAAATAAAAATAAAAATAAAGTTTATAAAGAGAGGCAAAAGACCCAGAATAGCCAACTGAACATGCTACTCAATTTCAAGACTGACTTACTATAAAGCCACAGTAATCAAGACAGTATGGTATTTCAAAAATACAGACAAATAGATCAATGGAACTCAGAAATAGGCCCACATAAACACAGTCAACTGGAGTTGGGTATGGTGAGTGTGCCTGGAATGCCAGATACTCAGGAGGCTGAAGTGAGAGGACTGCTTGAGTCCAGGAGTTTGAGGTTACAGTGTGCTATAACTGTGCCTGTGAATCCATAGCACTCCAGCCTGGGCAACATGGTGAGACTTCCATCTCTATAAATAAAAGTATTTAGTTAGTTATTTTCAACTGATCTTTGACAAAAGAGCAAAGCCAATACAATGGTGAAAAGATAGTCTTTTTCAACAAATGGTGCTGCAGTAACTGGACACCCAAATGAAAAAGAAAAAAGAAAGGATAAGAAAAAGAATTTAGATGTAGACCTTACATCCTTCACTAAAATTAACTCAAAATGGATCACAGGCCTAAATGTAAAATGTAAAACTATAAAGCTCCTGGAAGATAACATAGGAGAACATCTAGATGACTTTGGGTAAAGCAATGACTTTTAAAATACACACCAGGCCGGGCACGGTGGCTCAAGCCTGTAATCCCAGCACTTTGCGAGGCCGAGGCGGGTGGATCACGAGGTCAGGAGATCGAGACTATCCTGGCTAACATGGTGAAACCCCGTCTCTACTAAAAATACAAAAAAAAAACTAGCTGGGCCTGGTGGCGGGCGCCTGTAGTCCCAGCTACTTGGGAGGCTGAGGCGGGAGAATGGCGTGAACCCGGGAGGCGGAGCTTGCAGTGAGCCGAGATGGCGCCACTGCACTCCAGCCTGGGAGACACAGCGAGACTCTGTCTCAAAAAAAAAAAAAGAAAAAAAAAAAACAAAATACACACCAAACGCACAACCCATTAAAGAAATAATTAATAAGCTGGACTTCATTAAAATTAAAAATTTCTTCTCTACTAAAGACACTGTGAAGAGAACGGGAAGATAGGCAACAGACTGGGAGAAAGTATTTGCAGAAAACATGTCTGATAAACAACTATTATCCAGGCCAGGTATAGTTCATGCCTGTAATCCAGCACTTTTGGAGGCCAAGGAGGGCGGGCAGATCACTTGAGGTCAGGAGTTCAAGACCAGCCTGGCCAACATGATGAAACCCCATCTCTACTAAAAATACAAAAATTAACCAGGCATGGTAGTGCATGCTTGTAATTCCAACTACTTGGGAGACTGAGGCAGAAGAATCACTTGAAGCCTGGAGGTGGAGGTTGCAGTGAGCCGAGATCATGCCACTGCACTCCAGCCGGGGTGACAGAGCGAGACTCGGTCTCAAAAAAACAAACAACAAAAAAAACTATTATCCAAAATATAGGGCTGGGCATGGTGGCTCACGCCTGTAATCCCAGCACTTTGGGAGGTCAAGGCGGGCAGATCACCTGAGGTCAGGAGTTCGAGACCAGCCTAGCCCACATGGCGAAATCCCGTCTCTACTAAAAATACAAAAATTAGCCAGGTGTGTTGGCGGGTACCTATAATCCCAGCTACTTGGGAAGCTGTGGCAGGAGATTTGCTTGAACTCAGGAGGCAGAGGTTGCAGTGAGCTGAGATTGTGCCACTTCCACCAGCCTGGAGACAGATATATATACACATACATACGCATATATATATATACACACACACACACACCAAAAAATTCTTAAAACTTAACAGTAAGAAAACTAACAACCTGATTTAAAAATCGGCAAAGACTTGAACATATTTCACTAAAGAAATACAGATGGTAAATAAGCATATGAAAATAAATTATCATATGTCATGAGGGAACTGCAAATTAAAACAATCAGATACCATTACACACCCAATAGAATGGTCAAAATCCAAAACACTGACAACACCAAATTCTGAGAAGCAGTTCCAGCAACAGGAACCCCTCATTCATTGTTGATGGGAATGCAAAATGGTACAGCCAACTTTACAAAACAGTTTGGCAGTTGCTTACAAAACTACACATACTCTTCACATACAATCCAGCAATTATGATACTTGGTATTTATCCAAATAAGTGGAAAACTTATGTCCACACAAAAGCCTGCACACAGTTATTTACAACAGCTTTATTCATAATTGCCAAAACTTAGAAGCAACCAAGATGTCCTTCAGTAGGTGAATAAATAAACTGTGATACATTCAGAAAATGGAATATTCAGTGCTAAAAACCAAATAAGGCTTCAAGCCATGAAAAGACATGGAGGAACCTTAAATGCGTATTACTAAGTGAAAAAAGCCAATCTGAAAAGGCTACATACTGTATGACCCCAATTACATGACATTTTGGAAAATGCAACACTATGGAGACAGTAAAAGGGCCTGTAATTGCCAGGTGTAAGGGATGTGGGAAAGATAAACAGGCAGAGCACAGATTTTTAGGGTAGTGAAATTATTCTGTACTATACTATAATGGCAGACCATGTCATTATACATTTGTCCAAATCCAGAGAATGTACACCACCAAGAGTTATCCCGAAAGTAAACTACGGACTTTGGGTAATAAAGATGTGTGACAGAAGTTGATAGTGGGGAGGTTGGGGCAGAAGAAATATGGGAACTCTCGGTACTTTATGCTCAATTTTTCTGTTAACCTAAAACTCCTCTTAAAAATAAAGTCTAGGCCGGGCGCGGTGGCTCACGCCTGTAATCCCAGCACTTTGGGAGGCCGAGACGGGCGGATCACAAGGTCAGGAGATCGAGACCATCCTGGCTAACACGGTGAAACCCCGTCTCTACTAAAAAATACAAAAAACTATACAAAAAATACAAAAAACTAGCCGGGCGAGGTGGTGGGCGCCTATAGTCCCAGCTACTCGGAAGGCTGAGGCAGGAGAATGGCGTGAACCCGGGAGGCGGAGCTTGCAGTGAGCTGAGATCCGGCCACCGCACTCCAGCCTGGGTGACAGAGCGAGACTCCGTCTCAATAAATAAATAAATAAATAAATAAATAAATAAAGTCTATTTTCTTAAAAATTGCCACCAGATTCAAAGAGGCGGCTAAAAAGACCTCTCCACGATCAAGAAGCAATGGAACCATATACATTTGCCCTTTATATATGGCATTTTACCCAATTAACTCAACTACCTGAACTATCAAGCAACTCATTCAAAATCTTATCAAAAATCATTTCTCAAAAAACTAGTATTTCCTCCTCCTTCATCACAGGAACGCATCTAAGTGTTGCTTTTTAATTTAGTTTTAAAATGATTTTTAATGAACTTCGTAAAAAAAAAATTCTTACTTGAACCAGAAAACATGTTCATTCATTCAACAAATTATGTATTGACAACGAATTACAAGACAGGTATTCTTCTATAGAGATATAGCAGAGAATGAAACAAACCCTCTATCCTCATGGTAGTTGCATTTTATTTGGAGAGATTATCAAAATAATGAAGAAACAAATACATAACAAGCTGAGACATATAAAGAAAAATCAAGTAGGACTGGGGAAAAGAAAGTGTTGGGACTGGGGAACAGGGTAGAAAGGAGGTGGCTCTTCTAAATAAATAGTTAAGAGAAGGCTTCATTTGTTAGGTTATATTTGAGCAAACAGATCTAAAGGCAGTTGAGTAGTAAGAGGGCAAGCCCAAGTAAGAGGGCAGTTGAGTAGTAAGAGGGCAAGCCAAGTAAGAGGGCAAGCCCAAGTACATAGGTGGAAAAGAGCACTCTAGGTGGAAGGAACAAGTGTACAGGTCCTGAGGCAAGTGTACAAGTCCTTTAGATGGAAGTTGCAGTGTTAGAGGAATAACAAGGAGATGATGTGAGTACAATTTACTAAGTGAAGGGAGGGGAGGAAGTGAGGTTGGAAAGAAAGCCGGATGTTTCAGAAAGTTTCAGAGGCCATTGCAAGTACTTGGGCTTCTGTTCCTAATAAGATGAAGCCTACTAAAGGGTTCTGAGAGGAGGAATAATGAGATTTATGTTTTTTAAGAACCACCTTGGCTATTGTATCGTAAACAGATCATAAAACAGGGAACCAGTTAGGAAACTATTAAATTAATCCAGATGTGAGGTGACAATGGCTTGGACCAGAGTGACAACAGTAGGGGTATGTCAGGGAGATGGTCCACTTCCTGTTTGTGCCCTCAGCTCCAGGAGAAATCACATCTGAAGCCTAGCTGCAACAGAAATTGCCAAATGAGTAAGTTTACAATAATCCACATTTTCCAAGACCTCTGCACATGGTAGGATTCTGGACATATCTTACGGGTAGAACTAACAGGATTTTTTCAATGAATTGGAAATACAGAGTGAGAGTGAAAGATGACTCTAAGATTGCTGATCTGAGCAATCAGAAGAATGGAGTTGCCATTTATTGTGAGATGTAGCAGACAGAAGGAGGAGCAGGTTGAAGGGGACAAATTGAAAGTTTGGTTGTTAGCTTGATAAAATCTAAAAGGTTTATGACTGAGATAGTTATATGTCACATTAAATTGTTTTAATGACAAGCTAGTTCCTACTCTAGCACACATGTCACTTTCATCATTAAATAGTCTTAATCCCCAAGTCTGAATGTAATACCTCTTCCCTCTGAATCACCAATTTTTTTCATTTTTTATACTATTTGTTACATTATAACTATTGGTATATGCCATGATCTCATATATCCTAGGTACTCTGAAAGTAGAATTTGTGTTTTATAGTTATATGATAATAGTAATAAGCACCACCATTGATTGGGCACATTTATCAATTAGCTTTTTTTTTTTTTTGAGACAGAGTCTTGCTCTGTCACCCAGGCTGGAGTGTTTGCTGTTCGATCTCCACTCACTGCAACCTCCACCTCCCAGGTTCAAGAAATTCTCCTGCCTCAGCCTCCCTAGTAACTGGGATTACAGGTGCCTGCTACCATAGCCAGCTAATTTTTGTATTTAGTAGAGATGTGGTTTTGCCATGTTGACCAGGCTGGTCTCGAACTCCTGACCTCACTGCCTACCTCAGCCTCCCAAAGTGCTGGGATTACAGGCATGAGCCACCACACTCAGCCTCAATTAGCTCTTTTAATTATTCTATTATCACTTTTATTGTTAGTATTTAACCAGCAAGAAAATTCAGGTTCAGAGGTATTAAATAACTGCTCCAAAGAAACACACAGTTAATAAGACAACTAATACTTAAACTCAGGTTTGTCTAAATCTAAAGGCAGCATTTCACACTGTTTTTAACCAATCTCGGTACCTAATTTAGAACCTTGCCTATGAAAGGTACTTAATATATTTCTATGGAATAAATAACTAGGTAAATAAATATCTCTGTCTTGGGACAGAAGACACTGAAGAGAAGGTATATTAGAGTCAGACCAATGATCAGAACAGAATTGGAAGAAAAAGGAAAAAAAAAGGTAAAAAAAAAATCCTTAATATGGCTTATAAAGCTTGGCACAATTTAGCCCTTGCCCATCAGACCATGCTTCTTTGATGCTTTAAACCTGCTATGCTTCTTTTCCCTTCAACGTCTCTACGCCATCCATAGTTCTAACAACCCATTGTTTTTCTCTAAGTTAATTCTACTCATCCTCAGAGCTCTGCTCAAATACCACTTCCTCAAAGTAGCTGTCCTTGACCATCCCTCACTCTAACTAAGCCAGCTACCACTATAAGAAGTTCATAACACTCTGTACATCTCCTTATCACAATTTTAAATAAAGGTACTCTCCTCCCTACAAGAATATAAGTTGCATGAGGGCAGAATCCTCATATGTTTTGCTTACTGCAGTGATTAAAACATGCTTAAATTGTTTAATATTGTCTTATTATAAATTAATAATATTGTTTAAAAATGAATAAGTAGTAATAAATAATTATAAGTAATGAAAACAAATAAATAATGCAACTAAGATATGATAGGCCGAAATACCAGAGAAAAATAAAACGCAGAGTTAAGTCTGACATTCTCTACTACTTTTTTCTGCTGGGGCAACCAGTCTCAAACCAGAGCTTTTGGAAACCTCACAGTGACAGAAATTAGAGCTCACAACTACCAAGACAGGCAGGATTTGAGGGGCTAAAATCCCAGAAAAAAAGCAATCACAGAAAAGACAGCCTGGACATGCTATATTGCTTTTGCCCTCAGGGTATTTACTGAATTCTAACATTTGGAGGCAAAGTGCCTTTTTTTTTTTAATGATTATTATTATTTGAGATGGAGTTTTGCTCTTGTTGCCCAGGCTGGAGTGCAATGGCGCAATCTTGGCTCACTGCAACCTCTGCCTCCTGGGTTCAAGCGATTCTCCTGCCTTAGCCTCCTGAGTAGCTGGGATTACAGGCGCATGCCATCATGCCTGGCTAATTTTTGTATTTTTAGTAGAGACGGAGTTTTACCATGTTGGCCAGGCTGGTCTTGAACTCCTGACCTCAGGTGATCCACCTGCCTTGGCTCCCAAAGTGCCATTGCGCCCAGCTAAAGTGCCTATTTTTTATACGCAAAAAAAAAAAAAGTAAGCAGAACTTTAGGTAGTCTCACAGAAAAATTAAGAGTCCAGGGCCTGTCAAGGAGAGGCCATGATGCATACCCTAGGTACCTCTGGTACATCTGAAATACAATACTCTTGAAGTGGAAACTAGATTTAAACCAGCCCTTGAGAATCATAAAACAAAGCCTCAGATCATCTCAAGCCCATATTGGAACAATGTCATCTACTCCTACTTTTAACTACCATTAGAGAGGAGAAAAACAAATCCTCTCTAGAGAACAGTATCATCATAAAGAGCCTCTATTATTTCCCATATACGATGTTTGACAATCATTTAAAAAATGACCAGGAATGCTAGGAGACAGAACCAAATGACTGAAATCAAGAGAAAAAAGAAGACAATAGGAAAAGATCAAATATGAGCTGGGCACAGTGGCTCGTGCCTGTAACCCCAGCACTTTGGGAGGCTGAGGTGGGTGGATCACTTGAGGGCAGGAGTTTGAGACCAACCTGGCCAACATGGCAAAACCCTGTCTCTACTAAAAATACAAAAATTAGCTAGGCGTGGTGGCACACATATGTAATCCCAGCTACTCGGAGACTGAGGCACAAGAATTGCTTGAACCCATGAGGCAGAGGTTGCAGTGAGCTGAGACTGTGCCACTGCACTCCAGCCTCAGTGACAGATCGAAACTTTGTCTCCAAAAAATAAAAAAGAGAAAGATCAAATGGGGATCCAGGGATCCAGACATTGTTAATTACCACACACAGACTTTAAATAATTGTGATTAATATGTTCAGGAAAATAGAGGACAAGATGAGAATTTCACCAGAGAACCCGAATCTATGAAAACAAACAAACGAACAAATTAAATTGAAAATCGAGAATTAAAAAGTATATAAAACTAACAATACAGCAGATGCTTTTAATAGCAGACCGAACTAGAAAAAAGGTCAACAGAAAATATCTAGATGGAGCACAAAGAAAAAAAGATAGAAAATACAGAAAAGAGCATGAGAAACATATGAGATGCGGAGAAAGATGTTATCTAGAATCCCAGAGGGAACTGAAAGAATAAGACAGAAGCAATATCAGAAGAGATATTCCAAACCTGACAAAAGACATCAAGCTACAGATCCTAGAGGATCTATGAACCTGAAACATCTTAAATGATGAAAACCATAAAAAGCATGAAAGAAAACCATGTAAGCATCTTACTGAAAACTGCTAAACACCAAAGACATTGCTTCTCTAATAAAAACAATGGGGGGCTGGGCACGGTGGCTCACACCTATAATCCCAGCACTTTGGGAGGCTGAGGTGGGCAGATCAGCTGAGGTCAGGAGTTTGAGACCAGCCTGGCCAACATGGTAAAACCCTGTATCTACAAAAAATACAAAAATTAGCCAGGCATGGTGGGACGTGCCTGTAGTCCCAGCTACTAGGGAGGGGCTAAGGCAGGGGAATCACTTGAACTCAGGAGGCAGAGGTTGCAGTGAGCCGCGATTGTGCCACTGCACTCCAGCCTGGGCAACAGAGTGAGACCCTGTCTCAAATAAAATAAAATAAAATAGAAACAATGAAGTCAGAAGGCAATAAAATGATATATTTAAAATGCTGAAAGAAAAGAACTGCCAATCTGGAATTCTATGCCCAATAAAACTATCCTTTTAAAATTAAGACAAAAGTTCTAAAAATGCTTTCAGACAAAAATAGAACACTCATTACCAATAGACTTATACTAAAAGAAAGGTGCTGTCTATGAAGAAGATAATCCCAGATGGAAGCACAGTACCAAAAGAATCAAGAATACTTACAAGAAAGAAGAAATAAATGCATAAAATTAAATAACTATAATTTTTTTTGAGACAGGGTCTGACTCTCTCGCCTAAGCTAGAGTGCAATAGTGTGATCTTGGCTAACTGCAACCTCTGCCTCCCAGGCTCAAACCATCCTCCCACCTCAGCCTTCCAAGTAGCTGAGATTATAGGCACATGCCACCACGCCTGACTTTTTTGTTTTGTTTTGCTAGAGATGAGGTCTTGCCATGTTGCCTAGGCTGGTCTGGAACTCTGGAGCTCAAATGATCCTCCTGCCTTGGCCTCCCAAAGTGCTGAGATAACAGGTGTGAGCCAACATGCCCGGCCAAATAACTGTAATTTTTTTTTTTGAGATGGAGTTTCCCTCTTGTTGCCCAGGCTGGAGTGCAATGGCACAATTTTGGCTCGCTGTAACCTCCGCCTCCCAGATTCAAGCCATTCTCCTGTCTCAGCCTCCTGAGTAGCTGGGATTACAGGCATGCGCCACCATGCCCAGCTAATTTTGTATTTTTAGTAGAGACAGGGTTTCTCCAGGTGGGCCAGTCTAGTCTCAAACTCCCGACCTCAAGTGATCCGCCCACCTCAGCCTCCCAAAGTGCTGGGATTACAGGCGTGAGCCACCATGCCCGGCCTTGTAATATTTAAAATAATAATGCACACAAGCCAAAAAGAAAAGAGGGAAATGATAAATTGAATGAAAGGGCTGTCAGGTCCTTGTATTCCCAGAAAATAATAATAGTAGATTGTGTGCAAAACTGGCCACAATAATTCTTCTCATTCTTTCACAATGTGACTTTGCTACTCTTCCTATCAAGAGACAGAATCTATTTCTTTACCCCTTGAATTTGGGCTTGGCCATTATGACTTGCTTTGACCAATGGAGCATTAGAAAATGTGATACAGCAGGGACTTGAAAAGCATTTGCACATTGGGGTTTGTCCTTTCTTGCTTTTATTTATGTATTTTTTTGAGACAGAGTCTCACTCTGTTGCCCAGGCTGCCGTGCAGTGGCACAATCTCGGCTCACTGCAAACTCCGTCTCCCAGGTTCAAGCGATTTCCAGCTAATTTTTGTATTTTCAGTAGAGATGGGGTTTCACCATGTTGGCCAGGCTGGTCTCGAAAACCCGACCTCAAGTGATCTGCCCGCCTCAGCCTCCAAAAGTGCTGGGATTACAGGTGTGGGTCACCGCACCCAGCGTTAATACTTTTAGAACTTTGACATCATCAGGTGAATGAATCTGCCTGCTAGAGAGGCCACATGGAGAAAAAGCTCCCCAATCACTACCCTGGGCAAAAAGCCTGCCGACCAACAAACATTTAAGTGAGGCTCTTCTATATCATTTGGTCCCAGCCAAACCTCCAGCAAAGCACAGAAATCAATATAGCCCAAATCAAACTGCTAATCCACAGAATAATAAGCTATTAAATGACTTAACAGTAGTCCTCCCTTATCCATGGGAGATAGGTTCCAAGATCCCCAGTGGATGCCTGAAACTACAGATAGTACTAAACCCTGTATATACTACCTAATTTATAAATTAGGTACAATAAGAGATTAAAAAAAAATAACAAAATGGAACAATTATAACACTGTACTGTAATAGAAGTTATATGAATGTGGTCTCTCTCAAAATATCTTCTTTTTTACTGCACTCATCCTTCTTTTTGCGATGTTATGAGACGATAAAGGGCCTACGAGATAAGATGAAGTGAGGTGAATGACATATGCATTGTGATGTAGCATTAGGCCACTATTGACTTTGAACACAAGCACTTCAATAAGTGACTAAGTGACTAACTGGTGGGTAGAATAACAGCACAGATATGCTGGACAAAGGGACAATTCATGGCAAGACAGAATGGGATGGCAAAAGATTTCATCATGCATAATTTAAAACTCATGCATTGTTTATTGTAAATATTCTATTTAATATTTTCAGGCCACAGTTGACTTCAGGTAACTAAAACCACAGACAGCAAAACCAAGGATATTAGGGGACACTACTGTTTTGTTTTGTTTTGAGACAGAGTGTCACTCTTGTCACCCAGGCTGGAGTGCAGTGGTACAGTCTTGGCTCACTGCAACCTCCGCCTCCTGGGTTCAAGTGATTCTCCTGCCTCAGCCTCCTGAGTAGCAGGGATTACAGGCACCTGCCACCACGCCCAGCTAATTTTTGTATTTTTAGTAGAGATGGGGTTTCACCATGTTGGCCAGACTGGTCTCGAACTCCTGACCTCAGGTGATTTGCCCACCTTGGACTCCCAAAGGGCTGGGATTACAGGTGTGAGCCACCGCACCTGGCCGACACTACTGTATTTTAAACCACTAAGCTTTTTATGCAGCAAAAGCTAACTGGTAACACAACTAATATATGTAAGTAGATCAGTGGTTCTCAAGCGGGGTCATTTTTGCTCCCCAGGGAATAATTGGCACTGTCTAGAGACATTTTTGGTTATCAAGACTCAGTGGATTCTAATGGGTAGAGGCCAGGGATACTGCTAACATTCTACAAGGAGAGCCCTCCTCAACAAAAATTTATCTGACCCATGACAGCTGACAACGGTACCAAGGAAAACCCTGAAGCAAAGCATGGCAGAAGTGGCAGGCTTCAGAATAGTCCTAGTCAATAGGACTTTCTTTTTTTTTTCCTTTTTCTTTTTGAGACGGAGTCTGGCTCTGTCACCCAGGCTAGAATGCAGTGGCATGATGTTGGCTCACTGCAATCTCCGCCTCCTGGGTTCAAGTAATTCTCATGACTCAGCCTCCCAAGTAGCTGGGATTACAGGCACACGCCACCACACCCAGCTAATTTTTATATTTTTAGTAGAGACGGGGTTTCCCCACATTGGCCAGGCTGGTCTTGAACTCCTGACCTCAAATGATCCACCCGTCTAGGCCTTCCAAAGAGGTGGCATTACAGGCATGAGCCACCATGACTGGACCAGAACTTTCTGAAACAAAAATGTTCAATATTTATGCTATCCAATATGGTAGCCATTAACCAGCGAGCACTTGAAATGTGGCTAGCTTGAGGAACTAAAGTTTTATTTTATTTTATTTTTTTAGAGACGGGGTCTCCCTTGGTTGCCCAAGCTAGAAATGGTATAATCAGAGCTCACTGCAGCCTTGACCTCCTAGGCTCAAGTTATCCTCCCCGAGTAGCTGGGGCTATAGGTGCATACCAGCTAATTCTTTTTTTTTTTTTTTTTTTTTTTTTAGAGACAGAGTCTCGCTTTGTTGCCCAGGCTGACCTCAAACTCCTGGGCTCAAGTGATCCTCCTGCCTCCCAAACTCCTAGAATTACAGGTGTGAGCCACTGAGCCTGGCCTGGAGATTTAATGTTATTCCATTTTAATTAATTTAAATCAAAATAGCTACATATGACTAGTGGCCTTTCTTTTTTTTTTTTTTTTTTTTTTTGAGATTGGGTCTTGCTATGTAGCCCAGGCTGGAGTGCAGTGGCACGATCTCAGCTCACTGCAACCTCGGTCTCCCAGGTTCAAGCGATTCTTGTACCTCAGTCACCCGAGTAGCTGGGATTACAGGCATGTGCCACCACACCTGGCTAACTTTTGTATTTTTAGTAGAGACTGGGTTTCGCCATGTTGGCTAGGCTGGTATCCAACTCCTGGCCTCAAGTGATCCACCAGCCTCGGCCTCCCAAACTGTTAGGATTACAAGCATGAGCCATCGTGCCTGCCCACTAGTGGTTTCTGTAATGAAAGGCACAGCTCTAAAACTTAGATGGTAGTAACGATCAGAGTAAATGAAAAATTGGTTGCAATGGAGAAAATGAGTTTGATAGTTAAGGCCCACAGTTACTTACTTCAAATAAGTACTCTAACCACTATTTTTATTTCAATATCTATAGATTCTGAAGTATTGTACACTGATAAAATAAAATGCTGGCTGACAATCTTAACTAGTGGGCTTTTCTAGAATATTACCACGAAAGTCCTAGGAGCCTCCTTTTTCTTTTTTTTTTTTTAACAGTTCAAAGTGATTTAAGAAGAACTGCTATTAACTAGGATCAGTGGTGCAAGCCTGTATTCTCAGCTATTGTTGAAGCAGGAGATCACTTGAGGCCAGGAGTTTGAGACTGTAGCATGCTCTGATGGCATCTGTGAAGAGTCACTGTGCTCCAGACTGGGCAACATAGTGAGATGGCATCTCAAAAAACAAAGAACTGCTGTATTTCAGAAACCTTCAAATTGCAACAAATATATAGCTTTTAATTGAATAGACTGCAGGTAATTAAATATTTACTTTTTACTTACTCCCTTGCAGCACTTCAATATCCTTTCTTATCCTTTTCTCTACCACTACCCACCCATACACCACCAGAGAAAGAAGTTTATCCAATGCTGCTACAATTCCAGATTTTTTTTTTTTTTTTAACTTGTCAGCATTAAGTAGGTCAGTTTTCTGCTCTAGTGGGCGTTTTGGCAATAGGTTCTCTTACTGGAATACAGTGACTACTCTGCCTGGTAAGCACATACCACAAAGAAAAAAGGCTTTGAATAACTCTGCCTTAGGCTCCTGATTGCAAGAAGAAAATCCCTTAGCCTTAACTACCAGGAAATTCTGACAGAAAAACAAAATGCAACAGAAATAAAGAAAATTCCCATTCAAAATTTGGTCTATATAGTGAAGTCTAAAGATCTTAAAGGCCCTTGGTATCCAGCAACCCACAAGGATTTTGCTGAGAATTTGATGTATTGTTTTCAGCCCAATTCTAGTCACTGAGATTGTAAGAAGGCAAAGGAAAAATGATACAAGACAATCTATCAGGTGTCTTATTAAGTGACATGGTTTGGCTGTCGATACAAGACAATCTATCAGGTGTCTTATTAAGTGACATGGTTTGGCTGTGTCCCTACCCTGATCTCCTCTTGAATTGTAATCCCCATAATTCCCATGTGTCATGGGAAGGAGTCATGGGGGCGGTTACCCCCATGCTGCTGTTCCTGTTCTCATGATAGCAAATGATATGTTTATACACGATGGTTTAATTATTTACACAATCCTGTGAAATAGGTCATGGTATTGTATCCCCTTTAGCGGTAGAGAAAAGGATAAGAAAGGATACTGAAGTGTACAAGTTGTTTTTTTTTTTTTTTTTGTAAAAAACCTCACAAAATCTGATGGTTTTATAAGGGTTTTTTCCGCTTTTGCTAGGCACTTCTCTTTCCTGCTGCCATGTGAAGGACGTGTTTGCTTTCCCTTCTGGCACAACCATAAGTTTCCTGAGGCCTCCTCAGCCATGCTAAACTGTAAGTCAATTAAAGAGACCTCCAGTGACTGAGGTACAAGAATCGCTTGAACCTGGGAGACCGAGGTTGCAGTGAGCTGAGATCATGCCACTGCACTCCAGCCTGGGCTACACAGCAAGACCCAATCTCAAAAAAAAAAAAAAAAAAAAAAGAAAGAAAAGAAAGAAAGGCCACTAGTCATATGTAGCTATTTTGATTTAAATTAATTAAAATGGAATAACATTAAATCTCCAGGCCAGGCTCAGTGGCTCACACCTATAATTCTAGGACTTTGGGAGGCAGGAGGATCATTTGAGCCCAGGAGTTTGAGATCAGCCTGGGCAACAAAGCGAGACTCTGTCTCTCCAAAAAAAAAAAAAAAGAATAAGCTGGCGTGCACCTATAGTCCCGGCTACTAGAGGAGGATAACTTGAGACCAGGAGGTCAAGGCTGCAGTGAGCTCTCATCATACCACTTCCAGCTTGTGCGACCAAGTGAGACCCTGTCTTTAAAAAAATAAAATAAAATAAAACTTCAGTTCCTCAAACTAGCCACATTTCAAGTGCTCGCTGGTTAATGGCTACCATATTGGATAGCATAAATATTGAACATTTTTGTTTCAGAAAGTTCTGGTCCAGTCATGGTGGCTCATGCCTGTAATCCCAGGCATGAGCTCTTTCCACTATAAATTACCCAGTCTCAGGTATGTCTTTATTAGCAGTGTGAGAATGGACTAATACATTAAGAATTCTAATAGCAGAAACCTTATCACTAAAACTAAAATTCTGGAAAATCTTTCCTTGTAAGATATAACCTCTTTGTGGGGAAATATTTTTTAATTTAAAAAAGTCAAATAAATTTAAACTTTTAATGATTGTATTATAGCAGAAAGTAAATCTAGTGTTTATTAGAATAAGTTATTTATACAGAATAAAGTTGCTATCTTTTTTTTCAGCTAGGCCCATGGCTGATGTAATTTAAAAATCAACGTTGTTTCTTTATTGTGGATCTAACAACTCAGTTGTACACTTTTAATCATTTGTAAGTCAAATATTAAAGAAGAAACTTGACAGGTATATATTTAACCAGCCACCTTTAAACTATCAAACCTTGAGGGTGGGTGCGGTAGCTCACGCCTGTAATCCCAGCACTTTGGGAGGCTGAGGCGGGCAGATCACTTGAGGTCAGGAGTTGGAGAACTGCCTGGCCAAAATATAGTGAAACCCCGTCTCTAAGAAAAAATACAATGGGCCAGGCGCGGGGGTTCACGCCTGTATCCCAGCACTTTGGGAGGCCGAGGTGGGCAGATCACGAGGTCAGAAGATCGAGACCATCCTGGTGAAACCCTGTCTCTACTAAACAAAATACAAAATTAGCGCTGGGCGTGCTGGCAGGAGCGTATAGTCCCAGCTACTCGGGAGGCTGAGGCAGGAGAATGGCGTGGGCCCGGGAGGCGGAGCTTGCAGTGAGCCGAGATGGCGCCACTGCACTCCAGCCTGGGCGACAGAGCGAGACTCTGTCTCAAAAAAAAAAAAAAAAAAAAAAATTAGCTGGATGTGGTGGCACGCGCCTGTAGTCCCAGCTACTTGGGAAGCTGAGGCAAGAGAATCGCTTGAACCCGGCAGGCTAAGGTTGCAGTGAGCCAAGATCACGCCACTGAACTCTAGCCTGGGTGACAGAGGGAAACTCCGTCTCTCAAAAAAAACAAAAAACAAAACAAAAACCTAGAATATATCATTTAATGTCTCTGGTCTCTGTTTTATACATATCTTCTCTCTTTTTTTTTTTTTTTCAATTTTGTTTGAGACAGAGCTCTCTGTCACCCAGGTTGGAGTGCAGTGGCACGATCTCAGCTCACTGCAATCTTCACCTCCCAGGTTCAAGCGATTCTCCTGTCTCAGCCTCCTGAGTAGCTGGGACTACAGGCGTGTGCCACCACCCCTGGTTAATTTTTTGTGTTTTTAGTAGAGACAGGGTTTCACTGTGTTAGCCAGGATGGTCTCGATCTCCTGACCTCATGATCTGCCCACCTTGGCCTCCCAAAGCACTGGGATTACAGGCGTGAACCTCCAAAGTGCTGGGATTATAGGTGCGAACGACTGTGCCCGGCCCATCTCTTCATTTTATAAGGAGGGCAAAAGTTTAAAGTTAATACTATTCTCATGTTCAAAGATAGGGAAATACACCCATGAAGAAAATGACTTTGAAATTATATAATTCAACAGTCACTGTTTAAAATGGGATAATAATGTATACCTCCTGATTTCCACTTGCATTCATTCATCTTCAATGTACTACCTTAAACCATACTATCAGAAACACACAGGTTATGTGCATCACCTTATCCTATAGGTTTATATGCCAGAAGACCACCAAAAATTTAATCTACATTGTATATACTTATTACAAAAATGAAATACACCAAAAAACACTATAACATAAACCATGTTACAAAAACATAACATATAAAGAGCATTTTTAAAAAATAAAGGAAAATGACAGATAAGAAAAAATTTAAATCCATAATCGAAATATTTGATGCAGTGCTGGGCATGGTGGCTCACGCCTATAATCCCAGCACTTTGGGAGGCCGAGGCAGGCAGATCACGAGGTCAGGAGTTCGAGACCAGCCTGGCCAATATGGTGAAACCCCGTCTCTACTAAAAATACAAAAAAATTAGCTGGGCATGGTGACGCATGACTCTAATTCCAGATACTCGGGAGGCTGAGGCAGGAGAATTGCTTGATCCCGGAAGGTGGAGGTTGCAGTGAGCGGAGATTGCACCACTGCACTCCAGCCTGGGCGACAGTGTGAGACTCCGTCTCAAAAAAAAAAAAAAAAAAAAGAAATATTTGATCCAACACTCTATTTCTAGGAGCTATATATACTAAGAGCATAATATAAGTACACAAAGGTGAATGTAAAAGCATGTTCATTGTAATAACATTTGTGATAGTAAAAATTATAAGCTTAATTATCAAAAAATGGGAACTAGTTGAATAGATTATGGTATATCTAAACCACGGCATACAATGTGACTTTTAAAATTATTAAGTGCTAAGAGGAGCCCCTCCTCCAAGAACATATTAGCATATTGGAATAGAGGGCAAATGTAGTTTGAAAAAACATTCCAAAGTTATCATTGCTTTGATTTGCTTTTAGAAACAGTAATTAATTTATTTTTTGAAATTTTATTAAACATTAAAGTGAGATTTTTGTATTTATCAAAGGAATTTGTAATGTTATCTATTCAAACATCAAAGATCCAATCCTTCTTTGAAGCCTTCCCCAATCCTCCAAAGTAAAGTCAGATGTTCCCTCCACTGTTTCCCAGATCACTCTTGAGACACCTTTGTTATAGAAATCATTACCCTACTGTCTTATTTATAAGACTGAGTTCCTTGAGGACAAAAACAAAGTGTTAAGTTGTTGGGGTTTTTTTGTTTTGTTTTGTTTTTTGAGACGGAGTCTTGCTCTGTCGCCCAGGCTGGAGTGCAGTGGGGCGGTCTCAGCTCACTTCAACATCTGCCTCCCGGGTTCAAGCAATTCTCCTGCCTCCGTATCCCAAGTAGCTGGGATTACAGACACATGCCACTATGCCCGGCTACTTTTGTATTTTTAGTAGAGACAGGGTTTCACCATGTTAGTCAAGCTGGTCTTGAACTCCTGACCTCAGGTGATCTGCCCACCTAGGCCTCCCAAAGTGCTGGGATTACAGGCATGAGCCACCACAATTGGCTGGTCTTAAGTATTTTTATACTCTTGATACTACAACAGGTTTCAAAACACTATAGACCCTCAATAAAAGGATTGTTGAATATATTCAAACTCTATTTTTCTGCTATATTAGATACACTACCTTGGCCAGCATTTTAAACCTCTCTCAGTCTTGGTTTTCTTTTCAGCAACAATGGGGATACAACACTATGACCTATTTCATAGGACTGTATAAGGAATTAAACCATCGTGTATAAACATATTTGGTCTCACTGGTATATAAATGGCAATGAAAAAATCCTTTTCAGTGGATTTTTTTTCTTTTTTTCTTTTTTTTTTTTTTTTGATGACTGGATCTCCTTAAAGAGACCTGAAATGACTGAAATTATACGACAATAATAATCTTGCAAAATTTTAAATTTTAAAAAATCATTTCCATCACATGGAACACAAATATCTAAAAAGAAGAAAAAAGAAAAAGAAAAAATCATTTTCAGTTGCATCTGTCACGGGGCTATTAATTATTTAATTAATTACTTTTATTAGTGATTGTCAATAATTAATAAAACCACTAATTACTCTAACAATGATTCCTTCTCCTATTTCAGACAGCTGTGAGCATCCATGATTTGGTCAGTGGTTCTCAAGGTTTAGAATACATAAAAATCACTTAGATGGCTTAATGTACAGATTGCTGGGCCTCACCCCTAAGGTTTCTATCATAGTAGGTCTGGGATGAGGCCCCAGTATTTGCATTACTAACAAGCCCCTAGATGGTCCACATTTTGAGAACTATTTATATAGGTAATTCAGCAATCAACTGATACCAACAGGTAGAGGTGGGAGGAGTTGTAGTTTTTTGGCAATCTCATTAAATGTCCTAAGAGATGAAAAGACTACTATTGTCCACAGAATTGGGTTCTACTCAAAGACTTTATGATAAAAGAATCCTGGAAGACTGTTGTACATCTGTCTACCAATTCTACTGGGGAACTACTCCTGCCCATTTTGTGTGTATATGGAAGAGGAGTAAGTGCAGGGAACATTAACTAAATCACCCAAGCCAGTCCAAAGTCGTCCCCAGGATTTTTTTTTTTTTTTTTTTTACATGATGGGGAAATATTACCTTGATTCCTGTAGGATTGCAACTATACAACCAATGTGAACTAGAGGTGCTTGCAACCATCTTCCCTTGACTACCTGAAGAAAGCTCATCTCAGGAGAAGTAAGGCCAAGAGGCAAAGAAAAACAGAGCTGAGAAATACAGGATCAAAGTAAAAGCCCCTGAAAGTCATTCTTGCCCCTAAATGATTTGACTGGATTATTCAATTACTTGAGCCAATAACTCTTTTTCCCCCTTAAAATGGGTTTCTGTGAATGGGTGAAAAAGTTGATGCAAAAGGCTCTAATAACACCCAGCTCTCCATGATAACATTTGAAAGAGAAATAGCAGATTTTCAGATGAGATGACATTTTGGCTGGTAGCCTGCAATCTGAAAGAGGCTACCACACTTGGAACTGTGACCGAAACTGTTTCACAAGCTTACAAGTAAGCTTCAATCAATGCCTCAGGAAATTAGACAGTTGTGCCTTAGTCGATATCTAACCTGACTTAACTTTATTAGCTGTAGTTTTCAGTCAACACAGATCTCTAAATCTAGCCACACAGTGTCATATATTTATTTGGCCTGTAATAACAATAATTAAATGTTGCAATTTACTCTTCCATTCACTGATTAAGTCTCTATTATATTAAGATACCATGATAACATCTGGCAGGTAGCAGTTCAAAAGAAAGAAAACCAGATTTAGGAACCATCTATAGTGAGATGACAACCAAAGTTAGGAAAACTGAGGAAGTCTACCAAGGGTAAGAGGATCCTTAACATGGTCCACAGATGACATTGAGGGATTTTTTTGGGGGGGTGGAGGGAGTTCTATGAAGTCCCAAAGTTGTAGGCAAAGTTTAATAGACACGTGCATTTTTCTGGGAAGAGGGGTCACTGCTTATGTCAGATTCTGCAAGAAGGATAAGAACCCAAAAAGGTTAACAACTAATGGTGAGGCGAGGAAATATCAAGAGGGACCTGTAAAGAACACTTACTCATATTAAAAGGAGAAGTTGAGACGTTGAAAGGAATCTATAAATTACTAAGTGTCTATGTGAACCGTGCTGTGCACATTATATATCACATTGCATTTAATCCTGATAATAATCTGAAATGGTTTATCAGCAGCCCAATTTTATAGGTAAGAAAACTAAAGCACACAGAAATTAAGTGGCTTGACTAAGGCTAGACAGCTATCCGGTCTACCACACTGTAGTGGAAGGTAAGATGAATTATAAAATAAGGGGGCTATCATTTCAATTGCAATATTCACCATTTCTTTCAGAGCAGTAACTCTGACAACTAATTGTTAGGTCAAGAACATAAACTTTGGAGATAGCAATAAGAACAAAATCATGGAATGCTTAATTAAATCACATGATTTCTGAGGCTTTATAAATCTGGAAGATTGGCAATTTGACAGATTCTAATGCCATCACAAAATTAACAGTTTGTGTCCAAAGCACTCATTCTAGCAAAAAGTCACTGAAGGCTAGAAGGTTGGAATAAGAGCCAGTTTTAGTGTTTGCAGTTGCTCTTTAATAACAATGCATCATCAAAAAACACTAGGTGTCAATAACCCAGTGCCAATGAAATATGGCAAACCTGCCTAAATTATTCTTTTCACCAATACTTGTGAATTCTGGCTCCTAATCTAATAAAATTCTTTAAAATAAAGCACTTCCATTTTATTGTCTCTCTGAGCCAAGAAGAGTCACAAGTTTTTGTTGGGATCTTTTCCCCTCTTCTAATAGCTTGGCACCATTAGTAGCAACTTTCATAGCAAGTAGGTCTTAATACATTTTTTTGCATTTAATCTTAATGTTTAAATTTAATTTTTAAATTAATTTTTTGTCAAGGTATAGCTGACAAATAAAAATTATTATTCTTTTTTGAGACAGAGTTTCACTCGTGTGCCCAGGCTGGAGTGCAATGGCGCGATCTTGGCTCACTGCAGCCTCTGCCTCTGGGTTCAAGCGATTCTCCTGCCTCAGCCTCCCAAGTAGCTGGGATTATAGGCATGCACCTGTAATTTTATATTTTTAATAGAGATAGAGTTTCACCATGTTGGCCAGGCTGGTCTCCAACTCGTGACCTCAGGTGAGTAACCCACCTCGGCCTCCCAAAGTGTTGGGATTACAGGCGTGAGCCACTGCATCCCGGGAAACAAATAAAAATTATATACTTATGATATAAAATGTGATGTTTTGATGTATACATTGTGAAATGGTTAAATTGAGCTAATTACCATATCCATCACCTCACATACTTATTTTGGTTTTGTGAGAACATTTAAGATTTACTGTCTTTGCAGTTTAAAAAAAAAAAAAAAAAAGAGATTGTGTCACTCTGTTGCCCAGGCTGAAGTGCAGTGGTGTGACCATAGCTCACCACAGCTTTGAATTCCTGGGCCCCAGTGATCCCCTAGCCTACACCTCCTGAGTAGGTAGAACTATAGGCACAAGTCACCACACTCTGCTCTCCTTTACAAGTATATAATACATTATTATTAACTATAGTCACCATTGTTGTACAAAGGATCTCCAGAACTTATTCATCCTAACCGAAACTTTGTACCCTTTGACCTGTTCCCTCTCTTCCTCCCCAGAACCTGGAAATCATCTTTCTACTCTGTTTCTGAATTTGACTTTTTAAGACTCCACTTATAAGTGAGATCATGTTTGTCTGTCTTGTTTTTTTTTTCCTTACGTATTTCTTCATTTGAAACCAAAAATAACATTTCACATTCTTTTATTCTTTCGTGTTTATATTCAGAATAAAAGTCAATGTTAGCATCCAGCAATGTTTGTAAGTTTTTAAATAAAGCCACATTGTCTTTCTTTTTTTTTTTTTTTTTTTTTTTTTGAGACGGAGTCTTGCTCTGTCGCCCAGGCTGGAGTGCAGTGACCGGATCTCGGCTCACTGCAAGCTCCGCCTCCCGGGTTCACGCCATTCTCCTGCCTCAGCCTCCCAAGTAGCTGGGACTTCAGGCGCCGCCACCACGCCCGGCTAATTTTTTGTATTTTTTAGTAGAGACGGGGTTTCACCGTGTTAGCCAGGATGGTCTCGATCTCCTGACCTCGTGATCCGCCCGTCTCGGCCTCCCAAAGTGCTGGGATTACAGGCTTGAGCCACCACGCCCGGCCCAAGCCACATTGTCTTTCTATGCCTACCTTATTTCACGTTGCATAATGGCCTCCAGGTTCATCCACAATTAAGGTTGAATTGTGTGTGTGTGTGTGTGTGTGTATGTGTGTGTGTGTGTTGCATGTGGCTGTATCTCCAGCCTAGGCAACAGAGCAAAATCTTGTCTCTAACACAATAATAAATACAGGGATTAAAAAGGGATTAGAGGCCGGGCGTGGTGGCTCACGCCTGTAATCCCAGCACTTTGGGAGGCAGAGGCGGGCGGATCACGAGGTCAGGAGATCAAGACCATCCTGGCTAACATGGTGAAACCCCATCTCTACTAAAAATACAAAAAATTAGCTGGGCATGGTGGCAGGCGCCTGTAGTCCCAGCTACTCGGGAGGCTGAGGCAGAAGAATGGTATGAACCCGGGAGGTGGAGCTTACAGTGAGCAGAGATCGCGCCACTGCACTCCAGCCTGGGTGACAGAGCAAGACTCTATCTCAAAAAAAAACAAAAACAAAAACAAAGGGATTAGAATAGGTATTCATAAGTATGGCTACACATGATGTATACACACACACACACACACACACACACACACACACACACACTCTCTCTCTCTCTCTACATTTCTTTATCCATTCATCTGTTGATGGACACCTAGGTTGATTCCGTATCTTGGCTATTGTGAATAAATGCTGCAATGAATACTAATACATTTTAAAGGAGTGAGGGGCTGGGTGTAGTGGCTCATGCCTGTAATCCCAACACTTCGGGAGGCAGAGGTAGGTAGACTGGTTGAGCCCAGGAGTTTGAGACCAGCCTGGGCAACATGGCAAAATCCCGTCTCTACAAAAAATAAAAAAATTAGCCTGGCAGGTGGTGTGTCCCTATAGTCCTAGCTACTTGGGGGCCTGAGGTGGGAGGACTGCTTGAGCCCAGGAGGTCAAGGCTGCAGTGAGCTGTGATCATACCACTGCATTCCAGCCTGGGTGGCAGAGCGAAACTCTATCTGTAAAATAATAAAATATTAAAATTTAAATTAAATTTAAAAGGGGTTATTTCAGAATGATGTTAATGTGCCAGAGATGAGGAATGAAACATAGGCTGATCATTCACACAGGGATTAAAAGTAGGTATTCATATGTATAGCTACACATTGACATCAGGTATTCTACAGGCAAAGCATAGTTTTTCCTGTGTCTCAACCGTCCTCTTTGAAAAGATGAAAATAACCTTAAAATATGTTATTGTTGAAGACAATGAAGGAGAATTGAGTTCTAGAATGGCTAGATGGATACAGACACAGCTGAAAGAGAAATAAAATCCTTAACATAGCTGTTTCTTCTATATATAGAAAATAAGTCTAAATTGGAGTTGATATCAACTTCAGGTAGAAATGAAAACTAGTACAGCCTTTTTTATTTTTTTTTATTTTTTAGAGACAGGCACATGCCATATGCCCGGTTAATTTTTAATTTTTATTTTTTGTAGAGATAGGGACTTATTCTGTCACCTGGCTGGGGCGCAGTGGCACAACCATAGCTCACTGTAACCTCAAATTCCTGGGCTCAAGTGATCCTCTTGCCTCAGTCTCCCAAAGTGCTGAGATTACAGGCAGGAGCTACCATACCTGGCCACCCTGCCCCTCTATCCATCCATCTACCCATCTATCCATCTATCTAATCTATCTATTTTAATTATTAGGGGGTGTGTGTGTGTGTGTGTATGTGTTTGTGTTTAAGCAACAAGGTCTTGCTCTGTGGCCCAAGTTGGAGTACAGTGGCACAATCATAACTCAATGGAACTTTAAACTCCCGGGCTCAAGGGATCTTCCCACATCAGCCTCCAGAGCAGCTGGGTCTACAGGCCCACACCACAAGGCCTGACTAGTTCTTGTGTGTGTGTTTTGTTTTGGAGAAACAAGGCCTTGCTATGTTACCCGGGATGGTCTCAAACTCCTGAGCTCAACTGATACTCCTGTCTCAGCCTCTCAAAGTGCTGGGATCACAGGTGTGAGCCACCAGTCTTTTTAGAACACAGTTTTACAATATGCAACTGAAGACCTTAAAATGAACATATATTGAAGAATATTTCACACAGAATCATCAGACCAATCAGATAATTTACGGTATATGGTTCTCAAACTTTAGCATGTATCAGAATCACCTGAAGGGTCTGTAAAACCATAGATTGCGGCTGGGCGCAGTGGCTCATGCCTGTAAATCCCAGCATTTTGGGAGGCTGAGGAGGGCAGATCACTTGAGGTCAGGAGTTTGAGACCAGCCTGGCCAACATGGTGAAACCCTGTCTCTACTGAAAATACAAAAAATTAGCCAGGCATGATGGTGCACACCTGTAATCCCAGCTACTCGGGAGGCTAAGACCAGAGAAACACTTGAACCTGGGAGGCAGAGGTTGTAGTGAGCTGAGATCACACCACTGCACTCCAGCCTGAGCAACACAGTGAGTGATATGCCGCCTCAAACAAAACAAAACAAAACAACCACAGATTCCTGGGCCCCCAAACCAGGTTTCCAATTCAGTAGGTCTGGGTGGAGGCCAAGAATATGCACTTCTAACAAATTCCCAAGTAATGCTGGTATCTCTGGTCCAAGGACCAGGCTGAGAATCATTGATCTAACAAATGGACTTCTATGAAACCATTAAAAATGAAGATCTATATTCATCAATATGATATATACATGCAGTGGTGTACTGATAAGCCAGTTTGGGGAGAAATTCAGCAGGGAGAAAGAAGCCCTCCTTTGTAGCATTTGCCAAAGTCACTGATGTAGCTAATCCCACCATTGCTAATATCAACCTACCAACAATTTGGGCTTGCATAATTTCTTAATTATTGGCTCTGGTGAGCTAGTGCTAGCTGGTCCAAGCACACTAACTAGAAAAATATCTAAAAAGATACAAGGCAAAATGGTAATTAAGCAGTTATCTTTGGGTAAGAGAATTATGGGAATTTTCTTAATGGCTTTCTGTATTTTCTTAACTGTTTTATGAGCATTCTCACTTTTATAATAAAAATCTATTAACAATTAAAAATGAAGTTATTTGCATTGGCTATATCTTTCTGGTCATTAAATATTCACACACACATTCATTCATATATATATGTCTATAAAGGTTTGGATTAAGAGTTCTGTATAGTTGGAAGTTTTGCACCCCCTCTAGAGAAGACAATGATATTTAAATATTAAGACCAAGTCTGCTACTGCACTCTTCTTCTGTGTTAACCTGGCCTTGACAAAGTGGAAAAAGAAAGAATGGTAAAGGCCCAGCTGAGAAGTCTTTGAACTCTAGCCCTGCAGCATCAAGGGCTATATGTGTCTGTTTACAAAACTAAGCATTAACAGCTGCCCTAGAATCCAAGCGGAAAATAGCCTAAGACAGCCTGCAATGTACGTGCTATAAAACCCAGTTTCACAAAAACAGCAGGAACATAATCCCTCTAGCTTTGCCACATAAAAATGTAGGTTTAACAGTTCACCAAATTGTTAATGAGAAAAAAATCAAAAATAGCTTAAATATCCCACAACAGAAGATTAAATAATTTAAAGCTATAAAATGAAATATGCACCTATTAAATGGTGATATTTAAAATGTCTAACAACATGGGGAAATGGTCATAAATTATTGTGAAAGGAAAAAATGTAAGAAAACTGTGTATATAATCCCATTAATAAACTACATATTTGTATATGAGAGACAGAGACACAGAGAGAGAAAGAGAGAGAGAGAACGAGTGTGTGTGTGTGTGTGTGTGTGTGTGTGTGTGTGTATCGACCAGAAAGATATAGCCAAGGTTAATAGCAATTATCTTTGGATTAGGGTATTACAGATGATCTTTTTATATTTGCCCATTTGCCCATTTGTATTTTCAAAAATATCTACAACAAATATATATTATTTGGGTTTGTTTTTTTTTTTTAGTCACTAAGCAGGGGAAACCCAAATGGTAACAAGTAAATGAAAAGATGCCTAACCTCACACTCAATCACAGAAATAGAAATTAAAACAATATACTTCTTAATTCCCATCAGATTGACAAGGCTAAACAGATGGATAAGACCAAATATTGGTGAGTATTTAAGGAAACAGGAATCCTAATTCACTGCTGGTGGGAGCATAAACTGGGTAGCCATTCTAAAAAACATTTGGCAATATTTAATGAAATTAAGTATGTGTATGGGCCACAAGTCAGCAATTCCTTTTCTCGGTATATACTAGAGTAACCTTTGCACACATCAGTAGGATATATGCATAAGGATGTACACAGCAGCAATATTTGTGTTAGTTTTCAACACACCTACGTATCAATTATTAGAGAAATATACAAGTAAAATGTGGAAATACATATACAACGGAACATTATACAACAGTCGGTTTTTGTCAACTAAATTTACAAATACAGTATGTGCTTGCATAATTCCTTTTGATCAAAAAAGAATAAATAAGATTCGGAGCATAATAACATTATACAGCTTAAAAACACATACACATAGGGCCAGGTGTGGTGGCTCACACCTGTAATCCCAGCATTTTGGGAGGCCAAGGTGGGTGGATCACCTGAGGTCAGGAGTTTGAGACCAGCCTGGCCAACCTGGTGAAACTCCATTTCTAGCAAAAATACAAAAAATTAGCCAGGTGTGGTGGCAGACGCCTGTAATCCCAGCTACTCAGGAGGCTGAGGCAGGAGAATCGCTTGAACCTGGAAGGCGGAGGCTGCAATGAGCTGAGATCACTCCACTGCACTCCAGCCTGGATGACAGAGCGAGACTCGGTCTCCAAAAAAAAAAAAACAAACCACATACACATAAAACAATAGGAAAATATTTCAAAAATAAGCACATACTTACATTAAGCATATTAAATACAGTTGGCCCTCCATATCCATTGGTTCAACCAACTGTGGATTTAAAATATGCCAGAGCCGGGCACGGTGGCTCATGCCTATAATCCCAGCACTTTGGGAGGCTGAGGCGGGTGGATCACCTGAAGTCTGGAGTCAGAAACCAGCCCGACCAACATGGAGAAACCCTGTCTCTACTAAAAATATAAAATTAGCCGGGTATGGTGGCGCATGCCTGTAATCCCTCCTACTTGGGGGGCCGAGGCAGGAGAATCGCTTGAACCCAGGACACAGAGGCTGTGGTGAGCCGAGATTGCACCATTGCACTCCAGCCTGGGCAACAAGAGCGAAACTATGTCTTAAAAAAAAAAAAAAGAAAAGAAAAGAAAAAGGAAAGAAAATATGCCAGAAAAAAAAAGGCTTAGCCATATGCAGTGGCTCACATCTGTAATTCTAACAACTCCGGAGGCTAAACCAGGAGGACTGCTTGAGGCCAGGAGTTTGAGCTTGCAGTGAACTATGACTACACCACTGCACTCCAGCATGGGCAACACAGCAAGAGCCTGTCTCTAAAAAATAAATAAACAGGTCAGGCACGGTGGCTCACACCTGTAATCCCAACACTTTGGGAGGACAAGGCCAGTGGATCACTTGAGGCCAGAAGTTTGAGACCAGCCTAGCCAACATGGAGAAACCTCATCTCTACAAAAAATACAAAAATTAGCTGGATGTGGTGGCGTCTGTAATCCCACTTACTCGGGAGGCTGAGGCAGGAGAATCGTTTGAACCCAGGAGATGGAGGTTGCAGTGAGCTGAGATCGTGGGCGACGGAGTGAGACTCTGTCTCAAAAAACAAAAACAAAAACAAAAGTGAAAATATATAAATGAATAAGAAAGCAAGTGAGCTATCAAGTCATGAAGAGAAGACATGAAAGAACTTTAAATGCACATTACTAAGCGAAAGAAGCCAATCTGAAAAGGCTACATGTACTGTATGATTCCAACTATATGACATTCTGGAAAAGGCAAAACTATGGAGACAGAAAAAGGATCAGTGGTTACCAAAGGTTAGGTGAGAGGAAAGGATGGACAGTCAGAGCACACAGAATCTTTAGGATAGTAAAACTATTTTGCATGACACTACAATGGTGGATGCATGTCAGTACATTTGCCAAAATCCACTGAAAGTACAACATCAAGAATAAATTCTAATATAACCTAAGGACTCTAGGTGAAAATAATGTGTCAATGTGGGTTTATTGATTATAACAAATTATGAAACATATAATTAGTCTTCTTCCCCTTTCTTGACATATACCTCATAAAACCATTGGCACCTCTGGAGTGATATCTTTTACATGCTAATGAGATCTCTAGATAGTTTTAAGGATAAAGGCTGGTCATCTGAAAGACCAAGGCATAAGAGGGTTGGGATTTCCAGCCCCAGCCCCCAACCTCCAGAGAGGGAAGAGGAGCTGAAGGATAAGCTGATTACAAATGGCCAACGACTTAATCAATCATGCCTATGTAATGAGGCTTCCATAAAAACCCGAAAGGACAGCGTTTGGAGAGCTTCTGGACAGATGAACACATGGAGGTTCCTGGAGGGTGGCACACCTGAAGAAGGCATGGAAGATCCATGCCGCTTTATACCTTGCCCTATGCATCTCTTCCATCTGTCTCATTTGTAATATCCTTTATAATAACCCTATAAATGCAAACGAAGTGTTTCTCTGAGTTCTGTGAGCCACTCTAGCAAATTAACTGAACCAAAAGAGGGAGCTGTGGTAACCCTGATTTATAGCTAATCAGCCAGAAGCACACGACACAACCTGGGGCTGGCAATTGAAGTAGGGGATTGAGCCCTCAACCTGTGGGATCTGATTCTATCTCCAAGTAAATAATGTCAGAATTGAGTTAAAATGTAGGATACCCAGCTGGTGTCTGCCAAAGAATTGAGTGGTTGCTGGTAGATAGAAATCCCCATACATTTTGGTAACCAGAGATGCTGTGTTATATTGAGTTTGCATTCGTTTGATTTTTCTTATATCTCCTGTGTACTATTCTGGTAAGGAATGCTGACAGTAAGAAAGACTGTGGGTTTGTGGGGGCAACAGGTATATGGAAACTGTCTATTTTTTTGCTCAATTTTGCTATAAACCTGAAACTGTTCTAAAAAAATTAAGTCTTACAAAAACTAACCAAAAAAGCAAAAAACAAAAAAAAAAAAACCAGTCTGGTACTCATGAACAATAACAATTAACTGGCTATAAACAAACAAAACAAAGAAGTACAGATCTGAAAGGTTCATGTAAAAGGCACCAGAGCACATCCATATGTACAAGGGAAACCACTAACAAAATATGTAAGACTAGATTTTTTTTTTTTTTTTTTTTTTGAGACAGAGCCTCGCTCTGTCGCCCAGGCTGGAGTGCAGTGGCGTGATCTCGGCTCACTGCAAGCTCTGCCTCCTGGGTTCACGCCATTCTCCTGTCTCAGCCTCCCGAGCAGCTGGGACCACAGGTGCCTGCCACCACGCCCGGCTAATTTTTTGTATTTTTAGTGGAGACAGGGTTTCACCATGCTAGCCAGGATGGTCTCCATCTCCTGACCTTGTGATCTGCCCACCTCGGCCTCCCAAAGTGCTGGGATTACAGGCGTGAGCCACTGAGTTGGGCCTAAATTTGTTTTTGAGACAGGGTCTCACTCTCACCCAGGCTGGAGAGCAGTGGGGTGCAATCAGAGCTCACTGCAGCCTCAAACTGCTGGGCTCAAGTAATCTTCCTGCCTCAGCCTTCATGAGTAGCTATGACCACGTGCACACACCACCATGTCCAGCTCAATTTTTAGGATTTTTTGTAATGACAAGGTCTCACTATGTTTGCCCAGGCTGGAATCAAACTCCTGAGCTCAAGTGATTCTTCTGCCTCAGCCTCCCAAAGTGCTAGCATTACAGGCGTGAGCCACTGTACCCAACCCAAAAACTTTTTAATCATGGTGGAAACAGACCTCATAATTCAAATCCAGTTTCTGCAGCTATTTTTCTTCAACAGATGAAGAAAAATACTACTAATCAACAATACCTCCTTGATCACAAATAAATTTCTAGAATAAATGATTGATTCCCTATCTGCTATATGGATCCTAAAACATAAAAATAATAACTAAAAATAGCAGGAGCAGATGCCTTTTACTGAGAGCCCATAAATTATTGCACCGTACGTATAATATCTAATCTTTCTAACGATCCTCAGAGATTACACACTACATTACTATCTCAGAGAGATTAACTGATTTGCCTAAGAACACACAACAACTATGTAGTATAACCAGGAATCAAATATAATCTTCTACTATAAAGTCTGTGCTCTTTCATTCTACCCCAATGTCCATATACCAAACAATTATAACAATAATATCTTCCATTGTAGCACCTCCAATGTATTAGGCACTGTATTAGGTACTTTACATAAATTATCTCCTTCATACTTCACGACTGCCCTAAAAGTTAGATATTATTAATTCCATTTTACAGATGAGGAAATAGAGGTTTATAAATCCAGTAACTTGACCAATGTCTCAAGATTCAAGCCAAGTTTCACTTTGCATTATCAAAAGTTCACTTTCACATCTAAATTTAAAACTCTTTACTATTTTTATTCCTTTTGTTCTCCACACTATCCAGTTAAATGTTACTATGTAATAATAAAGCACCTATGTGCTGAACATCACACTGAAGTCAAATGAACACAATTTTGATATAAAATAAATATAATCATATAACTGTGACAGATGTTAACTGGTTACTCAAAAAGTCATTCCCAAATCCCTACTCCCTCCTTGCCTCTCATTACAGAGGCCAAAAGACGAAAACAGCTAGAGGTGACCATATGACCCAATTTTGGCCCTTGGAACATTAGAAGTGACTTGCTGGAATCACTAATAAGAAAGCTTTTCCTTGGCAGTGTCTTTTTCCTTCTTCCTTGAATGTAGGTGGAAGGCTGGAGCTGCAGTAGCTGTCTTAAGACCATGAAAGGCCAAGCAAATCACAAATTCATAGGCCCCAGCAATGTTGAACCATTAAAGCAACATGAGCAACTGCCAACTTCAGATTTATGTAAGCTTTATAGTCGGGTTTTCAATTACTTACAGCTTGATTCACCCTTTATATATCACCATATCAGAAACTCTACCACAATTTTAACTGTAAGTAACTTCCTGGCCAATAATTAAAAACGAAGTCACGTACTAGTCCTAAATTAGTCTGACAAAATTACAATCTCCTGATGAGGACTATTTTGAGTGGGAGCTGTGAGAAGATAGAGCTGAGGGAAGAATGAGAGACAAGAATACAGAATCAGGGAGCTCCCTGGGCTCTGAATTTCGCACATGGTTAAGAGCTCAGACTCTCAAAATAATCACCAAGAGTATATCATCAGAAGGGACACATCCTTGAATAATAATATAAGCCTTCAAGAGATTGGTGGGGCATGGCAGCTCATGCCTGTAACCCCAGCACTTTGGGAGGCCAAGGCAGGCAAATCACTTGAGGCCAGGAGTTTGAGACCAACCTGGCCAACATGGCGAAACCCTGTCTCTATTAAAAATACAGAAAAATAAAGAGGCCGGGCATGGTGGCTCACGCCTGTAATCCCAGGACTTTGGGAGGCCAAGGTGGGCAGATCATGAGGTCAGGAGTTTGAAACCAGTCTGGCCAATATGGTGAAACCCCGTCTCTACTAAAAATACAAAACTTAGCCAGGTATGGTGGCACAGCCCTGTAGTCCCAGCTACTCAGGAGACGGAGGCAGAAGAATCACTTGAACCCCAGAGGTGGAGGTTGCAGTGAGTCAAGATCGCCTGGGTAACAGAGCAAGACTCCGTCCGAAAAAAAAAAAGATTAGCCAGGCATTGTGGCGCACGTCTGTCATCCCACCTACTCGGGAAGCTGAGACACAAGAATCACTTAAGCCTTGGAAGCAGAGGTTGCAATGAGCTGAGATTGTGCCACTGAACTCCAGTGTGAGCGACAAAGCAAGGCTATGTCTCAAAAAACAAAAAAAGGTTAAAAAAAAAAAAGAGAGAGAGAGATAACATGCTTCAAAACAAAAGTTAAGACTCTTGTCCAAAAAAATTCATAGTTAATTTTCTTAGGTATGATCAGGTCTTGGGGTTACAGGAAAAAAATAGTTTGCATTTAATAATAAATGTTTACTGAAGTATAATATCCTTTTTCTTAGAAGATGCATGCTCAAGTATTTAGAGGTAAATTATCATGATGTCTGCAACTTACTTTCAAGTGGTTTATATAAAAGAGGATACATACATATTAGAATACACATATAAAGTATGGGAAAATATGAAAAAATATTGAAATATCAGTGGGGGATATACAGATGTTCAACATACGTCTTACCCAACATTCTGCACATTTGAAATATTGCATAATAAAAAGTTGATGTTAATTTTCTGGTTTTGGTATTGTACTACAGCTATGTAGCTATGTAACTGGGTAAAGGACACAGAGGACTTCATTTTCCTATTTGTATACCTTTCTGTGAATCTAAAATTATTTCTTTTCTTTTTTTTTCTTTCCTTTTTTTTTTTTTCTAGAGACAGAGTCTTGCTCTGTCACCCAGGCTGGAGTGCAATGGTGTGATCTTAGCTCACTGCAACCTCCGCCTCCTGGGTTCAAGCAATTCTTCTGTCTCAGCCTCCCGAGTAGCTGGGATTACAGGCATGCACCACCGCACCCAGCTGATTTTTATATTTTTAGTGGAGACAGGGTTTCACCATGTTGGCCAGGCTGGTCTCGAACTCCTGACCTAGTGACGTGCCCGCCTCCGCCTCCCAAAGTGCTGGGATTACAGACGTGAGAAAATTATTTCAAAGCAAAAAGTTAAAAATGTTGGGAAGATTTCTTGCTTGGTAAGATGAAGTAAATACATCTCCCTTTATCTTCCAGTTAACTATAACACTGGGACAGAATGCATGAACAGCTATTTGAAGACGCTGTAAATATCACAGGTGGATCCAGGGAAATCACCAGAATTCCAACTACCCCCAAACCAGCTATGAGTTTATCATTTTTTTTCCCTCTAGTATCCTCCAACCTGAACTCAACACAACCTAAAACCCAGAACTGAGCACAATGGTGCAGGCGGAGAGAGAAACAGAACCCTCTAGCTCTGGCTCAAGGCCAGTAAAGGGAACTCCTACAGCTCAGAGAAGATGAGGGAAATCCTTTGGGTATTTTTTTCTCTTTTTTTTTTTTTTTTTTGACAGGGTCTCACTCTGTTTCCCAGGCTAGAATGCAGTAGCACAATCACAGCTCGCCACAACCTCAAACTCCTGGGCTCAAGTTATCCTCCCGCCTCGTCCCCCCAGAGTGCTAGCATTACAGGTGTGAGCCACTGTGCTCAGCAGCTTGGGAAAACTCCATACTCTCATGTGTCAGTCCCCAGGTCATCCACAGTGGGGGCAGCAGCAACAGCAGAAGAATCTGGGAATGGAAAGCCACCTCCAGGAACAAAACTTTTGAAGGAAGGGAACCTTTCTCTCCATCCAGTGGGGTCTTGCCTCCAAGTGGGCAGGACAAACTCCATTGTTTTGGGTTTTTTTTCCTTCTCTTTCTGTCTGTAGGAAAGTGACCCCATAATGTTGTTTATGAACTGCTGGGCTCATCCTCAACCTGTGTAGGTATGCATCTGATATCAACTGGCATAATAAAAACTTTGATAACTGAGATAATGAATAGACCTACACCCAGATCCCAGACTGACCACTGGATGAAACACTTGTGGGACAGATCTGAATAACACTGCCAAAGCTCAGAAAACTGAATTTATATGGAACCACAACCCACCGAAGACTAAAATAAAAATACCAATATTCTCCACAGAATATAAAGAAAACTGGCCAGGAACAGTGGCTCATGCCTGTAATCCCAGAACTTTGGTAGGCCGAGACAGGCAGATCACATGAGGTCAGGAGTTCCAGACCAGCCTAGCCAACACAGCAAAATCCCATCTCTACTAAAAATACAAAATTAACCAGGCATGGTGGTACACACATGTAATCCCAGCTACTTGAGGTGGGGATCACACCTGTAATCCCAGCACTTTGGGAGGCTGAGGCAGGCAGATCACTGAAGGTCAGGAGTTCAAGTCCAGCTTGGCCAACATGGTGAAACCCCATCTCTACTAAAAATACAAAAATTAGCCAAGTGTGGTGGCACATGCCTATAATCTCAGCTATTTGGGAAGCTGAGACATGAGAATCACTTGAACCTGGGAGGTGGAAGGTGCACTGAGCCAAGATCACACCACTGCCCTCCAGCCTAGGAGACAGAGCAAGACTCTGTCTCAAAAAAATACATAAGTAAATAAAATAAATAAATAAATAATAATAACGGGTATAGAGCTTCAGTTTTGCAAGATCAAAGGAGTTCTGAATATTGGCTGCAGAGCAATGTGAATGCACTTAACATTTAAAGTTGGTTAAAATGAGGCCGGGCACAGTGGCTCAAGCCTGTAATCCCAGTACTTTGGGAGGCCGAGGCGGGTGGATCATGAAGTCAGGAGATCGAGACCATCCTGGCTAACATGGTGAAACCCCGTCTCTACTAAAAATACAAAAAACTAGCCGGGCGTGGTGGCGGGCGCCTGTAGTCCCAGCTACTCGGAGGCTGAGGCAGGAGAATGGTGTAAACCCGGGAGGCGGAGCTTGCAGTGAGCCGAGATCGGGCCACTGCACTCCAGCCTGGGTGACACAGCGAGACTCCGTCTCAAAAAAAATAAATAAATAAATTTTAAAAATAAAAAAAAATAAAGATGGTTAAAATGGTAAATTTTTATGATATGCTAATTACTTCCCTACTCCAAATGTTAAACACTTTTGTTAAACACTTCATTCACAGAAGGTACTATACCTTTTAATAATTAGGACTAGAGGGTACAGGAGGGTTAGGAGTAATAAAAAAGTCATGTAACTTCTGTATTAACAAAAACCTGTAAAAACATGAACTGAATGCTGTTTTTCAAATAAGAATCATTGTAATTTTAGAACCAGGAATCTCATTTTTAAAAAATGGTAAGTAGGAGAACACTAATCTCTAAGCAACATAACTTACTTCTTCCAGAATTACTAAAAGTCCTTTTTGCATTTTAAAATAATTTGTACAGGCCCTGCACAGTGGTGCACACCTATAGTCCCAGCTATGCAAAGATACAAGTACGCTATGATTACGCCTATGAATAGCCACAGCACTCCAGCCTTGGCAATACATAGTAAGACCTGTCGCTGAAAAAATAAATACATAAAAATAAAATTAACTTTACATAGTCATGTATCTTTACCCAAGAACTTTATCATTTACTTCCTTCCAAGGATTACATAAAGTACCAAAATAAACACTACCATATTTGTAATTTCTTAAGAGTGTTTAGGAACTTTTGTTGTTATTTGTTTCAGAGAACAGTATTTCACTATTTGAGAGATTTTCATCCCCTTAGGTACAGGCCTACAGAAGATAATGTATTCAATAGATCTGTATCAGATATCAGCAATTAACCTACTCTGACTTCTTAAAAGCAAAAGGGAGCTAAAAACAAATGTTTAAAACAAAAAGTCAAGTTAAATGCTTAAAGGCTTTCTGTATGCTTGCACATATATGCATATATTTGTTATTTAAGATACAGTATTTTACATTACCTATAATCATGATTCCTAATCTGTCTATTGTAAAATACCTTATCTTGGTTTTATTTATTTATTTTTGGGTTTTTTTAGAGACAGAGTCTCTGTCACCCAGGCTGGAGTGCAGTGGCACAGATCTCAGCTCACTGTAACCTCCACCTCCTGGGCTCAAGGGATTCTCCCACTTTAGCCTCCAGAGTAGCTGGGGTTACAGGCGCGCACCACCACACCCAGCTAATTTTTTGTGGTTTTAGTAGAGACGGGGTTTCCCTATTTTGGCCAGGCTGGCCTCCAACTCCCTGCCTCAAGTAATCCACTCATCTGGGCCTCCCAAGGTGCTGGGATGGCAGGAGTGAGCCACTATGCCAGGCCTCATCTTGTTTTCAAATGCAAAAAAAAACAAAACTCACTCCTGTCATCCCAGCCCTTTGGGAGGCCAAGGTGAGCAGATGGCTTGAGCCTACGAGTTCAAGACAAGCCTGGGCAATACAGCAAAACCCCATTTCTACAAAAAATACAAAAATTAGCCAGGCATGGAAGCTTGTATCTGTAGTCCCCATCACTCTGGAGACTGAGATAAGAGGAGCACTTGAGCCCGGGAGGCGGAGGCTATAGTGCTAACTGCACTCCTCCCTGGGCAAAAGAGGAAGACCCTATCTCAAAACAAAACAAAAACAAAAACAGCTTTCTCAATTACTGTACCTTTTGAACTAAAATATATTGTTTCACAAAAATCAGTCAATTCTGATCATTAACATTTGAGAATTGGCCGGGCGCGGTGGCTCAAGCCTGTAATCCCAGCACTTTGGGAGGCCGAGACGGGCGGATCACGAGGTCAGGAGATCGAGACCATCCTGGGTAACACAGTGAAACCCCGTCTCTACTAAAAATACAAAAACTTAGCCGGGCGAGGTGGCAGGCGCCTGTAGTCCCAGCTACTCGGGAGGCTGAGGCAGGAGAATGGCGTGAACCCGGGAGGCGGAACTTGCAGTGAGCTGAGATCCGGCCACTGCACTCCAGCCTGGGTGACAGAGCGAGACTCCGTCTCAAAAAAAAAAAAAAAAAAAAAAAAATTTGAGAATTAACAAACTTCTGATATTGCCTCTATTGACACACTAGGTGGTTCAGTTTTTCTCCATTATAGAACTTTACCTGCAAATACTAGGGAAATAGTGCTGAGCCAACTCTGTTAAATTAAACTCATTATGATGTAAATCACTTTGGAATGAGAAAGTATCTAGATAGCAAGAAAATCTTCTGAGTCTTCTGCTTCCTAAAGCCTATTGTCCATTCCTATAGTGAACAGATGACAATCACATGTAATGTTTACAGAATTCTCTAAAAATATTTTCCATCACATCCAGAATTTGAGTATTAGTTATATTCAAACCTGCCACAGGCAGTTTATATAACTGGTAGCAGTCAATAAGGCAACCAAATACTCTATAACTTTGCAGTTTTCTCATCCCACTGAAAAAACTTGGCCAGGCGTGATGGCTCACGCCTGTAATCCCAGCACTTTGGGAGGCCGAGGCATGTGGATCACGAGGTCAGGAGATCGAGACCATCCTGACCAACATGGTGAAACCCCATCTCTACTAAAAATACAAAAAATTAGCTGGGCAAGGTGGCACATGCCTGTAGTTCCAGCGACTCGGGAGGCTGAGGTAGGAGAATGGTGTGAACCTGGGAGGCGGAGCTTGCAGTGAGCCGAGACCGTGCCACTGCACTCCAACCTGGGCGACAGCGCAAGACTCCATCTCAAAAAAAAGAAGAAAAACTTAAGATATTTACCAGAAATTTAGCACAATCCTGGAAAAATTGTACACAATCCTGTACAATCCTGAAAAAGACTTCCCTTAAAGAAACAGAGACAGACAAAACATGTGGAGGTATATAATGATTATATTGGCATTCGGTCCTCAAATTTATATTGGAAATCAATTTCCCAAATAATTCTCAAATTATTCAAACAAACAAGAAAAAAAAAGACCCAAGTAGGCTTTGAACTAACACGTTCTTAAAACAACAACAACCCAATTCCAAACTACAAATCTTATCTTCCATCTTGTTTATAAACTTTTGTCTCTACTTTTGATTGTAGCAGTATACTGTTTTGTTGACACAAAAGAAAATTCCAGGCCAGATGCAGTGGCTCATCCCTATAATCACAACACTTTGGGAGGCCGAGGAGGGTGGATCACCTGAGGTCAGGAGTTCCAAGACCAGCCTGACCAGCATGGTGAAACCCCATCTCTACTAAAAACACAAAATTAGCCAGGCGTGGTGGCACATGCCTACAATCCCAGCTACTTGGGAGGCTGAAGCAGGAGAATCACTTCAACCCAGGAGGCAGAGGTTGCAGTGAGCCGAGATTATGCCATTGCATTCCAGCCTGGGCAACAAGAGCAAAACTCCTTCTAGAAAGAAAGAAAGAAAAGGAAGAAAAAAAAGAAAAGGAAGAAAAGAAAGAAAGAAAATTCCAAATCTATTTCACTTTTTTTCTGTTTAGACATCTTATTTTCAATATCATACTCTACTACACAAGAACACATCAAATTCTTATTGAACTCATACACCATAATATCCTGCAAATATTCCTCTTTTTAATATATTTCATGTTATCTATATTACCTTAAAAGTAATACAAATCGTGGCAAATATTTTCCAAAGATGCCTACAACATTAGATTCCATCCCATACGCTCTTCTTACAATGTGATGTTGATCTTTCAAGTGGTGGGGTCTATGTCCACAGCTTCCTTGAAACCTGGGAGGACCTTTACAACTACATCAACTGGTAGGACAGAGCAAAGTAACACTATGTGACTTCCAAAACCTAGTCAAATATGCCATGCACCTTTGCCTTCCTCTCTTGGGATGCTCTCTCTCTTGGAACCCAGGTACCATGCTGTGAAGAAGCCGAGCAGCCACAAGGAGAGGTCACATGAAGGTGTTCTTGCCAACAGCCAGCATTAACCACCAGATATGTGAGTGAGCAAGCCTGCCTTCAAATGATTCCGGTTCCCAGCCACTGAGCCACTCCAACCCTTCTAGCCATCTCACCTCATGCTATATGTTAACAGAGACAAGTATCCCTACCAATCAAGCCTTGCTCAAATTGCAAATACATGAACAAAATAAATGACTGTTGTTTTAAGCCACTAAGTTTGAGGTACTTTGTTACACAGCAATAGATAACTGCAATACAAGCTCATAAATACAATCTGGAAAACAGACAAAAAGAAAAACAATTTTAATTATTCTAAGTTTTACCATTATAAAACATTTTGACACACATCTTACAATTAAGAAAACGTTTTGCCCTACCCACCTAATATTCCAAGTGATTTTATCAGGACAAAGGGTTATATCTGTAAAGGCAATAAAATGTTTGTATCTAACTACAAACAGGAAGAAAGACTGTTAGCCTTCAATCCACTTTGCTTATCCTTAAATATCTCTTTCACTTACCTGTCCTAAGTGAGGTGTCTGAGGATTGCTGGCCCACCAATATTCCAATCTATGGATATAGATCAAGACCTTGAGTGTTACTGTAACAGCAGCTGCACTGGCACTTTTCCCCAGAAGAAGTTGCTTAAGCCTCAAATCTGAAATTTTCAAGGAAAGAAAATCTTAAATATACATACCTCCTTTCAATCACTTAAAATTTCACTTCTATAGTTGAGTAAGGACTGATGGAGTTGGTTAGGATACATGGAAGTGAATGCACAGGTTTCACTAAAAATAGAGTTGGCCTGTGCAATTCTTGAAACAGGGCAAAAATAATAACAACTTTAAAAACTGAGGTGGATAATATGCATTCAGGTTCCAGCCTTACATTCTTAAGAGCTATATGATCTCAGTTAAGTAACAAATTCTCTGTGCATAAGTCTGATCATGTGATGAAGACTGAGGGAACCAGATCAAAATTTTGAGCTAGGAGTCAGCAGACCTGGGTTCCAAACTCAGTGATCATTCTCCCTTGCTGAAAGAACTTTGATACGTCTCTATGGGCTCGATTTTATCATCTCTAAAAGGGGAGGGTTGAATTAAATAGTGGTTGTTCAAATCTAACTCTTGAACAGATGCCAGCCATGACTAAAAACTATTTATAAAGTTACCAATTATGCTTACTATGAGACTGTCCTTCCTACATTTTTGGTGTTAAAATGGCTTATTTTATGAGATTATGTGACAGTAGCAGTAGATGGTAGCAGTTGTTAAAGTTCTCTATAGTCAAAATAAAGAGCTGTAATTCTGTATAAGCAATCTATAAATTATTTTTAGAAATTCTAGTGTATGATTTACGTGAACTCTAAAATTCCTTATACTTCTGACATCCTACATACTCACTATTCAACTAATATTTATTAGGTATCCAATATGTAACAGGTAGTCTACTTGTTGCTGGGCTACCCAAAACCTAAGATTAGTCCCTCCTCTGAAAGGCTCCCAATTTTAATAGGGAAATAGACACATATATCTCAAATATAATATAAATGGGTTAAGTCTTCTAATATAGGTTATGAATCTTATAATACATGGGAGGAAGAATGATAGAATGGATTTTGTTTTATATTTTGGAGACTGGGTCTCGCTCTGTCTGCCGGCCTGAAGTGCACTGGCGTGATCTCGGCTCACTGCAGCCTCAACCTGCCAGGCTCAAGAGATCCTCTCACCTCTGCCTCCTGAGTAGCTGGGACTACAGGCATGTGCCACCATGACCGGCTAATTTTGGGGGGAAGGTAGAGGGTGGGGGTGGGGGTAGGTACAGATGAGGTCTCACTATGTTGCCCAGGCTGAATGAATGAATTTTACAACTTAATAAGCTTTTAAAGTGAGTTTTGTAGTTGTAGGATGAGTTAATTATAACCTCTTTAAACCTCAGTTTATTTGTAAAACAATAATGATTACAGATACCACAGAGTTGTGGTACACAGATAAGATGCTATAAGAGGCCATTACAAAAAGTGAAAACATTCAGCTCACACGCCTTCCAGGAGACAAAAAAAAAATCATTTAATAATGACACGGTGCAAAAAGAGTTATTTACAAAACTGTAAATATGTATTTGTTTAAAACACTGTAGGCCGGGCGCGGTGGCTCAAGCCTGTAATCCCAGCACTTTGGGAGGCCGAGGCGGGTGGATCACGAGGTCAGGAGATCGAGACTATCCTGGCTAACATGGTGAAACCCCGTCTCTACTAAAAATACAAAAAACTAGCCGGGCGTGGTGGCGGGCGCCTGTAGTCTCAGCTACTCGGGAGGCTGAGACGGGAGAATGGCGTGAACCCGGGAGGCGGAGCTTGCAGTGAGCCAAGATCACGCCACTGCACTCCAGCCTGGGAGACACAGCGAGACTCCGTCTCAAAAAAAAAATAAAAATAAAAAAATAAAACACTGTAAAACTCAGTGGTGATTTTCTTCACTAGCTTCTAAGCAGCTGAAGGTTATAACCAAGTTTGCACCACTTTATATTCCTAGCATCTAGTACAATGCCTAATAAATAGCCAGCATCAATAAACAGTTTATTAGAAAAATTGATTGAATAAATTGGTAAATGGCTAATCTATTTTTACAGAAATTAAAGTTACAGTAGCTAAAAGTAAAAATTCTTAGAACTTTTATCCAAAACTAATTTTTTTTATTTATTTATTTATTTAGAGACGGAATTTCGCTCTTGTTACCCAGGCTGGAGTGCAATGGCACAATCTCGGCTCACCGCAACCTCCACCTCCCGAGTTCAAGCGATTCTCCTGCCTCAGCCTCCCGAGTAGCTGGGATTACAGGCATGTGCCACCATGCCCAGCTAATTTTTTTGTATTTTTAGTAGAGACGGGGTTTCTCCATGTTGGTCATGCTGGTCTTGAACTCCCAACCTTAGATGATCTGCTCACCTCGGCCTCCCAAAGTACTGGGATTACAGGCGTGAGCCACTGCACCCGGCCCCAAAACTAATTTTAAATGTGTATTTTGTGCCCACATCTGTCATATTGCAATCTGAATATACACGCATATTTTAAAAGCAAAATAAATTCACCAGACAAGGCAATAGTGCTGTTCCTGAATAAGAAGACAAGAAGCAGTTAACTTTTTTTTTTTTTTTTAGAGACAGGGTCTTGACCTGTTGCCCAGGCTAGAGTGCAATGGTGCCTCACTGCACAATCACGCCTCACTGCAGTCTCAAACTCAAACTCAAATGAGGCACAATCATGCCTCACTGCAGTCTCAAACTCCTGGGCTCAGTGATCCTCCCACCTCAGCCTCCCAAGAAGCTAGGACTACAGGTGCATGCCACCATGCCCAGCTAATTTTTAAAAAATTTTTCTGTAAAGACAGTCTCGCACATGCTGGTCTCAAACTCCTGGGCTTAAGCAATCCTCCTCGCTTGGCCTCTCAAACTGCTGTTTACAGGCATGCACCACCATACCCAGCTGGGCAGCTAACATTTAATGGGGACTGATTATTTGCCAAAAGCTCTTCTAAGCACCTCCTATGGATTATCCCATTTAATCCTGAATAACTCTCATGAAATTGACTATTTTTTTAAGAGATGAGGGGTCCTGGCTGGGCACAGTAGCGCATGCTTGTAATCCCAGCACTTTGGGAGGCTGATCAGATGGATCACCTGAGGTCGGGAGTTTGAGACCAGCCTGACCAACATAGAGAAATCCTGTCTCTACTAAAAATATAAAATTAACTGGGCATGGTGGCACATGCCTGTAATCCCAGCTACTCGGGAGGCTGAGGCAGAATTGCTTGAACCCAGGAGGTGGAGGATGTGGTGAGCCAAGATCGCATCATTGCACTCCAGCCTGGGCAACAAGAGCGAAACTCCGTCACACAAGAGAAAAAAAAAAAAAAAAAAGAGAGAGATGGGGGGGGTCTTGCTCTGTTGCCCCGAGAGCCATGATGATCATCGCTCACTGCAGCCTGAACCTCCTAAGCTCAAGTGATCCTTCTGCCTCTCAGCCTTTCAAGTAGCTAGGACTACAGACATGTGCCACCATGTCTGGTCAATTCTTCTTACTTTTTGTATAAGCAGGGTCCGTCACGTTGCCCACACTGGTTTCAAACTCCAGGCCTTAAGTGTCTTCCCACCTTGGCATTACAGGCATGAGCCACTGTGCCCAGCCAAAAGCAACTATTAAATAGTCTCATTTTATAACTAGGAAAATTAAGGCACAAATAACTTCCAAGATCACAAAAATACGAAATAGTGGGTATGGGGTTTTTAAAAGAGTAGTAAAATAAAATAGGTTGTCTGACTCCAGAGCCTTTTTTTTTTATTATTATTATTTATTATTACCATTTTTTGAGACAGTCTCACTCTGTCACCCAGGCTGGAGTGCAGTGGCGTGATGTCGGCTCACTGCAACCTCTGCCTCCCCTGGGTTAAAGCAATTCTCCTGCCTCAGCCTCCCGAGTAGCTGGGACTAAAGGCACACAACACCACACCCAGCTAATTTTTGTATTTTTAGTAGAGACAGGGTTTCACCATGTTGGCCAGGCTGGTCTTTAACTCGGGCCCTCGTGATCCACCTGCCTTGGCCTCCCAAAGTGCTGGGATTACAGGCGTGAGCCACTCTGCCTATTTTTTAATTAAATAATTTTGTATTTAAAAATCAGATTTTACCAGAACTGGGAATATTTGCTTCTAATGATTTGATTCTTTTTCTAAAAAATAAGGCCGGGCATGGTGGCTCACACTTGTAATCTCAGCACTTTGGGAGGCCGAGATGGGTGGATCACCTGAGGTCAGGAGTTCGAGACCAGCCTGGCCAACACGGTAAGACCTCGTCTCTACCAAAAATACAAAAATTAGCTGGGCCTGGTGGTGCGCATCTGTAGTCCCAGCTACTCAGGAGGCTGTGGCACAAGAATCGCTTGAACACAGGAGGCAGAGGTTGCAGTGAGCTGAGATTGTGCCATTGCCCAGACTGTGCCACTGCACTCCACACTCCAGTCTGGATGACAGAGCAAGACTCTGAGTCAAAACAAAACAAAAACAAACAAAACAGTTATTTTATCATGTATGCTAAACACGAAGATACGATACAGTTCCTGCCTTCAAAAGCCCACAAACCAATGCAGTATTATAACATTAAGTAGTCACACCTGAATTTTACTGTTTTAAATTTAATTATCTCAATGTTTTCTTTTCTTTTTTTTTTTTGATACAGAGTTTCACTCGGTCACCCAGGCTGGAGTGCAGTGGCACACAATCTCAGCTCACTGCAACCTCCATCTCCCAGGTTCAAGGGTTTCTCAGGCCTCAGCCTCCAGAGTAGCTGGGACTACAGGCACACGCCACCACACTTGGCTAATTTTTTTGTATTTTTAGTAGCGACAGGGTTTCACCATGTTGGCTAGGTTGGTCTCGAACTCCTGACCTCAAGTGATTGCCCATCTCAGCCTCCCAAAGTGCTGGTATTACAGGTGTGAGCCACCACACCCAGCCTTCATTTACTCTTAATTCCAAGTATTACAGCCTTAAGTTTTCAGAGAATATAGGAAAGGTTTATATGGTCTTAAAGGAAAAATTAGTTAAAAACCAAGAGAAACTCATTTTGCATGGCCATCTACTTTCAGATAATGTTGCAGGGGTGTTTGTTTGTTTTGAGCAGGGTCTCACTCTGTCGCTCTGGCTGGAATGCAGGGATGTAATCATGGCTCACTGCAACCTCCACTTCCTGGCTCAAGCAATTCTCCAGCCTCCGCCACCTGAGTAGCTGGGACTACAGGTGCAAGCCACCAACACCCGGCTAATTTTTCATAGAGATGGGGTTTCACCATGATGCCCAAGCTAGTCTTGAACTCCTGAGCTCAAAGCAATCTGCCCTTCTCGGCCTCCCAATTTGCTGGGATTACAGGCATGAACCATAGTGCCTGGCCCCCAGATAACGATTTTTTTTTTTTTTTTTTTTTGAGACGGAGTCTCGCTCTGTCGCCCAGGCTGGAGTGCAGTGGCACAATCTCGGCTCACTGCAAGCTCCGCCTCCCAGGTTCACGCCATTCTCCTGCCTCAGCCTCCCGAGTAGCTGGAACTACAGGTGCCCACCACCAAGCCCAGCTAATTGTTTCGTATTTTTAGTAGATACGGGGTTTCACCGTGTTAGCCAGGATGGTCTCGATCTCCTGACCTCATGATCCACCCGCCTCGGCCTCCCAAAGTGCTGGGATTACAGGTGTGAGCCACCGCGCCCGGCTGATAATGATGTTTTAAAAATACACACAAAACACAGAATAAGGCCGGGCGCGGTGGCTCACGCCTGTAATCCCAGCACTTTGGGAGGCTGAGGCGGGCGGATCACAAGGTCAGGAGATCGAGACCACGGTGAAACCCCGTCTCTACTAAAAAAATACAAAAAATTAGCCGGGCGCGGTTGTGGGCGCCTGTAGTCCCAGCTACTCGGGAGGCTGAGGCAGGAGAATGGCGTGAACCCGGGAGGCGGAGCTTGCAGTGAGCCGAGATCGCGCCACTGCACTCCAGCCTGGGCGACAGAGCGAGACTCCGTCTCAAAAAAAAAAAAAAAAAAAAAAACACAGAATAAGAACAGCTGAATTTCATTACCAATAGATGCTCTAACAAAACAATTTCAGATGTAATTTGCAAAATGCTATTTTTAGCCAACAATATGTTTCACTTCATCACTGGCCTGATTCTTTAACAGACTGTAGCGCTTCTCATGTTCTGCTTTCAGTTTTAACAACTGTGTTAAAAGGAGAGCTAAATACCAACAAAACACAGAGAAATAACAATAGGTCTTGTAAAGGCTTTTTGGATATGAAAAAAACATTGTTACTAGTGAAAACACCTTACATGTTATTTGACCAAAATGAACAATGATATCGTCAAAATAACTAAAGTAACATTTCACATTTTTCTATGATTACACTCCACATCTTTCTGCCTCCATACCAGCACAATAAACTATTTCTCCTTACTGTCTTGCAACTTTCTTTTTTTTTTTTGAGATGGTCTTGGCTCACTGCAACCTCTGCCTTCTGGCTTCAAGCAATTCTCCTGCCTCAGCCTTCCAAGCAGCTGGGATTACAGGCATGCGTCACCATGCTCAGCTAATTTTTGTATTTTTAGTAGAGACAGGGTTTCACCATGTTGGCCGGGCTGGTCTCGAACTCCCAGCCTCAAGTGATCTGCCCACCTAAGCCTCCTAAGGTGTTGGGATTACAGGCGTGAGCCACCATGTCCGGCCTCTTGTAACTATTTTCAAGAAAACCAATATTACAGCGATACTAGTCAAGAAGCCATGATAAATGGATGTTAGTAGTAATGACGCAATACTGTAGAATTAGAGCAGGCTATGTTTTACAATAAAGAGGAAATACGAAAACAGATTATTTCTAAAATAGTACCACAAAAGAAAGAAAAAAAAAAATCTAGATTTCTAAAAACAACTGGAAATGCTGGCACTGTGAATTCATAGAACTCAATTAAAAGCTTCTGGTTCAAAGATGTGGTTTGCCAAATTTTCCCCTATAGATAAATGTTAAATACCCACTGTGACATTTTATGCCACTTCCTAGATTAAAAGTCTTTTGTTAATTCCATGAAGATAAATGAATACCCAGATTGTTTACATTCCAGGTATCTGCCCCTAGGGGAACAGATCAGAGAAAAGTAACGTAAGCACAACATACAAGCTTTATTGAGACCTGCAAAACAACAAAATTTAACACATTCTCCATACAAAATATGCTTAAGGGAAAAAACTATGTTAGTTGGAAAAACCACAGTACATACTCTTACCTTTTTTTTTTTTTTTACTAGAATCACTATGCCAGTTAGAATAAGTTTACAGGTTGTTGGGGGGCACTCCTAGTCACTACTCTCAGGGCTTTATCCAACAATGGCATATCAGTATAAAAGCTCTTAGAAAATAATCACATTTCAAAATTATGCCCATCCTTTGACTCAACAGTTCCACTTCTAGGAAATTTATCCAAAATAAATGAGTGTGCAAATATGTATGTATAGGCTGGGGGCAGTGGCTCATACTGCAATCCTGTCACTTTGGGAGGCCAAGGAGGGAGGATCACATGAGGCCTGGAGTATGAGACCAGCTTGGCCAATGTGGCAAAACCCCATATCTACTAAAAATACAAAAATTAGCCAGGTGTGGTGGCACATGCCTGTAAATCCCAGCTACTTGAAGGGCTGAGGCATGAGAATCGCTTGAACCTGGGAGGCAGAGGTTGTAGTTGATACGGACAAGGAGGAAGGGAAATACAGGGTAGAAGAAGGTGGTTCTCCAGCAAAGGCCCCACCCTCAAGCCTGGAAACCCACAGTTCTACATGGGAACAAGCATTCCTGTTTTTGTGCCTAAATGTTGCCTTTGGGCCCACCACGCCCCCTTATCCTGTACTCATAGAAACCCCAGCCCCCAGGCTCCACAAGCAGAAGAATAGAAGAGCAGCAGAATGGCATGGCAGAGGAGAAGAGAAGGAGCATCTGAACATTGAGAGGAATTTGGCTGGGGATGGTTGGAGAGGAGATCAGTCACGGACGGGATGGCCGAATTCCAGGTGAAGATCATCTTCCCACTGCACCCCCTTTCCAGCTCCCCTTCATCCTGCTGAGAGCCACTTCCACCACTCAGTAAAACCCCTGCATTCACCACCATCAAGTCCATGTGTGACCTTATCCTTCCTGAATGCCAGACAAGGACTAAGGTAACAAGAGGGCAGACTTTAAAAGGCTTCACTCTGACTCTCTACTGAGTTGGTTTAACACTTAGCCACCTGTAGATGGCAACTGCTAAAAAAGCATTAACTGTAACACACCCCTAGATGCTACCATGGGGCTGGAACCCAAAAGCACTCTCCCTGGCTCCTGCACCTGCCCTTCTGCATGCTCCCCCTCCCATAAGGGGTTTGAGTGAGGGGCAGCTGAGCCACACACCTACCACAAGTCCCACAAGGGGGTCAGGAAACTCTCCCGTTTCACAGTGAGCCAAGGTCGAGCCACTGCACTCCAGCCTGGGTGATAAAGTGAGACCCTCTCTCAAAAAAAAAAAAAAAAAAAAAAAAAAAAAAAAAAAAAAAAGTACGTATTGATTAAAAATACATCTATAATGTTAAAAAAAAAAAAGTAAAGCATATGGTGGTGACTCAAATTAAACATAGAATCACAATATATTCTAACAGTTCCATTTCTGGGTATATACCCAAAAGAACTGAAAGCAGAGACTCAAACAGATATTTGTACACCAATATTCAAGGCAACATTATTCACAGTAGCCAAAAGATGGAAACAAGTGTCCACTGATGGATGAATGGCTAAACAAAATGTAGTCTGAGCTGCGGGCAGTGGCTCACGCCTGTAATCCCAGCACTTTGGAAGGATGAGGCAGGTGGATCACGAGGTCAGGAGTTCGAGACCAGCCTGACCAACATGGTGAAACCCTGTCTCTACTAAAAATACAAAAATTAGCCGGGCGTGGTGGTGGGCACCTGTAATCCCAGCTACTCAGGAGGCTGAGGCAGGAGAATCGCTTGAAACCAGGAGGCGGAGGTTGCAGAGAGCTGAGATTGTGCCACTGCACTCCAGCCTAGGTGACAGAGCAAGACTCTGTCTCAAAAAAAAAAAAGTAGTCTATACATACAATAGAATATTCAGCCTTTAAAAATAATGAAAAGCTGACACTTGCTGCCACAAAGATGAACCCTGAAAATTGTGCTAAGTGAAATAAGTCAGACACAAAAAATAAACAAATATTGTATGATTCCATGTATATGAGATAACCAGAGTAGTCAAAATCATAGAGACAAAAGGAGAATGGAGGTTTTGTGGAGAGGAGTGGGGTATAGGAAATTGTTGTTTAATGGGCACAGAGTTTCAGTTTGTAAAACAGAAAAGTTCTGGGATGTACAGTGGTGATGGTTGCACAATAATGTAAACATACTGAATGCCACTGAACTGTACATTTAAAAACAGATAAAACAGTAACTTTGGCAGGGCACGGTGGCTCACACCTGTAATCCCAGCACTTTGGGAGGTAGAAGCAGGCAGATCACCTGAGGTTGGGAGTTCGAGACCAGCCTGACCAACATGGAGAAACCCCATCTCTACTAAAAAAACAAAATTAGCCAGGCATGGTAGCACATGCCTGTAATCCCAGTTATTCAGGAGACTGAGACAGCAGAATCGCTTGAACCCGGGAGGCGGAGGTTGCGGTGAGCCAAGATCGTGCCATTGCACTCCAGCCTGCACAACAAGAGCAAAACTTTGTCTCAAAAAAAAAAAAAAAAAAAAGTAACTTTTATGTATATTTTACCACAATCAGAAAAAAAAAAAAAAAGGCAAAGCAAACCATATCACAACTTCTAGACTAGAATGAACACTGTGTTTATTATTCTTGAGTCCCTATGGTGACTCCTCTTTCTTTGCTTTCTCATTATTCAGTACCCCTATACAAGTCATCAAGAATAGGACCAAAGATTTGCCCTTGAAGTTCAAAGCATAATTATGAAAGTTACAATTTGTATCCATAATCTAATAATTAAACCCTGAATCAAAGTTAAAACTTGGAGCTTCTTTGCCTAAATTTTCAATGACATAAGATTAAAGGTAAATATGTTCATAATGTCAGGTTTATTAAAAAAAGAAAAACAAAGTCAAATAAATTCCTATGTAAATTATCTTCTCTTCGGCAAAAATTTCAAACTAGTAGAGGAGGAAGAGGAATGAAAACCTCAAGAGATATAACTGAATACTCACATTAGAAAGTCCCCAGAAAACTGAAGAATAAACTATCGAAATTTGAGCCTTAATGAATATGCAGTTTATGGTCAAAATAAGTAAAAAGGGAGCTAAGTCTGACATCAAAGTAAACAGAAAGTCCCACCCAAGAATAGAAAGTCCCACCTAATCCCATTCTGCCCCTTAACATCCTCAGAGAATGGTGTAACTCTGGCATAACCCAAAATACATAGTTAGGGCACACGTACAGAATTCACTCCATCAAGGAATGGGAGTGCTTAAGGGATGAATCCAAACTTAGTTCTAGCTGAAAATTTTTTTTTTTTTAAGACAGTCTTGCTCTGTCGCCCAGCATGGAGTGCAGTAGTGCTATCTCGGCTTACTGCAACCTCTGCCTCCCGGGTTCAAATGATTCTCCTACCTCAGCCTCCCAAGTAGCTGGGACTATAGGCACATGCCACTACGCCCAGTTAATTTTTGTACTTTTAGTAGAGATGGGGTTTCGCCATCTTGGCCAGGCTGGTCTTCTTGACCTCAGGTGATCCACCCGCTGTGGCTTCCCAAAGTGCTGGCATTACAGGTGTAAGCCATGGTGCCCAGTCGTAGTTGAAACCTTATTGCATTCAAGACCCAGATGTTCCCAGGTATGAGAGCAGTGTTCCTGCTTAGCCAGGCACTCACCGCAACACATGCTGTCGTCTGACATAATCTATAAGCAAAGGAAAGCCAGGTCAACGGGCTCACTCTCCAAAGGAAACCAAGACAGCTATCTTCAACTGTGAAAATGAACTGGGAAATCATTTATTTGTCACAATCAGCACTTCGAGAAAAACACATTGGAAAAGATGAGTGTATCACATGTATAAGGGTGACTATTGATTCACATTTTTCTTTCAACTGTCTATGTGTGCATGTGTGTATAGGTGTGTGTAGGTGGGGAAATTACCACCAAAAATGTTTTAAAAATTCATTGTTAGGCCAGGCACAGTGGCTCACACCTGTAATCCCAGCACTTTGGGAGGCCAACGCAGGCAGATTGCTTGAGTCCAGAAGTTTGAGACCAGCTTGGTTGACATGGCAAAACCTTGTCTCTACGAAATATATAAAAATTAGCCAGGTGTCACGGCACACATCTGTAATCCTGGCTACTTGGGAGGCTGAGGCACGAGAATTGCTTGAATCTGGGAGGTAGAGGTTGCAGTGAGCTGAGATCGCACCATATTATTATGGAAATAGACACTTGCACCTATACACAGAATCACCATAAATATGGATGCACTCCAGCCCGAGCAACAGAGCCAGACCCTGTCTCAAGAAAAAATACAATAAAATAAAATTCATTATTGTAGAGAAACTTTTGTATTAATACTTGTGAACCTAAAGACACAAGCAAGAATATTTTTGTAAGAACAACAAAATAGGGTAAAACAATCCATCTTTAGGAAAAAAGACAAATTGTTGCAGAGTCATAAAATTAATACGAATATCTGAGAAATGCACAACAGTGCATAAATCTGAAATAAACTGTAAATAGGTAACCTATCTGTTCTCAGTTTTTGAAAATTAATATACTGCCTAAAGTAATATAAGAGAAAAAAAGGAAAGTAAATTTGTTTTCTTTTTTTTTTTGAGATGGGGTCTCGCTCTGTCACCCAGGCTGGAGTGCAATGGCGCAATCTCAGCTCACTGCAACCTCCACCTCCCGGACTCAAGCGATTCTCCTGCCTCAGCCTCCCAAGCAGCTGGAATTACAGGCAAGCACCACTGTGCCCAGCTATTTTTTGTGCTTTTAGTAGAGACGGGGTTTCACCATGTTGCCCAGGCTGGTCTTGAACTCCTGATCTCAGGTGATCCACCTGCCTCAGCCTCCCAAACTGCTGAAATTACAAGCATGAGCCACTGTGCCTGGCTAGAAAAGTAATTTTTAATAAAATATTTTAATATGCAAATGCTCAGGTACACCCATCCTAAAATTCATACTATTATGGAACTAGACACTTGCACCTATACACAGAATCACCATGAATGTGACAGCTACAAATCCAGATTGAGACAAATAAGTTGAATAGGGAAATCAAATGCCATAAGGGGCAATGCCATTGGTAATAGGATTTTCCAAAACAGTGAACAACTCTTGGCAAAGTTCTGAACAAAACAAAGTACAATTTGCCCCAGGTTAATACTCACTAGCTACTACATTCCTGGAAAATTCAGTGTCTAAAAAACTATGTTTTAAAAAACCCTTTGTGTCTAAATGTAAAACAGAATTAATATAACCTAAGTATAGGCCGGGTGCAGCGGCTCACGCCTGTAATCCCAGCACTTCGGGAGGCCGAGGTGGGTGGATCATTTGAGGTCAGGAGTTTGAGGGCCAGCCTCGCCAACATGGTGAAATCCCATCTCTACTAAAAATAAAAAAAGTAGCTGGGTATGGTGACGGGTGACTGTAATCAATCCCAGCTACTCGGGAGGCTGAGGCAGGAGAATCGCTTGAACCTGGGAGGTGGAGGTTGCAGTGAGCCGAGATTGTACCACTACGCTCCAGCCTAGACGACAGAGCAAGACTGTCCAAAAAAAAAAAAGAGAGATAAGCATAAACATGTTTTACAAGAAGGTTTGGGAAAATAGTCATGCAGAACTGTCTCATACCTTGTGGGATGTCTGGCATTCCTGGCTCATGTTCATTGAATGTCAAAACTGAACTCATCCTCCTCTAATCATTGCAGCAAGCAAAAGTGCATCCCCAAAGATCCAAACACATCATAGTAGCAGTACTATCCTTGTGGAGAACCATAGCCTTCAAGCAAGGATAGATCTCAATATGGTCTCCAGATTGCCCTTGTTTGCATGACACCATGAGTTGAATAGGATAAAAAGCCTAACCAATGTCTAACTCTGGTAAAGAAGGTCTATTTGTTTGTGTTACTATAAAAGAAACTGAAACTAGGAAATTTATAAAGAAAAGAGGTTTAGGCCAGGCGCGGTGGCTCACGCCTGTAATCCCAGCACTTTGGGAGGCTGAGACGGGCAGATCACGAGGTCAGGAGATCGAGACCATCCTGGCTAACACGGTGAAACTCCGTCTCTACTAAAAAATACAAAAAAACTAGCCGGGCGACGTGGCGGGCGCCTGTAGTCCCAGCCACTCGGGAGGCTGAGGCAGGAGAATGACATAAAACCCGGGAGGTGGAGCTTGCAGTGAGCTGAGATCCGGCCACTGCACTCCAGCCTGGGTGGCAGAGCGAGACTCCATCTCAAAAAAAAAAAAAAAAAAGAAAAGAGGTTTAACTGGCTCACAGTTCTGCAGGATATATAAGCATGGCACCAACATTTGCTTGGCTTCTAGTGAGGGCCTCAGGAAGCTAACAATCATAGTGGAAGGCTAAGTGGGAGCAAGCACATCACATGGTGAGAGCAGGGGAAAGCGGGTGGGGAGGTGCCACACTCTTTCAAACAACCACATCTCACGTAAACTCACTGAGCAAGACTCATTTATCACCAAGGAGATAATGGTAAATCATTCATGAGGGATCTGCTCCCATGATTCAATCACTCCCTGGCCCCACCTCCAACACTGGGAATCACATTTCAACGTGAGATGTGGAAGGGATAAACAACCAAACCATATCAGGAGGAACAGATCCTGTCTCACAAAAAAAAAAAAAAAAAAAAAAAAAAAAAAAATTGTTACACTCCCAGAGGACGTTATAGTTTACACGAAGTGTTTTTGTTTAAATTTAATCCTTATAGCTGACAGATATCATAAGAGAGATGTCATTATTCTTTTCATGTTACTTATAAGGTGAACAATCTCAGAAAGGTCGGTCACAAAGCTAGTAAGTGACAGAGACAAGATTTCAAGCCCTCTGATTTCAAATCCTGTGTTCCTTCCACCAAACTAAACTGCTTTACAAATATCCAGTATGGCAATACAGATAAAAAGGAGTATTCATGGCACAAGATCAATATAAAGACTCTTGACTGGCCTGGCATGGTGGCTCACGCCTGTAATCCCAGCACTTTGGGAGGTCAAGGTGGGTGGATCACTTGAGGTCAGGAATTGGAGACCAGCCTGGTCAACATGATGAAAACCCGTCTCTACCAAAAAACAAACAAACAAACAAAAAAACAAAAAAAAAAAAAACAGGTTGACCATAGTGGCTCACGCCTATAATTCCAGCACTTTGGGAGGCCGAGGCAGGTGGATCACCTGAAGTCAGGAGTTCGAGACCAGCCTGGCACCAACATGGCGAAAGCCCATCTCTACTAAAAAATACAAAAATCAGCCGGGCGTGGTGGCAGGCGCCTGTAATCCCAGCTCTTGGGAGGCTGAAGCAGGAGAATGGCTTGAACCCAGGAGGCGGAGGTTGCAGTGAGCCAAAAATCGCACCACTGCACTCCAGCCTGAGCATCAGAACAAGATTCTGTCTCAAAAAAGAAAAAAAAAAAAAATAGCCAGGCATGGTGGCACACACCTGTAATCCAAGCTACTTGGGAGGCTAAGGCAGGAGAATGGCTTGAACCCAGGAGATGGAGGTTGCAGTGAGCAGAGATGGCGCCACCACACTCCAGCCTGGGCGTCAGAGCAAGATTCTGTCCTCAAAAAAAAAAAAAAAAAAAGTTAGCCAGGCATGGTGGTGCATGCCTGTAATCCCAGCTACTTGGGAGACTGAGGCAGGAGAATTGCTTGAACCCGGGAGGCGGAGGTTGCAGTGAGCTGAGATTGCATCACTGGACTCCAGCATGGGTGACAGACTGAGACCCTGTCTCAAAAAAAAAACAAAACACACTCGATCTATTTTGCTATATGACAGATGGTTGTATTATTACTTGTACTGTAGGTTGATGCAAAAGTAATCATGGTTTTTGCCATTAGAAGTAACTGCGAAAACCACAGTTACTATCTCTCGCTCTATATATAGAATCTCAGTTATTTCTGAATATGAGAAATTTTTAAATATTGGTAGTCTTGTCCTAGATTGAAAAATAAAAAAGAAGAAACATTCAAAAAGAAAGACGTAAAATTTTAGGAGCAACTATGACAAGCAGTGTTTAATTTCTTCCTAATACCTGAAAGGTTATGGGTCAGAATCCTAACATGTCTTCTACTTAATCAAAGATTTCCAAATCCCATTATTGATTCTGACAAAGAATTAACATAGTCTTTTTAAAAACCTTTCCATCTGGGGACAAATGTATAACCATTATAACCATTAAGAACTTTATAAAATCTTGCCTTAACTAAAGTGCTTCTAATGGAGTCACTATCAATCCTCTCAGTGCCATGCTTCTTTCTTGATAAAACATCCTCACAGTTCCAAATACCTGTATGTACACAGTAGTTTACAATATAAGACAAAAATAAAAACAAAGGCATACTCAGGGCTTGATGTAAGAGGAAAAAAGGAAGTGGCATGTCTTATTATTTCAGCTGAAGAAATAAGGAAGTAGGATCATTTATCAACAAGCATAATCTTCATGAGCACGTCTCTAAAGGGCAGAATGATATACTCAGGTTTTCCTAAAAAAGAGTAGTAGACAATGGTCTACAACACTCATCTCTCCACTAATTCAAACCCCAAAACCAAGAAGAAAAACTAATTTAACTGACTGTTCTGATTTCTAAAGAAAAAATAATAATATATGCTTCTGAATTCACAGTTCAAGTTTAACTAACTAGAATGAGGGCTTTAGGAGTTGCAATATGCAAATATATAAGTCATAACCTAAACTCAGAAGCTGGAAGTTTGTCCTATAATATTTTATCCCTCCTTTTTGTTCTTCTTTCCCCTAAAGGATCTTTACCTCAGTCAGAACTATGGTTGTCTAAGCCAACATCTCTACCCCAAGCACCACTTTATTTTCTCCCTCATACACATTGTTACACCCCTTTTTCCTGACTTAAAATTCACTCCATTCCAACTCCTATGGTGTCTCTATGACATCTACACAGGTTAAACTGACTTCTTTGATTCATAGCTAATAGAAAGTATATGCAATAGAGTTTAAAAGAATATCAATTGCATGAATATTTCTGGAAAGCAACTGTAAATACAAAGAATAAAGCACTATGTTATATTGAAAAAAACTGCAATTCATCATGAAAAACCTTCAGTTCAAGGTACCTGGGATATAGATTAAGATTAAATTTAATATAATTTTTTAAATTGTTTTAATAGAAATAGGGGTCTCGCTATGTTGCCCAGGCTGGTTTTGAACTCCTGGCCTCAAGCAATCCTCCTGCCTCAGCCTCCCAAAGTGTTGAGATTACAAATGTGAGCCACTGACCTGGCCTAAAATTAAATTTAAATGTCTCACCCAAGTGCCTCAAAACCTGCTATAATTCCCAAACACATTTACAGATACATTCAGAATTACACATTCTGAATACTGATTGACAAGTACTTGGGGGTTACTATATAACTGTCTAAATACTAACAAGGAATTACAGGACTCACTTGAAAACATAATAACTACTATATATACATCACCTACTATATTCAAGGCACTGTTCTAAGAATTTACATATAACTGTGTATAAGTGTACATAATATCATTTCATCAGTACAAAGAAACACTAAGAGATAGGGGCTATAATTCTAATTTTATTTACTTTTTTTTTTTTTTTTTTTTTGAGATGGAGTCTCACTCTGTCACCCAAGCTGGAGTGCAATGGTGCAATCTTGGCTCACTGCAACCTCCGCCTCTCGGGTTCAAGCAATTCTCCTTCCTCAGCCTCCCGAGTAGGTGGGACTACAGGTGGGCGCCACCAAGCCCAGCAAATTTTTTGTATTTTTAGTAGATACAATGTTTCACCATGTTCTCCAGGCTAGTCTCAAACTCTTGATCTCAGCTGATCCACCCACTTCAGCCTCCAAAAGTGCTGGGATTACAGGCATGAGCCACTGTGCCCAGCCTCTAATTTTAAAGATGAGAAAATGTGGCTTTGAAAAAAGGCAAGATCTAGGCCGGGCGCGGTGGCTCAAGCCTGTAATCCCAGCACTATGGGAGGCCGAGACGGGCGGATCACGAGGTCAGGAGATCGAGACCATCCTGGCTAACACGGTGAAACCCCGTCTCTATTAAGAAATACAAAAAACTAGCTGGGCGAGGTGGCGGGCGCCTGTAGTCCCAGCTACTCGGGAGGCTGAGGCAGGAGAATGGTGTAAACCCGGGAGGCAGAGCTTGCAGTGAGCTGAGATCCGGCCACTGCACTCCAGCCTGGGCGACAGAGCGAGACTCCGTCTCAAAAAAAAAAAAAAAAAAAAAGAAAAAAGGCAAGATCTGAAATCTTGGCTTCAGGCCAAGATGACACAGTACATTCACCCAAATAACTATATATATAAATGTATCAAATATATAAACAAATAATGCACAGCTGGCAAAAAATAATGTAAATACCTTCCAGGCATTGATAAGTAATACAAATGCAAAGTGGTAAGGCCTCTGAAGTCAGAGGCCTACGGGGCTCCTGGTTCAGAAGCAGGCAGTGGCAGCTGGGAGTTTGGCTTCCTTGGGGAACAGGCAATAAAAATGTTCCATATAAGACAGAACCTGGCCTGGCACAGGTGCGCACACTTGTAATCTCAGCTATTTGGGAGGCCAAGGCAGGAGGATCACTTGAGCCCAGGAGTTTGAGACCAGCTTGGTCAATACATAGAGGATCCATCTCTACAAAAAATTTAAAAATTAGCCAGGGCCAGGCGCAGTGGCTCAGGGTGTAAACCCAGCACTTTGGGAGGCTGCAATGGGCAGATAACCTGAAGTCAGAAGTTTGAGACCTGCCTGACCAATATGATGAAACCCTGTCTCTACTAAAAATACAAAAACTAGCCGGGAGTGGTGGCAGGCAGCTGTAGTCCCAGCCTGCTACTCAGGAGGCTGAGACAGGAGAATTGCTTGAACCTGGGAGGCAGACGTTGCAGTGAGCCAAGATCGTGCCACTGCCCTCCAGTCTGGGAGACAGGGCGAGACTCCATCTCGAAACAACAACAAAAAAATTAGCCAGGCATGGTGGTACATGCCTATAAGTCCCAGCTACTTAGGAGGCTGAGGTAGAGGATCACTTGAGTCTGGGAGGTCTGAGCTGCAGTGAGCCATGACTGTACCACTGTACCGCAGTCCAGTCTGGGCAACAGAATGAGACTCTTACATTAAAAAAAAGAAAGAAAGAAAAATAAAACAAGACAGAGTCTGCCAGAGCTAGGGTGGGGGTAGGGTTCCCTTATTTACAAACAAGGCTAAAAGCAACTGGCCAACTCTGCCTGGAGCTATTGCTTACAGGAAATAACTCGTAAGTTGCATGACACAGGCACAGCTTCAAAAACAAGAAAGAGGCCTGGTGCGGTGCCACCGGTAATCTCAGCACTTTGGGAGGCCAAGGCAGATGGATCACCTGAGGTCAGAGACCAGCCTGGCCAACATGGTGAAATTTTGTAAAAATACAAAAATTAGCCTGGCATGATCGCGCATGCCTGTAATCCCTGCTACTCAGGAGGCTGAGGCAGGAGAATTGCTTGAACCTCGGAGGCAGAGGTTGCAGTGAGTCGAGATCACGTCATTGTACTCCAGCCTGGGCAACAGAGTGAGACTCTGTATAAAAATAAAAAATATTGGGAGGCCGAGACGGGCGGATCACAAGGTCAGGAAATCGAGACTATCCTGGCTAACACGGTGAAACCCTGTCTCTACTAAAAAAAATACAAAAAAAAAAACTAGCCGGGCGTGGTAGTGGGCGCCTGTAGTCCCAGCTACTCGGGAGGCTGAGGCAGGGGAATGGCATAAAACCTGGGAGGCGGAGCTTGAAGTGAGCTGAGATCCAGCCACTGCACTCCAGCCTGGGCGACAAAGCGAGACTCCGTCTCAAAAAAATAAATAAATAAATGAATAAATAAAATAAAATAAAAGTAAAAAAATAAAACAAGAAAGAGACCAAGCCACCTGCTAGCTCTGTGACTGGATCTGCAATATCCACAATATCAACAGTATCTCTAAGGTGCAGGAACTCTAAACTTTGTTCTAGAACTGCGGTCTAGAGGCAATCAAAAACTACTGTACAAGAAAGAGAAAACACAAGAGGGACAGTGAAAGTTAGCCAGTTCTCAAGAATAGAAGACAACTAAAGCTGCTGTTATATCTTAAATAACATTCCAATCTCCATTTCCTGAATATGTATCTATTAAGACTGCTTCTGGTGCTCTCTCACATCCCTCGGTATTTATAGGATAAACCCTCAGCAATTAAGGTAACCAGAAAGAACCTAACATGCTTAAACCTTTTCTACCTTCCCAGCAAACCAACAATCATGATCATCTGAAAATACTAATTTTTAATGTGATAAAGTTACAAAAACCTATTCCTAACTGATAGCCCTTGAAAAGTACAAAAATAAGCATCTAGATTTACCAGTTAGAGAAAAGTGTCTTTATAACTAACTTTGTCGAGTGGGCTTAAGCAAACTTGAAGTGCTATGGAATCTCTCATATTTAGCCTTCCTATTATCAACCAGACACAGGACTTTCCTATCAGTAGGAAGGGAGTGGTTTCCAGTTTTAAGATGACACAATTGAAAAGTTTTGAAAAGGAATTAAAAATAGTCTCAAGAGAATAATTTGAAATAAAAACTGTGTTTTAGTAAAATACGAGTCAAATTAGTAATCCATCACTTAAATCCTAGATCTATGTCTGCTACTACCTAGCTGTGGGACTTTAGCTAACCTACCTAGGCTTCAGGTCCTTTATCTGTTTAAAAAAAGAACACTTTATGAGGTCTCTTTGGGCTCTTCTAATTCTGACATCACAAAATTCTATTAAATGTATGACAGGAATGTTTGTTAAGTGTAAACATATTCAGCATTTACACAGTGTTTTCAACACCTTCAAAAAAAACTACTAGTGTCGTCTACCACTTTCTCTCCTCCCAAAGTCACATAAGCAGAATCTAAAAACAAAACATGGCTAGGCACAGTGCCTTGTGCCTATAATCCCAGCGCTTTAGAAGGCAGAAGTCAGGGGATCTCTTGAAGCCAGGAGTTCGACCAGCCTGGGCAACATACCAAGATTCCGCCTCTAAAAAAAAAAAAAACAACAAATTAGCCAGGTATGGTGGCGCATGCCTGAGTCGCAGCTACTCAGAAGGCTGCGGCAGGAGATCACTTGAGCTCAGGAGTTCAAGGCTTCAGTGAGCTATGATTACACCACTGCACTCCAGCCTGGGAGACAAGGTGAGACCCTGTCTCTGTAACATTAAAATAAAAACAAAACAAAACATTTTCTGAGATATTTCCAAAATAATTTTTAATATCATAATATATGCTAGAACTTTAATTGGAGAGGTATAATTTATATATACTCTCCTGAGTTTGAAAACACATAACTATGTCACCACCACCACAATCAAGATATAGAACAGATACAAAAGATATACAGAACACCCAAAGAAAGTCCCTCATGCCCTCAGTAGTCAAACTCTCTTCCAATCCCTCGCAACCACTGGTCAATTTTCTTTCCCTACAGTTTTGCCAAAATACCCTAAAAATGAAATCACACAGTATGTGGCCTTTTAAGTCTGACTTCCTTCATTTAGCATAATGCATTTGATATTGAACAATGTTAGTGAATGCACTGCCAAATCATATGCCATTATATAGATGTGCCAACCTTTATCAATTTACCAGTTGAAGTGCATGTGCATTATTTCCAGTTTTTGGCAATTATGAGTTTGGTGCAAAAGTAGTTGTGTTTTTTTGCCATTAAAATGGCATTAAAGGCCGGGCGCGGTGGCTCAAGCCTGTAATCCCAGCACTTTGGGAGGCCGAGACGGGCGGATCACAAGGTCAGGAGATCAAGGCCATCCTGGCTAACACGGTGAAACCTCGTCTCTACTTAAAAAAAATACAAAAAACTAGCTGGGCGTGGTGGCAGGCGCCTGTACCGGAGGCTGAGGCAGGAGAATGGCGTAAACCCGCGGTGCGGAGCTTGCAGTGAGCCGAGATCGCGCCACTGCACTCCAGCCTGGGCGACAGAGCGAGACGCCGTCTCAAAAAAAAAAAAAAAAAAAAAAAAAAAGGCATTAAAGCTGGGCGCTGTGGCTCACACCTGTAATCCCACCACTTTGGGAGGTTGAGGTGGGCAGATCACTTGAGGCCAGGAGTTTGAGATCAGCCTGGCCAACATGGTGGAACCTCGTCTCTACTAAAAATACAAAAATAGCTGGGTGTGGTGGCACATGCCTGTAATCCCAGCTACTCAAGAGGCTGAGGCAAGAGAATTGCTTGAAAACCCGGGAGGCAGAGGTTGCAATGAGCCGAGATCGCACCACTGCACTCCAGCCTGGGCCATAGAGTGAGACTCTGTCTCAAAAAATTTTAAAAAAAGGCATTAAAATGGCAAAAACCACAATTACTTTTGCATCAACCTATACTGCATTTGCATATAGGTTTTTGTGTAACTGTGTTTTCATTTTACTTGAATACCCAGAAGTGAAACAGTGGACCATTCTGGTAAGTGTACATTTAATTACATATGACAACCTACCGAACTATTTTCCAAAGAGGCTATACCAACAATGAATAAGGGTTTTGGGGCCAGGGGCAGTAGCTCACACCTGTAATCCCAGCACTTTGGGAGGCTGAGGCAGGAAGATGGCTTGAGCCCAGGAGTTCTGAGACCAGCCTGGGTAACACAGTGAGATGCCCTTTCTATAAAAAAGGTTTTTTTAATTAGCTGAGTGTGGTGGTACATTCCCGCAGTCCCAGTCACACAGGAGGCTGAGGTGGAAGGATTGCTTGAGCCAAGGATTGTTGAGGCTGCAGTGAGCCATGATTATGCCACTGCACTCTAGTCTTGGTGACAAGGTGAGAGACCCTGTCTCAAAACAAACAAAAAAAAGTTTCTGAATTTTGTTTTTTGAGACAGAGTCTCAGTCTGTCACCTAAGCTGGAGTACAGTAGCACAATCTTGGCTCACTGCAACCTCTGCCTCCAGGCTCAAGCAATCCTCCCACATCACTGGGATTATAGGAGCGCACCACCACGTCCAGCTAATTTTTGTATTTTTAGTAGAGACGGGGCTTCACCATGTTGGTCAGGCTGGTTTCGAACTCCTGACCTCGTAATCCGCCTTGCCTTGGCCTCCCAAAGTGTTGGGATTATAGGTATGAGCCACTGCACTTGGGTTTTTTGTTTTGCTTTGTTTTGTTTTTTGAGACAGAGTCTCACTCTGTCACACAGGTTGTAGTGCAGTGGCACGATCTCGGCTCACTGCAACCTCTGCCTCCCGGGTTCAAGCAACTCTCATGCGTCAGCCTCCCTAGCAGCTGGGATTACAGGCACATGCCACCACACCTGGCTAATTTCTGTATTTTTAGTAGAGACAGGGTTTTGCCACGTTGGCCATGTTGGTGTGGTGGCTCATGCCTGTAATCCCAGCACTTTGGGAGGCTGAGGAAGGTGGATCACTTGAGGTCAGGAGTTCGAGATCAGCCTGGCCAACATGGTGAAACCCTGTCTCTACTAAAAAAAATACAAAAATTAGCCGGGCATGGTGGCATGTGCATGTAATCCCAGCTACTCGGGAGGCTGAGACAGGAGAATTACTTGAACCCAGGAAGCAGAGGTTGCAGTGAGCTGAGATCACACCACTGCACTGCAGCCTGAGCGACAGGGCAAGACTCCGTCTCAAAAAAAAAAAAAAAAAAAAAAAGAAAGAAAATTTCATCAATTTCATGTGGAATTTATCATGACTTTTAAGGCAGTTTTAAGCTACCTGTCTAAACAAAAATATTAAATATACTTACTCTTTCTAAAATCTTTACCCAAAGGGAGTAAGAAATAAGGGGAAGGGGCAGAGAGAGGTAGACTCCGAAATATTCAGTACTACACCCTGCCCAAATTCCAAAGTAATTTAAACACTTTCCAAAAACAAAAAAAAAATCCAGGTATTTTAGCAGCACTCTTAAAAATCCAGGCATAATTTTACTAATAATTAACTTGTAACACTTTGTTATTCATAAGCCCTTATAGAGTATAACTTTTTAAATTCTATTCATTCAATAAGAATGTACTGATTACCAATCAAATCTCCAAAGAGTATAAGCAGTACTATAGTACTATATACAAAAATCATAGAATTTTAAAGGTTAGGAGAGATTTGAAAGAATAATCAAGATAATTTTGCAGAGTAACAAAGTTTGGAGAGGATGAGGCTTCACCACACTAGATATCCACACATATTATAAAGCTACGGTAAATAAGACAGTGTAATATCGACACAGGGATAGGCAAATAGCACGAAAACAGGCTCACGTTTATATAGAAATAAGATACATGACTTAAGATCCTCACTGAAGTGAGGAATGAATGCTATTCAATAAATGGTGTTGGTCCTATTTATTTTGTATATTTAAAAAATAACATATTCATTATTCACTATAATTTTTAGAATATTTCAGCATTAAAAAAACTTTAAAGATCATCCAGGCCGGACGCGGTGGCTCAAGCCTGTAATCCCAGCACTTTGGGAGGCCGAGACGGGCGGATCACAAGGTCAGGAGATCGAGACCATCCTGGCTAACACGGTGAAACCCCGTCTCTACTAAAAAATACAAAAAACTAGCCGGGTGAGGTGGCGGGCGCCTGTAGTCCCAGCTACTCGGGAGGCTGAGGCAGGAGAATGGCGTAGACCCGGAAGGCGGAGCTTGCAGTGAGCTGAGATGCGGCCACTGCACTCCAGCCTGGGCGACAGAGCGAGAATCCGTCTCAAAAAAAAAAAAAAAAAAAAGATCATCCAGTCAAATACTATTACTTTAAAAAAGGAGAAAGAAAGACCCAGAGAAGACATTTAGCCAAATCATACAGGCAGGATAAGAATTAAACTCATGTATCATGTTTATTAACATTCAATACATACATAAAGAACTTCTCCTTCACTCCTTAAGTCAGCCATGACAGGAAAAACCACACCAAATCAGAAGTGGAGGAGCCACAAAAGATATGATGAAGGACATGGCCCATCAGTACTATCATTTCCTGTGATGCCTAGACCCTCTTTCAAAGAAATTGGCCAAAAACTCTAGCCCTCTCCTGGAAGATTAATCTTATCTAAACCCAAACTAATGATGAAGAATAAGAATAATTCTATGGTCTCAGTATGCAGGGAACTCAGAAAGAAAGAAGAGAATTTTTGACCAGGTGTGGTGGCTCACACCTGTAATCCCAGCACTTTGGGAGGCTGAGGCGGGAGGATCACCTGAGGTCAAGACTTTGAGACCAGCCTGGCCAACATGGTGAAACCCCATCTCTACTAAAAATACAAAAAAAATAGCCAGGCATGATGGCATATGCCTGTAGTCCCAGTTACTCGGGAGGCTGAGGCAGGAGAAATGCTTGAAACCGGAACGCAGAGGTTGCAGTAAGCCAGGATTGCAGCAAGCCAGCACTTTGGGAGGCCAAGGCAGGCAGATCGCTTGAGGTCAGGAGTTCAAGACCAGCCTGGCCAACATGGCAAAACCCATCTCTACTGAAAATACAAAAATTAGCCAGGTATGGTGGTGCATGCCTGTAGTCCCAGATACTTGGGAGGCTGAGGCATGAGAATCGCTTGAACCCGGGAGCCAGAGGTTGCAAGTGAGCCAAGATCACACCACTGAACTCTAGCCTGGGTGATAGAGCCAGATTCCATCTCAAAAAAAAAAAAGCTATACTACTATAGTGCTATAGTAGGCCCAATTATTAGGTCCAACAATTTTCATCACTCAGTTCATTTCCAGGGAATGCTAATTTTAAACATTACATTTGCAGGGTCTCACAAAGACCAGTTAAACAGTGCTGAAAACTGTCAGAAAGTACTTGCTCCTATTCTAAGACTCAGTTAAGCTACAGAGAGAAGTGACTTATCTTCTCTAGAAAAGCAATCTAAGGTTACTAAGTTTGTCCACCGTCTGTTAATTCAGATAAAAATCTCCTTTGATAAATCACCCCTGAAATATATGACAGGAGTATATGTAGTAAAGAGAAAGAAACTGATAGCCTATTTGCAAACTTAGAAATCCCGATTTAGGCCAGGCACGGTGGCTCAACGCCTACAGTCCCAGCACTTTAGGAGGCCAAGGCCAGTGGATCACCTGAGGTCAGAAGTTTGAGGCCATCCTAGCCAACCAACATGGTGAAACCCCGTCTCCACTAAAAATACAAAATGAGCCGGGTGTGGTGGTGCACACCTGTAATCCCAGCTACTCCAGAGGCTGAGGCAGGAGAATCGGTTAGAACCTGGGAGGTGGAGGTCACGTCACTGCACTCCAGCTGGGGCGACATAGGGAAACTCTGTCTCAAAAAAATAAATCCCAATTTAAACTTGGGCCACTACTACCACACAATGATATGCTCCACAACAAATGTAAAATTGACTACATTTAATTTAATCAGTTTAGCACTGAAAGTTAAGAATATGAGCTCTGGAGCCAAACTAGGTTTGAATCCCAGTTCTACCACTTACTCTATGATACTGGGCAAATCACTTACCTTCTCTGCCTCAAATTCCCTACCAGTAACATAAAGATTATAATAGTAGCTGCCCTCATTGGAGTTATCATGAGAATTAAATTAGTCAGTGCATGTAAAGCACTTAGAATCTTTCTTGGAATATAACATTGGCTGCTGCTAGTATTAATATTATTATTATCTGATACTTTACTAGGCTATCAGTTCTCACAAGTGGCCCAAATATACAATAGTTTCCTAACCAGATCACACTATTTTAACATTCCTAAATCAGTGAATCAAATTCAGAAAGTACCTCTAGGCTGGGTGCAGTGGCTCACACCTGTAATCCCAGCACTCTGGGAGGCTGAGGTGGGAGAATTGCTTGAGGTAAGGAGTTTGAGACCAGCCTGGACAACATAGCGAGACTTCATGTCTATTTTTTAATTTTGTAATAGAAAAAAAAAATGAAAAAAAACATAGCTCTCCAAAGCCTGAAGTTCTTTTGAATCATTCAATTTAAAGTTCCCACCCATATTCACCAATAGCAAATATTTACTCTAAAAAATCACCATGAATTATCACTACATGAAAATTCTGAGAAATCTTCTATTTGGAATAATTATTTCATTTTACTTTTAATTATAAATCCATCTCTGCTCTTACAAATGAGAATAAATCCGGATCCATAAGTAGTAATAAAACACACAATCGTTTGTTAAGATATTTACTATCAATCTGCAAATTTGCCTTTGTCAAAGATATTCACCAAAAAAAAAGTAAGTGTGCAATATATTTAATCATCTGGAAAACACAAGTTACAACTACTCTAAGATGCCACTTTATACTCACTGGAATGACTAAAATCAAAGGAACTAACAACTCAGGTAGTGGCAAGGATGTGGAGCAACTGATCTCATAAACTGCTGCTGAAGTATTAAAATGGTATAACCAATCCATGGTTCTCTATGGAGAACCATTTGGCAATTACTTTTTTTTTTTTTTTGAGACAGAGTCTTGCTCTGTCACCCAGACTGGAGTGCAGTGGCACGATCTCAGCTCACTGCAAGTTCCGCCTCCCGGGTTCATGCCATTCTCCTGCCTCAGCCTCCCGAGTAGCTGGGACTACGGGCGCCCAACCACCACGCCTAGCTAACTTTTTTGTATTTTGAGTAGAGACAGGGTTTCACCATGTTCGCCAGGATGGTCTCGATCTCCTGACCTCGTGATCCACCCGCCTCAGCCTCCCAAAGTGCTGGGATTACAGGAGTAAGCCACCACGGCAGGCCGGCAATTTCTTATAAAGTTAAACATACATGTGCCCTGTGACAACAATTCTACTGCTAGTCATTCACCCAAGAGAAATGAAATGTTCACAAAAATACTTGCAAAGCAATGTTTATAGCAGCCTTCTCATTATAATAACCGAAAACTAAAAATGATCTGGGCTCAGTGGCTCATGCCTGTAATCCCAGCACTTTGGGAGGCTGAGGTGGACAGATCACTTGAGGTCAGGAGTTCGAAACTAGCCTGGCCAACAAGGTGAAACCCCATCTCTACTAAAAATACAAAAATTAGCAGGGCATGGTAGTGCGCACCTATAATCCAACTACTCGGGAGGCTGAGGTGAGAGAATCATTTGAATTGAGGAGGTGGAGGTTGCAGTGAGCCAAGATAGCACCACTGCACTCTAGCCTGGGCAACAGAGCAAGACTCTGTCTCAAAACAAAAACAAAAACAAAAAAAAAGACACAAATATCAATGGAAGAATGGAAAAACAAAGTGTGGTATATTCATAAAATGACATACTGTGTCACTTAGGAAATTATCTGTTGTCTACAATAATGATGTAGAATTTAATATACAATGAGGATGCCTTAGTTTTAGCTTCTTCAAATTCTGTCTCATTTTAAAGTGCATTTTAAACAGTCTCTAATTGAAGATCATTTTGATTCTGAAAATAACCTTACTTTTTGTTTAGTAACTCACTTGGGTCTTCTTATCACAATAGAAACTTTTGAAGGATTTTTGTTTTGTTTTATTTTGTTTTTGTTGATGGAGTCTCGCTCTGTCACCCAGGCTGCAGCATAGTAGCGTGATCTCAGTTCACTGCAAACTCTGCCTCCTGGGTTCAAGGGATTCTCCTGCCTCAGCTTCCTGAGTAACTGGGATTACAGGCACACGCCACCACGCCTGGTTAATTTTTGTATTTTCAGTAGAGACACGGTTTCACCATGTTGGCCAGGCTGGTCTTGAACTCCTGATCTCATGATCTGCCCACCTTGGGCTCCCAAAGTGTTGGGATTACAAGCATGAGCCACCGTGCCCGGCTTTGAAGGAGTTTTAAATTGGTGCCTTTCAGAAGCAAATAAGTCACAGGGTTTTATTAAGTGATACTCCTATATAAACTCTTGGCCGGGCTCGGTGGCTTACACCTGTAATCCCAGAACTTTCGGAGGCTGAGGTGGGCAGATCACAAGGTCAAGAGATAGAGACCATCGTAGCCAACATGGTGAAATCCCCTCTCTACTAAAAATACAAAAATTAGCTGGGTGTGGTGGTGCGTGCCTGTAATCCCAGCTACTCAGGAGGCTGAGGCAGGAGAATCACTTGAACCCAGGAGGCGGAGGTTGCAGTAAACTGAGATAGTGCCACTGCACTCCAGCCTGGTGACAGAGCAAGACTCCATCTCAAAAAAAGAAAAAAGAAAAAAGAAAAAAAAAAAGGAATTCTTAAATATATTGGTACCTATGTATTTTCTCTCTCTTTTTTTTTTTTTTTTTTTGAGACAGGGTCTCGCTCTGTTGCCCAGGCTGGAGTGCATTGGCACGATCATGGCTCACAGCAGCCTCAACCTCCTGGGCTCTAGTGATCCTCCCACCTCAGCCTCCCGAGCAGCTGGGCCTACAGGCACACACCACCATGCCTGGCTAATTTTTGTATATTTTATAGAGAGGAGGTTTCGCCATGTTGCCCAGGCTGGCCTGGAACTCTTGAGCTCAGGCAATCCAGTCTCCCAAAGTGCTGGGATTACAGGCATGAGCCACTGCGCCTGGCCTATTTTTCCCTTAATCATGTTCAGTCCATATTCATCTAACTGAAGTGTTCTCTCCAGAAATTACTCATGTAAGAAAAGACTGGCTTAAAATGACTACTGTGATGGAAACAATGCCATAGGGAGATATAACCTGGACCTGAGGTAAATTGAATACTGTAATCAACAAACTGTAGCTTACAGCTTGCAATTTTCTATTGATTATGGTTTCCTCAGTAAAATAATAGATGTATGAAACAAAAAAGGACTACTACTCAGCAATAAAAAAAAATGTATTACTGATTAACACAACATGGATGAATCTCAAAAGTATTAAGCAAAAGTAGTGATGTTAATTTTTAAAATGCATATGGTATGATTCCATTTACATGAAATCCAAGAACAGATTTAAAATCAGAAAGTAGTTAGGGAGAGGGAGGGCAAAAGTACTTGGCGGGGACATGAAACAACAACTTTCTACAGATCATTTGTACAGATTAAGTCACAGTTCTGAATATTATCCATCCCTAGATTCCACATAAGAATCAGGGATCACCCAAAAGAAAAATGGACCAAGAATAGGAACAAGCAACTTCACTTAAAGCAAATACCTAAAGGTTAATGATCATATTTTAAATGTCCCACTAGTGACCAAATAAATACAAATTTCAGAAACCAGTTACTATTTCCTATCAAATTTGCAAATGTTTTAAAATAATAACATGCTGGCAAGGCCGTATATCTCAATTTCATACATTGTTAATGGGAATGTAAACTTGTACAGCCTTTCTAGAAAGCAACTGTGCAATGTTTTGCTCTCCTGAGAGCTCTAGAAATGTTAATACACTTTGACTTGATAATTCAACTTACAATAATCTATTCTCAGAATATAGAAATACTGAAAAAGAGCTATATTTAGCAATATTCATTGTGTTTTATTTTATAATAATCGGAAATTAATAAACGTTCTAAGTGTGAACACAATAGAAATTGGTTCCATAAATAATATATTCATTAATGGAATATTCCTCTGCTGTTTTAAACTGTTTTCTGGCTGGATGCAATGGCTCATACCTTTAATGCCAGCACTTTGGGAGGCCGAGGCAGGTGGATCAGTTGGGGTTAGGAGTTCGAGACCAGCCTGGCCAAAATGGTGAAACCCTGTCTCTACTAAAAATACAAAAATTAGCAGGGTGTGCTGGCGCACATCTGTAATCCCAGCTACATGAGAGGCCGAGGCACGGGAACCCAGGAGGCAGAGGTTACAGTGAGCTGAGATTGCAACACTGCTCTCCAGCCTGGGCAAGAGAGCAAGACTCTGCCTCAAAAAAAAAAAAAAAACTGTTTTCAAATAATTGTAATAAAAACAATAAAATACATATTATATGATATGTTGTTTAAAAAGCAGGCTCCAAGATTTTATATATATAGTAAAATATGCATGAAGAAAAATCAGAAACAGACAATAAATGTTCATGTAATTTTAAAAAATGAATTAGGGGCCAACATCATAGAAACTATGATTATATTTCACAAGTGTCTGGGTTTCATTATAAGAACACAAGTGATATCCCTAAGTAGGTCTAGTGGAGGGGAGAACAAAAAGACTAAAAGAATAAGAACATTCATTAAAGGAACAAACCATTAGCATTATTTCAGATATGAATATCCAACTTATCAAATGAAGTCAAAGTCCTTCAGGGTATCTTAACAAATCTACAGTCAAGAAAAAGTTACAGATTCAGTTCAATATAAATATATACCAACCATGTTTAATTCAAACTAGGGAAAATAATTAGATGATTTAGTGATTTTCCACAGAACTGAGCTCAGCTCTTTTACAAAGCAACAAAAGAAGGGAAAGGGACTGCCAGAAGTCAAGCCAGCAACCTGATTTCCTAGGAAATTAGTTTTTACTTGGGAAAGTACTGGCCTCTAAAGAAGCACAACTCTACAAATAGAGATGAAACACATAAAACTCGAACACTCTGTAAAAAAATGTATGCTTTTCCCTTTGCTCTTAAGATCTCTAAAAGTGAATAATTAATGACTATTAAAAACAGGGGGAAAAAAGACCCAATTTAGAGTTAAACATTCTAAAAACAGTAAGTTTCTTTTAAAATGCTAAGCAAATCTTACAAATTGTAAAATAATTATATTTTTGTTATTTTGAAAATCAAAAGGAAAATATCATGCCATTTCTAACCTTCAGTTAGAATTACACGGGAGACTTTCATATTAACTATATTAATTATGGATTTAAATTTATCAAGGTTAATATAATCTTTATAATACTTCTATAATGTTTTTAATCATCACTACAGAACATTTCCTTGAATTTTCAATTTAAAAACTAAAATATTTACATGTGATCTTCCTTCAGAAAAAGGCTATGTGTAAAAATACAAAAGAAAAGTCTTCTTAAGATAAAAAGGGTGCTAGGATAGGTGAATTAAAGAGGAGAAAGAGAAAGGAACAGGTATGAATCTTTTCTTCCTTTAAGTCACATGTTTAAGGACCTGACCCTGATTTCTATTTAATGGCTTACCACTGGAAGCTTCCAAATAACTAATGACACAAGGATGCCCAGTAGGCAGAGAAATAGCAGCTGAACTTCATTTACCATTCGAGTATAAGGCAATGTAAGGATGAAATTATACAACCTGTAATATTTAAATCAGTGGATTCATTTATAACCTATTCTTGCAACACTAAACTGCTTCCCTCCTACGATGACCCCAACTGCCACTCTAGACCAAAAGGCCAACAAATTGCTATTGGAAAAATTAGTGACAAAGCAGAAAATTTTATTCAACTTTGTAACAAATCAACAAAGAGTAATGGTCTCAACTAATGGTGCTGGGACAACTAAATATCCATATACAAAAGAATTAAGTTGAGACCCTTCCCCCATACTGTACACAAAAATTACCACAAAATGAATCACAGACTTAAATGTAAGAGCCAACTCTATGAAACTTAGAAGACACTGACATGGTGTGAAAAAAAATAAGAAAAAACAAACTAAAACTCTTACAAGAAAACATTAGGCACAAATATTCACGACCTTGGATTGGGCAATAGTTCTTAGATACTGTATCAAAAGCACAAGCAAAAAAAAAAAAAAACAAATCGGCCAGGCATGGTGGCTCACGCCTGTAATCCCAGCACTCTGAGAGGCTGAGGCGGGCAGATCACAAGGTCAGGAGATCAAGACCATCCTGGCTAACACGGTGAAACCCCATCTCTACTAAAAATATAAAAAATTAGCCGGACTTGGGGGCAGGCCCCTGCAATCCCAGCTACTTGGGAGGCTGAGGCAGGAGAATGGTGTGAACCCAGAGGCGGAGCTTGCAGTGAGCCGAGATTGCACCACTGCACTCTAGCCTGGGTGACAGAGCGAGACTCCGTCTCAAAAAAAAAAAAAAAAAAAAATGGACTTGAGCCAGAGTGGTGGCTCCTGGATCACAGGCCAGGAGTTTGAGGCCAGCCTGGACAACACAGGGAGATCTCTATGTCTAAAAAAGAAAAAAAAAAAAAAAGCTGGACTTTATTAAAATGAAAAACTTTTGTGCTTCAAAGGACATCAAGAAAGTGAAAAGATAGGCCGGGCGCGGTGGCTCAAGCCTGTAATCCCAGCACTTTGGGAGGCCGAGACGGGCGGATCACGAGGTCAGGAGATCGAGACCATCCTGGCTAACACGGTGAAACCCTGTCTCTACTAAAAAATACAAAAAACTAGCCGGGTGAGGTGGCGGGTGCCTGTAGTCCCAGCTACTCGGGAGGCTGAGGCAGGAGAATGGCGTAAACCTGGGAGGCGGAGCTTGCAGTGAGCCGAGATCCGGCCACTGCACCCCAGCCTGGGCGGCAGAGCAAGACTCCGTCTCAAAAAAAAAAAAAAAAAAAAAAAAAAGAAAGTGAAAAGATAGCCCACAAAATGGGAGAAAATACTTGTAAATCGTTACGTCTGACAAGGAACTTATATCCAGAATATACAAAGAAAACATATATTATAACTCAATAATAAAAAGACAAACCAGCTTTTAAAAAATGGGCAAGCATGGCCAGGCGCGGTGGCTCATGCCTGTAATCCCAGCACTTTGGGAGGCCAAGGTGGGCAGCTCACAAAGTCAGGAGATCAAGACCATCCTGGCTAACACGGTGAAACCCCGTCTCTACTGAAAAATACAAAAAAAATTAGCTGGGCATGGTGGCGGGCACCTGTAGTCCCAGCTACTTGGGAGGCTGAGGCAGGAGAATGGCGTGAACCCGGGAGGCGAAGCTTGCAGTGAGCCGAGATCGCACCACTGCACTCCAGCCTGGGCAAGAGAGCGAGGTTCCGTCTCAAAAAAAAAAAAAAAAAAAGGCAAGCATATAAAAACACACTTCTTCCAAGAAGATAGACAAATGGCCAATAAGCATATGGGAAGATTCTCAACATCACTAGCCATGAGGGAAACTCAAATCAAAACCACAATTAATTTCTACTCTGGGCCACGCACAGTGGCTCACTGTAATCCCAGCACTTTGGGAGGCCAAGGCGGGCAGATCATGAGGTCAGGAATTCAAGTCCAGTCTGGCCAACATAGTGAAACCCCATCTCTACTGAAAATACAAAAATTAGCCTGGCATGGTAGTGCACGCCTCAGTTGAGAGGCTGAGGCAGGATAATAGCTTGAACCTGGGAGGCAGAGGTTGTGGTGAGCCAAGATCACGCTACACACTCCAGCCTGGGCAACAGAGCAAGACCCCATCTCAAAGGAAAAAAAAATTCTACTTTATACCCACTAGAATAGCTCTACTCAAAAAACAGAGATCAGCCTGAGCTATGACTCACACCTGTAATCCCAACACTTTGGGAGGCGAGGAGAAAGAATGGCTTGAGGCCAGGAGTTCCAGACCATCCTGGGTAACACAGCAAGACCCCATCTCTACCAAAAAATTTAAAAAATAAAAATTAGCTGGGCATGGTGGTGCACGCCTGCAGTCCTAGCTACTAGGGAGGCTGAGGTGGGAGGATAGTTTGAGCCAGGAGTTTGAGGCTGCAGTGAGCTATCATACCCACTACACTCCAGCTTGGGTGACAGACCAAAACCCTGTCTCAAAACAACAACAATTAAAATATATATATAAAATAAGAGATAATAACAATTATTAGTGACAACGCAGAAAAATTGGAATTCTCATTCTCACTGCTGGAGAGAATGTAAAATGGTGTAGCCGCTTTAGAAAACCTCAAAAGAGTTACCATATAACCTAGCAATTCCACTACTTATGGGCATATACACAAAAACAATGAAAAGAGGCCAAGCACAGTAACCCACACCTGTAGTCCCAGCACTTTGGGAGGCCAAGACAGGAGAATAGCTTGAGCCTAGGAGTTCAAGACCAGCCTGGGCAACATAGTGAGAGACCCTGTCACTACAAGAAAAAAAAAAAAAAAGGAAAGAAAAACCGGGCAGGAGTGGTGGTGCATGCCTATGGTCCCAGCTAATTAGAGGCTGGGGTGGGACCATCTCTTGATCCTGGGAGGTTAAAACTGCAGTAAGCAATGATTGTACCACTGCACTCCAGACTGGGCTACAGAGCAAGACCCCATCTCAAAAATAATAATAATAAAAATAAATTGTTTAAATTAAAAAAAAAATTAAAACACATGTCCACACAAAAACTCATACATGAATGTTCATGTTCATATCAGCTTTATTTGAATAGCCAAAAACTAGAAATAATCCAATGTCTATCAGCAGAAGAAATTTTTAAAATTGCAATATATCCATATTATGGAATACTACTCAACAATGAAAGATAATGAAATATTGATACACAAATAACATGGAAAAATCTCGAATTAATTAGGCAGAGGGAAAGAAGTCAGACAAAATATATACATATACTACATACTATTTATATAAAATTCTAGAAATTGCAAACTAATCCATAGTGACAGCAGATTAGAGTTGCCTGCGGGAACAGAAAGGGAGAGATGTATTACAAAAGTTAGAAAACTTTTGCAGTGATCAGTATGTTCCTTACCTTAGTTGTAGTGTATACATATGTAAAAACTCATTAAACTGTTTACTTTTTTTTTTTTTTTTTTTTGGAGACAGGGTCTGGCTCTGTCGCCCCATCTGGAGTATAGTGGTGCAATCTCAGTTCACTGCAACTGCAACCTCCACCTCCTCGGCTCAAGCGATCCTCCTGCCTCAGCCTCCTGAGTAGCTGGGACTACAAGCACATGCCTCCAGGACTGGCTAATTTTTGCATTTTTTGTAGAGATGGGGTTTCCCCATGTTAACCAGACTGGTCTCAAACTCCTGAGCTCAAGCAATCTGCCCTCCTCGGCCTCCCAAAGCACTGTGCTGGGATTACAGGTTTGAGCCACTGCACCCAGCCCTGTTTACCTTAAATACGTGCAGTTTCACCGTACATCAACTGTACCTAAATAAAGCTATTTTTAAAATGCACATGCCATGGTGAGGGAAGAGAAGTATACTAGCCTTTCTGAAAATAGCATGTTTGGGTAAGAAAAAAGTAGAAAAAGGATGGGTGCAGTGGCTCACGCCTGTAATCCCAGCACTTTGGGAGGCTGAGGCGGGTGGATCACTTGAGGTCAGGAGTTCGAGACTAGCCTGGCCAACATGGTGAAACCCTGTCTCTACTAAAAATACAAAATTAGCCGGGCGTGGTGGCGCATGCCTGTAATCCCAGCTACTCAGGAGACTGAGGCAGGAGAATCGCGTGAACCTGGGAGGCGGAGGTTGCAGTGAGCCGAGACCACGCCATTGCACGCCAGCCTGGGCAACAAAAGCAAAATTTCACCTCAAAAAAAAAAAAAGTAGAAAAAACAGGCTGAGAGGATTGATTGATTGAGCCGGAGAATTTATCTATCATCCAGTAGCACGATCTCGGCTCACTGCAACCACCGCCTACCGGGTCCAAGCAATTCTCCAGCCACAGTCCTCCCGAGTGGTTGGGATTACAGACGCCTGCCACCACGCCCAGCTAATTTCTTTTGTATTTCAGTAGAGACGGGGTTTCACTGTGTTGCCCTCTCGAACTCCTAAGCTCAAGGCAATCCGCCTACTTCCGCCTCCCAAATTATTTATTTATTTTTGAGACAAAGTCTGGCTCTGTCGCCCAGGCTGGAGTGCAGTGACGCCATCTTGGCTCACTGCAACCTCCGCCTCCCGGGTTCAAGCGATTCTCCTGCCTCAGCCTCCTGAGTGGCTGGGACTACAGGCACACGCTACCTTGCCCGGCCGAGAGCTTTTAAATACGACAAACCTTTTTAAAGGTCAAAATTATTGGCCAGGCACGGTGGCTCACGCCTGTAATTCCACCACTTTGGGAGGCGGGGGCTGGTGGATCATGACGTCAGGAGATCGAGACCACCCTGGCTAACACGGTGAAACCTGGTTTCTACTAAAAATACAAAAAATTAGCCGAGTGTGGTGGCGGGCGCCTGTGGTCCCAGCTACTCGGGAGGCTGAGGCAGGAGAATCGCTTGAACCCGGGAGGCGGAAGTTGCAGTGAGCCGAGATCATGCCACTGCACTCCAGCCTAGGCAACGGAGCAAGACTCCATCTCAAAAAAAAAAAAAAAAGTCAAAATATTTAACTGATCCTCACATGGTAATAGCTGAATTTTCAGCATCCATTGATGGAGAAAATAGTCAAAACACAACCAGAGCTACCCTGTATTGAGGCAAGCCTTTAAAATAAAGATTTTTAAAACTCATCTCAATATTTATTCGAAGAATGAAACTATGTATACATACATACATATGTTTAGAACATGTTGCTTTAGTCTACAGATAATTTTTCTCTAGATCACAAGGTCAAGAGATCGAGACTTTCCTGGCCAACATGGTGAAACCCATCTCTACTGAAAATACAAAAACTAGCCAGGCGTGGTGGCGCACACCTGTAGTCCCAGGTACTTGGGAGGTTGAGGCAAGGGAATCGCTTGAACCCGGGAGGCGGAGGTTGCAGTGAGCCAAGATTGCACCACTGCACTCCAGCCTGGCAACAGAGTGACACTTCATCTCAAAAAAAAATGGTAGGCAATATTTGATAACATATGGATTTAAGAACTGCAGAAAACATCCTCCCCAAACCAAAGACTTGCAGGCAACAAATTGAGAACCACTGATAAAGATACCCAATGCCAAGGAAATTCAATACAGTACTTAAATATTATCTTAAATAAAAGATGTCAAGCCTAATGAAAATTTATCTAACAGGTTCCCTAGCTAGATTTCATAATTCAAAAGAATTTAGAGATTAGCTGTAACACTGCTAACCTGGGTGCAGATATTTAAGAATTTACTAGCTTAGGCAACACAGGAGATCCCAACACCACAAAAAAAATTAAAAATTAAGTGGACATGGTGGCATGCATCTGTAATCCGAACTACTCAGGAGGCTGAGGCAAGAGGACTGCCTGAGCCCCAGGAGTTTAAGGCTGCAGTTAGCTATGATGTGCCACTGCACTCCAGCCTGAGTGACAAAGTGAGACCCTGTCTCAAAAAAACAAAACAAAACAAAAAAAACTTACAGCTGATTTATAGCTGGATAAAATAAGGATTCAAGTTTTTCCAGAGATGGACTAGACTGAAAATGTGACAAAGTCAAAAAGAATTCAAGATTCCTTTTCATGTCTAAATGAAGTTTAAATTTCATAGTACAATTTAATATACAAGACTCTTTAGTCCACAAAATAACACAGAGAAAGCTTTCTACCTCCCACCTGCTTCGGTGAAAATGCTGGGTCCTTGCAACAGTAAACGTAGCTAACATTTACTGGGCATTTACTATGAACTAAACATTACGTTAAACTGTTTAACTTTACATGGATTATCTCATATAATCCTCAAAGCCATTTATTTTGAAGATAAGAAAACCAGCAAAGAGTTAACTTGCCTAAGGAAGCAGAGGTGAAGGTGAATTCAGGCAATTGGAGTTCTTTTTACCATACCACCTCCTATTAGTTGACATCATAAACTCAACCCCCAATGTGGGGGAGGGGTTCCATCATTCATCAGTACGTTTATGTAAATCAGAGAATAACAAAAAAGAGAACAGTCCTGACTGCAAAAAATTAACAACTTATGAAGAAATGAAATTTAATATTGCAAAATAACTTTTTCTTTTCCTTTTTTTTTTTTTTGAGATGGAGTCCCACTCTGTCGCCCAGGCTGGAGTCCAGTGGCACAATCTCAGCTCACTGCAACCTCCACCTCCCAGGTTCAAGTGATTCTCCTACCTCAGCCTCCCGAGTAGCTGGGACTATAAGCACTCACCACCACACCCGGCTAATTTTTGTATTTTTAGTAGAGATGAAGTTTCACTATGTTGGCCAGGCTGGTCTCAAACTCCTGACCTCAAGTGATCCACCTGCCTCAGCCTTCCAGAATGCTGGGATTACAGGCATTAGCCACCATGACCAGACTTACAAAATAACTTTTAAAAAAATCCTTAACATGACAAAATGCCAAACTTCATGGTTTCTAAAATTAGTCTAGAGCATTTTAGGAGGCCAAAGCAGGAGAATCACTTGACGCTAGGAGCTCAAGACTAGCCTTGGCAGCATAACAAGACCTCACATCTTTAAAAAAAAAAAAAAAAAAATTAATAAATAAACATAACATAAAATTAACTTTGGGAGGCTGAGGCAGAAGGATCACTTGAGCCCAGGAGTTGGAGAGCAGCCTGGGCAATATAGTGAGACCCCATTTCTATTTTTAAATAACTTTTTCAAAAATAAAAATAAGGCCAGGCGCAGTGGCTCACACTTGTAATCCCAGCACTTTGGGAGGCTGAGGTGGCAGATCATGAGGTCAGAAGATCAAGACCATCCTGATCAACACAGTGAAACCCAATCTGTACTAAAATACAAAAGATTAGCTGGGCATGGTGGTGCATGCCTGTAGTCCCAGCTACTCAGGAGGCTGAGGCAAGGTAATCGCTTGAACCCAGGAGGTGGAGATTGCAGTGAACCAAGATTGTGCCACTGCACTCCAGCCTGGCAACAGAGCAAGACTCCATCTCAAAAAAAAAAAAAAAAAAAATAGGCCGGGCGCAGTGGCTCGTGCCTGTAATCTCAGCACTTTGGGAGGCTGAGACGGGCAGATCATGAGGTCAGGAGTTCGAGACCAGACTGGCCAACATAGTGAAACCCTGTCTCTACTAAAAATACAAAAAGTAGCTGGGCATGGTGGCAGGCGCCTGTAATCCCAGCTACTCAGGCGGCTGAGGCAGGAGAGTCACTTGAACCCAAGAGACAGAGGTTGCCGTGAGCCAAGATCACACCATTGCACTCCAGCCCAGGCGACAGTGCAAGATTCCATCTCAAAAAATAAATGAATAAATAAATATATATATATATAATTAGTCTAGAGTATTACAGAAAGATATTAAGAAATGAACAATAGGCTAAGCACAGTGTCTGACACTTATAATCCCAGCACTTTGGGGGACTGAGGCAGGAGGATCACTAAAAAGGAAAAAAAAAAAACAAACAACCCCCAGGCAACATAGAATGACCTCATCTCTACAAAAAAAAAAAAAAAGAACAACATTTGATGTAACATGTTAACATTTTTACAAATGGCCAGTCATGTAAATGGACATTTACAGTTCATTTTCTTGCCGATATTTTCTTTTTTTTTTTTTTTTGAGACAGAGTCTGGCTCAGTCACCCAGGCTGGAGTGCAGTGGCACAATCATGGCTCACTGCAACCCCCTCCACCCTACCCCCAACCCTCGGGTTCAAGTGATTCTCCCACCTCAGCCGGCCCAGTAGCTGGGACAACAGGCATGCACCACCACACCTAGCTACTTTTTTGTATTTTTAGTACAGACTGGGTTTTGCCATATTGGCCAGGCTGGTCTCAAACTCTGAGCTCAAGTGATCCGCCTGCCTCGGCCTCCCAAGTGCTGGGATTACAGGCATGAGCCACCACATCTGGCCTCTAATATTTTCAATATAGTATTTGGGACTGCTGTCCTTGCAAGAGTTAAGGAAGACTTGGCTACTACAGGAAATATCTTTCCTTCATACCACCAATACTAAATAATTTTCAAAAACAAGAATGAATCAACTCTTTAAAATAATCATTCAAAATTATGTTCACTGATGAGATTTGAAGTCCATTACATCATGAATGTGATGGAAATTGTACACCTTTCATCAGAGACAAGAAATAATATAGCTTTTAACAGCTTTATTTTTTTTTTTTTAATTTATAATAGAGATAGGGTCTTACTATGTTGCCCAGGCTTTTATCAAATCCCTAGGCTCAAGCAATTCTCCCTCCTTGGCTCCCAAAGTGCAGGGATTAAAGGCATGAGCCACCACACCAGGCCAATTTTAACACCTTTCTACGAATACAGATTTTTCTTTCATTTGACCAAATCCTTAGCTAAGGAAGATAAAGGGCTTAAATTCTGAGATAAAAACTGTTTCTACTTGAATAACTCTAGGGAAAAATAAACTGGTTCTAACTGGCATTTAGAACTAATTTAAAATCATTAACAATATCAGTAAATAAAATAATTCAATAAAAGCAACGATTTTAATAACAAAATCAGTAAATAATATAATGCTCAATTTTTTTTTCTAGTAGTAGGATTAATGGTTTCCACTGTTGTCACAAACTCACATGTATTTTGAAGAGGACCAGGTACAGTCACATATCTTGGTATCTGAGGGACTCGATCCAGGACCCCATGGATACCAAAATCTGCGGATATCCCAGTTCGTTATGTATAATGGCATAGTACAGTCGGCCCTCTGTATCTGTGGGTCCCACACAGGAGGATTCAACCAATCTTGTATCAAATATTTTTGGAAAAAAAAATGGATGGTTGTAATAAACATGTACATACTTTTCTTTCTTGTCATTATACCCTAACAATACAGTATAACTATTTACATAACGTTTATATTATATTATTTGGTGCAAAAAGTAATTGTGTTTTTGCCATTACTTTTAATGGCAAAAGCTGCAATTACTTTTTGCACCAACCTAATATTATTATAATTAATCTAGAGAAATGATTCAAAGTATACAGGAGAATGTGCGCAGGTTATATGTAAATACTACACCATCTTACATAAGTGACTTGTGCATCTGTGGATTTTGGTATATTGGGGTCCTGGAATTAATCCCCCACCGATACCTGTATTTGCATATAATCTGCACATTCTCCCATATACGTTAAATCGTCTCTAGATTACTTATTAATACCTAATACAATGTAAAAGCTATGTAAATATTTATACTGTATTTATTCGTATTATTTTTATTGTTTTATTTTTATTGGGTTTTCTTTCCAAATATTTTCTATCAACAGCTGGTTGAATCCAAGGATGCAGAATCCACAGATAAAGGCTGACTATGATATGATACACAGCCTGTGACCACACAACAAAATATTAGCTTCATTTACCCCATGTTTCAGTCTAATCCACCAAAATAAACCAACCACAAAAACAAACTGAAGTAGTAAATGTTTAAAATACATGTAATGTTTTGGTGTTTGTTTGTTTTTTGATACAGAGTCTCGCTCTGTTGCCCAGGCTAGAGTGCAGTGGCTCGGCTCACTGCAACCTCTGCCTCCCAAGTTCAAGCAATTCTCCTGCCTCAGCCTCCCGAGTAGCTGGGATTACAGGCATGTACCACCACTCGCAGCTAATTTTTGTATTTTTAGTAAACACAGGGTTTTGCCATGTTGGCCAGGCTGGTCTCAAACTCCTGACCTCAGGTGATCCGCCCACCTTGGCCTCCCAAAGTGCTGGGATTACAGATGTGAGCCACCGCGCCCAGCATTAAAATACATTTAATGTTTTAAAGTCAACTCTGGTTTTCCTAGTTGCCACAATGCATACAATCACAGTATCTGGAATATTAGCCCATTCTAGAAAGAGAAGTCTATATCTAATGTTTTAATTATTAATAATTAACAATTACAATTTGTTGAGTGCCCAGTATGGGCAAAATGCTTTACACTATACAAAATGCTTTTCATTTAATTCTCACCATCAGCCTGATACAGAAGATAGCATAAGCTCCATTTTATGGATGACAAAACTGAATCTAAAATAAGTTTAATAAACTGCTCAATTAGTAAATTATCGATAAAGTCAAGATTCAAAATCATGGTCACACAATTATAAAACCTGAATTTTGTCCATTCTATCATGCTACCTCCGGACATAAATGATGCTTCTTGAATTTCATAATATGGCAGTTACAAATATATTTCTGTCATCATCAGGCTATTCTATGGTTCTGTGAGATACTAGTTTGGAGGAAAAAAAAGTTTTATCTTGATTAAAGAATACTGGGAGCTAGGCTGGGCGCAGTGGCTCACGCCTGTAATCCCAACACTTTGGGAGGCCAAGGCAGGTGGATCACTTGAGGTCAAGAGTTTGAGACCAGCCTGGCCAACATGGCAAAACCCTGTTTCTACTAAAAATGCAAAAATTAGCCGGGCGTGGTGGCACACGCCTTGTAATCCCAGCTACTCGGAAAGATGACGCAGGAGAATCGCTTGAACCCAGTAGGCAGAGGTTGCAGTGAGCCGAGATCGTGCCATAGCACTCCAGCCTGGGCAACAGAGCGAGACTTCGGCTCAAAAAAAAAAAAAAAAAAAAAAAGATACTGGGAGCTAAAATCTCTGTAACAAAGTTGGTTATATTATAAGAAATTAAGTAAATAGCCAGACACAGTGACTTACGCCTGTAATTCCAGCACTTTGGGAGGCCGAAGCAGGAGGATCACTTGAGGCCAGGAGTTCAAGACCAGCCTGAGCAACATGGTAAAACCCCATCCCTACTAAAAATACAAAAAACTTAGCTGGGCATGGTGGTTGGCGCCTATAATCCCAACTACTTGGGAGGCTGAGGCAGGAGAATCGCTTGAACCCAGGAGATGGAGGTTGCAGTAAGCCAAGATTGCGCCACTGCACTCCATCTCAGGCGACAAAGCAGGACTCAGTCTCAAAAAAAAAAAAAAAAAAAAAAAACCAACCCTTTGGGAGGCTGAGACAGGCGGATTACGAAGTCAGGAGTTCGAGACCAGCCTGGCCAATATGGTGAAACCCCGTCTCTACTAAAAATACAAACAACTAGCCAGGTGTGGTGGCATGCGCCTGTGCCTGTAGTCTCAGCTATTCAGAAGGCTGAAGCAGGAGTATTGCTTGAACCCATGAGACGGAGGTTGCAGTGAGCCAAGATTGAGCCACTGCACTCCAAGCCTGGGCAATAGAGGGAGACACCATCTGAAAAAAAAAAAACACACAACAAAAATTAGCCAGGCATAGTGGCATGCCCCTGTAGTCCCAGCTACTTGGGAGCCTGATGCAGGACAATTGCTTGAACCCGGGAGGCGGAGATTTCAATGAGCCGAGATCGTGCCACTGCACCCCAGCCTGGGCATCTTTAAATAAAATAAATTAAGTAAATAAATCTTCACAAATTATCTACATGATACATCGAAATGTACCTGAGATGTACATATGCACAAGTGACTAGACAAAAGTATCACTATTACTTTTCCAAAGTCAAAGTTAACCAAGGGTAATCTTAAATAAAGTTACAAATTTAGCTGATTTCTGTGTCCCTGGTTGCCCCAGCTTTGCCTTTATTCAGAGCTAAGCACCATTCTACAGTTTTTCCCTCTTCTTCCCTAATTAAACTAGAAATGTTCCAAATTAACTATAATTCACCTTAATATAATCAAGTTACCATAATTAAGATTTCGCTGTCCTACTCAGATAATTGAAGACTTTGATCTTGGTTAAAAGAATGTAAGATAGCCTGAGCACGGTAGCTCCTGCCTGTAATCCCAACACTTTGGGAGGATTGCCTGAGTTTAGGAGTTTAACAAGACCCTGTCTCTACCCAAAAACAAAATTGGCCAGGCGTGGTGGCTCACATCTAGAATCCCAGCACTTTGGGAGGCCAGGGTGGATGGATCACCTGAGGCCAGGAGTTCAAGACCAGCCTGACCAAAATGGTGAAACCCCGTCTTTACTAAAAATGCAAAAATTAGCAGGGTGTGGTAGCGCACACCTGTAATTCCAGCTACTCAGGAGGATGAGGCAGGAGAATTGCCTGAACCCAGGAAGTGGAGGCTGCAGTGAGCCAAAATCACACCACTGTACTCCAGCCTGGGCAACAAGAGCAAAACTCTGTCTCAAAAAAAAAAAAAAAAAAAAAATGAACTGGGCATGCCTGTAGTCCCGGCGACTGGAGAGGCTGAGGCAGGAGGATCACCTGAGCCCAGAATGTTGAGGCTACAGTGAGCTGAGACCATGCCACTGCACACTCCCGCCTAGGCAAAAGAGCAAGACTCTGTCTCAAAAAAAAAAGGAATGTAATTTATCAGCAAACAAGTGGGGAGAAACAGGGTTTTCGTGGGTAGAGAGGGGGAAGTCACTGAACATTAATTACTAATATAGCAACTCCTTGGTTAATCCATTTAAGATGACTAGGGGGTCTCTTCCTAATCCCATACTCCACTAGAGAGGACAAGTGGGAAAGGTTGGACTAGTTAAGGTTGCTGGGGACCTCCCAAGAGCTGCAGAAGCAGAGATAAGACAAGCATTCTTCTAAATCCACATGGTCCTTCCAAGGCTTTCATCCTCCAGGACTACCACTTCTCAGTCTACTTACTTGCCTTCTGACATGCTTTCTTGAGGGGAAGAAAACAAAGGAAGAGTAATAACAAGCAGCAGAAACTGCAAAGAATGAAAAATAAGTCCATGGATGTTGCAAATAGAATCATCCTCCTTTACATATGTCACTCCAGGAAAACTGCCAAGAACCACTCACTCCTCTAGATACACTTCCTGCAGATCCTCCAGACTCCTCCCTTAAGCACGTCAGTATTCTCTTTATTCTCTCTTCATTTCAATCCTCCTTTTGCCCCAAGATTTCGAAGTGCATTTTTTTATGGTTTTTGTTTTGTTTTGTTTTGTTTTGTTTGAGACGGAGTTTCTTGTTGCCCAGGCTGGAGTACAATGGCGTGATATCGGCTCACTGCAACCTCCACCTCCTGGGTTCAAGTGATTCTCTTGCCTCAGCCTCTTGAGTAGCTGGGATTACAGGAATGCGCCACCACGCCCGGCTAATTTTGTATTTTTAGTAGAGACAGGATTTCTCCATGTTGGTCAGGCTGGTCTCAAACTCCTGACCTCAGGTGATCCGCTCGCCTCAGCCTCTCAAAGTGCTGGGATTACAGGCCTGAGTCACCGTGCCCAGCCTCAAAGTGCATGTTTTATAATCTCCAAAATATATGGCAATATTGTACCTAGTATTTAATGATATCCTATTGATCATTACCTGTGTGTTGCAGCTGAACATACATCCTAAAGCCTTGTATAGTATTTCTACATGTTATGATAAAATCTGTAATATGTTACATTACTAAAACAAATTTTCTTGTTGTTGTTTTTTTTTTCCAAGACAGTCTTACTTTGTCACCCAGGCTGGAGTGCAGTGGCGTGATCTTGGCTCACTGCAACCTCCGCCTCCTAGGTTCAAGCAATTCACCTGCCTCAGCCTCCCAAGTAGCTGGGACTACAGTCGCGTGCCACCACACCCAGCTAATTTTTTGTGTTTTTAGTAAAGATGGGGTTTCACTGTGTTAGCCAGGATGGTTTCGATCTCCTGACCTTGTGATCAGTCTGCCTTGGCCTCCCAAAGTGCTGGAATTAAAGGCATGAGCCGCCACACCCAGCCCCTTAAATAAATTTTCTTTGCCACTAAAGGATGTACTATAATGTCAAGATTTAAAAAATAAGATACCAAAATTTTTTTTAATTTAAGGGGTATATTGTTTTATTTCTCCCCAACCCTATCAAGAAAACATAAAAGGAGGCCGGGCGCGGTGGCTCAAGCCTGTAATCCCAGCACTTTGGGAGGCCGAGACGGGCGGATCACGAGGTCAGGAGATCGAGACCATCCTGGCTAACACGGTGAAACCCCGTCTCTACTAAAAAAAATACAAAAAACTAGCCGGGTGAGGTGACAGGCGCCTGTAGTCCCAGCTACTCGGGAGGCTGAGGCAGGAGAATGGCGTAAACCTGGGAGGCGGAGCTTGCAGTGAGCTGAGATCCGGCCACTGCACTCCAGCCTGGGCGACAAAGCGAGACTCTGTCTCAAAAAAAAAAAAAGAAAAAGAAAAAGAAAACATAAAAGGAGGGAGGGAGAAAGGGAGAGGGGGAAAGGCTGAAGAACTATTAGGTACTATGCTTACTACCTGGGTGACAGGACCAATCATACCCCAAACCTCAGCATCACACAATATAGCCATATAACCTACCTGCATATGTACTCTCAGGATCTAAACTAAAAGTTGGATTTTTTTTTAAAAAAAAAGGGAAAAAATCAGAGTTCAGAAATCTGCAGAATTCAAGATCTATTCTCTAGAAATCAAAACCTGTTACACACAATAGATGTGTTTTGGCAAGTCCAAAATAAAATGTAGCTTTTCAAGTACTCTATTATATAAAATACTTTCTTAAAGATAATTAGGAAGTTTTGAAGCAAACTAAAAAACTACATATACAGGTTTTATACTTTTACAGAACTAGATTTTCAGTTACCCACATTTCTATTAGAATTTATTGTACAGCGAGTTGGAGAGCAGGAAGCAGAAAAGTAGATCAGAGACTTATAAAATAAGACAAGACTTCTCTGAAATAGAAAATAAACTTAATTAACTAGTGTTAATTGAACTTCCACTTTTTAAAATCACTTACCTAAATAAAACTTCAATATGTGAAACTGAATCTCACTAAATAGCATAGTTAGGAGCACATGGTTTCTTTGGGATTTAAAGCCCACCATTTATTCAACTACAGATAACCAAATCCCACTGTAAAATTATTTGCGTAATTAAAGCTATTCCTAGATAAGTATAATCAGATGAATAATAAGTCCACCTATTAAAACCAGGTAATCAAACGGCCCAATGTTCTCAATTACAAAGAATGAACTTTTCTATTTGTCATACGCTCAATTTGGATTTCTCATTCTTCCATCATTTGGTGTAGAACTGAATGATCTATATAAATGTACCATGACTTAAACAACAACTCTAGTGGTAGGAATAATCCACTGAACTCAATGCAAGAAACGAAAAGCTTTCCTTCTTGAAACTTATGTCACAGAAAAAAAGTAGTAAATTTATTTTGTGAAAAGACTGTATCTGCTTTAGAACTCACACATGCAATGGTTATATGCCTTGCAGTCTTCCAAATGAAAATAAAAATTTTAAGGAAATATAATCTGAAATAAAACTGATTTGAGAGAAAAAAAAATCCAAAAATCCTGATTGAAAGCTATACCAACAGTTTCTTCACAATTTCATAAAACATTAATGAAGGGGTTACATAATCCCCTGGATTAAAGATTTTAAAGAAAGCTGCAAGGATCTCTTTCAGTTTTCAATACTGCTTCCTCTGTTCTTAACAGTCATAAAAACAGATCTAAATCAACTCCTAAATATAAACCATCTAGCTTTCAATGGAAGAAAAATCAAACCAAGTACAGATAAAACATACATATTCTTTTTAAAAACACACTGCAAATTACATTTGGGTTCCTCAAACAAGTTTACAACATGTACCACATCCAGTTTATTCTCAAGGGAGAAAACCATCAAAACAAAAGCTCCCGCTTAATAAATGATTTACTTTGTAGTTAAGCCTCTATCCCAGGTGCATTTTGCTGTGACATATTATTACTATTTCTTTTCTCTACAAAGACCTAGAAATTGTATATCTAGTTCCTTTAAAAATATCTGTATATGTTTTATATTAGTGTAAGGACAAGAAATACTTAATATTTTTACTCTCTAAAAAGGAAATATCTTTTCATTTTTCTTTTTCGCAATGTTTCTTCCTTTGTTTTTGCTTATTTTCTATACATGACATTTTCTCAAGCCAGTCCATTTCAGTGTTGTTTACTGTCAATATGTCTGTGTATACTCAGGTTTTTACAAACAATGCTTTACAGTACAGTGATAAAAAAAGAAAGGGTGAACAACAGGGCACAAGTGAAACAAAAGCGGACCACATCTGAGACACACCATTCAATTTCTCTGCCTCAAATTCCCTTAAGTTCTCATGCCAAAGATTCTCAATATCCAAAAAAGTTCCAGAGTCAGAGGCATAACACAATATGTGACAAGACAAACACAGGAGGAACCAAATCAGAAACTGAAGAAATTTAATGGAATGTAATACAAGAGTTTCACTCTTGTTGCCCAGACTGAGTGCAATCTGTGATCTCGGCTCACTGCAACCTCCGCCTCTGGGGTTCAAGCAATTCTCCAGCCTCAGCCTTCCAAGTAGCTGGGATTACAGGCATGCGCCACCATGCTCGGTTAATTTTGTGTTTTTATTAAAGACGGGGATCTCACCATGTTGGTCAGGCTGATCTTGAACTCCTGACCTCAAGTGATCCACTCACCTTGGCCTCCCAAAGTGCTGGGATTACAGGCTTGAGCCACCGCGCCCAGCTTTCAGACTTTTTTAACTCTGAGAAATATATTTTATCCTTTGGCCAGGAACTCAAAAAAAGAAATACACTTTACACTGTGACTTAGTACATACATGTAGGAGAAAAGTTTCCCAAAACAATACTTTTCCTTACCAAATGCAATGTCAGTTTATTCTGTTCTACATTTTATTTTCAATGCTGGTAAAAACTCACATTGATTTTGTAAATTACTAATAAATCACAATCCACAATTTGAAAAACACAGGCTTAAAAATGGATATCCTTTATAATAGGATCTTTTGGGCAATTTGCCTCTACCTGTCCCTTTAGCAGGATTGGCAGGTATTTTAAAGTTGTTACCATTATTACCGGTTTCATTAAAGTAAGTGGTTCTTAAAATGTGGTCCTCTGACCAACGTGATCATCATTTGAGATAAATATAAATTCTTGGGCCCCACCCCAGACCTACTGAAACCCCCAGGTGGGGCCAAGCAATCTACAGTTTACCAAGCCCTCCAGGTGATTTTGATGCAAGCTAATATCTGGGAGCCACCCCATTGAAGAAATCAGGTCTTTATCTTCTATTTAACAATCCAGTACACGCTACTATGTGCCACTCACTACCCTAAAATCTCTACAAGTACTGACAAGAAAAAAAAAAAAAAAACACCTTATAAAGTAGCAACTATTACTGTTAGTATTCTGATGAGGAAACTGCACAGAAACTTAGCTAAGTGGTAGAACTCAAACTCCTTTTCAATTTAGCCGAGTATGCCTATCCTCTTTCTGATCAAGTATCTACTTTTACTCCTTTAGTTCAGCTACTCCTCCCCTTTTCCCTCTCAAATTCCCCACCCTGTCAATGAACCTATTTCCTAATATTACTGCCATCGTCCTAAAACAAATTTCTTTTCTAAAACAAGTCACTTAACCTTGCTTTTAGGAGTTTTTCTTTGGTCCTAGATGTCATCTTGGTATTAATTATGAAACTGAAGTTTCTTCTATTTCTGAAGACCTGTGAACCTATATGGCTCCACTGTTAATTTCTCATATATCTACTGTCCTAGCCAGTTCCACGAAACCATTGCTCTCTCCTCGGGCAACTTACTTTCTCTACCTTATCTACTACTCCCTCCTATAGGGATTCTCCCCCACCTCCGCTCATCTCCGTCCCATTTTGCAGGACTCCTCTCCAACCGAGGGAACTTCCACTTCCTGCTGGCTCCTCACCCCGGTCTCAAACCCGAGCCACTCCTCCAGGACTTCTTTCCTGGTCCCCTAGGGATCCTTAGACCCAGGAGCGGCCAGGCCAGTTGTGTCTCTCATCCCAATTCAGCTATGGGGGCGCAGGGCGCTTCGGTTCCTCCCCCAGGCGGTGCAAGATCTCTATTTGTCCGACTCTCCGAAGACCCGCTGCTCCTCATCTCCCCAGGAGCCCCCTCCCTTGGACAGCCGCTTTTCTCACGAGGGTCCCCAACCCCCTCCGAGCATTTCCTCAGACGCCCCTACTTGGAGCAAGTCTGCTCCCTGTCACCCGGGACCCCAGCCACCCTCGGCCTTCCTACCTCCCTCGGACTGGGGCCACTCCCAGTTCCCCTGCCGCCCACCCCCCACCCCGCTCTCTCCACACGGGCCGCGGCCGGGCTTCCCGGGTTCCCCTTCTCCCTGACACCCAAGCCGTCCTGGGTATTCCCGACACACCCCGCCCTCGGAGCAGGTCGTTACAGGTCACCCCCTTCTCTGGGACCCTGGCCGCTTCCGTTTCCTCAGATAACCTACTCCCCACACACTGGCCGCCGGTCAGCGCCCCAGACCGGAGCAGCTGGACGTCCCAAGGGACCTCCTGCCCTGACCCGCGTGGGTCCGGCCCTAGCCTACCTTCCTCGGGAGAACTCCGCAGCCAGAAGCCCAGCCATTCTCCCCGTAGCCCAGTCAGCGCGAACTCGCCGCCACCCCCGCCGCCTCCGCCCTGGCCCCGGCCCCGGCCCAGACCCGAAGTCCAGGCCCCCTTCCTCCGACCTCCGCCTGCGAAGTGCTGAGCTGGAGATTCCGCCCCGCGACGGCCACCAGATCTCTTACCCGCGTTACCGACACTCACCTGCCGCTGCCCCCGACCAACTCAAGCGCCACTGCCTCTACCTCGGCCGCCAGTGGCCACCGAGCGCCACCACCTCCCCCATGACAACAGGCCCACCCTCTTTCATACTTCTAACCTATCCATTGGATAATGGGGCGGCAGCTCTCCTCTCTGATTGGCTTAATTTACCCGCCCGTCATCGCTCTTTACCGCCCCTTTTCCTAAAACCGGTATTCGCCCCCGCCCGGACCTGGAGCGTCCTAGCCCAAGCTTTAGTTGTAATTGGTTGAGGGTTGGGCAATTCGAAGTTATGATAGGCTGCTAAAAGTGTCTGTTAAGCTAACTGGCAAGAGATGTGACGGCTAAGGTTGATTCACGCTTGTGCATGGTTTGGTTGCGCAGTGGAAGCAAAGGAGGAGTAGACGCTCACATCAGTGGTTACCCGGGAAGGGTTAACTCTTTGTTGTAGAGATTTCTCTGTAAACTCTTCCGCTTCTCCAGCTCCCTTCCTGCAAGGAGAAGCTTATCTCTGCTAGCTTTACTCATAGGGGTAGTACTTACAAAACACCAACAGCAGAGGTTGTGTTTAAGTAGTGTTTCCAAGCCCTGGGGAGAAAGGTATCAGAGAGATAAAAAATGTCCCCTTCTTTTCTTTGGTCTCAATGCACCCAGTTTCATTGAAGTTCTTTCCAGGCGCCTCCATGCTAAAGGGCAAAGCGCAAACTTTCAATTTAGCAGAAATCAGTTAACTTCGGTTGCAATTGTAAATGTCGTCAATAAACTGAAGTGGCGTATTGAGAGTTCTCCAGCTTCCAGATCCACTCCTGGCTGACCCCTGCCAATTGACCAGTCATTAGCAACTTTCTTTCTTTTTCTTTTTCTTTTTTTTTTTTTTTTTTGAGACGGAGTTTCTTGTTGCCCAGGCTGGAGTGCAATGGCGCTATCTCGCTCATTGCAACCTCCGCCTCCCAGGTTCAAGCGATTCTCCTGCCTTAGCCTCCCGAGTAGTTGGGATTATAGGCATGAGTCGGGGTTTCTCCATGTTGGTCAGGCTGGTCTCGAACTCCCAACCTCAGTTGATCCGCCGGCCTCAGCCTCCCAAAGTGCTGGTATTACAGGCGTGAGCCGCCACGCCGGGTTCGCAACTTTCTAATAAGCGGGCCACAATATATATACCCTTGTGATGCTCTGGAAATGAGAATTCTGCTTCCCCCCACCTCTCACTGCCACTTTGTTTTTCTGTTCAGCAGTTCTTAAATAGCCCTACTAGCTTTAGATACTTTAAAAGCTTCTCTCTCTCTCTCTTTCTTTTTTCTAAACCTCTCTTCCTAGCAGTCTAAATTAGGGCCATTGAATGAATTGCCGGGTTGTGTGTGTGTGTGTGTGTGTGTGTATGTGTATGTGTTTCCCCTCACTTGGCACAATGCACAAGAATAAATGATTGCATTTTTTATTCACTTGGGTACAAATCACAGTAGGCATTTTTGAGAAATCTGGTGTTGCTATAAAAACTCTTGTGCTCCTAGAAATATATTCATCATTAGCTTTTTGCTTTTCTTTTTTTTTTTTCCACCCACTTTTCCTGCTCCTAAATAACGAAATGCTGGTCTGATTACTCTTTCAATTTCTAAATCAGATTTAAATGTACCTTCTCACAACTTCAACTATGATACATAAACCCATGGGCCATGAAACATAACACCCAGGGATAGGTTAAGACACCGTCAGGCCGTGAAGTGGCTCACGCCTGTAATCCCAGCACTCTGGGAGGCCAAACTGGGCAGATCACCTGAGGTCAGGAGTTTGAGACCATCCTGGCCAACATGGTGAAACCCCTGTCTCTACAGATCGTGCCACTGCACTCCAGCCTGGGCAACAGAGTGAGACTCTGTCTTAAAAAAAAAAAAAAAAAAAAAAAAAAAAAAGACACTGTCGGCCGGGCGCGGTGGCTCAAGCCTGTAATCCCAGCACTTTGGGAGGCTGAGGTGAGCGGATCACGAGGTCAGGAGATCGAGAGCATCCTGGCTAACACGGTGAAACCCCGTCTCTAGTAAAAAAAAATACAAGAAAACTAGCCGGGCGAGGTGGCTGGCGCCTGTAGTCCCAGCTACTCGGGAGGCTGAGGCAGGAGAACTGCATAAACCCGGGAGGCGGAGCTTGCAGTGAGCCGAGATCCGGCCACTGCACTCCAGCCTAGGCGACAGAGCGAGACTCGTCTCAAAAAAAAAAAAAAGACACTGTCAAGGAGGCATTCCCCTCAAGGATGTGGACTTTGGAAATTTTGTGCTTTGTCCCTTTCTTCTTTCTGCTAACTCTATGTCTCATATTTCTTCTATTTACTAACCTCCTTGTTCTTTGCAGAGCAAGTTACAAGGAGTCTAAAACTGTATGGTTTATTATTCAGAAAAATATTGTCTATTTTCTAGCCTATATTTTTAGTCAAGTTTAAATAAAGTACATACTTCTATCACCAAACTAAGCAGAAATTATTCCTCCAGTAACTATACATAACAATAAAGTGCCTTTTCCTAGTTATTTTCCGGAACTTTCCTCCCCCTCCTCTCTTCCTCACCTTCCAATTTAGAAATAACCTCCCATTCAATTCAGTGACTCACAAAAAGCCTGTGAAAGGAAAGTGGAAAAGCCAAAATAACTTAGAGATGTCTGAATCATTCAATTGAAGGAAAGATCAGACATTGACCATGATAAGAAAGACGCCAAGACATAAGGCAAGCCTGAGCTAACATCCCATAACATATGAAGTAATGCAAATGTGAAGATGCCCCAAGAAAAAGCAAATACCAGTATGTCCTTTTACACAGCCTTTTAATGTATCACCAGCAGCTTGCTTCTCTCTAGTCTTGGCAGTGTGCCGTGCTACCAATTTTAGAGCAAGTTAGAAGACAATTAATGTCCTGACAGATAGGAAACAATAACGTCATAGCAGGGCATGACCCTTATTATGGTACTTTGGGTAATAATGGCTCTTGCACAGCCATAGTGACTAGGTGCCGTAGAGAACATAGAATTAGGCCAGCCTTGTTAAGTGGACTTGCCATCTAAGTTTAGGAACGCAGCAAAATTACTATCACAAAACTAGGTGGAAAATTGTCACAAAAGTCAGCCGCTATTTCATACGCTAAAAAAAAGAAAAAAGAAAAAAAGCATGCATAAACGCTTTTGCTCATACACACACATCTATCATTCCTGTTCTTTGTGAATATCAGTTAAGAAAGGACATATAAAATAAATACATTACAACCCAGTAAGAAGTGGGAAAACCTTAAGGAAGGTTTTAAGGAACATGCCTTGAAATAACAGAAGGCTATTGTGTTATCAAAGACTGTGCAATACCGGAGGGGTTATTGCTTGTATCCTACATTTTGCTTTCACGTGCACAAGGTAACCCTATCATGTAATTACTCCATCCAGCTTTTCTCTTTTCTTTCCTGTGTTTTGTGCTTCTCCACCATTCTCAGGGCTCCCTCTCAGAAAGCAAGAACACTGGAGTCTGGGAGTCTGCAGCTTCATGTTGCATGGCTGGCTGTGGAGGTCCTGCAGATGGTATCTGTTCAGAGCCACTTGGGCACGACCAAAATGGCAGGTACCCTCGGGGCAAAAATAGCGTTTATAAATCCCAATTAAGCAGAAAACAGAGGACTCAGAGAGATGTCCAATATCTGAGGAGTGATATAGTGTGCCTTGGGCTTTCCTGTATACTAATGCTGTTTCTCCTGCTCTTTCATAATGTCACTTTTCAAGGAAGAAGAATCCAAGTCTCCTTCCATTTCTATTTTAGCCCACAGGGGCAGTCTCACTAGAGAAAGGATCCATTTTTTACTTTTGGATTTTTTTCCTTTGGATTCTACGCACGATTCCAATTCCAACTAGATTAGAGAAATAAACAACCGGTGGAGAAGAAAATCACTCAGACAGCAGACAAGGGCCAGAGCTGCCTGCCACTAGCAGTTGGAGGCAAGCCAAAATATTTGATAAGACGTAGTTTCCTGAGTTAGGGATCCCTGAGGGTGGAGGCTGACAAAGATGAAGGGATTAGAGAGAAAGGGAGGGAAAAGGAGGGAAGAGGAGGAGATGAGGGGGCAGGAGAGAAAAGGGTAAGAAAAGCTAGAAAAACAGTCAAGAAGCCCAATCAGAGTGCTGAGCCAGCTTACCGTCCTGCCTCGCCTACCTCCTACTGCCACCCATGTGGACTTTACACCAGGTTGCATAATTATACCAGCAAAATGCAGACTCTGCCACTGGTTAAAAGGGAAAGCATGCCAGGCTCCAGCCTATGGGACCGTTGTTCTGCTGCCACCTGGAAATCCTCCCAGAGCTCAAAGCCTGCTGCTCTGGGCAAAGCTGACAAGGAAGGACGGATTCATGCAGCCAACCAAGGAGCATACCTCCGTTTGATTTCCTTAAGGTGACCACTGGCAAAAAGCACTGGCTAAACAAAGGGAGACTATCTGGGAGAAGGTGTTTTTACCCTTTCAAGCTGGGGTGCTTTCACCACAGGGAAGTGCTGCGCTGCTTTCCACGCTGGAACAAGGCACTGTGGTTTCAAAGTTCAAGGCTCTGTTTCAGGGATGGGAAGAAAAAAAAATCAGTGAAAGGAGGTGTTCTGGTCTCTCGGGCAGAACCATTTGTTATCTGATTCCAGAGCTCGTGTAATTTTTAAATACCACGCTATGCCTTTTCATTACTAAATGCATTCATTTTCATCCTCAAGAAAAGTGTATGCCCCCTTCCACCTGCTTTACATATTGTGGGTAAGATGGCTTGAGTGCTTGTAAAAATGGATGGACTGTAGCTCTCAGTTCTGCCATTGTGCTATTGACTGGAGCTCCTGGTTACTATCACCAGATCTATGGGTGGATCAACCATTCTTCTGCAGCAGGGAGTGGACCCACTGAAAGCACTTAACACCATTTAAACTTTTGTCCATCTCTGTTTTACATGCACACAAAGAGTTTCCTGGAAACATGGCTACACTCCAAGGATTTCAGAGAATAGAATTCTTCTAGAACTGCAGTGTCCCAATCACTTGGAACCTCATCAGAAAGCAGACTTAAACTCAGAACCTAGAACCTAGAACGTAATATGTTCCAAAAGCTTTGGCTCTGCCATTTACCGACTGTGTAATTTGGAGAACATTGATTCATCACCCTAAAGCTTCGTTTTCTTCATCTATAAAATGAGATATGTATTAGCTATCTTGTCTTGCATAACAAATTACCCAAAACTCAGTAGCTTAAAACAACATTTATCATCTCAGTTTCTGTGGGTCAACCCTCTGGCTTTGGGTCTCTTATAAGACCACAGTCATCTCAAGCTCACCTGGAACAGATCTGCTTCCTACCTCACTCACCTGGTTATTGTTGGCAGGACTCACTTCCTAAAGCCTTGGTTCCCCAGGAGCTGTTGGCCAAAAGCCTTCCTTGGTGCCCTGCCTCAATGACCTCTTCGTAGAGCATCTCACAACATGGCAGCTTACTTCATCAGTGCAAGCAAGCAAGAGTAACAGAGAGGGCTCACCAGAGAGAGTAATAGCAAAACAGAAGGCACAGTCTTTTGTAATCCAATCACAGATGTGACATCCCATCACTGTTGCCACATCCTGTGAGTTAGTAGTAAGTCATTACGTCCAGCCCACACTCAAGGAGATTACACAAGGATGTAAAGACCAGCAAGAGGATCAGTCGGAGCTATTTTAGAAGCAGCCTACTTTAAGATTATAATAATATCTAGGGTTTGTTTAAAACTTAAATTTGAGATTACATGGCGGCAGCTACTTGGGAGGCTGAGGTGGAAGGCTCACTTAGGCCAGGGGCGTTTGAGACCAGCTTGGGCAACATAGTGAGACTCCTCCATCTCTTAAAAAAAAAAAAAAAAGAAAGAAATATATGTGTTTATTTTTAAATATACAAAAATCAAATTAGAGAATATGTTCAATTCAGAGCCAGCATGTTATGTAATATATAACTGTTATATATAATAACTATTATTACCATTAATATTATTATTGAGTATATAGTGGCTGGTTTTCTCCCCTAGCTCCTAGAAAGAACCCTTTTATGAGGAGTAAATGAAATAATATATATAATTCAGGACCCTGACATGTAACAAATGCTCAATAATCATTAGTTATTGTTAACTAATGCCGGGCGCCGTGGCTCACGCCTGTAATCCCAACACTTTGGGAGGCCGAGGCAGGCGGATCACGAGGTCAGGAGATCGAGACCATCCTGGCTAACACGGTGAAACCCTGTCTCTACTAAAAATACAAAAAAATTAGCTGGGCATGGTGGCGGACACCTGTAATCCCAGCTACTCAGGACGCTGACGCAGGAGAATGGCGTGAACCTGGGAGGCGGAGCTTGCAGTGAGCTGAGATGGCACCACTGCACTCTAGCCTGGGAGACAGTGAGACTCCGTCTCAAAAAAAAAAAAGAAAAAAAAATTATTAAAAAACGTGTGATATTTGATACTCTCTCCAAGCTACTGGAAGGAAATACTATGAACTCTCATTACTTTTCCAGGGTGGCCTTATTTCCATATATTTTGTACAGTTTTTCCATTAGCACCCTATACTCACCAGAGCACAATTCCAGATTTGGGGTTCATAAAATATGACCACCAAAGCCATAACACAGTCTAATTTCCTGCCTGCCCTATACCAAGAAGGGTATTCCCAAAACCAGTAAAATGGGCTAATTATGGCCGCACCTCCTACATGCACATGAGCCTGGCCCTAATCAGAATCCAGAGAGAAGGGATTGTGCCTGGGAGAATGACCAGAGACTTGGCTATGTGACCTATGTCTCTTTCAAAATATGGTCATCATTGTGCAGTCTACTGAGTCAATCCTCAACTAAGAATGAGAGAAAGAGGGACCTACACATTGCCTACAGATGGGATAAGAGTGTCCAAGAAGACGTTTTCACACCTGGGTTGGAAGTAGTAAGAACCGATAAAAATAAAGAGCAATTTTGCAATTAGAAAGTTGGAAGAGAGAGTCCAGTTTGCAACATGAAAGAAAGATCACTAAGAGGCTGGAGTCACCCTTAAGGCCTGGGTTGAAACTGTCTTCCTTATAAAGGTGGAGGATATTGAGGGTTGGCCTGTGGCCAGGAAAAATGAGGAACTATAATCAAGAAAACCCCATTATTTTGGCCTTGAGTCATTTTCAGGGCTCACCCACAATTATTACATAAGAAAGACAGAAAAAACAAAAACTTCCTAAAGTGTAAATGATCCTTAAACTAAAAACACTGTAGAAATACAAAGATCCAGGCTGGGTGTGGTGGCTCATGCCTGTAATCCCAGCACTTTGGGAGGCTGAGGCGGGCAGATCACCTGAGGTTGGGAGTTCGAGACCAGCCTGACCAACATGGAGAAAACCCGTCTCTACTAAAAATACAGAATTAGCCAGGCGTGGTTGCACATGCCTGTAATCCCAGCTACTTGGGAGGCTGAGGCAGGAGAATCACTTAAACCTGGGAGGCGGAGGTTGCGGTGAGCCAAGATAGCACCATTGCACTCCAGCCTGGGCAACAAGAGCGAAACAATGTCCAAAAAAAACGCCGGGCGCGGTGGCTCACGCCTGTAATCCCAGCACTTTGGGAGGCCGAGGCGGGCGGATCACAAGGTCAGGAGATCGAGACCACGGTGAAACCCCGTCTCTACTAAAAATACAAAAAATTAGCCGGGCGCGGTTGTGGGCGCCTGTAGTCCCAGCTACTCGGGAGGCTGAGGCAGGAGAATGGCGTGAACCCGGGAGGCGGAGCTTGCAGTGAGCTGAGATCGCGCCACTGCACTCCAGCCTGGGCGACAGAGCGAGACTCCGTCTCAAAAAAAAAAAAAAAAAAAGAAGAAGGAAGGAAGGGAGGAAGGAAAGAGAGAGAAAGAAAGAAAGAGAAAGATCTAAGTCTTTGCAACTTATCTGTCTCTCTTTCTGTCTCTGTCTCTGTTTCTTCTCCTCTCGCCCATATTTTATTTACACATGTTCTTTCGTTTCTTTTCCACACAGAAGAAAACTACCCTTACAAGGAAATGGCTTGGGATCCTCTAGGCTGGGATTGTTTTCAGATCAGAAATCATCTTCTCTCAACTGTCTCCACTGTAGTGCTACAGGATTAGAGCTCAGTATTCACAGATAATGACAGTTTACACCTCTGCCTCTAAATCAAGTCACCTGTGCAGCTGTGATTTACAGCGTTCGAATGATTTTCTGCGCTGCACTAGCCCCGGCCCTTTCTTCTCCCGAAACGTTCTCAAACTACCAGATTTGTACACAGAAAGGCTCAAAGCAGAAGTTACTGGGAAAGTTCTGTAAACATGAAGAGGAGATGTACACCAATATCAAGTTCCTCTTCCTGTTACTCTGGTTTTCACTCCTTCCCATTCTGTGTTTCCTCTGTGTCTGAGACAGAGGAGACTTGTATGTTTCCATACCTGTTAACAGCCGGAGATAACTTTGTTCTGCCCCTTGGCAGGTGAGTGGATTTTAGAAGGGAAAGGATAGGGTAAAGAGATGAGGACTCGCCCCCAGGAAGTCTGACTATACAATAGGAATGGTGTATTTATTTATTCAGCCCTTTCCTACACTGCAGTCAAAGCAGCAGCCATTTCATTTTACCCTCAGGATGTGTATTTAGTGGTAAGCTTTCTTTCTTTTCCTGTTAGTTTCCTGCAAAAGGACATCAGTGTCTTCCTCATTGGAGCAGCTGATAAGAAGGATGTTGTTGCTTAAATGGAGACAGAAAAACATATTTCCTATCACAGACCCAGGCCATCCCAAGGGCATGGAGAATGAGACCAGGTTGTGGAAATAATGGAAGAACCTGATTTTCATGCCTATTTCCCTGGTGCCATCTTCTTCCCTGAAATACTCTGCAATAATTACGCCTTCCACTTAAGTAGGATTTCACACTTTTCCAAAGTAGCATCACGTTGTACAGAAGCAGAGTTGGCTGCACTGTAGTTGGCATAGCCGATTAGTTACTTTGGAGGGTTTATATGAAGAGGCAACTTTGGGTTTAACTTTAAGTTTTGGGGAACTCATATAAATAGCATAGGTTTACCCTAAGTTGGATTCCATTTGCTAGCTCCCTCCTATCCTACAGATCTCATCTTCAAAGGTACTATTACAGGGGAAGCTTCCTGATATCCCTCTTCCAGCCACACTGGGTTGGGTGCCCCTCTTATACACACTGCACTTCCACTTTGGATACAAATATCCCGTGGGTAAACTTGCTCAGTGCCTATCCATCCAGCAACACGTCAGCACTATAATACCAGGGACAACAACCTTCCTGCTCGTAGCTGCCTAGCATAGGGCCTGGCCCACAGTAGTTCACTAAATATTTAGTGAATGAATGAGTGAGTCAGGAATTGCCTCTAGGAGCAGCCTTACCACCTGACACAATCACTTATTTTGGGGTGGTGCTCTGGGAGTTATAAAAAAGGCATGTGCTAATTATCACATAATGATCACCAGTGGTTATAGTAATTAGTAGGCAAAAGCACAGTGGTGGATTATGACTAAATAAAGGTCTCCACCAGGTTGGGGGCTATCCTTGCACTCTGAATTTGGAATCCCACTGCCCATCTCTCTTGGACTCCTGTGGACAGGGTCATTCCTTTGGGAAATTCTGTTTGGAGTTGCCAACACTGGGGAATAGGGAGAATTAAGCTCCATGTCCCCAAACTCAGTGAAATCTTTCTGATATGAAAATTAAATTAAAGAACAAGGCCAGTGGTGGCCCTCTGCTGCTTTCCTTTCAGCCTCTGAGACAGATTTCCCCATCAAGGGTCTGCGCTGAGTCATCCCGCCTCCAGCAGAAATAAGTCAGCAGCACCCTGAGGATGGGTGATGGAGGCAAAGACTCATCCTGCTAATCTCCTCCCACGGAGGCCAAGGTTCATGGTCTTGGCCCTCTCCCTGGGAACAAGAGGGCAACCCAAGAGAAAAGACTCTTCCTTCCCACTCCTCTCTCCCTTACAAGCTCATTGTCTGTGAGTTCTCTTTCTTCTGCCAATGGAAGTAGAGGATGGAAGTAGAGGAGGAGGAAGAAGAAACCAAAGGGCACAGGACTGTACTTTGCTGACTGGGGAGAGGTGGGACACGTGGGTGGGGGGTATGAATTGGGATGAAGGATGACAAGACATGAAGAATCCTTGGAGGTTCTCCAACAATTCTCACATACAGGACAGCTAAGGCACAGCCCAGTTGCAGAGACACCAGGGAACCCAGAAATGTAAATAGTGGGAGGTGATGACAGCAAAGAAGCAGGCAGATCTGATACACAGGCCCCTACACAGAGCTACGCCCTGTGGGAGAACCACAAACTGCCTAAGACTGGGTAGCAAAGAGAGAGTGGGCGTTCAGTGTGAGACCTTGAATCAGAGGTTCACACTCTATATCTAGCTCAGTCTCCAATTTGTGGGGAGGACCCAGGTGAAAGATGAATGTCAGAGATGTGGCTTAATCAGCTGCCTATGGGATGGGCACATATTTGGGAGATACTTTGAAATCTCTAGATGAAAGGAAATGCCAGAAAAAGCTATCATTACTTTGAGGGCTGATCATAGAGCAGTCAGAGCATCTTTGAGCTCCTAGGAATCAGAAGCTATGGTATTTTCATCTTGGGCAGACCAATTCCTGAAGACCAGTTTTTTAAGAACATCAATTGAGAACAGGGTCAATTTTGAGGTCCCTTAGGAATACAACCAGAAATCTCATCACTGGAGTATAGAAATTTCCAACTAGGCTCCAGCAAGTTATCTATGCAGACTGATTCTAGCCAGGCCTAACTTGCCTAGGGGGATGATGTACAGGCTGTGACCTGTTGACACTTCTCCTCCCTTTCTCTCCTCTCTTTCTCTCTTTCACATGTGCATAAGGCAACCTAGAAACATTAACTCACCAAAGAATACTTGGAGATTCCCAAATGATCACCCCAATTGTGGCTCTTCATCTCCAAACACTTAGCCTTTTTTTTTTTTTTTTTTTTTAAAGGAATGTGATGTGCTTAAACCAGATCTTTTTTCTTTCTATTTGGCAGGTACATAGGTACATAACCCTAGTATTTTCCTTCTCTATTTATTTCCATGTATACTTTACCACAAATGCTTCCACTTGACTCCCTCCTCTGGTCTCGGTTCTATGAACCATCTAGATTATCATTCCAAATAAATATATTTGTGTTTGAGCCCTTAAATGCAAGAATATTTCCCTTCCTGGTCTCTCCAAAGCAAACAGGCTGACTAGACTCAGAACAGGACTTTAATCTAAGCTGGCAACAAGTGCTTACCTGTCCTGAATGACCTAAGCTGCAATCATCCCGGGTCACAATCATCAGAGGAACAGATATTATTTTTCTCCTATTACACAAAGTGGACAAAGGTTGTCTAGCTTGTGCAGAATGGATCTCTTGATAAAGCCAGAGCTCCTTGTGAACTAAGAAAAATCTCAAGAATGGGCTTGTGACTGCTAAGCAAGCTCTGTGAGAGAGCTCAACCTATAATATTACAAATGGCATGGGTAAGATCAACATGAACTCATCTCTCAAATCCCCAAATCTTAGGTTTCAATGTCTCTTACAAAGTGCCAGGAGAGTTAAGCTTAGGACCAACATAAAGGAAGACTACTCCAAACTGTAGGTAGTAAATGCATGGCACTCATTACCCAGGGAAGGAAAACAATCAGAATACAGCAAAAAAAATCAGGGCACACTTATGAATTGCAGAGCCGTATATGAGTAAAACTGGATGGCTCTTGAACTACTCATTTTCAACCCTAGTCCTATGTGAAAGTCTCAGGTCTCTCTCCTAGTTCCTGGTATTCCAATTCAGTAGGTTGGAGTGGGGTCTGTATATTTTTGCAAAGCTCCCCCAAGTGATTCTGATTTATAACCAGGCTTGAGGACCACTGCTTGAATAACTTGAATAACTTTTAACCTGTTGGATAGGTCTGACCCAGCCTGGTCATCCTTACGGTCCTAATTGTCAAACTGCTTGGTTGATGAATGACAACTCAAATAGATACAGCTGGTATCCTTGCAACATGGGAACAGACTCTAGCGCAGTCATTAGACCCTGAATCTAATAATCCTCTGGTCCCTGGCTCATTTGGAATCCTGTCTGAGATCTCTAAGTCTTTCCCACCTTAGGGATGAATCAGCGGAGGCGTTTAAAACAAGGTGCTACTTTTGGAAGGAAATATTCAGATTTGCTTATCAGAGTAAGATGCGGATTTCTTTTTTTCTTTCTTTCTTTTTTCTTTCTTTCTTTCTTTTTTTTTTTTTTTTTTTTTTTTTTTTTTTTTTTGAGTTGGAATCTCTTTCTTCGCCAGGCTGGAGTGCAATGGCACGATCTCGGCTCACTGCAGTCTCCCCCTCCTGGGTTCAAGTGATTTTCCTGCCTCAGCCTCCCGAGTAGCTGGGATTACAGGCATGTACCACCCGCCCAGCTAATTTTTGTATTTTTAGTACAGATGGAGTGTCCCCATATTGGCCAGGCTGGTCTTGAACTCCTGACCTCAAGAAATCCACCTGCCTCAGGCTCCCAAATTGCTGGAATTATAGGCATGAGCCACCGTGCCCGGGCAGATGCAGACTTCTTTACATATTTCTCTCATGGCTCTTTTTGCACAATGTTTAACACAGTACTAGGAATTCATTTATTCAGTAAACATTTATTGATTAAAAATTAGATACATACCCAATGCCAATAGTTTGTTTGCTGAGGATATAAATAATTAAATAAGGCAGTGATAAAACAGACCAGATGTGATCCCTAGTCTTTTAGTTACCTAATAAGCTTTCAGAAATATTCTTTTATCACAGTGGCTGGACACAGTGGAAAACTCTACCTAAGGGTCATCCTGCCCTCTTAGGAACACAACATTTAAGTTCTTTCAAAGACAGAGCTAACCTGGGGCCACGAACAACTGTAAAAAAAGTGCCTACCTTTTCTTCTCAAATGTACCTACAAGTGAAGGTTAAAAATGAACTTCTGGCTGGGCGTGTTGGCTCAAGCCTCTAATCCCAGCACTTCGGGAGGCCGAGGCGGGCAGATCACTTGAGGTCGGGAGTTCAAGACCAGCCTGAGCAACATGGAGAAACCCCGCCTCTACTAAAAGTACAAAATTAGCAGGGCATGGTGGCACATGCCTGTAATCCCAGCTACTCGGGAGGCTGAAGCAGGAGAATCGTTTGAACCTGGGAGGCGGAGGTTGCAGTGAGCCGAGATCGCACCATTGCACTCCAGCCTGGGCAACAAGATCGAAACTCCGTCTCAAAAAAAAAAAAAAAAAAAGAACATCTGGAGAATGAGAACTATGCTATATTCATCTTTGAATTTCTGATACCAGGTACAGTACCTTGCACATAGTAAATGTTCAGTGTTTTCATTTTTTTTTTTTTTTTTTTTTGTGGCGGGGGGAGACAGAGTCTTGCTCTGTCACCTAGGCTGGAGTGCAGTGGCGCAATCTCGGCTCACTGCAACTTCTGCCTCCCGGGTTCAAGCGATTCCCCTGCCTCAGCCTCTCGAGTAGCTGGGGCTACAGGCGCCTGCCACCACACGCAGCTAATTTTTTGTATTTTAGCAGAGATGGGGTTTCACCGTGTTGCCCAGGCTGGTCTCGAACTCCTGAGCTCAGGCACTGCACCTGCCTCAGCCTCCCAAAGTGCTAGGATTACAGGTGTGAGCCACCGTGCCTGGTCCAGTGTTTTAAAATTTTAATTAATTAATTAATTTTGAGACAGGGTCTGGCTCTGTCACCCAGGCTGGAGTGCATTGGCCCCATCTCAGCTCACTGTAACCTCTGCCTCCTGAACTCAAGTGATCCTCCCACCTCAGGCTCTGAGTATATGGGCACTACAGGCACGTGCCATCATGCCTGGCTAATTATTTTTTATTTATTTATTTTTTTTGGTAGAGATGGGGTCTCACCATGTTGCCTAGGCTGGTCTCGAACTCTTGAGCTCAAGTAATCCTCCCACCTCGGCCTCCCAAACTGCAGTAACTGCAGGCATGAGCCACCACACCCAGCCTGTTCAGTGTTTTTGAATGAGTGAATGAATGAATGAAGCTGGAATCCCAGTTCTGCCACTAACTGTGTATCTTTGTACAAGTCACAGATTCTTTGTAACTTTCTTTCTTTCTTTCTTTCTTTCTTTCTTTCTTTCTTTCTTTCTTTCTTTCTTTCTTTCTTTCACAGATTCTTTCTTCATGACTGGGATAATAACTACCTTGCTTATTTGTTGTTATGTGACTGGAAGTCATGTGTTCTAAGAATCATTGGCAGTTGGGCATGGTGGCCTGTAATCCCAACATTTTGGGAGGCTGAGATGGGAGGATCACTTGAGCCCACAAGTTTGAGACCAGCCTGGGAAACAGAGGGATACCTCATCTCCACAAAAAAATTAAAAACTAGCTGGGTGCGGTGGTACATGCCTATAGTCCCAGCTACTGGGAAGGCTGAGGCAAGAGGATCATTTCAGCCCAGAAGGTCAAACCTACAGTGAGCCATGATTGCAGCACTGCACTCCAGCCTGGGCGACAGAGTGAGACCCTGTCTCAAAAAAAAAAAAAAAAGAAAAGAAAAAGAAAGAAAATTGGCACTTTGCCTGGCATTCAGCAGGTGCTCAACAAATGGTTGTGATGATGCTATATAGTTGTTACTCTGAGAACCGAGAAGCAGAAGCGTCCAAGAACCAACTTGTATGGTCAAAGTGACATCTAGTGGTAAAATTTTAGAACACACACCAAAAGCACAGTCCATTGCTGGTTTGAAATTTAAATTGAGGAATGACTAGGAACTAACAGGGCACCTGATTTACAGAAGTACAGTAACATTATTTAATTCTCACCAGTGATTTTATTTTTTCTTTTTTTTTTTTTTTTTGAGACGGAGTCTCGCTTTGTCGCCCAGGCTGGAGTGCAGTGGTGCGATCTCGGCTCACTGCTACCTCCGCCTCCCAGGTTCAAGCAATTATCCTGCCTCAGCCTCCCATGTAGCTGGGACTACAGGTGCCGGCCACCATGCAAGGCTAATTTTTGTATTTTTAGTAGAGACGGGGTTTCACCTTGGTCAGGCTGGTCTCGAACTCCCAACCTTAGATGATCCGCCCACCTCAGCCTCCCAAAGTGCTGGGATTACAGGCGTGAGCCATCGCGCCTGGCTTCACCGTGATTTTCAACCCTGGATGCATATTAGAATGACATGTGAAGCTTTAAAAATCTACTCGTGTCTGGATCTCACCCTTGGAGACGCCGATTTAAGTTGCAGGAGGTATGACTCAGGCTGTGACATTTTTAAACTGCGATTTTAACATGCAACCTGGTTGGGAGCCACATGCAAGAGACCCATGAGATAGTCTTCTCGTTTTGCAATTGATGAAAGTAAAAGTCAGAAGGATAAAGTAAGTTGCACAAACTCACACATTTATTATTAGCAGTAGGTAACTTGAACTTGCGTCTACCATTTTCCCGCAATACCACATTGCTTTGCAGAGGCTTTTGGAAGTCTTATGTGCTCCACTTAGTTTCTGCGTGGGGGAGTCTCAAACTCAGAAGCATTAGGGAATTGCATGGTGCTGTGAGCTGAAGCCCTCTAAACAACAGTTTGGTGTTGATGGGATAGTGTGGTCTAATGAAGGCACTAACTACCTGATCCTCTCTCCAGATTCTTTTTTTTAAGACAAGGTCTTGCTTTGTTGCCTAGGCTGGAATGCAATGGCATGATAATAGCTCACTGTAGCCTTGAACTCCTGGGCTCAGCTAGGACCAGAGGCACATGCCACCATGCCCAGCTATCTTTGTATTTTTTGTAGAGATGGGGTTTTGCCATGTTGCTCAGGCTGGTATTTTTTATGTTTTGTAGAGATGGGGGTCTCCCTCTGTTGCTATACACATTCATGCATTCATGTCAATTTCGATTTTTTTTTTTTTTTTTTGAGACGGAGTCTCGCTCTGTTGCCCAGGCTGGAGTGCAGTGGCCAGATCTCAGCTCACTGCAAGCTCCGACTCCCGGGTTCACGCCATTCTCCTCCCTCAGCCTCCTGAGTAGCTGGGACTACAGGCGCCCACCACCACGCCCGGCTAATATTTTGTATTTTTTAGTAGAGACGGGGTTTCACCGTGTTAGCCAGGATGGTCTTGATCTCCTGACCTTGTGATCCGCCCATCTCAGCCTCCCAAAGTGCTGGGATTACAGGCTTGGGCCACCGCGCCCGGCTAATTTCGATTTTTTTAACATTATTTCAAAAGAAACTCATTGTAATTGTTTGTGTTTAAAAAAAAAATGATAACTTGCCTGGGTGCAGTGGCTCACGCCTGTAATCTCAGCACTTTGGAAGGCTGAAGTGAGTGGATTACTTGAGGTCAGGAGTTTGAGACCAGCCTGGCCCACCTGGAGAAACCCTGTCTCTACTAAAAATACAAAATTACCTGGGCATGGTGGCGCATGCCTGTAATCCCAGCTACTCAGGAGGCTGAGGCAGGAGAATGGCTTGAACCTGGGAGGTGGAGGTTGCAGTGAGCCAAGATTGTGCCACTGTACTCCAGCCTGGGCGACACAATACGACTCTGTCTCAAAAACAAACAAAAAAACCTTAAGCATACACATTAAAAATCTACTAAAACTTTTTAAAATTCAGTTTTGGCACTTCATTTTTAAAATTATAACTAGGGTCTCAAAAAAGAGTAACCAGGCCAGGCGCGGTGGCTCACGCCTATAATCCCAGCACTTTGGGAGGTTGAGGCGGGCGGATCACGAGGTCAGAAGATCGAGACCACCCTGGTTAACACGGTGAAACCCTGTCTCTACTACCAAAATACAAAAAATTAGCCGGGTGTGGTGGTGGGCGCCTGTAGTCCCAGCTAGGCAGAAGAATGGCATGAACCCGGGAGGTGGAGCTTGCAGTGAGCCGAGATCGCGCCACTGCACTCCAGCCTGGGGAACAAAGACTCCGTCTCAAAAAAATAAATAAATAAAGGAGTAACCAGATTGCTCTTGACCTCTGAAAGGCTCTGTTGCTGCCTCCAACAAGAAAAGTCCATTTTATCCAATTGGACAACAAATTCCCAAAGTCAGAAAAAGCACGTGATATTTGCTGGCATATCCATGGTGGCTACTAATTATGTATCTGGTAAATGTTTGCTGACAATATAGCCCATCAAAAAATGATGGGAAGGCCGGGTGCGGTGGCTCATGCCCATAATCCCAGCACTTTGGGAGGCTGAGGCAGGTGGATCACTTGAGGCCAGGAGTTTGAGACCAGCTTGGCTAATATAGTGAAACCCCATCTTTACTAAAAAAAATTAATATTAGCTGGGTGTGGTGGCTCACACCTGTAATCCCAGCTACTCAGGAGGCTGAGGCACGAGAATCACTTGAAAACCAGAGGCAGAGGTTGCAGTGAGCCTAGGTCGCAACACTGTACTCCAGTCTGGATGAAAGAGCAAGAAACTCTGTCTCTTAAAAAAGAAAGAAAGAGGCCGGGCGCGGTGGCTCAAGCCTGTAATCCCAGCACTTTGGGAGGCCGAGACGGGCGGATCACGAGGTCAGGAGATCGAGACCATCCTGGCTAACACGGTGAAACCCTGTCTCTAGTAAAAAATACAAAAAAACTAGCCGGGCGAGGTGGCGGGCGCCTGTAGTCCCAGCTACTCGGGAGGCTGAGGCAGGAGAATGGCGTAAACCCAGGAGGCGGAGCTTGCAGTGAGCTGAGATCCGGCCACTGCACTCCAGCCTGGGCGACAGAGCAAGACTCCGTCTCAAACCAAAAAAAAAAAAAAAAAAAAAAAAAAAAAGAAAGAAAGAAAGAAAGAAAGAAAGAAATAAACCATGGGACAGGTGGGGGAGAGGAAATTCTAACAGAGGTGCTTTCCTTCTGACCCACAACCCCCACTTTGCTGTTGGTCTGGCTGACGTGGTTCACGCGGGGGATGGTAACTTAGATGGAACGTGTAAACCAATGGAAACATGAATCTTGATTGAAAAATGAAAAATTTATCTAGATCCTGACTAAGGGAAAGTCGGCATGTTTCTCCCACATGCTGGCCCAAACAGAAGCTTTCTTTTATGGCAGGATAGGGATCAGTCCCTTGTCTAATCAACCAGTGGAGTTAATGAGTGTGGCAGAAGCAAGGTAGAGGAAAGATGACAAAAGGAGCAATGAAAAGGAAACACCTGACACATTTATCTTTGTGAGAAGTGAGAATCGCCTGTAAATGCCTCAGCTAGGAAGGACAAGTAGGGCCCTTTATAAAGGATTTGTGGAACTTTTGGAGTATTTTCTCATTACATTTTGTTAATAGATTAACAAGCCTGGGCGTGGTAGTTCATGCCTATAATCCTAGCACTTTGGGAGGCCGAGGCAGGTGAAGATTCACTTGAGGTCAGGAGTTCGAAACCAGCTTGGCTATCATGGTTAAACCCTGTCTCTACTAAAAATACAAAAAATTATCTGGGCATGGTGGTATGTGCCTATAATCCCAGCTACTTGGGAGGCTGGGGCAGGAGAATCGCTTGAACCTGGGAGGCGGAGGTTGCAGTGAACTAAGATCATGCCACCCTGACTCCAGACTGGACAACAGAGCAAGACTCCACCTCAAAAAAAAAAAAAAAAAGATTAACAGAAACATGGCGGGGCACAGTGGCTCATGCCTGTTGTTCCAGCACATTGGGAGGGCAGATCACTTGAGCCAGGAATTTGGGACTGACCTAGGCAACATAGCAAGACCCCATCTCTACAAAAAATATAAAAATTAGCCAGGCATTGTGGTGCATGCCTGTGGTCCCATCTACTGAGGAGGTTGAGGTGGGAGGGTCACTTGAGCCCAGGAGATTGAGTTGTAGTGAGCCGAGATCTCACCACCACACTTCAGCATGGGCAACAGAGTGAGAACCCGTCTCAAAAACAAAAACAAAAACACAAAAAAACAAAACCGTGATGGTAAAGAGAGCAGATGCCTGCCTCTGCCTCTCTGTGGTGAAGAAACTTGCGAACTACTGTGAAAACAGGAGAGGGGAAAGGAGCTGTCATGGACTCTTGCTGAGCTCCTTCCTTCCCCCAGCCTTTTCTCCCTTCCCTCCCTTTACCGGGAAGGTCCTCCCTACTCCTCTCTGCCTAAATCTTGTGCCCTCTCAGATCCAACGCAAATTCGCATGTCTCCATGACGACTTCTGCCCTCCTTCCCTGAACTCCTACAGCACATCTGCTGTGTACCACACAATTCTCACTAAATTAAGCATATTGTCTTTGAAAGGTTCTTGTGTGTCTGTCTTCTAAAACCCCTTGTAAATTCCTTGAGGACAAGGGCCATTTCTTCTGCTGCTGCTCCGTCTCCCACAGTGCTGATGGCCTAACAGACCCTCTGTATGGTCTTGCTGGCTGACTGACTGAAGGGTTCAGTTAGGCTCCCTTGCTCTTGCCAGCAAAGCGAAGAGTGCACAATAAAGTCCTTTCACTATGAAATGACAAATTCAAAGATAGAGGGGCTGAGAAAGTGCTCATACAGAATTATTCATTGTCTTGAATGTCTCATAGTAGCCAGATCCCAGAATCCTCAGGTTGGATGAGGAAGTAACTTTGATCCATGTGATAGTGCTTTTTAGATTAGTATTTCACTTAGAGGGAAAGTAACTCATTCCATGGGTTACATGAGTCAAGGAAAGGGAAGAGTTTCTATTACGAAGTTAACTCATATCCCCAAAGATTCCCTGCACTGTGTTTCATAGCAGTTCGGAATTTATAGGAGAAAATATTGCGCTCGCGTTCTCTCTCTCTCTCTCTCTCTCTCTCTCTCTCTATATATATATATATATATATACTGAGACGGTGGAGTCTTACTCTGTCTCTCAGGCCAGAGCGCAGTGTCAGGATCTCGGCTCACTGCAACCTCCGCCTCCCAGGTTCAAGTTATTCTCCTGCCTCAGCCTCCCAAGTAGCTGGGATTACAGGTGCCTGCCACCATGCCCCGCTAATTTTTGTATTTTTAGTAGAGACGAGGTTTCACTATGTTGGCCAGGCTGGTCTCGAAATCCTGACCTCAGGTGATCCACCTGCCTCGGCCTCCCAAAGTGCTGGGATTACAGGCGTGAGCCACCATGCCCGGCCTTGCCTTTTATATTTTTCACAGTAACAGTGCCATGGGAAGAGAGGATGTGATTAGGGGAAGAAAAAAGGGGAGAGGTTCACGTTGTCTTTATTTTCATTAATGAATATCTCAAACATTTTAGGGTGTAAACAGCAATCAGTATTTAGGAAAGGAAGCTGGATTCACACTATTTGGAAATCTGGGTCTTTCCTCATCCATGGCAATTTTTGGGTATCATGTGCTCTTACAGAATCCCATCTTATGATATAGATTCAGTTTACAGCTGTTCTATGATCCGCCTGAGTATTTCAAATATTAAGTACATTGAGACTCATGAGAATTGCTAATCGGCCTTGTGAAACTGTGGAGTTGTTTCCCAGGGGTAGAGATGCATTCACACCCACCCACACAAAGGGGGAAATGATTATGCTGGTCTGGTTTTTTTGCAATAGTTCCCTGACATGGCTTCCACATTGCTCTGTGGACTGCAGTTAAAGAACCTAATCTAGAACAAGACTAGACTGGTAGATTTAAAAAGTCACCTAAGCTGTTTCTTTCCTAGACAAATGGGATTCTAGTTTGGATTTTATTTTATTATTTTTTGAGACAGAATCTCATTCTGTCATCCAGGTTGGAATGCTGTGGCGCAATCTTGGCTCACTGCAAACACCGCCTCCTGCGTTCAAGCTATTCTCCTTCCTCAGCCTACCTAGTAGCTGGGATTACAGGTGTGTGCCACCACACTCAGCTAATTTTTTTGTATTTTTAGTAGAAACGAGGTTTCATCATGCTGGCCAGGATGGTTTCAAACTCTTGGCCTCATGTGATTCACCCACCTTGCTTGGCCTCTCAGAGTGCTGGGATTACAGGCATAAGCCATGGTGCCCAGCCCTAATTTGGGTTTCAGAGGGCAATTTGTACTGCTTGCAAAAGACGCTGGATCCTTCCGCTTTAGAAAGATTTGGAATTCTGACCCATATTTAGTACATGACCTTTCTGGGGCGTGGAAAAATATGCTTTGTCGTCTAATGTGATGTCAATTTTCTTTAACCTTCCGTGTAAATAGTGCGCATTAAGACATGAGGTCTACTGTTAAACAATTTTTCTTTATAAACATAGTGACAACAAGATTGTACAGTATCAATTAAAAAGACCCAACGTGACCAGGTCCACTGCTTCCTGCATCTTGAAGTAAGAGAAGTGTTCAGCTTAGAGAAAATGTTCTCTAGAAAAAAATGTGGAAAAAAAGTTCTGAGAATTTACCCAGCTAAAGAGCTGGGTAGTCCGATCTAAATGGTCCCACAGCAATCCTTTTCTCCCGAGAGGTGCGTAGATCTTTGACAAGTGATGAACGAACTCTGCTTCGTGTGGTTAGGCCTGGGACTGAACTTTGTATCCAGGGATTTGGTGTGCGGGGCTTCACAGGCTGCAGAGAAACATGCAAACATGAGTGCATATGCCAAACGTGTCTCATGTGAGTGACAGAGACGAAGTGAAGGCGTCTTTGGCCATAGTATGTCTCCTTTTTTTTGAGACAGAGTCCTACTCTGTTGCCCAGGCTGGAGTTCAGTGGTGCAATCTTGGCTCACTGCAACCTCCGACTCCCGGGTTCAAGTGATTCTCTTGCCTCAGCCTCTGAAGCAGCTGGGATTACAGGCGCCCGCCACCACGCCCAGCTAATTTTTTTTTTTTTTTTTTTGAGACAGAGTCTTGCACTCTCGCCCAGGCTGGAGTGCAGAGGCGCCATCTCGGCTCACTGCAAGCTCTCCCTCCCGGGTTCACGCCATTCTCCTGCCTCAGCCTCCCGAGTAGCTGGGACTGCAGGCGCCCACCACCATGCCCCGATAATTTTTTGGTATTTTTAGTAGAGACGAGGTTTCACCATGTTAGTCAGGATGGTCTGGATCTCCTGACCTTGTGACCCACTCACCTCGGCCTCCCAAAGTACTGGGATTATAGGCATCAGCCATCGTGCCCGGCCTTTTTTCTTTCTTTCTTTTCTTTTGTTTTTTTTTTTTTTTTTTTTTTTTTTGAGTCGGAGTTTCGCTCTTGTTGCCCAGGCTGGAGTGCAATGGCAGGATCTCAGCTCACCTCAACCTCTGCCCCCAAAATTCAAGGGATTCTCCTGCCTCAGCCTCCCAAGTAGCTGGGATTACAGGCATGGGCCACCACACTCTGCTAATTTTGTATTTTTAGTAGAGATGGGGTTTCTCCATATTGGCCAGACTGGTCTGGAACTCCTGACCTCAGGTGACCCGCCGGCCTCGGCCTGCCAATGTGCTGGGATTACAGGTGTGAGCCACCATGCCTGGCCACGCCCCGCTAATTTTTTTGTATTTTTAGTAGAAACAGGGTTTCACTATGTTGGTCAGGCTGGTCTTGAACTCCTGGCCTCGTGATCTGCCTGCCTCGGCTTCCCAAAGTGCTGGGATTACAGGCATGAGCCACCGCGCCCAGAGATTATTCTTTAATTAATCTCAAAAGTCTAACACCAGGGGAGTCTCTCTGAGCCTACTTTGGCTTTAAAAGCTGCCCATTAAAAAATAAAAATAAAAGCCTAACACCAGAGTTTGATATATGTCCACTCACACATTTGTAGAAGGAACACAATATCTCTTATAATATTCTTTACTTCACTAATAAGTTATAATTTCAGTTATATATTATATTGCATTACCAGTTAAGTAATAAAACCAATGTATTATTTATCTTGTTTTTCATTACTTAAAAAATGAATAATTGACTGGGCACGGTGGCTCACACCTGTAATCCTAGCACTTTGGGAGGCTGAGGCAGGCAGATCACTTGAGGTTGGGAGTTCAAGACCAGCCTGGCCAACATGGTGAAACCCCATCTCTACTAAAAATACAAAAATTAGATGGACATGGTGCAGGTGCCTGTAATCCCAGCTACTTGGAAGGCTGAGGCAGGAGAATCACTTGAACCTAGGAAGCGGAGACTGCAGTGAGCCAAGACTGCGCCACTGCACTCCAGCCTGGGCGACAGAGCCAGACTTAGAGACTCCATTCAAAAAAAAAAAAAAAAAAGGGAAGCAGAGGAGACTTTTTAAGGTGGTGAAACTATTCTGAATATTCTGTATAATATCTGATGGATACATGACATTATTCATTTGTTAAAACACATAGAACTTTACAGCACGAAGAGTGAACCTTATTTTTTGAGACAGAGTTTCACTCTTGTCACCCAGGCTAGAGTGCAATGGTGCAATCTCGGCTCACTGTAACCTCTGCCTCCCAAATTCAAGCTTCTTTTAAATGCCTCAGCAACCCAAGTAGCTGGGATTACAGGCACGCACCACCATGCCCAGCTAGTTTTTGTATTTTTTGTATTTTAGTAGAGATGTTGGCCAGGCTGGTCTCGAACTCCTGACCCTCAGGTGATCCACCCACCTCAGCCTCCCACAGTGCTGGGATTGCAGGCATGAGTCACCCCACCCAGCCAGAGTAAATGTAGGCAAAAATTAATAATAATAATAATTTAGGAAGTAAGGGGATTTAGGAAGGAATACGAACTGTATGTAGCAAGAGAAACAAATGTATAGAACAACTTCAGTGAAGGGAGTGGGAAAAACTTTGGAAATGTGTGGAATCTGTAAGACTAAATATAACAGGAATTGCACATAGCACTGTACTCTAGTTAATAAAATTGTTTCCCAAGGGAGTGTGGGTTAATATTTCTGATTTATGTATGGAAAATTGAAACATAAAGTATACTAATAATAATTGTAACGATTACCTGAAAGAAATATAGACAGTCTTCTAGTCATGGAAAATACATTTTAAACCTTCATTTTTTACATCAAGTGTTTTTTGTTTGTTTTTTTGTTTTTTACTATGTTGCCCCAGCTGCCAGAGTGCAGTAGCTAGCACCTATTCACAGGCACGATCATAGCTCACTATAACCTTAAACTCCTGGGCTCAAGTGATCCTCCTGTCTCTGGCCTCACATGTAGCTAAAACTACATGTACCATCATGCCCCAAACCTCAATTTAAATACAGATTTTTGTTGCAGATGTGATGCTGAAAAATAAATACTTTCAAGCACAATTGACTATTAGGATAAAAATCTGTGTGGAAGTTACTTCATAAAGGAAATGTGAGCGGTTTTTTTTAAGATGTAATATTTTTAATTTTAAAGAAGAGCTTACAAATTTTATTTTATTTATATATTTATTTATTTTTTTGAGATGGAGTCTGGCTCTGTGTCCCAGGCTGGAGTGCAGTGGCCGGATCTCAGCTCACTGCAAGCTCCGCCTCCTGGGTTTACGCCATTCTCCTGCCTCAGCCTCCCGAGTAGCTGGGACTACAGGAGCCCGCCACCTCGCCCGGCTATTTTTTTCTCTTTTTTAGTAGAGACGGGGTTTCACTATGTTAGCCAGGATGGTCTCGATCTCCTGACCTCGTGATCCGCCCGTCTCGGCCTCCCAAAGTGCTGGGATTACAGGCTTGAGCCACCGCGCCCGGCCACAAATTTTATTTTTAAAATGGATGATGGTAGTTATCAAACTGTATGGCATTTAGATTCAAATGGATGCATTTAAATTCAGTTTTGAACTTAAAATATCAATATATAAAGCTGGAATACAGGTTTGAAATTAAACTCTGCTTCTATTTAAAATGAAAACATTTCAGATGTCAATTTTTTTTTTTTTTTTTTTTTAAGACAGAGTCTCGTCTCTGTTACCCAGGCTGTAGTGCAGTGGCTCGATCTCAGCTCACTGCAACCTCCGCCTCCCAGGTTCAAGTGATTTTCCTGTCTCAGCCTCCCGAGTGTCTGGGATTACAGGCATGCACCACCATACCTGGCTAATTTTTCTCTATTTTCAGAAGAGACAGGTTTTACCATGTTAGCCAAGCTGGTCTCAAACTCCCGACCTCAAGTGATCCATCTGCCTCAGCCTCCCAAAGTGCTGGGATTACAGCCGTGAGCCATTGTGTCTGGCCTCATTTTAGATGTCAATTTAAGAAGGTAAAGAGGTGACATCGTTTTTCAAAATTATTTTATAGGTTATATGAACAAGCAAAAAAGTTGGAAATTCAACATCCTAGATAGCATCTTTTATGATATAGCAGGACTCAGCCAACTTGTTCTGTAAAAGGCCAAATAGAAGATATTTCAGGCTTTTGGGTCCAGATGGCCTATTCAAACTGTGATTTTTTTGTTTGTTTGTTTGTTATTGAGATGAAGTATTGCGCTGTTGCCCAGGCTGGAGTGCAGTGGTGTGATCTCGTCTCACTGCAACCTCTGTCTCCCGGGTTCAAACAATTCTCGTGCCTTAGCCACCTGAGTAACTGGGATTACAGGTACATGCCACCACACCTGGCTAAATTTTGTATTTTTTAGTAGAGACAGGGTTTCACCATGTTGGCCAGGCTGGTCTCAAACTCCTGGTCTCAAGTGATCTGGCCGCCTCTGCCTCGCAAAGTGCTGGGATTACAGGCATGAGCCACCACACCCAGCCTAAGCTTTATATTAACATCCTAAAGTTAAACAAGAAAGTTCTTCTTTTTTTTTTTTTTTTTTTTTTTTTGAGATGGAGTCTCGCTCTGTTGCCCAGGCTGGAGTGCAGTGGCCAGATCTCAGCTCACTGCAAGCTCCGCCTCCCGGGTTTACGCCATTCTCCTGCCTCAGCCTCCCAAGTAGCTGGGACCACAGGCGCCGCCACCTCGCCCGGCTAATTTTTTGTGTTTTTAGTAGAGACGGGGTTTCGCCGTGTTAGCCAGGATGGTCTCGATCTCCTGACCTTGTGATCCGCCCGTCTCGGCCTCCCAAAGTGCTGGGATTACAGGCTTGAGCCACCGCGCCCGGCCAAGAAAGTTCTTCTATAACAAATAATTCCATTACCCAGAGGGAAATTCTGTCTTCAGTTTGGTTTATATCTTTCCAGATATAACACACACAGTTGCGTGTGTGTGTGTGCAGGCAGACAAACACACACACACACACACACACAAAACATACATGGTTTTAAAGAAATTATATATAATGTAGGCTCATGCCTGTAATCCCAGCACTTTGGAAGGGTGAGGCAGGTGGATCACCTGAGGTCAGCAGTTTGAGACCAGCTTAGCTAATATGGTGAAACCCTGTCTTTGCTAAAAATAGAAAAATTGGCTGGGCATGGTGGCAGGCGCCTGTAATCCCAACTGCTAGGGAGGCTGAAGCAGGAGAATCACTTGAACCTGGGAGGTGGAGGGTGCAGTGAACCAAGATTGCACCACTACACTCCCACCTGGGTGAGAGAGGGAAACTGTCTCAAAAAGGAAAAGAGAAGAAAATGAAGGAAAGGGGAGGGGAGGGGGGAGGAGAGGGAAAAGGAAAAAAAAGTAAAAGAAATGATATATAATGTATATGGGCTGCATTTTTTAGCAAAAAATGGGACAACATATTGTTCTATAATTTGATTTTTTAACACATTATAGACATTTCCTTGTCATTCTTTTAAATAACTGCCAATTGGTACATATTTGAGTAATTTCCAGTTTTGAAATTATAAGCAACAAGCATCTATGTATAAATATCTTTGTACACATGGGTGACTTTTTTTGTTTGTTTTTTTGAGACAAGGTTTGGCTCTATTGCCCAGGCTGGAGTGCAGTGGCAGCATCTCAGCTCACTGCAACCTCTGCATCCCAGGCTCAAGTCATCCTCCCACCTTAGCCTCCCTAGTAGCTGGGACCACAGGTGTACATCACCATGCCTGGCTAATTTTTGTATTTAAAATTTTTTGACTTGGCATGGTGGCTCATTCGTGTAATCCCAGCACTTTGGGAGGCCAAGGCAGTTGGATCACTTAGGGCCAGGAGTTCGAGACCAGCCTGGCCAACATGGTAAAACCCTATCTCAACTAAACATACAAAAATTAGTTGGGCATCGTGGCACATGACTGTAATCCAAGCTACTCAGGTGAGGTACAAGAATCACTTGAACCTGGGCAGGCAGAGGCTGCAGTGAGCCAAGATCATGCCACTGCATTCCAGGCTAGGTGACAAAGCAAGACTCTGTCTCAAAAACAACAAAAAAAGAAAGATAGAAAGAAAAAAGTGCTGATTTTTCATAGTGAAGGCGTCTCGCCATGTTGTTCAGGCTGGTCTGGAACTCCTGAGCTCAAGCAATCCACCCACCTCAGCCTCCCAAAGCATTGGGATTATAGGTGCTAGCCACTGCATCTGGCCAGTGAATATTTTTTAAGGATAGATTTCTAGATGTAGAATTACTACTGGGTCAAGGATATCAAAATTTTGTATTGATGAATTGCCATCTGAAAGTTTTTATTGACATTTGGGGCCAGATAGTCCTTTGTTATGACATTTGGGGCCAGATAGTCCTTTGTTATGGGACTTCATTGTACATTGTAGAATGTTTTACAGCATCCCTAGATGCTAGTAGCATCCCCACTGTTGGACAACCAAAAATATCTCTAGATATTGCTAAATGATCCCTGGGGGTGCAAAATAGCCCCAGGTTCAGAACCACTGCCTCAGACATTTGCTTTCTTTTACTTTCCTTTTATTTCTTTCTCACCATCTCCCTTTCAACAACTCATGCTATCCTTCCTTCTTTAAGAAAAGACACTTAAAGGAATTTATGAGGCCAGGTGCGGTGGCTCACACCTGTAATCCCAGTACTTTGGGAGACTGAGGCGGGTGGCTTGCCTGAGCTCAGGAGTTCAAGACCAGCTTGACCAACATGGCGAAACCCCATCTAGTGAAAATACAAAAATTAACCAGGCGTGGTGGCGTGCACCTGTAATCCCAGCTACTTGGGAGGTGGAGACAGGAGACGGGAGAATCGCTTGAACCCAGGAGGCGGAGATTGCAGTGAGCCGAGATCGTGCCATTGCACTCCAGCCTGGGTGACAGAGTGAGACTCTGTCTTGAAAAAAAAAAAAAAAAAAAGGAACTTATAATTTAGTATATATCACCCTTCCCAGTATATTTACATTTTAGATATAGATGAAGTGAAAGTGACAATGACTAATTCAAGAATAACTATCTAATGATGGGATGAATTTTGATGGGAGAGATAATTTGGGGTACTTTCCTGATAGGTTTTAAATCATACTATGTATACTTTATTTTATTTATTTATTTATTTATTTTTGAGACGGAGTCTCACTTTGTCGCCCAGGCTGGAGTGCAGTGGCACCATCTCGGCTCACTGCAAGCTGCGCCTCCTGGGTTCACGCCATTCTCCTGCCTCAGCCTCCGAGTAGCTGGGACTACAGACGCGCACCACTACGCCCAGCTAATTTTTTGTATTTTTAGTAGAGATGGGGTTTCACCGTGTTAGCCAGGATGGTCTCAATCTCCCGACCTCGTGATCCGCCCGCCTCGGCCTCCCAAAGTGCTGGGATTACAGGCGTGAGCCACCGCGCCCGGCCCCCATACTATGTATACTTAAACATACTGTTGGCTCTTCTTTTCTGTAGCAGTTTCTCTGAATAACAATGATTAACATCTATATTCAGAATGCCAAGTTCCTTTGATTTTTTTAAAGGGAATTCTGTTGATTCAAAACAAAAAACAGAAGAGTAAGGCAAGCACAAGAAAAATGAGATGAATTAGAGAAAGTAAAGTTTATTGTTTAAAAAATACTGTATTTTGGCTGGGCGCAGTGGCTCACGCCTGTAATCCCATCTCTTTGGGAGGCTGAGGCGGGCAGATCACCTGGGTCAGGAGTTTGAGACCAGCCTGGCCAACATGGGAAACCCCGTCTCTACTAAAAATATAAAAATTAGTTGGGTGTGGTAGGGCGTGCCTATAATCCCAGCTACTCGGGAGGCTGAGGCAGGAAAATTGCTTGAATCTGGGAGGCAGAGGTTGCAGTGGGCCAAGATAGCACCACTGCACTCCAGTCTGGGTGACAGAGCAAGACTCCATCTCAAAACAAACAAACAAACAAAGCCTATATTTTTAGCAGGGCATGGTGGCTCATGCTTGTAATCCCAGGGCAGTGTGCTAAATGCAAGACAGGATAGAAAAAGGCATAAGGAAGTCTTTTCCTTGAATTTAGGAAGGAATATGACAAGAGCACGAATTATCAGCACAATGTGTTAAATTCATGTGAAAGAGTCAAAATTCTCTTGAGGTGAAGGCGATGGTAGGGCCTTTGGAGAGGAGACGGAATGTGAAATGGGCTTTAGTTAGGGTTTTGACAAAAGATAACTGGAGGACAGCATGCAGAGGAAACAGCCTGAGAAAACATATGAAGGACGATATAGGTAAGCAACAGCAAACAGTCTATCTTGTAGAAGTAGAGTTTATAGGGGTTGGGGATGATAGGCTGTAACGTTCTGTGACTTCAGTACCTAGCTGAGGAACTTGGATTAGTCAATGGGGCACATGGGTAGATTTTGAGTAGGGTGACGACAAGCTTGGGGCCTCAACTTGAGAAAATTAATCTTGCAGCTATCTGTGGTATAAATTGGCATGGGAGATGATATGGTTTGGCTCCAGGTCCCTACCCAAATCTCATGTGGGGATTTGTAATCCCCAATGTTGTGGGAGGGACCCGGTGGGAGGTGATTGGATCATGGAGGCAGATTTCTCCCTTGCTGCTTTCAATGATGGTGGTTGAGTTCTCACAAGATCTGGTTGTTTTTGTTTTTGTTTGAGATGGAGTCTCGCTCTGTCACCCAGGCTGGAGTGTAGTGACGCGATCTGGACTCACTGCGACCTCCACCTCCTGGGTTCATGCAATTCTCCTGCCTCAGCCTCCAGAATAGCTGGGACTACAGGCGTGTGCCATAATGCCCGGCTAATTTTTTGTATTTTTAGTAGAGATGGGGTTTCACCGTGTTAGCCAGGATGGTCTTGATCTCCTGACCTCGTGATCCACCCACCTCGGCCTCCTGAAATGCTGGGATTTCAGGCGTGAGCTTGCTTCCCCTTCACCTTCCACCATGATTTTAAGTTTCTTTAGGCCTCCCCAACCATGCTTCCTGTACAGCCTGAGGAACTGTGAGCCAATTAAACCTCTTTTCTTTATAAATTACTCAGTCTCAGGTAGTTCTTTATAGCAATGTGAGAACGGCTAATATAGGAGCAATTAACGGTAAAGAGATGGCTGGGCGCCGTAGCTCATGCCTGTAATTCCAGCACTTTGGGAGGCCGAGATGGGTGGATCACCTGAGGTCGGGAGTTTGAGACCAACCTGACCAACATGGTGAAACCCCATCTCTACTAAAAATACAAAAATTAGCTTCGGTGGTAGCAGGTGCTTATAATCCCAGCTACCTGGGAGGCTGAGGCAGGAGAATCACTTGAACTTGGGAGGCGGAGGTTGCACTGAGCCAAGATTGGGTCATTGCAACACAGGGGTTGGGGCAACACAGCAAGATCCTGTCTCAAAAAAAATAAAATAAAATAAAAAATAAAGGTAAAGAGACTAGTTGGGAGGCTATTTGTAATAAACCAGGATTTCTCTGTCTCAACACTACACTACTGACATTTTGCATTGGATAATTATTTGTTGTGGGAGGGTCGTCCTTAGTATTGTAGAATGTTTAGCAGTGTCTCTAGTGTCTATTTACTAGATGTTAGACAACCCCTCGCCCCCATATGACATTGCCAAATGTCTCTATGGAGGCAATATCACCCTCAGTTGAGAACTGTGTGTGTAACAGACCATGTGAGAAATAAAAAAGGGTGGATGTTAGACATGGGTAAGGGCAAAATCTAAAAGCCTTGGCAAGTGTTTGGATAGGCGTGCAACTCAGAAAGAGGGAGTGTTGAAAGCTCAAACAGAGAAAGGTCCTAGAGGCCATGTATTGTAGTCTACTATGCTTATCATTGCTTGAAACATTGTAAACCCTCTTGGAAGGCAGTTTGGTAAAACCTATTAATAATCACAAAAAGTATCTTACTTTTTGACCTAGCACTTTTATTTCTTAAATGATTCAAATGAAGACAAGGAATCTTTATGTACAAAGCAATTAGTTGCATGACAGACAGTGACCATGTTCTCAAAAATTACACCCTCATGCCACCACATTGCCTGTTAAATTAGAGGCCCAGATTTAAGAACTCGAATTTAAGAGCCAGAGAAGTTGCAGCTAAAGAAACAAAATCTTAGAGGGGCAGGAAGGGCAGATATCAAGAATGCAAGTAGAGGAAAACATAACTTCTTTTTCGGAGAGAGGACAATGAATTTGAGAATTTGTATTGGAGAAAGGAGGGAGAGAAGTTAGGTGGAGGAACTCCTAGATAGGGCTTCAGTCAGTGAATTCATCTGCAGAGCAGAAGTTTATGGGGAACTCAAACTGCCTGGGGGCATTCCTTGTAAACAAGAATTCTGCACTTTTTGGTGAGAAGTTGCCGGTGGAACATCCTGTTCAGAAATGAGGACATCTAAGGAACACTGCAATATGCAAAGACTAGAAGGAAAGAACAGTCAAGTAGCCATTTCTCCTGGGGAGTCTCTAGTAACTTGATTTTGTGCTTCGTGTTGTTTTTTGAGACGGAGTGCGGTGGCGCGACCTCGGCTCACTACAACCTCCACCTCCCGGGTTCAAGCAATTCTCCTGTATCAGCCTCCCAAGTAGCTGGGACTACAGGTGCAAGCCAACACACCTGGCTAATTTTTGTAATTATTATTATTATTATTTTATTATTTTTTTTATTTTTTATTTTTTTTTTGAGACGGAGTCTCGCTCTGCCACCCAGGCTGGAGTGCAGTGGCCGGATCTCAGCTCACTGCAAGCTCCGCCTCCCGGGTTCACGCCATTCTCCTGCCTCAGCCTCCCGAGTAGCTGGGACTACAGGCGCCCGCCACCTCGCCCGGCTAGTTTTTTGTAGTTTTTAGTAGAGACGGGGTTTCACAGTGTCAGCCAGGATGGTCTCGATCTCCTGACCTCGTGATCCGCCCGTCTCGGCCTCCCAAAGTGCTGGGATATTTTTTTTTTTTTAATTTTTTTGAGGTGGAGTCTCGCTCTGTTGCCCAGGCTGGAGTGCAGTGGTGCCATCTTGGCTCACTGCAAGCTCTGCCTCCTGGGTTCACGCCATTCTCCTGCCTCAGCCTCCCGAGTAGCTGGGACTACAGGCGCCCGCCACCACGCCCGGCTAATTTTTTGTATTTTTCTTTTTTAGTAGAGACGGAGTTTCACCTTGTTAGCCAGGATGGTCTCGATCTCCTGAGCTCGTGATCCGCCCGCCTAGGCCTCCCAAAGTGCTGGGATTACAGGCGTGAGCCACCGCGCCTGAGCAATTCTTGTAATTTTAGTAGAGACGGGGTTCCACCATATTGGTCAGGTTGGTCTCGAACTCCTGTCCTCAGGTGATCCACACACCTCGGTCTCTGAAAGTGCTAAGATTACAGGCGTGAACCACCGCGCTTGGCTGCAACTTGATTTTTAAATTGCTCTCTGAGTGTAGATTCCTTGTTTGTTTGGCAAGGGTTCTTGCCGCTATAGTTTGAAGCCAAACATATAAAGAAAGAGAGCGGGAGGGACCGAATAGAAGAATAGTGGGCGTGGCCAACCCCAAGGTGGCTGGAGGCCGCGCCCCCTTCCCAGAGTGCACCGCAGCCGCTGCATTCAGGAACCTCTATAGCCTCGGCCCCGGCCGGAGGGGGAAGACGATCTAGTCTGGTCTAGCCATGGATGGGCTCCAGGCCAGTGCAGGGCCGTTGAGGCGCGGGCGGCCGAGGCGCCGGCGCAAGTCTCAGCCACACAGCGGGTCGGTCCTGGCCCTGCCCTTGAGGCCCAGGAAGATACGAAGGCAAGTGAGAGGTACTGTACCCACCATGGCGCAGGTGCTGAGGGCGCAGACGCTGCCTAGCAAGGACTCGGAGGACTCGAGGGTGGAGTCGACGGCCGAAGACCTGGGGGACACGCTACCCGGTGGGGCGGCGGTGGCGGCCGTCCCGGACGCAGCCCGGCGAGAGCCATACGGCCACCTGGGGCCCGCAGAGCTGCTGGAGGCCTCGCCCGCCGCGCGCTCCCTGCAGACCCCGCCGGCGCGCCTGGTGCCGGCTTCCGCGCCGCCCGCAGGCCTGGTGGAGGTGCCCGCCGCGCCGGCCCGGGTGATGGAGACTTCGGCCCTGCTGTGTACCGCGCAGCACTTCGCGGCCGCCCAGTCGTCCGGGGCCTCTGCGACGGCGTCAGGGCCGCAGGTGGATAACACGGGTGGGGAGCCGGCTTGGGACTCCCCGCTGCGGCGCGTCTTGGCCGAGCTGAACCGCATCCCCAGCAGCCGGCGGCGAGCGGCGCGCCTCTTTGAGTGGCTCATCGCGCCCATGCCGCCAGATCACTTCTACCGGCGCCTATGGGAGCGGGAGGCAGTGCTGGTGCGGCGGCAGGACCACACCTACTACCAGGGACTTTTCTCTACTGCCGACCTGGACTTGATGCTGCGCAACGAGGAGGTGCAATTCGGCCAGCACTTGGACGCCGCTCGCTACATCAACGGGCGACGCGAGACCCTGAACCCACCCGGCCGCGCGCTGCCCGCCGCCGCGTGGTCCCTGTACCAGGCCGGCTGCTCCCTGCGCCTCCTCTGTCCGCAGGCTTTCTCTACCACTGTGTGGCAGTTTTTGGCTGTGCTTCAAGAGCAGTTTGGAAGCATGGCAGGCTCCAACGTTTACCTCACGCCACCTAACTCGCAGGGCTTTGCCCCCCACTATGACGACATCGAGGCCTTCGTGCTGCAGCTGGAAGGTAGGAAACTCTGGCGTGTATACCGACCCCGAGTCCCAACCGAGGAACTGGCTCTGACATCCAGCCCCAACTTCAGTCAGGATGACCTCGGTGAGCCGGTGCTGCAGACCGTGCTGGAACCTGGAGATTTGCTGTATTTTCCTCGGGGCTTCATTCACCAAGCTGAATGCCAGGATGGAGTCCACTCTCTGCACCTCACCTTGTCCACGTACCAGCGCAATACCTGGGGTGACTTCTTAGAGGCCATACTGCCTCTGGCCGTGCAGGCTGCAATGGAAGAAAATGTGGAGTTTCGGAGGGGTCTGCCCCGAGACTTCATGGATTACATGGGGGCCCAGCATTCAGATTCTAAGGATCCGCGAAGAACCGCTTTCATGGAGAAGGTGCGGGTCTTGGTTGCCCGCCTGGGACACTTTGCTCCTGTCGATGCTGTGGCCGACCAGAGAGCCAAAGACTTCATCCACGATTCTCTGCCCCCTGTTTTGACTGATAGGGAGAGGGCACTAAGTGTTTACGGGCTTCCAATTCGCTGGGAGGCTGGAGAACCTGTAAATGTGGGGGCCCAGTTGACAACAGAAACAGAAGTCCACATGCTTCAGGATGGGATAGCTCGGCTGGTGGGTGAGGGGGGCCATTTGTTTCTCTATTACACAGTGGAAAACTCCCGTGTGTATCATCTGGAAGAACCCAAATGCTTGGAAATATACCCCCAGCAAGCTGATGCCATGGAACTGTTGCTTCGTTCTTACCCAGAGTTTGTGAGAGTGGGGGACCTGCCCTGTGACAGTGTGGAGGACCAGCTTTCCTTGGCAACCATGTTGTATGATAAGGGGCTGCTGCTCACCAAGATGCCTCTAGCCCTAAATTAGTTTCTTGCTGATTGCTGGAAACAAGGCAGTAGTGATTCTCCCCTGCCACTGCTACTTTTTTTTTTTTTCTTTTTTTGAAACTCATGTTCTTACCTTGATAACCATCAGTGTGCTCACATTTACCTTTATGACTGCTTCAATGTCACAAACCTCAGAAGGTCTTCTAGGAAGAACCATCTCATCTAGGTACAAAAGGAAAAGGAGAAGTTGGAGGTGGAAAAAAACCCTTGATCCGTGATCATTTCAGAGCACCAACTTCATCACCCTCAGGCTTCAGTGTACTGGGTGGCACTGATCATGTCATTCTGCTTGAGACCGACATTAGATTTTTTTTGGAATTTGGATCTTTCATCTGAGTTCTTTTTCATTGTTTGGAGGGAGGGTTGGGGTCAGTATCCTGTTATTGTTAAATTTGTATGAACCTTAGAAAAGTTATTAAAGTGCCAAAGAATGTTTCCCTTTTCTAATGCTAGATTATTATGTGGGATGGTTTGAAGACATGCAGGAGCAGGAGGAAGATAGGGAAAATCTACAATGGCTGAAGTGAAAAGCAACTTGGGGTGGTTGTAGAATGTAAAAGGAGCATGTTAATCTCTTAAGGAAGAGAATCTCAGGCTAGGTGCGGTGCTCGTGCCTGTAATCCCAGCACTTTGGGAGGCCAAGGCAGGTGGATCACCTGAGGTCAGCAGTTTGAGACCAGCCTGGCCAACATGGCAGAACCCCATCTCTAGTAAAAATACAAAAATTAGCCAGGCATGGTGGCACATGCCTGTAATCCCAGCTACTAGGGGGCTGAGGCAGGAGAATCGCTTGAACCTGGGAGGCGGAAGTTGCAGTGAGCTGAGATCGTGCCACTGCACTCCAGCCTGGGCAACAGAGCGAGACTCGATCTCAAAAATCTCATCTGATTGGGACCAATTCACTAACTTTGGGGATAATTTATGCTATTTAATTATGCAACCCAATTCTAATAGAAAAATTATTTCGTACTAGCTAGTTCAATTTTAAGAGCATGGTATGTTTTTGCTCACTGTTTGCTTGCATCCATGGCTGGCACTGCTGTCATAAGGGCAGCATGTCACCTAGTTGTGCCTTCATGGACCTTCGGCAACCAACTTTTAGCAAGCTGGCCATGAAGGAAGGCTGGTGTTCAAGTTACTTTCCACTCTCATTTTTATTCTGGCAGTTGGAAGAAACTTCCCCAAATCTGACAAGTGAATATTCTCATGGTTGGTGGAAAAGTGCCTGATGTACCAGAAAGAGCACTGGACTCGGAACCAGAAGACCTGGGTTTGGGGTGGTAGCTGGTAGGCAGCTGGCTGAGTGACCTGAGGTTGCTGCTATGCTCGGACACACAGATTTTGTAAGTATATTTTGGTACAGCTTGATTTCTGCACCTTCATCATTTAGGTTGTGTCTGGGACTCTTAAGAGTCTATCACCATAATGGATAGTTTTCTGTTGTTTAAGGTTGAGAACTTTATAAGGTCTTTTTTAAAAAGTTACAAAAGCATAGACATACATTAAGTAAAAAATGATAGTTCTCCCTCCAACCCCACTTTCCAGAGATAAGCACTATTTTTTGTTTGTTTGAGACAGGGTCCCACTCTGTTGCCCAGGCTGGGGTGCAGTGGTGAGATCTTGGGTTACTGCAGCCTCAACCTCCTGGGCTCAAGCAATCCTCCCACCTCAGCCTCCTTAGTAGATAGGACTTCCGGTGTGTGCCACCACACCCAGATAATTTTTATTTATTTATTTATTTATTTTTGTAGAGATGGAGGGGTCTTGCTATGTTGCCCAGACTGGTTTTGAACTCCTGGCCTGGGGTGATCCTCCCATCGTGGCCTCCCAAAGCACTGGGATTTCAGGTGTGCACCACCATGCCCGACCACCAGCCACTACCACTATTAAGGTTAAGCTCATAAAGCTTTTTTGGGTGCTTAATCAAACATACGTGGTAGTAGTGTTTTATAAAGACTTGTGTTTTTCTGATATGTCCTTCTTTAAATCAGTTCAAGTAGAGATAACTTTTTTTTTTAAGGGAGAAAATATATGAATAAAAACCTGGGGAACAAAAAAAAATAACAAAGACTGAGTGGATGGTAGCCAAGAGGGAAGGACCCTTTCCTGACTCTTTCTTCCTCCAAGCCTTGCTACTAAGTCCCAAAACATCCAGATCCTGGAAGAGGCTTATTAAAGGAATCAAGGCATAGAACTCACCCCTAGGAAACCTACCCTGAAAAGTTTCTTGGAGTAAAGTTTGGAGTGTTAGTGGTTCTTGTTCTCCTTTGGGTTTCAAGTAAACGCGTTTTGCTTCCTCCCTCACTTTTCCCATGACTATCTCCAGCTTGAGTATTTTCTGTATCAGCAAGTCCTTTTGGCTTAGTGTTTTAATCTAAATTAGAACAAATAATGCAAAACAAAACACCTGTACTAGGCAGCAAATTATCAAAAAATGAACAAATAATGCAAAACAACACCTGTACTAGGCAGCAAATTATCACAAAACAAAAAAAATTAATAAAATAATTGTGGGAGGCTGAGGAGGGAGGATCACTTGAGCCCAACAGTTCAAGGCTACAGTGAGCTGTGATCATGCCACTGCACTCTAGCCTGGGCAACAAAGTGAGACCCTGTCTCTAGAAAAAAAAGAAGTAACTAATTGCATATGCTTATCAGTAGTAGGCGGTACATAAATGCTTGAGAACATTGTTCTCTTATGATATTGGTTGGAGATTTTTTATACCTGTTCATGAAAATTTTACTTCAGGGCTGGGCGCGGTGGCTCAAGCCTGTAATCCCAGCACTTTGGGAGGCCGAGACGGGCGGATCACGAGGTCAGGAGATCGAGACCATTCTGGCTAACACAGTGAAACTCCGTCTGTACTAAAAAATACAAAAAACTAGCCGGGCGAGGTGGCGGGCGCCTGTAGTCCCAGCTACTCCGGAGGCTGAGGCAGGAGAATGGTGTAAACCTGGGAGGCGGAGCTTGCAGTGAGCTGAGATCCGGCCACTGCACTCCAGCCTGGGCGACAGAGCGAGACTCCGTCTCAAAAAAAAGAAAGAAAGAAAGAAAGAAATGTGGCCGGGCGCGGTGGCTCAAGCCTGTAATCCCAGCACTTTGGGAGGCCGAGACGGGCGGATCACGAGGTCAGAAGATCGAGACCATCCTGGCTAACATGGTGAAACCCCGTCTCTACTAAAAAAATACAAAAAAATAGCCGGGCGCGGTGGCGGGCGCCTGTAGTTCCAGCTACTCGGGAGGCTGAGACAGGAGAATGGCGTAAACCCGGGAGGCGGAGCTTGCAGTGAGCTGAGATCCGGCCACTGCACTCCAGCCTGGGCCCCAGAGCGAGACTCTGTCTCAAAAAAAAAGAAAGAAAGAAATGTTTGCTTGGTGTGAAGTTGGTTTCTTGAATTACCTTTTCAAAGTCCTTTCTCCTCTATTCCTTCATCTCATCTAACAGTTTTGAAAAATTAAAACAATCCAGGCCAGGCGTAATGGCTCATGCCTGTAATCCCAGCACTTTGGGAGGCTGAGGCGGGTGGAGGGTGGATCACTTGAGGCCAGGAGTTCAAGACCAGCCTGGCCAACATAGCAAAACCTTGTCTCCACTAAAAACACAAAAAAATTAGTTGGGCGTGGTAGCACATGCCTATAATCCCAGCTACTTTGGTGACTGAGCCACGAGAATCACTTGAACCCAGGAGGTGGAGGTTGCAGTGAGCCAAGATCACACCACTGCACTCCAGCCTAGGCGACAGAGCGAGACTGTCCCCCCCTCCAAAAAAAAAGGAAAAATTATATTAATCCTTTCAGCTAGAGATTTTCTCTGGTGAGAGAACCCAGATTAGGAATTCAGAAAAATTAAGAAGAAAATCTAGGGGGCCAGCTCTTGTCCCTTATTCCTTCTCTATGCTTATTTGCAAAAAAGGAAAAATAAACAACTTGGGTTTGGGGATGATGGGGAGAAAACCGGAAGGGAGGGAAATAGTATTTCTGAAACAATAACAATAAACTGATTTTTGAGCGCTGCTTGATAGGACTAATAGGATTTTTGCTTTGTTTTTGTCTTTACTAGTAAGACCTTATAACCCAATTGTGCACAGGTGCTTTGCATTTTCTTTTTTTTTTTTTTTTTTTTGAGACGGAGTCTCGCTCTGTCGCCCAGGCTGGAGTGCAGTGGCCGGGTTTCAGCTCACTGCAAGCTCCGCCTCCCGGGTTCACGCCATTCTCCTGCCTCAGCCTCCGGAGCAGCTGGGACTACAGGCGCCCGCCACCTCGCCCGGCTAGTTTTTTGTATTTTTAGTAGAGACGGGGTTTCACCATGTTAGCCAGGATGGTCTCGATCTCCTGACCTTGTGATCCGCCCGTCTCAGCCTCCCAAAGTGCTGGGATTACAGGCTTGAGCCACCGCGCCCGGCCTGCATTTTCAAATGATGCGGCATCTGTGTCTGGGGTTTTTGAAAGTATTTCTATGGTGGGAAAAAGGGTATGTACATATTTGAGGAGGACAGGGTCTGAGGAACTCTTGAGAGCCCTGAATTTTCTCTTGAAAACAGAGCTTGCACTTATTTACCCTGTTCTTGATCTCCTGAAGCATTTCTTGGTTTCCTTCATTTCCTAAGTTGAGTATCTTCATTGTCTGGTACACTTCTCTGAAAGATAAGAAGGACTTCTTAGATTATTCTACCCTGCCCTTTAAAGAAGTATGGGGATAGAAAATACAGGACTTGGATCAGTTAAGAATCCCAAGTTCCAATCCTAACTGTGCAGTTTTCTGAGCCTTATATGCAAAAATGGTGTAATGCTTAGCTTATAGGAATACTATACAGTTTTTGAGACAATATACTTGTGGGTTTTTTTGTTTGTTTTTTGTTTTTTCCGAGATGGAGTCTTGCTCTGTTGCCCAGAGCTGGAGTGCAATGGCGTGATCTCGGCTCAGTGCAACCTCCGCCTCCCAGGTTCAAGCGATTCTCCTGCCTCAGCCTCCTGAGTAGCTGGGATTATAGGTGTGCACCACCATGCCCAGCTAATTTTTATATTTTTAGTAGCGATGGGGTTTTACCATGTTGACCAGGCTGGTCTAGAACTCCTGACCTCAGGTGATCCACCCATCTTGGCCTCCCAAAGTGTTGGCGCTACAGGTGTGAGCCACCACACCTTGCCATGCCCGTCTAATTTTTGTATTTTTAGTAGAGACGGGTTTTGCAGTGTTGGCCAGGCTGGTCTCAAACTCCTGACCTCAGGTGATCCATCTGCCTCGGCCTCCCAAAGTGTTGGGATTACAGATGTGAGCCACTGCATCTGGCCAAGACAATATATTTGAAGGTGCCAATAGGTAGCATTTACTGAACACCTTTATGACAGGCGCTAAACATGTCATCTCATTACTTGTCACCACAACTCTATAATGTAGACTATCACCTGCATTTGATAGATTGAAAAAAAATGGGCTCACAGAGTTTAAATACCTTACACAGGCTCACATAGCTCTTGCATGCCAGAGCTGGAATTCAAACCCTGGTCTTTTTCACTCTAAAACTTGTTCCAATAGGCACTTGATAAATGTTAGTTGAATGTATGAATAACTTAAAACCATCCTGGTGGGGAGAAAAGATGCATGAACTACGTAAGTTTGACTTTCAATCTAATTTAGGCCAGTTTTTCTGTTACCTATGTGGGTGAGTGGTGAATGCGCAGGTGAGACTGTGCTTTTACTGCCATTAGGCAGCCTGGAAAGTCAGGAATATATTCAATGAGCAAAGATGTGAGAGTTGGCCGTATAAGGTCATGGTGGGAGCCAGAGGTTTAGTGCTTACTTTAGAACAGCATCGTGGTTCTCCAGGAGCAGCACGTCTAGGAAGGTGTCCCTGACCCGGTCCCCTTGAAGTTTCAGGGCTAGGATGCTACGGCAAGCTTCCAGCCGTACACCTGGTGACTCTTCATAGTGAATAGCCCAGAGCAGAAGATCCGTCAGCTTGGGACTTACTTGCCCAATGTGTCCCAAAGCTGCAGAGATTAGAGGGCAGCATGTCCCTGAAGACTGAGCTTACTATATTCTAGCATCCAGAAATAAACTGAGTTTTGCAAACAGTACTTTCCCTTTTGGATGGTAATCACCATTATAATTTTAAGGGTAGGTTAGAGTGGGACATTACCTCCAAAGAATTCCTAGAAGAGGGATGTTCCATCCCATCCTTGCTCATTAGGATATTTGCCTATTTCGGGGATGAAATATAGAACAGATAACATGGAAGATCCACCTAGTCCCAGCAGGGTGATGGGGAAAGGAGGCACAATTATTTATCTATGTCAAAAAGAGAAGCAATGCCAAAGATTCTAAAAAGAAACTAGGCTGATTAAGGGGCAGGGTTTTAGGGCTGTAGCAGTCTTGAAACTGATCTGCCTTATAGAGCGTAATAGTTGAGATATCCAAGGAAAGCAAGATGCATCCAGCAGTGGATACATACTTGGATGTTATCCTTAATTCTGTTGGCTGGGACTGTCTTGTCAGCCCTGTCTTTAACTTAAGATTGACATATACCTAGACTCAGGATCTTTCACTAAAAATTGAAGAAGAAAATTATCTTTCTCTTCTCAGACAAGGAACTTCTGAGAAGCTAAGATCATTACCTCTCCTGCACTTCACCCCTTTATTAGAGAGTTTCTGGGGATCATTTATACTTGCATAGGGAAAGGTATTTAAGGTTTAAGAGTTTGGGACACTACTTCTATAATACCTCGAATGGCAAAGGCCTTGATTTTCCAGTAAGGATCTCTCTGCATCAGGTTCAGGAGGCATTCAAGCACCTGGGATGGATAAAAGGCAGTGTTAAGTGGGGAGGACCAGAGCAAGAATGAACCAGAAGCAACTGGGTGCAGTGGCGCACACCTGTAATCCCAGCATTTTGGGATGCCAAGGTGGGCGGATCACTTGAGGTCAGGAGTTTGAGACCAGCCTGGCCAATGTGGTGAAACCTTGTCTCTACTAAAAATACAAAAATTAGCCGGGCATGGTGTCACATGCCTGTAATCCCAGCTACTTGGAGGCTGAGGCAGGAGAATTGCTTGAACCCGGGAGGTGGAGGTTGTAGTAAGCTGAGATCGTGCCACTGTACTCCAGCCTAGGTGACAGAGCGAGACTCCATCTCAAAAAAGCAAAAAAACAAAACAAAACAAAATAATGAATCAGAAACAGGGACACCACTTATCTCTAAAAGGAGCTATAATTGAAAAATGACCTATCAATTCTGGTGACAAATGAGCTGGAGCCTAAAGTACCAACCTGTATGCATAGTGAGTAGATTAGCTGAATTATCTGCTATTGATTTTCTCAGTCTACAGATCTGTAGCCATATGGCTTCTCTTGAACACTTCAAATAGATTTTTCCCTAATAACGGAATTATAACTCCATTTGTGGGAGTTGATCCTAAAGCCCATCAGCACCCAGGTAATGAGAAGCTAGTTAACTGAGGTGAGAACAGGATTCAGGGGTGTGCTCTAGAACTGAAGTCTGGGCTGGCTGGGAGCTAAACCAAGCTTGTCCAATATGTGGCCCAGAACGACCTTGAATGTGACCCAACACAAGTTCGTAAACTTTCTTAAAACATGAGATTTATGCATGGACCTTTTTTTTTTTTAAAGCTCATCAACTATCGTTAGTGTTAGTGTACTTTATGTGTGACCCAAGACAATTCTTCCAGTGTGGCCCAAGGAAGCCAAAAGATTGCACGCCCCTGAAACGGTCCTGTTTGAAGTGGCTTATGTACCCCCTTCCCAGTTCCGATCTCTCATTCTGTGTCCCTGCAGAATGTTGAGCATACTGTGCACAACCAGGGAAGGTAATGCCCTCTTCAGGTCAATCAGGTACGATAAGAATATGTTTCCCTGACTCACCATCTTGTCGCGGATTTGCAGGGCACCAGCTGCCAAACAGGCTGCCCGCCGGACTGCTGTGAAGTCATCAGAGAAGCAGTGCAGGAAGCTTGGGAGAAGCTTGGCGGTCATAAGCTTGAGCTCACCTATCAGGGAGAGAGCTTCCACACGCTCCTGGGAATTTCCTTGACCCAGCTTGACCCTGTAAGGCACAAGTTGCTTTTCTTTCGCTTCCTTAAACTTTCAGTACCTAACTCCCAACCCCAATGTATGCCCTCCTGATAAAATCCGAGTTCTGTAGGCTGTCAATCCCAGTTAGCCTTATGCTCATAAGGTAAGTTTTACTGGGTACAGAGCTCGATTGTCTTCTTTACTTGAATCCCTAATTCATAGCTATTCGGTAATTAGGTAATGCAGGGCTTTCAGTTACATTGAATGACTGAATAAAGGAAAATGTCAACTTGCACCTCTTTTCACAGTCAAGTTCTCTTCTCCATCGCCCTCACGTGTGCCATGATTATTTCTGCATTTGGCTTCCAGCCTAGAATGCCTATGTAGTCTTTTTGTTTGTTTAAATTATTTTTATTTATTTTATTATTATTATTATTTGGAGACGGAGTCTTGCTCTGTCTCCCAGGCTGGAGTGCAGTGGTGCAATCTTGGCTCACTGCAAGCTCCACCTCCTGGGTTCATGCCATTCTCCTGCCTCAGCCTCCTGAGTAGTTGGGACTATAGGCACCCACCACCACGCCTGGCTAATTTTGTTTTTCTTGTATTTTTAGTAGAGACGGGGTTTCTTTTTCTTTTTCTTTTTTTTTTTTTTTTTTTTGAGACAGAGTCTTGCTCTGTCGCCCAGGCTGGAGTGCAATGGTGCCATCTCGGCTCACTGCAAGCTCTGCCTCCCGGGTTCACGCCATTCTCCTGCCTCAGCCTCCCGAGTAACTGGGACTACAGGTGCCCACAACCACACCCGGCTAATTTTTTTTGTATTTTTAGTAGAGACGGGGTTTCACTGTGTTAGCCAGGGTGGTCTCAATCTCCTGACCTTGTGATCCTCCCGTCTCAGCCTCCCAAAGTGCTGGGATTACAGGTGTGAGCCACCATGCCCGGCCTTAAATTATTTTTAGAGATGGAGTCTTGCTATTGCCCGGGCTGGTCTTGAACTCCTGACCTCAAGTGATTCTCCTGCCTCAGCCTGAGTAGCTGGGATTATAGGCACTTACCCACTCTGCCTGGCTCCTATGCAGTTTCTCTCTCTTTTTTTTTTTTTTTTTTTTTTGAGATAGGGTCTTTCTCTGTTGCCCAGGCTGGAATGCAGTGGCATGATGATGGCTCATGACAGCCTTGGACTTCCTGGACCCTGGCAATCCTCTTGCTTCAGCCTCCCAAGTAGCTGGGACTACAGGCATACACCACCACACTGGCTAATTTATTTTTATTTTTATTTTTATTTATTTTATTTTATTTATTTTTTTTTTTTGAGATGGAGTCTCGCTCTGTAGCCCAGGCTGGAGTGCAGTGGCCGGATCTCAGCTCACTGCAAGCTCCGCCTCCCGGGTTCACGCCATTCTCCGGCCTCAGCCTCCCGAGTAGCTGGGACTACAGGCGCCCGCCACCTCGCCCGGCTATTTTTTTGTATTTCTTAGTAGAGACGGGGTTTCACCGTGTTAGCCAGGATGGTCTCGATCTCCTGACCTCGTGATCCGCCCGTCTCGGCCTCCCGAAGTGCTGGGATTACAGGCTTGAGCCACCGCGCCCGGCCTATTTTTATTTTTTATTATTATTTTTGAGACGGAGTCTCACTCTGTTGCCCAGGCTGGAGTGCAGTGGCACGATCTCCGCTCACTGCAAGCTCCGCCTCCTGGGTTCACGCCATTCTCCTGCCTCAGCCTCCTGAATAGCTGGGACTACAGGCGCCCACCACCACGCCATTTTGTATTTTTAGTAGAGACGGGGTTTCACCATGTTAGCCAGGATGGTCTCGATCTCCTGAGCTCGTGATCCGCCTGCCTTGGCCTCCCAAAGTGCTGGGATTACAGGCATGAGCCACCGTGCCCGGCCAATTTTTTTTTTTTTATTTTTAGTAGAGACAAGGTCTTGCTATGTTGCCCAGGCTGGTCTCGAATTCCTGGGCTCAATTGAGCCTCCTGCTTCGGAGTCTCAAAGTGTTGGGATTATAGATGTGTGCCACTGGGCTGGCCCTCCTGTGCAATCCCTCTGTGAAACTTGGCCTTACACCTCTAGCCACGCTAAGTATTCCATTTTTCTGCTCCAGCAGTTATGGTATATGGCATTTGTTCTAGTTTTTAATGATTTGGTATTTTTAATTAGGTGTTTGTAATTTTGCATGTGGTCATCAGAATTGCATCATACTTTCGAACACCCTCCAACACCCAAACCATTGCCTCACGCCTACTGGGCACTCAATGATTCTTTCCCTAGTCACGTTGTTTGTTTGTAGGGACTGTTAATTTTTTACAGTGGGACCTGGTCCAGGGTCTGTACAGAGGAGCTAAACAAATGCTGGGTGGCTGAATCCCAGGCCTCCTAAGCACTTTTTCCTTTCTTTCTTTCTTTTTTTTTTTTTTTTTTTTGAGACGGAGTCTTGGTCTGTCACCAGGCTGGAGTGCAGTGGCGCTATCTCTGCTCACTGCAACCTCCGCCTCCCGGGTTGAAGTGATTCTCCTGCCTCAGCCTCCCAAGTAGCTGTGACAACAGGTGTGTGCCACCATGCCCAGCTAATTTTTTTGTATTTTTAGTAAAGACAGAGTTTTACTGTGTTAGCCAGGATGGTCTCAATCTCCTGACCTCGTGGTCTGCCATCCTCAGCTTCCCAAAGTGTTGGGAGCGACCATGCCCGGCCTGCTTCCTAAACACTTCTAAGAATTTAGAAGAGTGTCTCCTCATGTTGACTGGGTCTTACCTGATTATGTCGTGCACCTCTTTCCCAAGGCTCATTTGCCCCAGCGCCTGCGCAGCTGCTCGCCTCACTTCCTTATTCCAGTCATTCCACATCAGCTGGATCAACTTATGTTTCATATCCTATAAGTAGATATGATAGTTAGCTATCACTTACTGAACGTTAATTTTGTGCTTGGCGTTGTGCTGTTTTTTCTTTTTTTACCCATCACTGTACTAATGAGGATTGTCGTGAGTGTTTTTTCCCATCCCTTACTCTCCCAAAGAATCCAGCGGGGCAGATATTGCTACCATTTACAGATGACAGAATGGAGGCTTTGATCAACTTGTCCAAGGTTAACCTGGTGAGTGCTGGAACCAGGACTCAAACCCAGCTCTCTCTCCCAAGCTCATCCTTTAAACTATATGGTATCAGTGCAAACATAATCTGTACCTGGGAGACTTAAAATTTGAAAATGATACTTGATGAGGTGACCAGCTCATTGCAGTTTGCCTGGGACTCTCCTGGTTTTGGTACTGAAAGTCCCATTGCCTGGACAAACCAGAATAGTTGGTCACTCTATAAGTGCACTTCTTTCAGAGAGGAATGGGCAAAGATTACTACACAATGATTGCATAAATGTGCCCATGCTGTTCTCCCTGCTAGAAGTATCTCCCTTCTCTACTCCTACCTGGTACTTGATGTCTTTGTACTCTTCCTTTACGATTTAGCTCAAAAGCATCTCCTTCCTATCACACTGATCTTTTATTAAAAATTTTAAAAAATAAAAACATCTCCTTAGCGAAGTCTTCTTTGCCCCTTGTAAGCACAGGAAATCCCCACAACACCTCATAGCTGCTTCTGTTCTAGCTACTTACAACATTTACTAAGGGAAGACTTAGCCCTGCACCCCAGTGGTAGCATAGTGCCTAGCGCGCCAGACGTGGTCAGAAACTGCATGCTTACTGAATGAGTGAAAAGACTTATAGACATACTGCCTTTCTTAGCTCCAGCAGTCTGCCGTGAAGTCCTCATCATCTTTACCTCAGCCCCTGCTAGCTCTGCATGTCTTTTTACTTTCAGTTGACAATTCTAAGTGCCAAGTGCCAAGGAGGTGAAGGTACAGATGAATCAGATGTTGTTAAAGTGATATTGTTAAGATGCAGTTTCGGATTGAGCTGGCCTAAGATGAGATTTTTGCATTTCTTTTTTTTTTTTTTTGAGATGGAGTCTCACTCTTGTTGCTTAGGCTGAAGTGCAATGGCACGATCTTGGCTCACTGCAACCTCCACCTCCAGGGTTCAAGTGATTCTCCTGTCTCAGCCTCCTGAGTAGCTGGGATTATGGGCATGTGCCACCACGCCTGGCTAATTTTTTTTTTTTGAAATAGAGTCTTGCTCTGTTGCCCAGGCTAGGGCACAGTGGCGCGATCTCAGCTCACTGCAACCTCCGCCTCCTGGGTTCACACCATTCTCCTGCTTTAGCCTCCCGAGTAGCTGGGACTACAGGCGCCTGCCACCACGCCCAGCTAATTTTTTGTATTTTTAGTAGAGACAGGGTTTCACTGTGTTAGCCAGGATGGTCTCGATCTCCTGAACTTGTGATCCGCCCGCCTTGGCCTCCCAAAGTGCTGGGATTACAGGCGTGAGCCACCGCGCCCGGCCTGTTTTTTTAGTAGAGACGGATTTTCTCCATGTTAGTCAGCCTGGTCTCAAACTCTCAACCTCAGGTGATCTGCCCTCCTCTGCCTCCCAAAGTGCTGAGATTGTAGGTGTGAGCCACCGTGCCTGGCCGATTTTTGCATTTCTAATAAGCTCCTAGGTGATGCCTGTGCTGCTGGTCCAGGACTTTAGCAGCAGGGTGCTATAGCACTTGAGACAGAACTAACCCAAGTCCAAAACGTTTTCAGGTGATTACTCTATTGAGTGGCCAGATTTTGTGCTTCCCATATCAAAATGTCAGGGTTACAGAGTGGAGGGTCACTTATCATGGAAATGGCAATGTTCTAGGCTATTCTGGAGATACCCAAAGTTATAAGGAAAAGATGAAGTAGCACATAGGAAGAAGGGAAGGCACCCATTTGGACACCTGAAGATGATTGGGAAATAATGGCAAAAACAAAGTGTTGCCTGGAATTCCCTCTACAGTTCTAGCTGAGCCCCACCATCTTCACTGACAGTTGGTTTTTTTTTTTTTTTCAGATGGAGTCTTACTCTGTCGCCCAGGCTGGAGTGCAGTGGCGTGATCTTGGCTCACTGAAACCTCCATCTCCTAGGTTCAAGCGATTCTCCTCCCCAAGTAGCTGGGATTACAGGCGTGTGCCACCATGCCCAGCTAATTTTTGTATTTTTAGTAGAGACGGGGTTTCGCCATGATGACCAGGCTGGTTTCGAACTCCTGGTCTCAAGTGATCCACCCGCCTCAGCCTCCCAAGGTGCTGGGATTACAGGCATGAACCACTGCACCGGACCCCTTCACAGAACTTTAAGCAATAAATTTAACCCAAACTAATCTCTCTCTCTGAAAAGTTTTAAAAGAGTACCTTGTATTTATTGCTTGTTCTTGAATCATCTGTATATATGAGTCTTATTCCTACCATAGTGTTAATTTTGTGAAAGCTGGGATGATGGTTTTTTGTTTGTTTGTTTTTTGAGACAGAGTCTCGCACTGTCGCCCAGGCTAGAGTGCAGTGGCACGATCTCGGTTCACTGCAACCTCTCCCTTCCAGGTTCAAGCAATTCTTGTGCCTCAGCCTCCCAGGTAGCTAGGATTACAGGTGCCAGCCACCACACCTAGCTAATTTTTGTATTTTAGTAGAGATGGGGTTTCACCATGTTGGCCAGGCTGGTCTCAAACTCCTGAGCTCTGATCCACCTGCCTTGGCCTCCCAAAGTGCTGGGATTACAGGTGTGAGCCACCGCGCCCAGCCGGGACTGTGTTTTATATGTGTGTGCCAAACACTCAGAGAACCACCACAGACACTCATTTAGATGGGTTTTTGGGTAGTTTAAGTCAGTGCTTCTCGAATGATCTTTGATGAAGAACCAATTTTGGGGGGAGGAAAATACGCCATTGACTGATAAAGTCTGTTGATATTGAGGCAATATCAAATTACTGTAAACGTTTCTTTCTTTCTTTTCTTTTTTTTTTTTTTTGAGATGGAGTCTCCCTCTGTCACCCAGGCTAGAGTGCAGTGGTGAGATCTTGGCTCACTGCAACCTCAGCCTCCTGGGTTCAAGCATTTCTCCTGCCTCAGCCTCCCGAGTAGCTGGGATTATAGGCGCCCACCACCACACCCAGCTACTTTTTGTATTTTTAGTAGAGATGGAGTTTTCACCATGTTGGTCAGGCTTGTCTCAAGCTCCTGACCTCGTGATCCCCCCGCCTTGGCCTCCCCAAGTGCTGGGATTACAGATGTGAGCCACCACACTCAGCCTACTATAAACGTTTCTAATCTCCTGTCAGTTTTTGTGCTATTTCATTGTGGATCAGTTACCAGCAGTTTGTGGACCAGCACTGCACTGAGAAGCATTGGCTTCTAGACAGACATGCTGGCATTTGAAGATAATTCTGGGCTAGAAGTAAGAAGTAGTGATGTGGGAACAGAGATCTGTTTGGTAAGAATGGGATACTACATAGCAGCAAAAAGTAGAAGGCCTCTGTAGCTCAGCCTCTTTTAGGCTTTCTGTCCTGGAGGAAAAGAAAGAGGTTTACCAAGCAGACTTTTCCACTGATCCGGGAGAAAACCTGGCAGGCCACAATCCGGTTCTTCCATTGACAGCTGTTCAGCTCCACAGCAAGCATGGTGTGTATCAGGGTCTGAGGAAATGGAAGACTTGTATGGATATTCACAATCACTTTTAGAGATACTAGAACCTTGAAGTACATTCTGACATGGCATCCTGCATAATTAATGTCACCAGTGGACTCACAAGAGATGGGGCATGTTTCCGTCTCAGCCAACTGACTCTGGGATCATAAATTGGGGAATAAAATACAAATTTAATAACCTAAACAGAAAACTGGGACCTTCCTTTCCTGACTTTGTTTTTACTACTAAAATGATTTTTATATACCTCAAGCTTATGACTTTCACATTACTATTGAAAGTAACTAAACACAAATGTAGGTCTCTGCAGTTTTCAATGGTAAACTTCTAGCAGAAGCAAATTCTACATGTCACAACTCTTCTTGCATATGCAAATAGAGATCATTTGCAACCTAATTCTGACTTTTCTCTCAGCTAACTGTTGTGACTTCCCCTTGTATATACCTCTACACCCAGCTTTACTCATGCTTATTCTACCTTATGCTTGAGATCATCAACCCAACCGACTGCATTTTATCTAATTAACTAATTGTTTAATTAATTTTTTGGCCGGGCGCGGTGGCTCAAGCCTGTAATCCCAGCACTTTGGGAGGCCGAGACGGGCGGATCACAAGGTCAGGAGATCGAGACCATCCTGGCTAACATAGTGAAACACCGTCTCTACTAAAGAATACAAAAAACTAGCCGGGCGAGGTGGCGGGCGCCTGTAGTCCCAGCTACTCGGGAGGCTGAGGCAGGAGAATGGCGTAAACCCGGGAGGCGAAGCTTGCAGTGAGCTGAGATCCGGCCACTGCACTCCAGCCTGGGTGACAGAGCCAGACTCCGTCTCAAAAAAACAAACAAAAAAAAATTAATTTTTTGAGACAGGGTCCTGCTCTGTCGCTCAGAATGGAGTACAGTGGTGTAATCTCAGCTCGCTGCAGCCTCAACCTGCCAGGCTCAAGTGATCCTCCCACCTCAGCCTCCTGAGTAGCTAGGATTACAGGCACACACCACCATGCCTGACTAATTTTATTTCTTTTTTTGTAGAGACAGAGTCTCACTATATTGCCCAGGCTGCTCTTGAACTCCTGGACCGAAGGGATACTCCCACCTCAGCCTCCCAAAGTGCTGGGATTAAAGGTGTGAGTGACAATGCCCAGCCCAGCTGCATTTTATTGTATTTTATTTGTTTGAGACAGAATCTTGCTCTATCACCTAGGCTAGAGTGTAGTGGCGTGATCTCAGCTCACTGCAACCTCCACCTCCCAGGCTCAAGCGATTCTCATGCTTCAGCCTCCTAAATAGCTGGGACTACAGGTGTGTACCATTGCACCTGGCTAATTTTTGTATTTTTAGTAGATATGGGGTTTCACCCATGTTGGCCAGTCTGGTCTCAAACTCCTGACCTCAAGTGATCCACCTGCCTCGGCCTCCTGAAGTGTTGGGATTACAGGCATGAGCCACTGCCCCGGCCCCAGCTGCCTGTTAGATGGCTTACATTCACTGACCTCAAAGACCTAATTGCTCCCCAAAACTGTTTCTTTCTCTGACCCAGTAATGGACACATACTGTCTTCTCACTCAGATGGCTCAGGAGGATATAAGACTGTTCCTCAGTGTCCTCATTCCTCTTTGTAAACAGCTGGTGGAGGATCCTCTTAATGACAGGGTAAGTGGCAGTACCTTCCAGAGCCAAGCACTGAGCTGCAGCCCAGCTATCCACACTGTTACCTGCCACAGTTGGGTGAAAAAGAGTTCAGAATGGTGATGTGTTTTCTCCCTAGAGAACAGCCTTTGAATTGATACCCAAGGCTGCTAGCCACCTGATATCTCACTTCCTTGTACCCCACTCAGTCTAGAAATACAATTCCTTATTTAAACCATATTTAGAAGAATCATATTGGCTGGGCACGGTGGCTAACACCTGTAATCCCCACACTTTGGGAGGCCAAAGTGGGCGGATCACCTAAGGTCAGGAGTTCAAGACCAGCCTGGCCAACATGGTGAAACCCCATCTCTACTAAAAATACAAAAATCAGCCAGGCATGGTGGCACGCGCCTGTAATCCCAGCTATTTGGGAGGCTGAGGCAGGAGAATTGCTTGAACCCAGGAGGTGGAGGTTGCAGTGAGCCAAGATCCCACCATTGCACTCCATCCAGCCTGGGCAACAAGAGTGAAACTCTGTCTAGAAAAAAAAAAAAAAATTTAGTCCAGCTACCACTTGGTGGCAGTATATCTGTTTTGTTAAAGTACCTAGAAAGAAAAATTTTCTTTTTTTCCTTTTTTTTAAGAGACAGGGTCTTGCTCTGTCACCCAGGTTGGAGTACAGTGGCACCGTCGTGGCTTACTGCAGCTTCAACCCCCTGGGCTCAAGCTGACTCTGATAAGCATGTATACATAGGTCTGCCTCAGCCTCCTAGGTAGCTGAGTCTACAGGAGCACACCACCACACCTGGCTAATTTTAAAATTTTTTATAGAGATGGGGTCTTCTTATATTGCTCAGGCTGGTTTAGAACTCCTATGCTCAGGTGATCCTCTCACCTTGGCCTCCCAAAGTGTTGGGATTACAGGTGTGAGCGACAGCGTCTGGCCTTAATTTTCAAATGGTCTGACATAAATCTAAACCCAATATAGCAGACATTGCAGAGCATGACAGTGGAGAGGAAAGGACTGGGAAAGCTGATAGTGAGATGTCTATCCCATATTTCCAAGTCAGAAGTAACGGAGTTACTCACCCTTCAGAAGGGCAGTCTGCATGATGTTCTGGGCAAGGGGATTATGTGACTGTATGGCATATTGGCATATTGCTGCTGCCATCCGCACATTGGCATTCTTGTCACAAAGAGCAGCCTCTAGGGCAGGCAGTAGAACCTCCGGCAAGTCCTGGATGGTCTGGTCTGTGATCAAAAGAGCCAGGTAAGAGAGTACTAGCTCCTTTGCTTTTCTCACACACAGCTTCCTTTCTACAGCCACGTGGTGGCCAACCTCAGTCCCGGTTGCAGTTGCTTAGTGCTATATAACATAATTACAGTTTAGCTGAGCCCTTGAGATGGGCAGGATTTTATGCTCAAGGTGTTAAAGCTCAACTCTGTGCTGGTATGCCAGTTCCCAGTCCTTCATCATCTGGCCTCTAAACAGCTATATTCAAGCTGAAGGAGAATGTTTCCAGCTATGCTACAGTGAACTACACCATTAGTTTTAGTGATTAAAAGCAACCAATTTGCCCCATGAGCCTTTATTTAGATAGACAGATAGATATAGATATTTATTTATTTATGTATTTAATATATTTTTTGAGACAGAGTCTTGCTCTGTCGCCTGGGCTGGAGTGCAGTGGTGTGATCTCCACTCACTGCAAGCTCCACCTCCTGGGTTCACGCCATTCTCCTGCCTCAGCCTCCCAAGTAGCTGGGACTACAGGCGCCCACCACCACGCACGGCTAATTTTTTGTATGTTTAGTAGAGACGGAGTTTCACGGTGTTAGCCAGCATGGTCTCAATCTCCTGACCTTGTGATCCACCTTCCTTGCCCTCCCAAAGTGCTGGGATTACAGGCGTGAGCCCCTGCGCCCAGCCAAGCCTTTATATTTGTAAGAACAATTATATTTAGGTAGTGCTTTATAATATAGTGTTTTCACATTGATTATCTCATTGTCTTTCAATGTTGGTTGAATTAGGCAAGGTAGGTATCGTAGAGCTCACCAGGGAGTCTTTTTTGGTTCAACTAAACATTAAGGTTCATAAGACTGTCATGGGCCATGCATGGCACCAGAAGGATATGGGACAGGAGCATAGTTTGTCAACAGGGCAGCAGCATCAGGCATCCCTATTGGCTGGTGGTGTTTTTTTGTTTTTTGTTTTGTTGTTGTTGTTGTTTTTTGAGATAGAGTTTTTGCTCTGTTGCCCAGGCTGGAGTGCAATGGCACAATCTTGACTCACTGCAACCTCTGCTTCCTGGGTTCAGGCGATGCTTCTGCCTCAGCCTCCCGAGTATCTGGGACTACAGGCACCTGTCACCATGCCTGGCTAATTTTTGTACTTTTAGTAGAGACGAGGTTTCACCATGTTGGCCAGGCTGGTCTTGAACTCTTGACCTCAGGTGATCCACCTGCCTCGGCTTTCCGAAGTGCTGGGATTACAAGTGTGAGCCACCACGCCTGGCCTTGGCTGGAGTTCTTAAGGCTGTCTTGAGCATTCCACAGAGTCTTGGGGACAGCACAGGAACATATTGTTTATTCACTGGGTGAAATTATGCTTTACAGGAACTAATATCTCTTATAAAAATTCCATAGACACAATTCTAGGGTCCACAAAGGGCTGGCCTGTTATAAGTTATAGTATCCAGGGAGGCCCAAACTATAGTGTCCCTATCAAGTATTTATATTTCACTTATAACTCTTCTCAGTCCCAATGTAATTTATCAATCAGGGTTTATATCATAACCAATGTTGCCTATAAAGGTGTTCTTATCAGGTTTTTAGGGGAACAGGTGGGCATTTAACTGAAGTTCAAATTCTCAAGTAGGAAGGGGAAAGGTTTGTTATCCCTTTGCCACTACTCTCATTTTATAGATAAGGAAGTTGAAGCTCAGAGAGGTTAGCTAACTGCCCAAGGAATGGCACAGCTGAGCCCATGAATCATATTTTAAGATTTTGTCAGGCGCGGTGGCTCATGCCTGTAATCCCAGCACTTTGGGAGGCTGAGGTGTGTGGGTCACTTGAGGTTAGGAGTTCAAGACCAGCCTGGCCAACCTGGTGAAACCCTGTCTCTACTAAAAATACAAAAAAATTAGCCAGGCATGGTGGCATATGCCTGTAGTCCCAGCTACTCGGGAGACTAAGGCAGGAGAATTGCTTGAACCTGGGAGGCGGAGGTTGCAGTGAGCAGAGATGGCGCCACTGCACTCCAGCCTGGGCGACAGAGCAAGACTCTGTCTCTAAATCAATCAATCAATCAATCAGTCAATCAATAAAGCATGGGATCTTGGCTGGGCACAGTGGCTTATGCCTGTAACCCCAGCAGTTTGGGAGGTTGAGGTGGGAGGATTACTTGAGGCCATGAGTTCAAGACTAGCCTGGTCAACATAGCAAGACACAGTCTCTACCAACAAAAGGAAAGAATGGGATCTTCAAGGTGGGAAATGTTAACTTCCCTGCAGGCCACTGAGCAAACAAAAGGTGATGAAATGTAGTTCAAAAATTACTGGACTAGAAGTCTGGAATTTTAATCTCATGTCTATTGCTGATAAGCATGTATATATAGGCCAGTCTCTGAGTCTTGGTTTCCACATTTGTAAAATAATCTCAGATCAGCCCTGGGTCCCTACCAGTCCAGATGTTCCATGGCTTTATGAGTTGCTTATGTTCTCAAGCAGTTCAGCTTTAGCTCTCACCTGAGTCCCTCTGGCTGGTGGCAATCCGGGGCCGTTCCAAAGCAGCTGTGGCACATGTGGTGATAGCTTGGATCCGAACGTCATCATGCAGGTCTCCCAAGCTCCGAAGCAGGTTCTCCACTGTCTCATGGTGCCACTCTATGACTGAGCCACAGTGAGGGAAATGAAAAGAGAACCACCTAGTTAGGATTAGATATTGTGCTGCAGGCAGGTGACAAGAAGTCTGCCCTTCACCCAGAATAATTCAAGCAAAACATTAGGTCAGAAGAATAAAGGGCCCAGAGATGGGGTCTTTAGGGAGTTATTTCTCTGATGATCCTTGTACCCTCTTCAGGTAAGTTCCCAGATAAAACTTCTCCCAACCCCATCGTATCTATCTCGCTTTCGTTAAATAAGTTTTTGTTGTAACCATCTGGGAAATAAAAGGGACAATAAAACAAAGTAGTTAAGGGTACTTTGTTTTCAGACATACCTGGTTTGGGATCGCAGTTATTAGCTGTGTGACTGTGGATAAGTTACTTAACCCTGAGCCTGAGATTTCTTATTTGTAATACGGGCATAATACTAGAATCCACATATTGAGTTACTCTTAGTGTTAAATGAGTTAACTAGACAAAGTGTTTAGCAAAATGCCTGACAAGATAATGAAGGTTCAATGAGTGTTAATTATTGTGGTTTTCATTAGGTTCTTTGTCTTTGAGGGCACTTCCATTTGGCTTTCGACATCTTCTTCATTTTAGTTGCTAACTACTCTTTTGGCAGGTATCAGACTTTTATTTCAAAGCTCCTACTATCTGTAGGTGCTTCCTTCAGTCTTTTTTGTTGTTGTTTATCTGATCCAGTTTACCTAATGGATCGCCTCTCTTTTTCCTGCACTAACTAAACTTGTCTATCATGTTCTGAAAGCCAACAGCTGTTGAGTTCTCAAATACCATAGCTTTCAACAGTCCTTGCCAGACCATTACTTTGTCCCAGGCACTCAGACTTCTACTCTCCTATCTTTGAAGGCAAAGTAAGTATAGGATAGCCCCAACTCTACGAATGAATTTTGGAGAGGGGTTACTGATACCACAGTCAACGACAACATGGACAACGGTTGGACAGCATATTTTGTTCTTCCCTTCATGCATCATTTACATAAAGTTTGGAAATCAATAAGATAGGGTCGCCTGGGTGTAGTGGCTTACGCTTGTAATCCCAGCACTTTGGGAGGCCAAAGCCAGGAGATCACCTGAAGTCAGGAGTTCGAGACCAGCCTGGCCAACATAGTGAAACCCTGTTTCTACTAAAAATACAGAAATTAGCCAGACATCGTGGCACATGCCCATAGTCCCAGCTACTCGGGAGGCTGAGGCAGGAGAATCGCTTGAACCTGGGAGGTAGAGGTTGCAGTGAGCCAAAATCAAGTGCCATTGCACTCCAGCCTGGGAGACAGAGTGAAATTCCATCTTGGAAAAAAAAAAAAGGGCTGGCGCGGTGGCCAAGGCAGGCAGATCACCTGAGGTCAGGAGTTCGAGACCAGTCTGGCCAACATGGTGAAACCCCATCTCTACTAAAAATACAAAAAGTTAAGCAAGCGTGGTGGTAGGTGCCTATAATCCTAGCTACTCAGGAGGCTGAGGCAGGAGAATCACTTGAACTCAGGAAGCCGAGGTTTCAGTAAACTGAGATCCCACCATTGCACTCCAGCCGAGGCAACAAGAGTGAAACTCTGTCTCAAAAAAAAAAAAAAAAAAAAAGATAGGATCCCTGCCTCTGAAGAGTCTTCAGTGTAATGAGTTTCTACAAATTACTGAAGTAATACCCACCCATGCAAAAAGCACCCAGATATATGTCAACTGAAGTTCATCTAACACCCAATGTGTGAACCAGATTTTTACATTTCACAAAGGAGGGATGGATTTTTCAAAGACTGAGAAAGCCTAGTCCCAGATGAGAACCACTTCTCACAAACATACAGTATCTCAGGACCTCCCTTCACTCACTCAGAGCCCAGGCAGTCTTCCATTCCTTCAGCATCCTCCGCAGGACCACCAGTTCCCAGGTCACATCCTCCTGCAGTGATTTTGCCTGCTTCTTCAATCTCCTGGTCTTAATAGGCACATCCTCCTCACCCACCTGCTGCAGAATATCCTTGGCGGGCGTGGGCAAAGCAGTCCAGCGCAGGGCTCCTTGCACAGGTCTGCAAGCTGTGCAACATGGCAGTGTGAGGTCTTCTTACCCCACTGCCTTAGGCCCTGCCACACAGTGGCCCCAGCTTGCATCCTATTCTCATTCCTGACTAATACCAAAGCAAAACCCTCAAGAGTGAATTTCCCCATAATTATATGGGGAACTGAGTACAAACACACAGGGAATTATGGAAAGTCCTGACTACAGACATGGTAAGCCATGATGATGATGGGGGCGAGAGATTTGTGGGGGGAAATTGAGATATCTACAAACCTTTTTATGAGTTTAAGGGTTATCTTTAGGAACCTAAATCTTTAGGAACATAAATATGTTTATACGTAATGAGATTTGCTCATAAAATTCAATATTTGATACATTGCAATTTAGTGTCATTGGCCATTATTTCTAAAGTATTAAGTTTTCCTTTTAATGTTTTTAATTTGGGGAGAGTAATGGTGCTATAAGCTGTGAAAATTTAAAGATTTTAACATCTCTGAGTTTTTCCTCATGACAACAGAAATTTGAGAACAGAAAAAACCATAAATATTAAATATAGTTAGAAAAGCTATAGTTGGCCAGGCGCGGTGGCTCACGCCTGTAATCCCTGCACTTTGGGAGGCCGAGGTGAGTGGATCGTGAGGTCAGGAAATCGAGATCATCCTGGCTAACACAGTGAAAACCCTGTCTCTACTAAAATACAAAAAATTAGCCGGGCGTGGTGGCATGTGCTTATAGTCCCAGCTACTTGGGAGGCTGAGGTAGGAGAATCGCTTGAACCGGAGAGGCGGAGGTTGCAGTGAGCCAAGATCATGCCACTGCACTCCAGCCTGGATGACAGAGCGAGACTCCATTCTTAAAAAAAAAAAAAAAAAAAAAAAAGCTATAGTTACATTTTCTGAACTTAATGTTTTTCATGGTGTCAAATTTAGAAAGCCTCTTTCTCAGAAAAAAAGCTGTAGGGAGAAGAGGAAGGGAAAATGATAAAAACATTTCCAGACATACTAAATTCATTATTCACACTGCCTATTAGTCTCATGTTCTAATCAGTCACTATCAGCCATTCCTGGTTTTTTCCAAGATTTCATTCCAACTCTTAACATGTTTAGATTTGCTCTGAATCAATTCTTTCCTTTGAGCAAGGAAGGCATAACATTTCCTTCTTCTAATGTAAAAAGAGTACTGTGAGGCGTGGTGCAGTGGCTCACGCCTGTAATCCCAGCACTTTGGGAGGCTAAAGCAGGTGGATCACTTGAGGTCAGGAGTTAGAGACCAGCCTGACCAACATGGTGAAACCCCATCTCTACTAAAAATACAAAAACTTGCCAGGCGTGGTGACGGGCACCTGTAATCCCAGCTACTTGGAGGCTGAAGCAGAAGAATCACTCGAACTGGGAAGGCAGAGGTTGCAGTGAGCTGAGATTGTGCTCCAACCTGGGTGACAAAGAGAGACTCCATCTCAAAAGAAAAAAAAAAAAAAAAAGAAAAAAGAAAAAAGATTTCTGTGAGACTCCAGGGCAGTTTAGCGAAGATGCCCATATAGTGCATCTCCTCCACATGGTCCCCACCAGCTTGGGACGTGCTGGGGACTCAGCCACTCTACTGAGGCCTCCCTCCTTTGTGAGGTAGGGTATGTGCAACTAGGAGCTGTGGGACCACCTCTGACAGGCCAGCTCACACTTTGCCATGTGACCCTCCCCGACTTCTCTCAGCCGACTTGAAATCCCTCCTGAAGAGGTGAGAAATAGCTGAATTAACCCCATTTCTCCTATATCCCTCTGCTCAAGGAGTTAAAATGGATTTGTGGTGAGCAAGTCTTAGATCTCTGATATTTAACCCCATGGGAATAAAAAATACAACTGCCAACATTTACTTTAGTTCCAGTCCTTTGGGTTATATATGGATAGAAACACATCCACTAGCCACCTTCCACATCAACAGTCATCTAAAGCCGGGGTCCCTAACTCCCAGGCCATGGGCCTATACCAGTTCATGGCCTGTAAGTAACCGGGCCACCACAACAGGAGGTGAGCGGTGGGCAGGCAAGCATTACCGCTGAGCTCTGCCTTCTGTCAGATCAGCAGTGGCCTTAGAGTCACATAGGAGCATGAAGCTTATTGTGAACTGCACATGTGAGGGATTTAGGTTGTGCACCCTTTATGATAATCTAATGCCTGATGATCTGAGGTGGAACCGTTTCATCTTGAAACCATCCCCACCCCGCTGGTCTGTGGAGAAGTTGTCTTCCCCAAAACCAGTCCCTAGTGCCAAAAAGGTTGAGGACTGCTGATCTAAAGGGAGCACACAAAGTAATGACTCTTGGCGGGGCACAGTGGCTCGTGCCTATAATCCCAGATCTTTATTTGGGAGGCTGAGGTGGGAGGATCCCTTGTGGCCAGGAGTTTGAGACCAGCCTGGGCAACATAGTGAGACCCTATGCCCTGATCCTCCTGCATCAGCCTCGAGAGTGCCTGGGACTCCAGGTGTGTGCCACCACGCCCCACTAATTTTTGTATTTTTTCGTAGAGACGGGGTCTCACCTTGTTGCCTAGGCTAGTCTTAAACTGCTAGGCTCAAGTGATCTGCCTGCCTCATCAAATTGTATGGTTTGACAGGATTAATTTTATAGTATGTAAATTCAAGCCCAATAAAGCTGTTATTGAAAAGGAATCCCCTGGCTGGGAGAGTGGCTCATGCCTGTAGTTGCAACACTTTGGGAGTCTGAACAGGGTGCATCACTTGAGCCCAGAAGTTTGAGACCAGCCTGGGCAACACAGTAAGACCTTGTCTCTACAAAAATTTGCTGGGTATAGTGGTATGCACCTGTAGTTCCAGCTACTCAGGAGAGTGAGGTGGAAGGATCGCTTGAACTCAGGCAGGTAAAGGCTGCAGTGAGCCATGATTGTACCACTGCGCTCAGCCTGTCAAGAAAAGAAGAGAAGAGGGAGAGGGAAGGGGAGGGAGAGGGAGAGGGGGAGGGAGGAGAGGACAGGAGAGGAGAGGGAGACAGAGAGAAAGGAAGGAAAGGGAGAAGGAAAGGAAGGAAGGAAGGAAAGGAAGAAAGGAAGGAAGGAAGGAAGGAGAAAAGAAAAAGAGGCTGGGCACAGTGGCTCACGCCTGTAATCCTAGCACTTTGGAAGGCCGAGGTGGACAGATCACGAGGTCAAGAGACCGAGACCATCCTGACCAACATGGTGAACCCCGTCTCTACTAAAAATACAAAAATTAGCTGGGCATGGTGGCGCGCGCCTATAGTCTCAGCTACTCTGGAGGCTGAGCCAGGGGAATTGCTTGAACCAGGAAGATGGAGGTTGCAGTGAGCCAAGATCACGCCACTGCACTCCAGCCTGGGCAACAGAGTGAGACTTTGTCTCAAAAACAAACAAACAAAAAAAGCCAGCTTGTGTGGAAATCCTGTGGCTATCCACAGCTGTCTGGCGGGGCAGAATGTGCCTGTGCCTCCAAGGGTAGACTGGGCCCAGGGAAGGACTTCTTGCCAAGTGGGTGCAAAGGCACAGCTAGGAGGCCAGGCAGCCCTGTCAGCCAGGCGTGGTGGCACGCACCTGTAATTCCAGCTACTCTGGAGGCTGAGGCAGGGGAATTGCTTGAACCAGGAAGATGGAGGTTGCAGTGAGCCGAGATCATGCCACTGCACTCCAGCCTGGGCGACAGAGCAAGACTCTGTCTCCAAAAAAAGAAAAAAAAAAAAAAAAGAAGGGGTGACAACTGCTGTTAGTTTCTGCACACCACTGGGCCCATCTGAACAGTAATCCTGCAAAGAGTTATGGGAAATGGAGTCTTGTGGAGGATGTGCACATTTTGTTTCATAAGCTAATTTCTTGGCCACCTTCTTCCCTCTTTGTCTTACAGAGTGAAGAATGATGAACTTGTGAAAGTTCAGGTATGGGTGGGCTGAGTGTGGAGTGGGAGGGTAAAGGCAGCCCCAGGGAAAAGGGCAGAATGCTGGCTCAGGAGTTTGATGCACTTTCCCCGTTAGCTGCACTTTCCCTGTTAGCATTGAGATAGGAGCTGCCTTATTGCTAACTATTGGCCCTAAACCACTTGGTTATACCTAAGTTATATCAGATCTCAAATGATTGTATGTTCCTGTGAGGCTCTTCCTAGTTATAGTTAGTATTTTATAATTTCATGAGATTATTTTTAGTACGTAGAAAGGGGATTGCCTAGATGCTAATGGTGCTTCAGCCCATGAACTGGGAACTCTAGCACATGAATAGTGGGTAATGATGGGAAGCAGCCCCATTCCCATTATTAACCCCTGCCTTCCCTGTTAGCTTCCTGCTTACGTGCTTCAGGAATTGCCTGGGCACTCCACTTTTCTGGAGTTTCAGGGAAGACCTTAGATAGCTGCTTATTGTACCGATTTAGGTTTTCCAGGACAATCTGGTCTCTCTTTGCACCAATCTGGTGGATGATCTGGACTTCATCTGTGAACAGACAAAGAAACAATGAGTCTCCTGTGAACTCCCTCTTTCCTTTCTCCCCGGGTTCCCAATCACCAGGATCAGACCCAACTTCCATTTGCACTAATCTAAGCCCCTGGGATCCATGACTGCCATACTCTGGGGCATCCCTTGAAGGTGACCATTGCTTGGAAATATCACAGTGATAAGTCACCGTAGTGTCAGTGGGGAAAAAAGAAAGAAAGAAATGTCATAGCTAGTCACCTCATTAGAGGCCTAGGAGCCAAGGATGGTGCTTTCCTTCCTAAGGCAGAACCTGTGGCTGGGTGCGGTGGCTCACACCTGTAATCTCAGCACTTTGGGAGGCCGAGGTGGGTGGATCACATGGTCAGGAGTTCAAGACCAGCCTAGGCAACATTGTAAGACTCCATCTCTACAAAAATACAAAAATTAGCTGGGTACAGCTACTCAGGAGGCTGAGGCAGGAGAATCAATTGAGCCTGAGAGGTAGAGGTTGCAGTGGAGATAGCACCACTGCACTCCAGCCTAGGCAGTGGGAGTGAAACCATTTCAAAAATAAGAAAAGAACCGGCCAGGAGCGGTGGCTCACGCCTGTAATCCCAGCACTTTGGGAGGCCGAGGAGGGCAGATCACAAGGTCAAGAGATTGCGACCATTCTGGCCAACATGGTGAAATCCGTCTCTACTAAAAATACAAAAATTAGCTGGGCGTGGTGACGCGCACTTATAATCCCAGCTACTTGGGAGGTGGAGGCAGAGGTTGCAGTGAGCCAAGATTGTGTCACTGCACTCCGGCCTGGCGACAGAGCAAGACTCTGTCTCAAAAAATAAAAAAAGAAAAAGAAAAGAGAAGAACCTATGTAACCACTTAGAGGCCTTATCCCTTATGAAAAGCTAGATACTAAAAAAGAGGCACCTAATTAATCCCATCAGTGATGAATACCTTAGAGTAATTTTGTTAAACACTTTGAGAAGACTTTCAGCTGCAGCAGTTTAGGAACAAGATGGGGCTTGGGAAGAAGAAACAGCTAGGCACACAAAGACCTAGATCGGGTATCCCGGAAGCCCAGGCATCTAAGGGACAGCAGTAGCGAAGGAGAAGGTGGCGAACATTTACTGAACACCTTAAACAGACACTGGGCAAGAAGCATTACGGATGCTTTCTCATCTACTCTACTCAAAGTGCATTTTTCTTAACATCACTTCACAAATAAGGTACTTGTGGCTGAGAGTAATTATGTAATTTACTGAAGTTTACTAAAAAAATACTGAGCCAGGATTTAAACTCAAATGTGCCTGACTCCAAAGCCCTGATTTTTTCCCAACATCGCACCTGGTGGGATCATATCTCGAAGTGAGAGAAGGGAGAAGGGTGGACAGAGAAGAGATGGATTGTTCCCAAAGTCTTGCCTACTTTACAGTTCCACCCTTCGTTGCCTCTTCAGTAAGATGGAGGGATAGAGAAAGCAGGGAGAGACAGCAGTGCCCTCCCTATTAGCTATCACTCCCCGACCCGACTCCTGTGCTGGTGTGGGTGTGGGTCATGACATGAAAATCTGGGTCATCCAGGGCCTCTCCATACCCACAACTGTTTCCAACCCCCAGCGATCTTCCACCTCCCTGGCCCATGTCCCCCTGTGCCCCTACCACAGGGGCCCAGCTCTATTACCAAAGTAAATCTCCTGTTCAAAGGTGTTATCTGTGCAGTAGGCAAACTTTCCAGCTCGGGGAGTCACCTGGCGAAAGTGGCTCTGGGTTTGGGGCTGGGAGAGGCTCCTCTTTTCATGGATATCCTCAGTGGTCTTGTTGTCAGGTATGATTTCAACTGTCTCTGCTTGTTGGAAGTAACTGGGCAATCTTGGCAGGGGTGAGAAAGGAGGGAAAAGGGGGAAAGAGTAGGAGGTGGATGCCCCTTTCCATTAAATCCACAGCTTGTTCCCTTTCCTCTTTAAGCTCCGCTCCTATACACGTGAGCATCGCAGAACACCAATGTTTAACTTTTAGCCTTGTCGCCATGGTGCCAGTTGAATGTGGAGCTGTCAGAAGGGCTTGTCTACAGCCGCCCTGCCTGGTTCCTGAAGGATCCACACCTTCTGCATCCACCAAGCAGCATGGCAGAGTGGCTGTGCTCCAGCATAACCCTTTTTAAACATTCATACCCTTAGAGGCGGCATGGCCTTGGGGAAAGGATCCTACCTCCTTCGTCATCTCACTCTGTCTATTCTGTGTGTGGTTATTTAATGTCCATCTACCTGGTGGTGAACAGGCTGTAAGCTCCTTAAAGGTACATGTCTGTGTCTATTGCTTTTACATTGTATTCCCAGCACTTTGCAGAGTACCTGGAAAGTAGCAAGAACATAATTTATATTTGTCCAATAAATGAATAAATAAATGGATTTCCACTGATTTTTCGTTCACTCTTGGAAATCAGGGATAGTGTAATAGCTCCGGTGTTTCCTCTAGCTATAAATGAGGTGGAAGCAATCTAAGAAACATGTAGTCGTCATCTTCTCTCAGGTTGTCTGGTTCTCTGTCCTGCAGCTAGTCAGTGTTTGAGTCAGTGACACACTGGTTCCTTATTCAGAGTGAGGCAGGACCAAACCTCAGTGCTATGAGGTTCCTGCCTTCCTCAATCCACCAAGGATACATTTCTGGGAGCACTTGGTTGGTAACTACACCAGCAGTCTGATGGCAAAGTCTGCTGGAGAAGGTTGAGAACCAATCCCTTTAAGAGCAGTGGTTCCCAGCTGGGAATGACTTTGTCTCTCTTGGAGACATTTGGCAGTGTCTGAGACATCTTTGGTTGTCTCAGGAGGTTGTGCTCTGGTGGGTATGAGCCAGGGATGCTGCTGGCATCCCATAATGAACAGGGCGGTTCCCACAACAAAAATTATCCAACCCAGAATGTCAGCAGTGCAGACTGAGAAACCTTACTTTGCAGAGCTCTCAGAGAGCAGGCCGGTGGTGGAGAACATGAAATTGATGAGAGTGCATTCTAAAATCGGGAGTGTGAGTCCCCCTGGGAGTCCCTGAAGGGGAGTCAGGGATTATCAAGGGTGCACTTGAGGCCCTGGCCAGTATACCTGTAGTAAACAGGAAGCAGCAGCTCTGGTTTCTTCTTTTCCTGTGGGGGCAGGATGACACTTTGATCCTCAAACTCTGCTGCCTCTTCTGCCTCCAGCTGTTTCAGGAGCTCCAGGTCGCTGGCAGAGGTAAGTTCATCCCGGATGTGACTCCAGTCGTACTGCTGTCGCAGGAAGCTCTGCCACTTGCTGGGGGATGCCCCAGGCCTTTGAGGACGCTTATTCTGAATCCATCGGGCTGTGCGCTTGTTCAGCTTTTCCAGCACAGTGTCCTCCCACGCTCTGGCCTCCTTCTCAGGAGGCGGAAGCCAGGCTTCTCTTTCCTCCAGGTTCACATCTGGAGAAGGTGGCCGACCCAGCATATCTGGATGCATGCAGGGATGATGGATGAGAGGGCGGGGTGCTTCCCGGACGGTGCTGGCTGGCTTTGATTTCTTCAGCTTCTTTTCAGGATTGGCAGAGCTTTCTGTCTTCACAGCCAGGGAGGTGTCTCCTGTTAAGAGACTTGAGGAACTCAGGAACTTGAGGCGAACAGGTTTCCGAGGCTGGGCCTTCCTGATCTGGGGAGTATGGATGATGTCATTGGTGTTGTAGAGGTGGTCAAAGCTGTACTGGCTATAAGGAATGCTGGGCAGTCCTCGCTGCCACACCACCTCCTGAGAGAAGCTGAGGTTTGCAGCAGCCATTTTCAAATATTGGCTCTTGCGGTGTAGACAGTACTGTGAGCTGGAGAAGACCATAGGCACATTGGAGACAGAGGCACACTCCTGCTTGCCTTTCAGTTTTGAGTAGTTTAAAATCATGCCCCATCCCAGCCGTGGGGGCAGTGACTGATAGAAGCAATGGGGGAGAAAGATCTTTCCCTTCTGGGTCCTGGTCATACTGCGTTGCAGCAAATGCTTCCTTCCACGCTGCCTGGCCTAGAGGCAAGGCCTGGAGATGAGACCTGGCACCTGTTAAGGGAATGGGAGGAACTGATGAGAGCTCTAGGGCAGCCAAAATTGGTAGCCCATAGCAGTTCAGAAAGAGAATAACTTGAAAAACAGATGGAAAGGGGGTAAGGAAAAGCCATGTGAGTTAGAAGAACAAAAGAAGAAAATGGTACAACATCCTAAATATTTCATGTATCAGACCCTTGTTTCTGGTTCTTACACTTGTTCCCAAAGCTCAGACCCTCATCTCCGTGTGAGGGATGACTGCTTTTCAGCAGTGTCCCATGCTTCCAGTTTGTCTTCAAATGTTGCTTTCTTTCGTTCAAAAGGCTTATAGCATAAAGTTCAGACTATTCAGCATGGCATTCAGTGTTCTCCATGACTTTGGCCTCAGTTTATGACTTTGTCCTGGCGTATAACCTCTGCTTGAGCCAGTCCAGTCTCCTGGCTGTTCTCTGAGTATCCTCTCTCCACATAATGGAGCTTCCTTCTGTGTCCTCCACATGAAATGGCCTTTCATACTTGACACAAATTCTATCCAATTTCCAGGCCCAGCTCAATTTGTCCTGCTCCATAACTCTTTCTTGACCTATCCAGGCCACCAGGTCATACCCAAGTTTATAAATTACTCCTGTTCTGTACCACTTACTTTAACTGTTAATCCTATGACACCTTGCATTGTTAAATATTTGAGACTCTAACTCCATTGCCCAGTGACCATGTCTCCCATGTCTTCTGTCTTTCAGAGTCATCCAGCACACCTATTGCTACATAGTTTTTATTGTTAAAATATTTAATAGCTGTAGGCCAGGCACAGTGGCTTACGCCTATAATCCCAACACTTTGGGAGGCCGAGGCGGGTGGGTCACCTGAGGTCTGGAGTTTGAGACCAGCCTGGCCAACATGGTGAAATCCTGTCTCTACTAAAAATACAAAAAATTAGCTGGGCCTGGTGGCATGTGCCTATAATCCCAGCTACTTGGGAGACTGAGGCAGGACAATCGCTTGAACCCAGGGCGGGGGAGATTCAGTGAGCCAAGATCACGCCATTGCACTCCAGCCTGGGCAATAAGAGCCAAACTCCGTCTCAAAATAAATAAATAAATAAAATATATATATATATAATAGCTGTAACGTATTTTATCAAATAGGTAAATGGTTTTGACTCTTCATGAATTATTGGATGGGTTCTTTCCAGATTTTAGCTAGCATGGCAAACATTGTAGATAACAAATGCTTAGATTTAATGTTAGTTTAGTTTAGTTTTGTTTTCCTTTTGAAGCATTCGCTTGGCCTAATAATGATAGTTTTGGAATACCTCGCTGAGGGTTTTATGTAGGGAAGATATTATGATCTTCATTTCCTATTTTAAGAAGCTGAGGTTCAGAGAGGTAGGTAAATTGCTTCAGATCACATAGCCCGTAAGCAGATGAGTCAGGTTTCAAACCTAGCCTGCTAAATCACAACTCTGGAGCACTTAACCCCCATGCCACACTGGCCATGGCCCAAGCACCACTCCCTACCACTCACTTTGTTGGCCTTGCCTCTCCAAGGAGCAGGTAGGCATCCTTACGTATAAGGATGAAGGAGAGACCATTATTCCATGTCTTTCTATCCTGCTAGTGTCAACTCCTGCCCTGCATCCAAGGTGCCCACACAGACCAGATCTGACTTGTTTCTCTTTCCTCCTTAACACCCAGCACATAGCCTCTCTCCCTAGGGCATGATTTCTCTTATTGTCTTCCATGTGTAAAAGTGACCATATTGGCCGGGCGCGGTGGCTCAAGCCTGTAATCCCAGCACTTTGGGAGGCCGAGACGGGCGGATCACGAGGTCGGGAGATCGAGACCATCCTGGCTAATACGGTGAAACCCCGTCTCTACTAAAAAAATACAAACTAGCCGGGCGAGGTGGTGGGCGCCTGTAGTCCCAGCTACTCAGGAGGCTGAGGCAGGAGAATGGCGTGAACCCGGGAGGCGGAGCTTGCAGTGAGCTGAGATCCGGCCACTGCACTCCAGCCTGGGCGACAGAGCGAGACTCCGTCTCAAAAAAAAAAAAAAAGTGACCATATTGTATTTCTTTCTGTTAAGGGCAAGTTCTTTTTTTGTGTGTGTTTTTTTTTGTTTTTGTTTTTGTTTTGTTTTGTTTTTTTGAGACAGGCTGTAGTTCTGTCACTCAGGCTGGAGTGCAGCACTGGCATGATCATAGTTCACTGCAGCCTCAACGTCCTGGGCTCAAGTAATCCTCCTACTTCAGCCTCCCAAGTAGCTGGGACTACAGGTGCATGCACCACCACACCCAGCTATCTGTTTTTTATTTTTAATAGAGATGGGGTCTCACTATGTTGCCCAAGCTGGTCTCAAACTTCTGGGGTCAACAATCTGCCTGCTTTGGCCTCTCAAAGTGCTGCAATTACAGGTGTGAGCTACAGTGCTCAGCGAAGTCTCAACTTTCATCTAGATGCTATTAGGCCAGAATCGATAACCTCCCTCAAATTAAGTGACACATGATTAATATGCTATCACTCCAGGACTTTTTGTACATAAGGCTAAATGTAATTGCTTCATCTCTTCACAACCATGAAGGCAATGTCTTCATGAAGGCAAGTTAAGAGAAAGAGGGTGGTCACAAGATGATGTTTTCTCCTGAAACAGTGGCTACTCCCACTGGCTAAAAATGGAAAGGCTGGAGCAAGATGGCCAAACAGACCCCTCCAGCGATTGTCTCCATGCAGGAACACCAAACTGAACAACTGTCCCTGCAAGAAAAGTACCTTCAGGCTGGATGCTGTGGCTCACGCCTATAATCCCAGAACTTTGGGAGGCTAAGGCAGGCGAATCACTTGAAGTCAAGAGTTCAAGATTGGCCTGGTCAACATGGAGAAACCCCATCTCTACTAAAAATACAAAAATTAGCTGGGTGTGGTGGTAGGGGCCTATAATCCCAGCTACTTGGGAGGCTGAGGCAGGAGAATCACTTGAACCTGGGAAGCAGAGGTTCCAATGAGATGAAATAGTGCCACTGTGCTCCAGCCCGGGCAACAGTGAGACTCCTTATTTAAAAAAAAAAAAAAAAAAAAAAAGCATCTTCATAAGAAACAAAAAATGAGTGATCACAGTACCTGGTTTTCACATCGTATCAAGAAAACAGGCACTGAAGAGGGTGGGAAAGACAGTCCTGCATCGCCTATGCCCCCCTCCCTCACCCCTGGCACAACAGCTTGGAGAGAGAATCTGTGCATGTGGGGGAGGGAGAGGAGTGTGGGATTTTGCATTGGAACTCACTGCTGCCCTGTCACAGCACTGCACTACACTGAATAGAATTCTGCTGGCTCCCACAGAGGACGCATTTAGATCAGCTCTGGGCCAGAGGAGAATCCTCAGCCGGAGTGGGACAGACCTGAGTCCCCAGCTGGTTCTGCCACCAGCTGACCAAAGTGGCCTGGGGCCCTGAATACACGAGTGACAGTCAGGTCACAAGACTATATCCCTTAGGCAAACCCTGGAGCTGCACTGGTCATGGAGGCAGGGGACTTTGGGTGTGTATGACCCCAAGTGACACCAGCTGTGGTGGCCAAGGGAGTGCCTACATCATTTCTCCCCCAACTCCAGGCAGGGCAGCTCAGGGAGAGAGTCCTTCCGCTTGGGGAAAGGAGAGGGAAGAGTACTCAAGGAGTACAAACTCAGGAGACTTTGTCTTGCAGCCTGAGTAGCAACTCAACCACAGGAAAATAAAGCACCAGGCAGAATCCTGAGGCTCCTGATTCCAGGCCTTTGCTCCTACACTACGTTTCCAGACCTACCCTGCGCCAGAAGTGAATCCACTGCTCTGATGGGTTAGATTTATCCTGGCAGGATTCACCACCTGCTGACTAAAGTGCCCTTGGACTTTGAGTAAATATCAGTGGTAACTAAACAGTTCTGGCCACAGGTCTTGGGCAGGATCCAATACTGTACTGGTCTGCAAAGCTTCAGGTGTGACTCAGTGCACTACCATCTGTGGTGGCCACGGGAGTGCTCATGTCACCCCTGCCCCAACTCCAGGCAGCCCAGTTGGGGGAGAGATTCCTGATTGGGGGAAAGACAAGAAAGAGAGAAATGTTGCCTGGGTAACCAGGGAATTCTCCCTTATCTTACCCAAGGCCACCAAGGATCCAGGAGTATCTAGGAGTTGGCAACAGTTGCAGGGGTCATAGGCTTAGGGCACCCCCTGGTATACATCAGCTACAGAGACCACAGGCTTAAGTCACAACACTTAATCCCCTTTGAATATATAGAAAGCCTTCTCAAGGAGGATGGGTACAAATAAGTCCAGACTGTAAAGATTGGAATAAATACCTAACTCTTCAATGTCCAGACATTGATGACCATCCACAGCATCAAGAACATCCAGGAAAACTTTATTTTCCTGGATGGAAATGGACTAAATAATCCAGGAGTGACAGAGATATGTGAGCTTTCCAGACAGGGAATTCAAAATTGTGGTCTTGAAGAAGCTCAAACTTTGAGATAACACAGAGAAGGAATTCAGAATTCTGTCAATTTCAAAAAGAGATTGAAATCATAAAAATCGAGTAGAAAGGCTGCTCTGCCTATGGAGTAGCCTGTAATCCCAGCACTTTGGGAGGCCGAGACGGGCAGATCACAAGGTCAGGAGATCGAGACCATCCTGACTAACTTGGTGAAACCCCGTCTCTACTAAAAAATACAAAAAACTAGCCGGGCATGGTGGCGGGCGCCTGTAGTCCCAGCTACTCGGGAGGCTGAGGCAGGAGAATGGCGTAAACCCGCGAGGCGGAGCTTGCAGTGAGCTGAGATCCGGCCACTGCACTCCAGCCTGGATGACAGAGCAAGACTCCGTCTCAAAAAAAAAAAAAAAAAAATAATAATAATAATAATACTCTCATCTTTACCAACAGATTTTGCTTCTAAAGTTCTGAGGTGGAGTCCAAGAGTGTGCAGTCAGCTTCTGGGGTGGCGTTTGTTACATATAGTTTTTTGTTTATTTATTTATTTTTGAGACAGGGCCTCAATCTGTCACCCAAGCTGGAGTGTGGTGGCACAATCATGGTTCACTGTAGCCTTGCCTCCTAGTGTCAAGCAATCCTCCTGCCTCAGCGTCCTCAGTAGCTGGGACAACAGGTGCCCACCACCATGCCTGGCTAATGTTTTAAAACTTTTTTTTGTAGGGACGGGTCTTACTGTGCTGTCCAGGCTGGTTTCAAACTCCTGGACTCAAGCGATCTTCCTGCCTTGGCCTCCCGAAATGCTGGGACTGCGCCTGGAATAGATATGGGTAAAGAACCTTTTGCATCAGACGTTTGTGTCCTGCTCCCAGAATGTTGATTCAGTACGCTCCAAGTGAGACCTAGAAATCTGCATTTTCACAAGCTCTCAGGTTTAATACACATTACATTTAAAGAAAGCACAGCCCAAAGGGTGTCAGTGGGGTGTATGAAGGAAGCCTGGTTAGTGGAGAGAGTGGGATTAGGGAACAGCTGCATAACCTGGCTTGTTTCAAATCCCCCTTTCTCCGTTTTATGCCCTCAAAAAGTTCCCCTCATTTTCCCCCTCTACTTTCTAATGTCTCACCATGCACTCACACAGCTATACGGCTGTGTCTAGAGATTGCTCTGGAAACTCTGCTATAAAGATGACTTGGTCTAATGCCTTGATTTTTTTTTTTTTTTTTTTTTTTTTTGAGACAGGGTCTCACTCTTCTGGAGTACAGTGGCACAATCAGGGCTCACTGCAGCCTTGACCTCCTGGGATCAAGCGATCCTCCCACATAGCTGAGATTATAGGCACATAGCACCATTCTCGGTTAAATTTTTTTTTGTTTTTTTTTTGTAGAGATAGAGTCTCACTATGTTGCTTAGGCTGGTCTTGAACTCCTGGACTCAAACGATCCTCCCACCTTGGCCTCCCAAAATGCTGAGAATATAGGCATGAGCCACTGCACCAGGCCTAATGTCCTGATTTTATAAATCCCAAAACTGGGGCCCAGAGAGAAGAGACAAAATTAAGATCACCATACTGGTTAGTATCTGAAGTAATACTGACTCTTTTCACACCTAATCCAAAGGTTTTTCAGCTACCTCAGGTTGCCTCTCATCTTCCAGCGGACGCCATCCAGCACCTTTCAGACACTGGCAAAGGAGCAGTGTTTCAAAATTACTTTCCAAATGGCCTCCTACAAGGCAGTCCTCAGACAGAAGCAAGGTTCTGCATCTTAAGCCTTCCTTGGTTTCTCAGGTTCCAAAGCTGTTTCTATCAGTCTCCAAGCAACCAACTCTTTAGAATTCCATGAGTCTACTCAGAGAACTTGTGCGTTCAGTCAGTGGTATCTTCAACTATTTATTAAATATCATTCTTTGTAAACTGAGCTTTGAGAAATTGCATCTTATTTATTGATTATTTATTGAACGACGGTCATGGATTTTTTGGGGTTTTTTTTTTTTTTTTTTTTTTTTTGAGACGGAGTCTCACTTTGTCGCCCAGGCTGGAGTGCAGTGGTGCGATCTCAGCTCACTGCAACCTCTGCCTCCCGGGTTCAAGCAATTATTCTGCCTCAGCCTCCCATTTCAGGCCACACCACCATGACCCACTAATTTTTGTACTTTTAGTAGAGACAGGGTTTCACCATGTTGGCCAGGCTGTTCTTGAACTCCTGACCTCAAGTGATGCGCCCACTTTGGCCTGCCAAAGTGCTGGGATTTACAACTGTGAGCCACTGCACCCAGCCGCTTGGTCATTCTTTGAAAAATAAACCTCAGCCAGGCGCAATGACTCACGCCTGTAATCCCAGCACTTTGAGAGGCTGAGGCAGGCAGATCACCTGAGGTCAGGAGTTAGAGACCAGTCTGACCAACATGGTGAAACCCCGTCTCTACTAAAAATAGAAAATTTAAAAAGAAAATCAGCTGGGTCTGGTGGCACATGCCTGTAATTCCAGCTACTCAGGAGGCTGAGCAGGAGAATCGCTTGGACCCAGGAAGCAGAGGTTGCAGTGAGCCAAGATCACGCCATTGCACTCCAGCCTGGGCAACAAGAATGAAGTGCAGTCTCAAAAAATAAAAATAAAAAAACCCTCTGGATATATGCAGCTCCATATTCTCCCACCACAGGGGTTTAAAAATCCGGAGAAAGAAGCAAAGCAGGGAACACATGACCACATAGCTCTGGCAGGCATCAGATTACCAGGCTGATAGTACAGATGGTAAAAGTAGAAGTTGTCCATGGACTTTTCCATTCCCCTTTCAGCTGCTCCACTGCTACTTAATCTCCTTTGTCCACACAGTTCAATCCAATTTTCCCTGATCTCCAAATCCTGGCTAGATTATTAGCCATTAACACTAGTTTTTACAAGGAGACTCTTCAATCTTGTATTTCTAATAGTATAATTTCACACGTACAGAAATTCTTTGAGTTATAGAAATCTTACAGATACAGAAATTCTGATCTTCAGGAGTCCCGTTGTGAACAAAGTAATTTATCCTGACAGCAGGAAAGATTTCCGGGCCTAAGGCTCTGTCTGGTTGACCCAGGTCGTGCTATTCAGGTGGTCTGTCTCTTGGTTCCAGGCAAGACTGATGCTGCTGACTAACCTGAATATGGACTTTAGCACTTGGGCTCAAGCTGCACTCAGACGATTGGACCCCCATAAAAGAGCAAGAGAGTACGTTTTCTGGTATGAAAAGTAAACACTAGGCTGGGCGCAGTGGCTCACGCCTATAATCCCAGCACTTTGGGAGGCCGAGGCAGGCGGATCACAAGGTCAGGAGATCAAAACCATCCTGGCTAACACGGTGAAACCCCATCTCTACTAAAAATACAAAAAAATTAGCCAGGCGTGGTGGCAGGCGCCTGAAGTCCGAACTACTCGGGAGGCTGAGGCAGGAGAATGGCGTGAACCCAGGAGGTGGAGCTTGCAGTGAGCCGAGATCGGGCCATTGCACTCCAGCCTAGGCAACAGAGTAAGACTCAATCTCAAAAAAAAAAAAAAAAAAAGAAAAGAAAAGAAAAGACTAAAAAAAATAAAATATTATAACCCTGCTGAGGCAGGAGGATCATTTGAACCCAGGAGTTTGAGGCTGCAGTGAGCTATGATGGCACTACTGCACCCTAGCCCAGGTGACAGAGGGAGACCCTGTCTCTAATAAAATAAATCAAAACCTTGTTGAAGGTTCCTCAAAAAATTAAATATAGAATTACTATGTTATCCAGCAATTCTACTTCTGGGTATATATCCAAAAGAATTGAAAGCAGGGACTTTAACAGATATTTGTATACCCATGTTCATAACAGCATACTCACAATAGCCAAACGGTGGAAACAATCCAAATGTCCATCGATGAATGAATGGATAAACAATATGTGGAAGATACACAACAGAATGTTATTCAGCCTTAAAAAGGAATGAAATGGGCCGGGTGCACTGGCTCACGCCTGTAATACCAGCACTTTGGGAGGCCAAGGGGGTGGATCACCTGAGGTCAGAAGTTCAAGACCAGCCCAGTCAACATGGGGAAACCCCATCTCTACCAAATATACAAATATTAGCCAGGCATGGTGGTGGGCGCCTGTAATCCCAGCTACTCGGGAGGCTGAGGCAGGAGAATCTCTTGAACCCAGGAGGTGGAGGTTGCAGTGAGCCAAGATCATGCCATTGTGGTCCAGCCTGGGTGACAGAGCGAGACTTCGTCTCAAAAAAAAAAAAAAAAGCAATGAAATGGGCCAGGCAAGGTGGCAAATGCCTGTAATCCCAGCACTTTGGGAGCCTGAGGCGGGAGGATCACTTTGAGGTCAGGAGTTTGAGACCAGCTTGGCCAACACAGTGAAACCCTGTCTCTACTAAAAATACAAAAATTAGCCAGGTGTGGTGACACACACCTGTAGTCCCAGCTACTCGGGAGGCTGAGGCAAAAGAATCACTTGAACCCGGGAGGTTGCAGTGAGCCAAGATTGTACCACTCCACTCCAGCTGAGGCAACAAGAGTGAAATTCTGTCTCAAAAAAAAGGAATGAAATGGCTGGGTGAGGTGGTGCATGGCTATGATCCCAGCACTTTGGGAGGCTGAGGTAGGAAGATTGCTTGAATCTAGAAATTCAAGACCAGCCTGGGCAACAAAGTGAGACCCCCATCTCTACAAAAAACTTAAAAAGTATCCAGGTGAGGTGGCACATGTTTGTAGTCCTAGCTACTCGGGAGACTAAGATGGGAGGATTACTTGCACCTGGGAGGTTGAGACTGCAGTGAACCATGATCTTGCCACTGCACTCCAGAGCCTGGGTGACAGAGCAAAATTTCTGGGGAGAGTGAAGTTATGATATGCTGTAAGTATATGGAAGAACCTTGAAGACCATATGCTAAGCAAAAGAAGCCAGACACGAAGGGACAAATACTGTATAATTACACTTTATGAGGTACCTAAAGTAGTCTAATTCAGAGACAGGAAGTGGAATAGTGGTTGCCAGGGGCTGGTGGCAGGGGGGAATGAGGAGTTATTGTTTAATGTTGCGGGAAGTCAAGGACCCCGAATGGAAGGACTGGCTGGAGCCGTGGCAGAGGAACATAAATTGTGAAGATTTCATCTTAATATGGACATTTATCAGTTCCCAAATAATACTTTTATAAATTCTTATGCCTGTCTTTAATGTCTTAATCCTGTTATCTTCGTAAGCTGAGAATGTACATCACCTCAGACCACTGTGATAACTGTTTTAACTATACAATTGATTGTAAAACGTGTGTTTGAACAATATGAAATCAGTGCACCTTGAAAAAGAACAGAATAACAGCCATTTTTATGGAACAAGGGAAGGTAACCATAAGGTCTGACTGCCTGCGGGGTCAGGCAAAAAGAGCCATATTTTTCTTCTTGCAGAGAGCCTATAAACAGATGCGCAAGTATGAGAGATATCGCTAAATTCTTTTCCTAGCAAAGAATATTAATATTAATACCCTGGGAAAGGAATGTGTTCCTGGGGGGAGGTCTATAAATGGCCACTCTAGGAATGTCTGTCTTGTGCTGTTGAGATAAGGACTGAGATACGCCCTGGTCTACTGCTGTACCCTCAGGCTTACTAGGGTTGGGAAAACTCCACCCTGGTAAATTTGTGGTCAGACTGGTTCACTGGTCTCAAATCCTGTTTTCTGTTGTTTAAGATGTTTATCAAGACAATACGTGCACTGCTGAACATAGACCCTTACCAGTGGTTCTGCTTTTGCCCTTTGCCTTGTGATCTTTGTTGGACCCTTATCAGTGGTTCTGCTTTTGCCCTCTGCCTGTGATCTTTGTTGGGCCCCTGTGAGTGGTTCTGCTTTTGCTCTTTGTCCTGTTCCCTCAGAAGCATGTGATCTTTGTTAGACCCTTATTAGTGGTTCTGCTTTTGCCTTTTGAAGCATGTGCTCTTTGTACCTACTCCCTGTTCTTACACCCCCTCCCCTTTTGAAACCCTTAATAAAAGCTTGCTGGTCTGAGACTCAGGCAGGCATCACAGTCCTACTGATATGTGATGTCACCCCTGGCAGCCCAGCTGTAAAATTCCTCTCTTTGTACTGTCTCTCTTTTTTTTTTTTTTTTTTTTTTTTGAGACGGAGTCTCGCTCTGTCGCCCAGGCTGGAGTGCAGTGGCCGGATCTCAGCTCACTGCAAGCTCCGCCTCCCGGGTTCACGCCATTCTCCTGCCTCAGCCTCCCGAGTAGCTGGGACTACAGGCGCCCACCACCTCGCCCGGCTATTTTTTTGTATTTTTTTAGTAGAGACGGGGTTTCACCGTGTTAGCCAGGATGGTCTCGATCTCCTGACCTCGTGATCCACCCGTCTCGGCCTCCCAAAGTGCTGGGATTACAGGCTTGAGCCACCGCGCCCGGCCTGTACTGTCTCTCTTTATTTCTCAGCCGGCTGACACTTATGGAAAAGAGAACCTACGTTGAAATATTGGGGGTGGGTTCCCACAATAGATTAATGGGTAAAGAGTTTCATTGTGGAATGATGTAAAAGTTCTGAGCCAGGCCTGGTGGCTCACGTCTATAACCCCAGCACTTTCGGAGGCCGAGGCAGGCAGATCACTTGGGGTCAGGAGTTCGAGTCCAGCTTGGCCAACACAGTGAAACCCCATCTCTACTAAAAACACAAAAATTAGCTGGGTGTGGTGGTGGGCGCCTCTATTCCCAGCTACTAGGGAGGCTGAGGCAGGATAATCATTTGAACCCGGGAGGCGGAGGTTGCAGAGTGCCACTGCACTCCAGCCTAGGGGACAGAGTGAGACTCCAAAAGTTCTGGAAATGGATAATGGTGATAGTTGTACAACAATGTAATGTACTTAATATCACTGACTTGTACACTTAAAAATGGTTAAAATGGGCTTGTTCTAGCGGCTCCTGCCTGTAATACTAGCACTCTGGGAGGCCAAGGCAGAAGGATCACTCGAGGCCAGAGTTCGAGACCAGTCTGGGCAACGTAGCAAGACCCTGTCTCTGGAAAAAAAAAAAAAAAAAAAAAAGTTAAAATGAGGCCATGCATGCCTGTAATTCCAGCACTTTGGGAGGATGAGGTGGGAGGGTCACTTGTTTGGGAAGAGGAGGTGGGAGGATCCTTTGAACCCAGGAGTGCAAGGCTGCAATGAACTATCATGGTGCCATTGCACTCCAGCCTGGGTGACAGAGCAAGACCTAGTCTCTAAAAAAATAAGAGTTAAGGCCAGACACGGTGGCTCATGCCTGTAGTTCCAGCACTTTGGGAGGCTGAAGCGGGCAGATCACAAGGTCAGGAGTTCAAGACCAGCCTGGCCAACATGGTGAAACCCCATCTTTACTAAAAATACAAAAATCAGCTGGCTGTGGTGGCACGTGACTATAATCCCAGCTACTCAAGAGGCTGAGGCAGGAGTATTGCTGGAACCTGAGGGCCACAGGTTGCAGTGAGCTGAGCTCATACCACTGCACTCCAGCCTGGGCGACAAAGCAAGACTCTGCCTTGAAAAAAAAAAGAATTAAAAAAAGAAACACGGCCGAGTGTAGTGGCTCATGTGTATAATTCCAACACTCAGGGAGGCCAAGGTGGGAGGATTGCTTAAGCCCAGGAGTTCGAGACCAGGCAACATAGGGAGACCTCATCTGTACAAATAATCTAAAAAATTAGCTAGGTGTGGTGGTGCATGCCTGTGGTCCCAGGTACTCGGGAGGCTGAGGTGGGAGGACCTGGGAGGTTAAGGCTGTAGTGAGCTATGATCGCACCACTGCATTCCAACCCGGATAACACAGTGAGACACCCGTCTTAAAAAACAAACAAATAAACAAATACTATGCATAAAACCACAAGGCTCAAGGAATAACAGTTTGAAGTGTTAGATGTGTGTGTTTTTTAATTTTCATGTCTTATCTTTCTTTTCTGCTTTTTTTTTTTTTTTTTTTTTTTTTTTAGAAATGAGGTATTGCTCTGTTGCCCAAGCTGGTATTGAACTCCTCCTGGGCTCAAGCAATCTCCTGCCTAGGCCTCCCTCCTAACAGCTGGAACTTCAGGCATGCACCACTGCACCCAGCTACTGGGGTAGTGTTTGACTAGTCTTTTTAAAAAATATGTTAATATCTTGGTAAAAAGTATATTTATACTATTCTCTAACCTGCTTTTTTCATCAGTTTCATGGAAAAATGCTCATCATATATTCTTCTGCTATATAACTTTAAATGGCTACACTGCTTTCATTTATGACATCACAATTAAACTGGTTAAACCAAATTCATATTGCCAACTTGTTTCTAATTTTTTCTCTATTAAAATGATATGATAACCATCCTTGTAGCCAAATATTTACACACATTCGTGAAGCTTTACTTAAAAGAAATTCCTAGGGTATGATTCCATCCTGCGCGGCTGTTCTCTGGAGCAGCGTTCGTTTATCTCCGTCCACCTTCTCTCCCACCTAAGTGCGTGCCGCCACCTGATGGAACATTTGATGGACATGGACGTGAGCCCCTGAGGACCCAGAACTATCTTGTCAGTTATGAACTAAAGGCTGACAAAGATGATCACTTTAAGGTGGATAATGATGAAAATGAGTACCAGTTATCTTTAAGAACGGTCAGTTTAGGGGCTGGTGCAAAGGATGAATTGCCCATTGTTGAAACAGAGGCAATGAATTACGAAGGCAGTCCAATTAAAGTAACACTGGCAACTTTGAAAATGTCTGAACAGCCAACGGTTTCCCTTGGGGGCTTTGAAATAACACCACCAGTGGTCTTAAGGTTGAAGTGTGGTTCAGGGCCAGTGCATATTAGTGGACAGCATTTAGTAGCTGTGGAGGAAGATGCAGAGTCAGAAGATGAAGAGAAGGAGAATGTGAAACTCTTAAGTATATCTGGAAAGCAGTTTGACCCTGGAGGTGGTGGCAAGTTTCCACAGAAAAAGTAAAACTTGCTGCTGCTGAAGATGATGATGATGATGAAGATAATGATGATGAAGATGATATGATGATTTTGATAAGGAAGCTGAAGAAAAAGCACCAGTGAAGAAATCCATATGAGATACTCCAGCCAAAAATGCACAAAAGTCAAATCATAATGGAAAAGACTCAAAACCATCATCAGCACCAAGATCAAAACGACAAGAATCCTTCAAAAAACAGGAAAAAACTCCTAAAACACCAAAAGGACCTAGTTCTGTAGAAGACATTAAAGCAAAGATGCAAGCAAGTATAGAAAAAGGTGGTTCTCTTCCCAAAGTGGAAGTCAAGTTCATCAATTATGTGAAGAATTGCTTCCAGATGACTGACCAAGAGGCTATTCAAGATCTCTGGCAGTGGAGGAAGTCTCTTTAAGAAAATAGTTAAAACAATTTGTTAAAAATTTTCCATCTTATTTCATTTCTGTAACAGTTGATATCTGGCTGTCCTTTTTATAATGCAGACTGAGAACTTTCCCTACCATATTTGATAAATGTTGTCCAGATTCCATTGCCAAGAATGTGTTGTCCAAAATGCCTGTTTAGTTTTTAAAGATGGAACTCCACCCTTTGCTAGGTTTTAAGTATGTATGGAATGTTATGATAGGACATAGTAGTAGTGGTGGTCAGACATGGAAATGGTGAGGAGACAAAAATATACATGTGGAATAAAACTCAGTATTTTAATAAAGTAGCACGGTTTCTATTGGGGAAAAAAAAAAAAAAAAAAAAAAGAAATCCCTAGATGTGGAACTGTGAGTCAGAGAGAATGGATCTTTTAAATATTTTTGCATAGATTGCCATGAAAAGGTCATACCAGTTTATACATCCACCAATATATGAGTTTCTTTTCCAACCTGTGAGAGACAGTTAAAGCATAGTTGTTCAGAGTCCAGGCTTGAAAATCAGATTTCAAAGGTATGAGTCCTCTCCCTTTTTCTTTTCTTTTTTTTTTTTTTTTTTTGAGATGGAGTCTCACTCTGTCACCCAGGCTGGAGTGCAGTGGGGCCATCTCAGCTTCCTGCAAGCTCCATCTCCTGGGTTCACACCATTCTCCTGCCTTAGCTTCCCAAGTAGCTGGAACTACAGGCTCCTGCCACCACACCCGGCTAATTTTTTGTATTTTTGTTTGTTCGTTTGTTTTGTTTTGTTTTAGTAGAGACGGAGTTTCACCGTGTTAGCTAGGATGGTGTTGATCTCCTGACTTCGTGATCCGCCCGCCTCGGCCTCCCAAAGTGCTGGGATTACAGGCGTGAGTCACCACACCAGGCCCTTTTTTCTTTTTAGAGACAGGGTCTTATCCAGGTTGGTCTCAAACTCCTGGCCTTAAGCAACCCTGCCACCTCAGCCTCCAAGTAAACTGGGATTACAGGCGTGAGCCACCTCGCCCAACTTCCACTTTCTAGCTGTACAATCTTCAGAAAATCAGTTAAATTCTCTTAATTTACTAATAGGGTTCTTGTAAGTATTAACAATTAGCTACTATTATATTTACCTTCTTTAGTTCCTGAGACTTCTATGCACAGAATATACTTGATGTATGCCACAGAACCTATACGAAGGTAATTAGAACTAACAGGGAATTAATTGTATGATAATGACATGGGACATGAGAGCATTTGGAACGAGATAAAAAGGCTTACCTCCAGGACAGCCTTATTAGGAGCAGAGGCAAACACAGGTTTTGTGGGTTTGAAGCTTATGCATTTGTAGGTTTCTCTAATTACAAAGATAGGAAATCATAAAATCAGGTATGAGGGCTTGGGAGGGGTCTAAAGCTTAAGCTTGATGGAAAACAAAACAAAACAAAACAAAACAAAACAAACAAAACCCACCTCTGGTTGGAACCAATAGCTTATGAAAAAGTAGAAAAAAGCCCGATGCATGGGGAGCGCCGGTAGTCCCTTGAGGTGTTTGAGAGGCTGAGGCAGGAAGATGGCTTGAGCCCAGGGAGTTTGAGGCTTGTAAGTGTGCAGTGATGGTAAACGGCCGCTGTACTCCAGGCTGGCAACATAGTGAGACACTGTCTCTTAAAAAAAAAAAAAAAAGAGTTAACACTTGCCTGACTGGAACAAAAATGAGAAACCAGTGTAAGAAAATAACAACTATTTGCCGGGCGCAGTGGCTCACGCCTGTAAATCCCAGCACTTTGGGAGACCGAGGCGGGCAGATCACAAAGTCAGGAGTTCGAGAAATTAATAACTATTACCTCATTTGACTATTTTTACACCTGTAGGGAATGAAGCTCAGAGGTCACACAGCTAGTAAGAAGTCAACACCCTTCGGTGTGGGATTGATGTGGAGGATAGGCATATACAGAGAACACACAAGGAAAACACCATGGTGCAGATTTTGACAGAAAAGCCCTATGATTAGTAATGAGTGTGAATTCTTCAACAAAGTGATCAAAACCAACTTCAGTCCTGCATTCCTCTTCGCCATCAGGAGTTTGGCGCCTGGAGGCTGCTAGCTGCCTGGTTCTTTTTTTTTTTTTTTTTTTTTTTTGAGACGGATTGTCACTCTGTCGCCCAGGCTGTAGGGCAGTGGTGTAATCTCGGCCCACTGCAAGCTCCGCCCCCCGGGATCACCCCATTCTCCTGCCTCAGCCACCCGAGTAGCTGGGACCAACTAGCCCTGGTCCAGCTCATTCCGCGAGACAGCAAGCTTCTGAAACGCAAAACTAGGAAGCTGCTTTCCAACATAAAGTGGAGGTTTCAACACAGGAGACTTTAAGCAAGTTCAAGTGTGTCTGTATTTGGTATGGCTGATCGGCAGGACTCCGGCCGATCCGTTGGACTCTGGCCTTCCCAGCTCACATTAACAGACAGTTCTGCCCTAGGGGGCGCTTAGCCTGCTACTGCAGTCCTGGAGGAAGAGTTGGGCGCAGTTGCTGGGGTCTCCACAGATGAGGCAAGTTGACCGGGTCATTTAGGGTCCTGCTCCGATGGCAGCGACGCTGATCCTGGAGCCCGCCGGCCGCTGCTGCTGGGACGAGCCGGTGCGAATCGCCGTGCGCGGCCTAGCCCCGGAGCAGCCGGTCACGCTGCGCGCGTCCCTGCGAGACGAGAAGGGCGCGCTTTTCCAGGCCCACGCGCGCTACCGCGCCGACGCCCGCGGCGAGCTGGACCTGGAGCGCGAGCCCGCGCTGGGCGGCAGCTTCGCGGGGCTTGAGCCCATGGGGCTGCTCTGGGCCTTGGAGCCCGAGAAACCCTTGCTGCGGCTGGTCAAGCGCGACGTGCGAACGCCCTTGGCGGTGGAGCTGGAGGTGCTGGAGGGCCACGACCCCGAGCCCGGGCGGCTGCTGTGCCGGGCGCGGCACGAGCGTGACTTTCTCCCTCCGGGGGTGCGGCGCCAGCCGGTGCGCGCGGGCCGGGTGCGCGGGACTCTTTTCCTGCCTCCAGGTGAGTCACCTCTGATACTTGTTCCCGTCTGCTCAACCCTGTACCTGCGCTTTTCACTTCGTGTGTGTGTGTGTGTGTGTGTGTGTGTGTGTGTGTGTGTGTGTGTGTGTCTCCCCTCGTCCCTCCCGCCACGCTTTTCGCGTGTATGTGTGTGTGTGTGTGTATGTGTGTGTCTCTCCCCGCCCCACCCCCACCCCCGGGCTATATTGCCCAAGCGGGTCTCGAACTCCTGGTCTCAAGCTATCCTCCCACCTCTGCCTCCCTAAGAGCTGGGATTACAGGGTGAGCCACCGCGCCCGGCCCTCTGAGGGGAGTTACACTTACTTTTTTATTTTTTATGTTTTCGTGCCTGCGCTTTTCACACAGAGAAAGGATGTAGCTTCCAAGATTCCGAAGGTTAGTGTGAGGAGACAGGAATGGAACGGAAAGCTGGCTGGGGACGTGCCTCTGCCACTCCAAAACTGAGAGGTCCCTCAACCTAGTGTTCAGTTAAAAGACATTGTAAGGGCCGGGAGCGGTGACTCAGGCCTGTAATACCAGCACTTTGGGAGGCCAAGGCGGGCGGATCACGACGTCAGAAGATCGAGGCCATCCTGGCTACCACGGTGAAACCCCGTCTCTACTAAAAATACAAAAAATTAGCCGGCGTTGTAGCGGGAGCCTGTAGTCCCAGCTACTTGGGAGGCTGAGGCAGGAGAATGGCTTGAACGCGGGAGGCGGAGTTTGCAGTGAGCCGAGATCACGCCACTGCACTCCAGGCTGGGCGACAGAGCTAGACTCCGTCTCAAGAAAAAAAAAAGAAAGAAAAAAAGAAAAGACATTGTAAGGCAAGGGAAAAGACACTTATAATATTAAAAACAAACAAAAAACAGGCCGGGCGCAGTGGCTAATGCCTGTAATCCTAGCACTTTGGGAGGCCGAGGCAGGCGGATCAAGAGTTCTAGACCAGCCTGGCCAACATGGTGAAACCCACTCTCTACTAAAAATACAAAAATTAGCCAGGCGGGGTGGTGCACGCCTGTAGTCCCAGCTACTCAGGAGGCTGAGGCAGGAGAATCGCTGGAACCCGGGAGGCAGAGGTTGCAGTGAGCTGAGATCACGCCACTGCTCTCCAGGGCAGGAGAATCGCTGGAACCCGGGAGGCAGAAGTTGCAGTGAGCTGAGATCACGCCACTGCTCTCCAGGCTGGGGGACAAGAAAGAGTGAAACTCCATCTAAAAAACAAAACAAAACAAAGTAAAACAACAACAACAACAACAAAAATTTTCAAGTTGTTTCAATTTTTTAATGTTCTTATGTATTGACCAGGAAGCCATTTTTTTAATAAAAAGAATTTCGACTGGTTTTCTCACTGTATTTCCATGGCAGCCAGGAGGTGCCAGGTGGCTGGGCCTGTGAGGGCATGGAGGTTAGGGTGCCTGCCTGCCCGCCCTTGCTCCAGCTGCAGATGCTGCCCCCTGCAGGGCCTGTTCGTTCCTGCTGCCTAGCTCCCCGCTGGCTGTCTATGATCTCCCTCCTGTTGTCACTCCAGGAGGGCAGCCGCCACCTTGTGCAGGGTAGGACCAGGTACTGATTGTGGCCTCTCCTCTTGGCCTCGAATGGTATGGTTGTCATCAGTGAGCAAGTCCCCAAAGACCACGGTCTTGTCCATTGTCAGGATGATTTGCTCCACAAGCTGGGGCTCCAGGTGCTGCTCTACCCAGCGGTGCTTCTCACGCACACAGTGGTCATACTTGGGCAGGGGCTGGTGCAGTATGTAGACCTCTGTGTTTTGCATGTGCTTCATCTCTCGCAAGGCCCTCCGTGATTGGGCTCCGCGTCTAGGGAAAAGCCTAGGGCTTCACATCCATGGGCCTCTTCATCCACCAGGTCGGGCAGCAGGGTGCGGTACTGCTTCCAGACCAGGAAGCTGCGGCGCTGCTGCAGTGTCACAGGCAGCTCCCTGAGGAGGGGCGGCTGAAGCCCCGCAGGAGGCCGTCTGGAAGCTGCCAGCACACGGTCCCTGTCCATCAGCACACGCCTGGGCTGTGCTCATGGCTGCTGGGGCACTGGGGTTTCTCGGGATCCTAGGGACATGGGGCCCACAAATGCTCTTTTAAGTTTCTCATTTTTGCAACTTTTCTTTCAACTCCCACAGTATGTTCAGGTTTATGTAAATTAGCATTTACAATAGGAAGGCCTCTTGCTGTCCAATGGAAATTTGAGGTTACTGGATACTTTTATTACATAAAGAGCAATCAGCCAATGTAAAAATGAAATGATGCTTATCCTTATTAATAATCAAAGAAATGCAAAATAAAACAACAGAGTACATTTCACACCCTCAGAGGTGGCAGACTTTTAGAAGCCAGCATTACCAATTGCTGACCAGTGTGTGGAGGAAAGGAAACTCCACGCTGCTAGAAGGAGTGAACATGTTCATCTACTCTGGGAAACAGTGTGTCTTAACTTACACAGTTAAGTATCTTATTCTACTGGTACATGTGCACCAGGAGGCATATTCCTTATAAGAGGAAAGCCATTGCAGATGAGCAGTCTGGGTTAATTTAAAAAAAGAGCAAAGCCAACTGGAAGCAGCCCAAATGTCCATCAACAATAGAACAGATTAATAAACTGAGGTATATTTCCAGCAGTCAAAGTGATGGAACTACAGCTACAAGAATCAACATCTATCAAGATATACAAAATAAAAGAAGGAAAAAAAGAATCAGCATGGATGAATCTCCAAACCACTGTTGAGTGAAACAGTCAAACCCTAGAAGAACACATTTAGTATCATTCCATTTAGATACAATTCAAAAAATAGGCAAAATAAAATATTGTTTAAGGTACATATCTAAGTGGTAATACTATAAAGAAAACCAAGAGAGTGATACACAGAAAGTCCAGGATACTGGAAAGTAAGGAAAGGGCACGGGGTCTGTGGGACTTTGATAGTTTGAGGGTATCAGCACTGAACTATTTCTTAAAGTGTTGCCCATAAGGTGTTTACATTCTTTTTTTTTTTTTCTCTTGAGACAGCATCTCGCTCTTTCCCCCAGGCTGGAGTGCAGTGGCGCAATCTTGGCTCACTGCAACCTCCGCCTCCCGGGTTTGAGCGATTCTCCTCCCTCAGCCTCCCAAGTAGCTGGGATTACAGGTGCCCGCCACCACACCTGGCTATTTTTGTATTTCTAGTAGAGACGGGGTTTCACCATGATGGCCAGGCTGGTCTTGAATTCCTGATCTCAGGTGATCCACCTGTCTCAGCCTCCCAAAGGGCTGGGATTACAGGAGTGAGCCACTGCACCCAGCCTGCGTTATTATTCTTTTTTTTTTTTTTTTTGAGACAGAGCCTCACTCTGTCGCCCAGGCTGGAGTGCAGTGGCGCAATCTCAGCTCACTGCAAGCTCTGCCTCCTGTGTTCATGCCATTCTCCTGTATCAGCCTCCCGAGTAGCTTGGACTACAGGTGCCCGCCACCACGCCTGGCTAGTTTTTTTTGTATTTTTAGTAGAGATGGGGTTTCACCGTGTTAGCCAGGATGGCCTCAATCTCCTGACCTCGTGATCCGCCCGCCTTAGCCTCCCAAAGTGCTGGGATTACAGGCGTGAGCCACCGGGCCTGGCCATATTATTATTTATTTTTCTTGTGTGAAATACAAACCTTTAAATGGTAAAAATATTCAGTGGGTGGAGTCATTTGGAATGAGTACCGTTTTGAGTCTGTCTCCGTTGAATAAGTGCATTCTGTTGAGTGCACTGGAGAGGCATTTGTGTCTTGTACGTAGCAGTCTTTCTTGCTGTTTCTTGGTGGCGCACCATTAAATGGATTCATTCACCAGTCAAAGGACATATGGGTTGTTTCCGGTCTTTGGCTATAATGAGTAAAGTCACTATCAACACTTGCCAGAAGTTTCTGGACGAACACAGGTTTTCATTTCTCGTGGGAATATAACCTAGGAGTGGGATTGCTGGGTCACATGTATGGTAAGTGTGTATTTAACTTGATAAGAAACCATCCAGCTGTTTCAGGAATAGCTTAGCTTTGCATTTTGTTTTGTTTCTTTCCAAGAACCTGGGCCCTTTCCTGGGATTGTGGACATGTTCGGAACTGGAGGTGGCCTGCTGGAGTATCGGGCTAGTCTGCTGGCTGGGAAGGGTTTTGCTGTGCTGGCTCTGGCTTATTATAACTATGAAGACCTCCCCAAGACCATGGACATCCTCCATCTGGAGTACTTTGAAGAAGCCGTGAACTACTTGCTCAGTCATCCTGAGGTTAGCTCTTCTCTCAGATTTACGGGCTATGATGTATCAGGTCTCTTCTTGAATGGTCTGCGTGTTCACAGACAGCCATTCCCTACCCCAACACACACTACCTTTTTAAGTCACTTCTTATAGACAGTTTCTCTCTTTCTTTCTTCTTTCTTTCTCACTTTCTTTTCTTTTCTTTTATTTCCTTTCCTTTTCTTTTCTTTCCTTTCTTTCAGATGGAGTCTCACTCTGTTGCCAGGCTGGAGTCCAGTGGTGCAATCTTGGCTCACTGCAACCTCCACCTCCCAATTTCAAGTGATTCTTGTGCCTCAGCCTCCCAATAGCTGGGATTACAGGCACCTGCCACCATGCCCGGCTAATTTTTTGTATTTTTAGTAGAAGTGGGGTTTCACAATGTTGGTCAGATTGGTCTTGAACTCCTGACCTCAAATGATCCACCCGCCTTGGCCTCCCAAAGTGCTGAATTACAGGCATGAGCCACTATGCCCGGCCTAATTTTTGTATTTTTTTTTTTAGTGGAGACAGAGTTTCACCATGTTGGCCAGGCTGGTCTCAAACTCCTGACCTCAAGTAATCCACCCGCCTCAGTGTCCCAAAGTGTTGGGATTACAGGTGTGAGCCACCACGCCCGGCCTTGAGATGATGTACTTGTTGATGATGACTCAGTTTAGTTATGACAGTGGGAATGGGTGACTCAGGTGGGAGAGAGAAAAAGATCATGGGAGATATGAGATTCAGGAACTGAGAAACCAGAGTAGTTAGCTGATAGATCTTCCACATGGTTATCACCAAGAGTGGTGATGGAGAAATTATGGAAAGGAAGAGATAGAGGGGAGGTAAATTCCCAAAGTTGCAAATCTGGGTAAATGGTAGAACCCAGATTCAGACTCAGGTTCAAGTAACTTCCAGGGTGGGCACAACTCACCGTATTCCACTGTTTGTGGAGTCATTCTTCTTTTTCCTTGTCCCTTTCTCAGGTAAAAGGTCCAGGAGTTGGGCTGCTTGGAGTTTCCAAAGGGGGTGAGCTCTGCCTTTCCATGGCCTCTTTCCTGAAGGGCATCACGGCTGCTGTCATCATCAATGGCTCTGTGGCCAATGTTGGGGGAACCTTACACTACAAGGGTGAGACCCTGCCCCCGGTGGGCGTCAACAGAAATCGCATCAAGGTGACCAAAGATGGCTATGCAGACATTGTGGATGTCCTGAACAGCCCTTTGGAAGGACCTGACCAGAAGAGCTTCATTCCTGTGGAAAGGGCAGAGAGCACCTTCCTGTTCCTGGTAGGTCAGGATGACCACAACTGGAAGAGTGAGTTCTATGCTAATGAGGCTTGTAAACGCTTGCAGGCCCATGGGAGGAGAAAGCCCCAGATCATCTGTTACGCAGGGGCGGGACACTATATTGAGCCTCCTTACTTCCCGCTGTGCCGGGCTTCCCTGCATGCCTTGGTGGGCAGTGCTATTATCTTCGGAGGGGAGCCCAGGGCTCATGCCATGGCTCAGGTGGATGCTTGGAAACAACTCCAGACTTTCTTCCACAAACACTTGGGTGGCCAAGAGGGGACAATCCCAGCAAAAGTGTAAATTTTATTGATCATGTGGCCTCTCTGTTGCTAATCTCTCCTGGAAACATCTGCCACATTTAGTGTGTGTATGTGTATTCATTCTTTTCTTTTTAATAACTACTTAAAGTTTCTCCCCCTCATTATTAAAATGAATTTACCAGTAAGAATGAGTTTTGAAGATTTTTATAAACTGTACACTTGATCAGTTTGGGAAGGGAGTAACTGTAGAAAACAGAAGAAGTGGAAAAAGTCTCTTCTTCCTATCTGAACACACAACTGATAAGGCTTTAGTTCTGAAAGGAAAAGTGAGTAACATCTATTAACAGTGTCTGGTACATAAATGGAGTTCAATAGTTATTTACTGAATGAGTATAAATGAGCCAGGCGTGGTGGCTCACACCTGTAATCCTAGCACTTTGGGAGGCCAAGGTGGGCGGATCACTTGAGATCAGGAGTTTGAGACCAGCCTGGCCAACGGGGCGAAACCCCATCTCTACTAGAAATACAAAAAATGAGCCAGGCGTGGTGGCGTGCACCTGTAGTCCCAGCTACTCGGGAGTCTGAGGCAGGAGAATTGCTTGAAGCCGGGAGACAGAGGTTGCAGTGAGCCGACATTGCGCTCTTGTCCTCCAGCCTGGGCAACAAAGGAAGACTCTGCCTCAAAAATTAATTAATTAGTTAATTAATTAAATGATTACCTACTGTGGAAGAAAAGCACATAATATAAAAAGTATATCAGATTTGAGTTTCTCCTTTAAGAATGGAAGTTAACATCTTGCCTATAAACTGATTACTAGTTAGATATAAAACTACTAAAAATTTTCAAAACAAATACTTTTTTCTTTGATATCTTCTTGGATTAATAAGGATTCTCCTAGTGCAAATAAATTTTACGTTCCTGTTTATACATATGGACCTTTAGGATTTAAGTGTTTCAAAAGCTGATAAAACATTAGTTAGAGGAATTACATAAGTGATTTTTACAATGATAAATGTGAAATTAAATAACAATTTAGGCTTGGTGTGGTGGCTCACACTTGTAACGCCAGCACTTTGGGAGGCCAAGACCAGTGGATTGCTTGAACTCAGGAGTTCAACACAAGCCTGGGCAACATGGCAAAACCCAGTCTCTACAAACAAATAGCCAGATACGGTGGCGCATGCCTATAGTCCCAGCTACTTGGGAGGATGAGGTGGGAGAACTGCTTGAGCCTGGGTGGCAGAGGTTGCAGTGAGCCGAGATCGTGCTACTGTGCTCCAGCCTGGGTGACAGCAAGATACTGTCTCAAAAAAAAAAAAAAAAAAAGAAAGACAATATTTATATTACTTGATATAAATAGTTCTACAATAAACTTGATTTTTCTTAAACCTTAGTTGTAATTAAAAGAAAAAAAGCCTTAATTTATTATTCTTTCCTTTCTGTTTTTTTTTTTTTTTTTGGAGGCAGGGTCTCACTCTGTTGCCCAGGCTGGAGTGCGGTGGCACAGTCACGGCTCACTGCAGCCTCAACCTTGTAGGTTTAAGCAATCCTCCCACCTCAGCCTCCCTAGCAGCTGAGATCACAGGCATACACTACCATGCCTGGCTAATTTTTAATTTTTTGTACAGATGGGGTCTCCCAGTGTTACCCAGGCTAGTCTTGAATTACTGAGCTCAAACAATCCTCCTGCCTCAGCCTCCCAAAGTGCTGAAATTACAGGTGTGAGCCACCGCTGCCAGCTTCAGGCACCTTTTTTCTGAAGGAATTAATGGTTTTGTAGCAGTAGAATATAACCAGATCTACAGTAGAGAGCTGATATCCTGAGATGAAGCTACCTCCTGTGGTACTCTGCAACCCACCAATGCAGCTGGTGCCACGTCTGTCCAAACTTCCACAAGAAAGCCAGTGCAGGGCACGGAGCCCCATTTAGAGTACACACGACCCGAGGCTCTGAGAACTCTTAGAGATGATGCAATCTGGGACAGTGCCCATAGCTGGCCTGGCCAAGTCCCACCCCAAGATGCCAGGGCACAACACAAAATTTCAGTTCATACTGTTTTATCTTTTCTCTTGCAATTATATGTGACTCTCTTAGAAAAGTGCAATAGTTAAAACCTGTTTTAGTAGATGCTGGATCCCAAACTTGAGTCTGCTGACGCCCTTTTGAGACCTTAGGGACCCTATTGCCCGTTCTTAGAAATTTAGGCTGGTGAATATTAGATTCAGAAGCACCACAGATGAGCCAGTGGGTGTAGAAGCACATGCCTGTAATCCCAGCTACATGGGAGGCTGAGGCAATAGGATTGCTTGAGCCTAGGAGTTCAAGACCAGCCTGGGTAACATAGTGGGACACCATCTTATAAAAACAATTTTTTTTTGAGACGGAGTCTCACTGTGTTGCCCAGGCTACACTTCAATGGCTTAATCTTGGCTCACTGCGACCTCCACCTCCTGGGTTCTAGTGATTCTCCTGCCTCAGCCTCCCAAGTAGCTGGGATTACAGGCGCCCACCACCATGCCCAGCTAAATTTTGTATTTTTAGTAGAGATGGGGTTTTGCCGTGTTGGTCAGGCTGGTCTTGAACTCCTGACCTCAGGTGATCCACCCGGCTTGGCCTCCCAAAGTGCCGGAATTATAGGCGTGATCCACTGTACCTGGCAAAAAAATGTTTTAATAACATGAAAAATTTTAAAAAGCACCACAGGGGTTCAGATTACCTATCAGCCTCTTGACATTTCTTCTTTTTTTTTTTTTTTTTTTGAGACAGGATCTAACTCTGTCACCTAGGCTAGAGTGCAGTAGCAGTGACATGATCTCGGCTCACTACAGTCTCTATCTCTAAGGCTCAAGTGATCTTCCCACCTCAGCCCCCTGAGTAGCTGGGACTGCAGACACATGCCACCATGCCCAGCTCATTTTTGTATTTTTGCAGAGACAGGGTTTCACCATGTTGCCCAGGCTGGTCTCAAACTCCTGGTCTCAAGCAATCCGCCCATCTTGGCCTACCAAACTGCTTGGATTACAGGCATGAGCAACCGGGCCCAGCCTAGTTAGTCTTTATTAGTTATTTGACAGGCATCTTTCTTTTCATTTTCAACCCATGCACACTGTGAACTTTGTAAAATACACAGAAAAGGTCATTAAACTCACATGCTCCACAATGATTCATTTATTTATTTTAAAATAGAGGTCGGGTGCGGTGGCTTATGCCTGTAATCCCGGCGCTTTGGGAGGCCAAGGCGGGCAGATCGCCTGAGGTCAAGAGTTGGAGATCAGCCTGACCAATATGATGAAACCCCGTCTCTACTAAAAATACAAAAAATTAGCGGGGTGTGGTGGCGGACTCCTGTAGTCCCAGCTACTCAGGAGACTGAGACAAGAGAATGGCGTGAACCTGGGAGGTGGAGTTTGCAGTGAGCCGAGATCGTGTCACTGCACTCTAGCCTGGGCTGCAGAGCGATACTCCGTCTCAATAAAATAAAATAAAATAAAATAAAATAAAATAAAATAAAATAAAATAAAATAAAATAAAAATTATCCAGGTGTGGTGGCACGCGCCTGTAATCCCAGCTACTTGGGACGCTGTGGTGGGCGAATGACTTGAAACCGGAAGGCGGAGGTTGTGGTGAGCCGAGATCATGCCATCGCACTCCAGCCTGGGCGAAAGGGCGAAACTCAGTCTCAAAAAAAAAAAAAAAAAAAGAGATGGTGTCTCCCTGTGTTGCCCCTGCTGGTCTTAAACTCCTGGGCTCAGGCAATCTTCCCACCTTGGCCTCTCCCAAAGTGCTGGGATTACAGGCATGCACCACTGCACCTGACCATCATGAATAATTTTAAAGGGAACCACCACGTAACCAATACCCAAGTCCAATGGGCATGGTTTTTAAAAGCATATTTCAAGTGTACAACGTGGACTAGGCACGGTAGCTCACGCCTGTAATTCCATCACTTTGGGAGGCCGAGGTGGGTGGATCACTTGAAGTCAGGAGTTCGAGAGCAGCCTGGCCAACATGGTAAAACTCCATCTCTACCAAAAAATACAAAAATTTGCCAGGCGTGGTGGTGTGCACCTATAGTCCCAGCTACTTGGGAGGCTGAGGTGGGTGAATCACTTGAACCTGGGAAGTGGAGGTTGCAGTGAGCCAAGGTTGTTACTGCACTGTAGCCTGGACAACAGAGTGAGACCCTATCTCAAAAAATAAAGTGTACACAGTGATGGGTGGGGGTGAGGGTTGTTTTTGTTTTAAGAGTCAGGCTCTGGCCAGGCTGGAGTGCAGTGGCACTATCATAGCTTATTGCAGCCTCAAACCCCTGGGGGCTCAACCCATCCTCCCACTTCAGCCTCCTGAGTAGCTGAGACTATAGGCACTTGCCACCATGCCCAGTTAATTTTTAACTTTTTGCAGAAACAGGGTCTTATTATGTTGCCCAGGCTGGTCTCGAACTCCTGGCCTCAAGTGATCCTCCTGTAATCAGTAAAAGGGTCCAACTGCTTGCCACTTGTAAAAAGAAGCCAATATAATAAGAGTGAGGTGTGATAAAGAGAGTGAGTTTTATTATCCATGCTAGCAAGGGGAGGAGTGAGTGTAATTATTTGCAAATATTTCCACTCTTCAATTTGTGAAGGGAATCCAGGAGTTTTTGGAGAGTTTGGAGTGCAGAAGAGGCAGCAGAACTAGGAGTTGTCGGGTAGCGTGACCTGCTCCAATGGCTTGTCTTGAAGTATTGTTTCATCTGGTGAAGGAGCCAGTGCCATCATTGTGGCTAGAGGTGTCTGGTCCATATCCAGATCCAGCCCTGAAGCTGAAGGAAATGTATGACCAGGTAATGGTGTGTACTTAACAAGCATCTAGGTAAATACATGTGCACGAAGCATGAAAGCATAGAATGGGAAAAGAAAGGGCGTGGAGGTTCAGCACATTCCGAGGCTGTATTTCAAGATGAAAGGAAACACGTATGCAGCTGGTCTCAGAGTTGTATCTTGAGACTCGTTGGGGGAGGAGAAAGGGGGAAAGGAAAAAAAAGTCTTAAGATTTGAGGCTAAGCTGCTAACCTGCTTAGTTACACTCCCACGTTGGCCTCTCAAAGTGCTGGGATTATAGGCGGGAACCATTGTGCCAACCCAACATGGTGTTTTGATATGTGTATATGAACACACTGTGAAAGGATTCCTGCAATCCAGGTAATTAACCTATCTGTCACCTCACATCTTTCTCTCTCTCTCTTTTTTTTTTTTTTTTCGGTAGTGAGGACACTTGTCTTAGTCTGTTCAATTGCTGTAACAAAATGTCTTCAGACTGGGTAATTTACAAAAAACAAATGTATTGCTCACAGTTTTGGAGGCTAGGAAATCCAAGATCAAGGCACCAGCAGATCTGGTGTCCGGTGAGGGCCTGTTCCTCATAGATGGCACCATCTTGTGTCCTACCTAGTGGAAGGAGTGAGGCAGTTCTCTTCAACCTGTTTTATAAGGGCACCAATCCCATTAATGAGGGTGCCACCATCATGACAGTCACTTCCCAAACGCCTCGTGATGTGTGTGTGTGTGTGTGTGTGTGTGTGTGTGTGTGTGTATCTCAGGGGTCCCAGGCCTCAATTTCCTCATCTATACAATGGGTATAACAACAATCGCATCTTGTTGGGAGGAATTAACAATCATGCATCGCGCCCTGGGCATCAGGCTTCAATGTGTTAGCTATTAGAGCTAATTATGATTTAATATTTTAAACACCACCAGGAAGTAGAGAACATTCCTGTCACATTCTGCAGAAAAAGAAATTGAGGCAAGGGGCAAAGCCATTTGCCAAGGTCATAGATCCTGCAAGCCAATGGCAAGGCAGGATCTGAACCTGGGGCTTCAGATCCTGGGGCTTTATCTGATTAAATAGCAAGAGAGAGTGCTGAGATTTTTTTGGTGGTGGACAGTCCCTGAGGCAAGTCATTTTGAGAGCATCTGGGCCACTTGGGGAATTGAATCTTTACCAGGGCCTCCCACCTCCTGTTGCCCCTTCTCTGCAGGTGATCCCCCTCCCACAGTACCACCCCAACCACTCAGAATCCCCAAGCCTTCTTCTTTGCACATGCTGAAGCTAGTAGTGCCCTCCACTCCACCCCAGCATCAGGCACCCTGGCCCAAGCCCTTCCCTGGGAGCCCTTCCTCCTCTCATGAGGCCTCCTTCCCAGCCCCTCAGAACAGCCTCCTTTATGAGACTGGCCAAGATCCCACTGAAACCTTCCCTATCAACTTTATAAAATTACTCAGGGAAGAAGGGAGGGGGCAACATGCAAATCAGCCCAGCTTGTCGCACATACAGCATTGGTCATGGAGTCAGCTGCTCTCTGACCCACTTGCTCAGAGCTGTTTGCTGCCTGTTGCTCCAGAGTCACATAGACCCTGTCACAAGGTCATAGTTCCCCTTCAAGGCTCTATAGATAACAACTTGAACATTATAAAACGTTAACGTTTCCATTCGAGATATTCTTTCAGGTCCTGCGCACCAGTGAAACTGAGGCAGGATAGGTAGTTAAGGAAGTGACCGTGTTCTCGGGATGCAGCGACCATGGCACCCGTACAGTCAACACAGTGAGCCTCAGCATTCGCATTGTAATTGAGCTCATTCAAGCAAAGCTATCTTCAGTAGGGAATTTCCCCCATAGACAGCATGAGCATTTTGATGTTACCTGTCCTCAAACGGATATTTTGCTCATTATAATAGAAGAAGACAGCCCTACGTGGAGATGTAATATGCTAGTGAGGCATGTGACATATGAACAAGCATGTACAGCTACTGCGCATGTGCACCCAGAACATGCCTACTAGCAACACCTCTTCCCACCACCTTATGAATAATCATGTAAGACTCCCATATAGGGAGTCTCCCTACTGCCAGTGTCTGCTGGCTCACCCTTATGAGCAGCCTGCCTTGAATCCTCTCTCTCTCATGGTATACCGTCCATTCTGCACGTAACTTTCAAAATATTCTTTTTCCTTTGCAATAAATTACTCTATGCTGCACTTCTTTCGCTGTGTGTCTCGTTTAAATTCTTTTAAATCAAGAAGAACCGAGGTATCACATCAGCCACCAACGAAACTGCTGATGCCAGCTTGTCAGAAGGACCCCACAGGAACTCACTAAAGAATGCAGTTTTGGCCGGGTGCGGTGGCTCATGCCTATAATCCCAGCACTTTGGGAGATGAAGGCGGGCGAATCACGAGGTCAGGAGTTCGAGACCAGCCTGGCTAAGGTAGTGAAACCGCGTCTCTATTAAAAAATGAAAAAATTAACCAAGTGTGGTGGCATGTGTCTGTAGTCCCAGCTACTTGGAGGTTGAGAGGCTGAGGCAGGAGAATCACTTGAACCCGGGAGGCAGAGGTTACAGTGAGTTGAGATTGCACCATTGCACTCCAGCCTGAGTGACACAGTGAGGCTCCGTCTCAGAAAAAAAAAAAAAAGAAAGCAGTTTCCACCTCCTGAAAATTTAATCCCCTTTACCCCAACCAATCAATGACCCCAATTTTCTAGCCCTTCACCCTCCATGATCCCTTTAAAAACCCTGTTACAGGTAGTTAGATAGACATGAGCAGGGAAGGAGAGGGCTTTTCTCCCTCACCCACTAGGAATGTCAGGTGATGGTTTGACAGTTATCCCATTGCCTCTCTAAAAATGAAAACTCACAGTCCATGCCAGAGCACCAGAGTGAGACAAGCTCCTGATGATCCACAGCTGTTAACATTAAAGTGTTAATTGAATGCAGGCACCAGGGAGAAGCAACTTCCTGGGCATGTGCATTAAGAGACAAAATGGCAGGCCGGGCGCGGCGGCTCACGTCTGTAATCCCAGCACTTTGGGAGGCTGAGGTGGGTGGGTCACCTGAGGTCAGGAGTTCGAGAACAGCCTGACCAACATGGTGAAACCCCGTCTCTACGAAAAATACAAAAATTAGCTGGGTGTGGTGGCACGCACCTGTATTCCCTGCTACTCAGGAGGCTGAGGCAGGAGAATCACTTGAACGCAGGAGGTGGAGGTTGCAGTGAGCTGAGACCATGCCATTGTACTCCAGCCTGGGCAACAAGAGCAAAACTCCATCAAAAAAAAAAAAAAATAGACAAAATGGCAAGGTATGACCTTTCCAGGACACTCCACTGGAAAAGGGAAGAAAGCCTCAGATGGGCATGCATACAACTTCCTAAATACACTGTGCATGCTCTCTTCCCAAGGGTAAGGAGGGCACAGAGCATGAGGGCAGCCCACCCTAAGAGAAGAATCATGAGAAAGAGGCGAGCCTATAAAGTCCTAGGATCACAGTTAAACGGGGCTCTTGACCTTCAGGTGCCCAGTGGGGTCTCTTCCAAGTAAACTTTCCTTTCTTTCATTTTCTAAAGACTTTTTAAATAAACTTCCACTCCTGCTCTGAAACGTAACTCCATCTCTTTTTCTGCCTTATGCCCCTCAGTCAAATTCTTTCTTCCGAGGAGGCAAGAACTGAAGTTGCTGCAGACCTGTACAGATTCGCCACCAGTAACTCAGACGCTTTCCACTGGTAACAACCCCAGCCCAGAATTCTTCAAGGAGATGGATTTGAGGGTCTCCTCCCATCACCTTGCTAGGTGCCCTGTGATCATGAAGCTCTTTCTGTGCTGCAAACACTGCTGTCTCAGTGTAATTGCTCTGCAATGGCACAGTGGGCATTCTGCAGCCTCTTCCTTGCCTGGGGCCTGTTGGGAGCCCCCAGCACTGCCTGTACCATCATAAACCCACCCTGGCCCCTTTCCCAGGCTCCAAGCTCAGAGGAGGCAGAGCCTTCATTCTAACCTTCAGCATCCCCTCCCTCATCCTCATTTGCCTGCTCCTGAGCTTGGGCCCCATTTTTGAGACCCTCCCAGCCCCCATTCCCACAATCCCCTGTGCCTATACAAATCAACCTTCCCACGTCCCAACCACTGTCACCCCCAACTTAGACCAGTGCATCCCACAGGTGTTCTAGCACCCCATAAACACTCCAGTGTCCCCCACTTCCTGATCCCATAACACCTTGGGCCCTCCAGACACCCCCAGCTCCAGCCTGGCAGTTTGTTAACACCCTCAACCAGACCCCCAACACCCATTCCTGTCTCATGCCATGAGTCTGGGGCCCTGACCCCCACACCTCTTGAGTGCCACCCAGGCCTGTCTCTGTGGGCAGCTCCCCCACCAGCTCCCTTCCATCCCGCATGGGCCCTATCGAGGGTTTCCCCACCCGGGCACACACTTTCCGGCATTCCTGACTCCCACTGTTCCTGGCTCATGGCCTGGCCACCTTGTCTCGCTCATTTGCCATAGCCCCTGCCTGGCCCAGCAGGACAGGCCCAGGTCAGGGCAAGGACAGGTCAGCACCAGGGCTGGTGCCCCGCCCCCAAGGACACAAGCCTCCTGCTCAGGACACTTTCTGGGGTCCTGTGCCTCCCCTTGTTCTCCCCCAGGTGCCAAGTCCCCACCTATCACATTGAGGTTAGGCATGGTGGCTCACACCTGTCATCTCAGCACTTTGGGAGGTTGAGGTGGGCAGATTACCTGGGCTCAGGAGTTCAAGACCAGCCTGGGCAATATGGTGAGACACTGTCTCTACTAAAAATCCAAAAGATAATTAGCCGGGCTTGGTAGTGCTCACCTGTAATCCCAGCTTCGGGGGAGGCTGAGGCAGGAGAATCACTTGGAAACCAGGAGGCCGAGGTCCAGTGAGCCGGGATCGCGCCACTGCACTCCAGCCTGGGCAACTGGTGGGACTAGACCTCCAAAAAAATAAAAATAAAATAGTACTATCACATTGGGTATTAGGTTTGTTAAATAAAAATTATTGCTGTGGAGGATACACTGGGAAGCGAATGAAAAAAAAAAGTATAGGAGACCGCTGTTTTGCTTTTTTTTTTTTTTTTTTTTTTTTGAGATAGAGTCTTGCTCTGTCCCCCAGGCTGGAGTGCAGCAGCGCAATCTTGGCACACTGCAGCCTCCGCCTCCCAGGTTCAAGCAATTCCTGTGCCTCAGCCTCCCCAGTAGCTGGGATTACAGGCATGCGCCCCTAAGGCCATTGTTTTGGACTAGGCTCTAGCACTAGGCCCCAACAGACAAGACTAAAAACCAAATTGGCGTCACCCATGCTAAAGTTTCACCCAACCTAAACTGAAGTGTTACCTGGTCTTTTGAGAAATCAGGAGAGAAATAACAGCCCATTTCCCAAACATGCCAGTTTTGATCTTCAATTGTCATGACAATGAGGTTCCCCACTGCTTTAATCCTTACACAAAAGAATTAGCCAGCTGGACATGGTGGCTCACGCATGTAATACTGGCACTTTGGGAGCCCAAGGCAGGCGGATCACTAGAGACCAGGAGTTGGAGACCAGCCTGCCCAATATGGTGAAACCCTGTTTCTATGAAAAATAAAAAAAAATTAGCCAGGCATGGTGGTGGGGTCCTGTAATCTCAGCTACTCAGGAGACAGAGGCAGGAGAACCGCTTGAACCAGAGAAGCAGTGGTTGCAGTGAACTGAGATAGTGCTGCTGCACTCCAGCCTGGGCAACAGAGTGAGACTCCAGCTCAAAAAAAAAAAAAAAAAAAAAAAAAAGGCCTTGTCCTGCGCGGTGGCTCACACCTGCAATCCTAGCACTTTGGGAGGCCGATTGTTGAGCCCAGGAGTTCCAGACCAGCCTGAGCTATATACAGTGAGACCCTGTCTCTATTAAAAATAAAAAATAACAATAATGAAAAAGTAAAACAAAATTAGCCTGAAGTAACTAATCAGTTACTTTTCTGTTGTTCTGTCTCCTTGATGCCCACCTTACAAGAAAAATAGTTTTGAAATGACCAGGAAGCTCTTTGTTCTTTGCTTCTGCTGTCTTCAGCTCTTCTCTGTCTATAAAAGCCAACTGCTGCTCAGCTCATCTGAAACTTACTCTGTTTTATGGAATAAAGTGTTGCCTGATCTTAGAATCGCAATAAAGCCAATTAAGAATTTTTTTTTTCAATTGAGATTTTGAACTAAATTAATTGCAATTTTGCCCTTTGATGGGTTCTAACATTTGAATTTTGGCTGGGTAGGGGACACCAGCATTTAGACCATAGCAATACTTAAGATCTACTGTCTTAGGAAATTTCAAGTATACAATACACTATTAACTATAGTCATGAGCAAGGAAAAAAAAAAAAAAAGCCGTTTTATCTGAGAAATGCAAGCCCCTTTAAATTATGAGGCCCAGAGAAGCACTTAAAATATGATAGCTGTCACATCTCACTCCTAGTTGAACTAATTATCTCTTGAAACCACTTGCAATGTGGGCTCTAGATTAAGCAATGCCAAAGAGGCGTGAAATGTCATATACCCAGGCCGGGCATGGTGGCTTACACCTGTAATCCTGCACTTTGGGAGGCTGAGGTGGGCAGATCACAAGGTCAGGAGTTCAAGACCAGTTTGGCAATATGGTGAAACCCCATCTCTACTAAAAATACAAAAACTAAGCTGGGTGCGGTGGCTCACGCCTGTAATCCCAGCACTTTGGGAGGCTGAAGGTCAGGAGTTCGGATCATGAGGTCAGGAGTTTGAGACCAGCCCGGCCAACATGGTAATACCCCATCTCTACTAAAAATACAAAAAAAAAAAAAAAAAGGTCAAGCGCGGTGGCTCACGCCTGTAATCCCAGCACTTTGGGAGGCTGAGGCGGGTGGATCACGAGGTCAGGAGTTTGAGAACAGCCTAGCCAATGTGGTGAAACCTGGTCTCTACTAAAAATACAAAAATTAGCCAGATGTAGTGGCCCTCGCCTGTAGTCCCAGCTACTTGGGAGGCTGAGGCAGTAGAACGGCTTGAACGCAAGAGGTGGAGGTTGCAGTGAGCCGAGATCACATCACTGCACTCCAGCCTGGGCGACAGAGCAAAACTCCATCTAAAAAACAAACAAACAAACAAACAAAAATTAGCAGGGTGTGGTGGCGTGCACCTGTAATCCCAGTCACTTGGGAGGCTGAGGCAGGAGAATAGCTTGAACCTGGAAGGCAGAAGTTGCAGTGAGCCAAGACCACACCAACACCGCACCACTGCACTCCAGCCTGGGCGACAGAGAAAGACTCCATCTTGAAGAAAAAAAAGAAAAAAAAATTAGCCGGGTGTAGTAGTGCATGCCTGTAGTCCAGCCACTTGGGAGGCTGAGGCATGAGAATTGCTTGAACCTGGGAGGCTGAAGTTGCAGTGAGCTGAGATCGCACCACTGCATTTCAGCCTGGGCGACAGAGTGAGATTCCCTCTCAAGAAAAGAAAGAAATGCCATACACCCTAGAGTTAAACAGTATATAGCCAATCACTAAATGATGTTATATCTGTAAACTAATGATCATTCCTGACAAACAACTTTTTTTTTTTTTTTAGATGGAGTCTCCCCTCGGTTCCCCAGGCTGGAGTGCAGTGGCATGATCTCAGGTCACTGCAACCTCTGCCTCCTGGATTCATGCCATTCTCCTGCCTCAGCCTCCCGAGTAGCTGGGACTACAGGTGCCCACCACCATGCCTGGCTAATTTTTTGTATTTTTAATAGAGACGGTGTTTCACCGTGTTAGCCAGGATGGTCTCTATCTCCTGACCTCGTGATCCCCTGCCTTGGCTTCCCGAAGTGCTGGAATTACAGGCATGAGCCACTGTGCTGGCTGGTTTTTTGTTTTTGTTTTTGTTTTTTTCGACAGGCTCTCACTGTTGCCCAGGCTGGAGTGGAGTGGCACAATCACGGTTTACTGCAGCCTTGAACTCCTGGGCTCAGGCAATCCTCTCACCTCAGCCTCCCTAGGAACTGGGACCACGGATGTACCACCATGCCCACCTAATGTGTGTGTGTGTGTGTGTGTGTGTGTGTGTGTGTGTGTGTATTTTTTGTTGATATGGGGTCTCCCTATGTTACCCAGGCTAGTCTTGAACTCCTGGGCTCAAGTGATCCCACCTCAGCTTCCTAAAGTGCTGGGATTACAGGTGTGAGCCACCATGACCGGCCTCTGACAAACAACTTTTTTTCCCCCTATGTGTACATATTTAGTTTTATTGTAACAAAGCAACTTATACACTTTTTTTTTTTTTTTTTTTTGAGACGGAGTCTGGTTCTGTCACCCAGGCTGGAGTGCAGTGGCCGGATCTCAGCTCACTGCAAGCTCCGCCTCCCGGGTTTACACCATTCTCCTGCCTCAGCCTCCCGAGTAGCTGGGACTGCACGCGCCCGCCACCACTCCCGGCTAGTTTTTTGTATTTTTTAGTAGAGATGGGGTTTCACCATGTTAGCCAGGATGGTCTCAATCTCCTGACCTAGTGATCCGCCCGTCTCGGCCTCCTAAAGTGCTGGGATTACAGGCTTGAGCCACCACGCCCGGCCAACTTGTACACTTTTAACATTTAAAACTGAGCATAATCTTTCCAGTGAAACAAAAACTTCAAAAATAAACAGGAACAAAATTACAATAGAGAATGTCAATTTCAAATAAGATCCTACAGGTTCTGCTGATTCTCTCATTGAGTGGCAGGGCTCAAGTCATCATTAGGAGAGAATTTATTTTAAAAGTATCATCTTAAACTGCAAGGATGTCTGTCAAATATCACAATCAAACATGCCAAAGGAGAAGCCATATTGTCAAAATGCCCACTTAACCCACCCAAACATCTCAAATCCACCCTTTGCTGACCTTCTATAACCCCATTTTTTAACGTTTTTTTTTTTTCCTCTTTTAATCAAGAGAAAGTAGACACATACATGTTGGTAAATGCTAACTGTCCATATTCACATAGAGACACAGTGTACTCTCTGAGCCCAACATACAGAGAAAGGAGGAAACAAGCTAGAATTCTACGCACTACTACACAGGGGCCCAGCACCCTCCAGCCTCCAGCAGAGCGAAGGGAGCAGGGCTTTCTTTCTTCCCACAGAGCTCGGTGGTGTTGATTCCATACAGTTTTTGTTCAGACAGGAAGGGATAAAAATGAACTTCGAACAGAAAGAGGTAGAGACTCTTTTCCCATTGTATTCTGCTCAAGGTATTTCCCCCCAAATAAGTTGGGAACCATAGAGTACAGAAAAGAGACCTCAAGAACAGGGCGACTGAGCACAAGAGACAAAAAAAAAAAAAAAAAAAAAAGACTGCAACTTGCTCCCAGGGACTGGAGAAAATTTAAAAAAAGGAAGGTTGGAATCCATCAGTGTTCTATTAGTCATCTTCTCCTTCATCTTCCTCTCCTTCCTCCCCTTCATCATCATCTTCATCTTCTTCACCTTCATCCTCATCCCCTTCCTCATCAATATCTTCTAATCCTTCCTCCTCTTCATCATCATCATCATCTTCTCCTTCTCCTTCTTCATCATCCATATCAGGAACCAAGTAGTACTGTAATGGGTTTGGCCAAATATCATCTTTGATGACCTCTCCTAACGCATCAGCACCTGCATCAGAATGGTCAGTAAACCAAGTAAAGAAGCTCTCTGGTTCCTCATGCTGCCTCTTCCTGCTGGCTTTATTCTGTGTTTGACTTGAATGTTTAGTCAAATCCTTTCCAGATTTCCATTTGATTTCAGTGGACTTTGCAGATGGACCACCACTCTCATTCAGATGAAATTCTTTGGAGAGAACTTTATTTTCAAAGTAAAGATTTTCATCAAAATAAAAATCTATTCTGTAACCTGATTTAATATCTTCAAATTCTGTCACTTCAACTCTGGTCAAATAATGCAGTGCCTCTTTGTCTTCCTCCCCAAGCACTGCAGACATTTGTGGATGGTTGACAAATGTTGTCACCCAAAAATCTGGGATTTTGGCGATCAATTCTGACCTCTTCTAAAAAAATGGTTGGTGGAGTTTGTTATATTTCTGTTCTACTTTCAAAATCTCCTCACTGGCTTGTTCATTAAGTCTGTCTATTTCATTTTATACTTCACCAATGTGTTCAATTGCTCTTGCTGTTCTTTTTCTCCCTTCTTCGACAAGCCTGCAGAGGCTGATGTCTACTCCAGTCCCAGAGCAGGCGGCAGTCTTGGCAGCTGGGATCACAGGTGACCACCACCACGCCTGGCTAATTTTTGTATTTTTAGTAGAGATGGGATTTCACCACGTTGGCCAGGCTGGTCTGAAACTCCTGACCTCAAGCAATCTGCCTGCCTCTGAGTCCCAAAGTACTGGGATTATAGGTGTGAGCCACCGCACCCAGCCCAAAGTCTTTATCTATAGTAAAAAGATTATTTTTATTATAATGTTTGGGAGGCCGAGAGAGGTGGATCACTTGAGGTCAGGAGTTTGAAACCAGCCTGGCTGACGTGGTGAAACCCTGCCTCTACTAAAAATACAAAAATTAGGCGGATGTGGTGGCAGGTGTCTGTAATCCTAGCTACTTGGGAGGCTGAGACAGAAGAATTGCTTGAACCTGGGAGGCGGAGGTTGCAGTGAGCTGAGATGGCACAACTGCACTCCAGCCTGGGTGATACAATGAGACTATCTCAAGGAAAAAAAAAACAAAAACCAAAAAACATTTAAACTGCCAAACCAGTGTGATTTCTTCTTTTCTCACGGAAAACATTTATTTTTTATTTTTACTTAAAATAATTTTTTTAGGCTGGACGCAGTGGCTCATACCTGTAATCCCAGCACTTTGGGAGGCCGAGGCAGTTGGATCACCTGAGGTTGGGAGTTGGAGACCAGCCTGACCAACATGGAGAAACCCTGTCTCTACTAAACATACAAAATTAGCTGGGCATGGTGGTGCATGCCTGTAATCCCAGCTACTCAGGAAGGCTGAGGCAGGAGAATCACTTGAACCCCGGAGGCAGAGGTTGTGGTGAGCCGAGATCGCGCCATTGCACTCCAGCCTGGGCAACAAGAGTGAAACTCCATCTCAAAAAGAAAAAAAAAAAGAATTTTTTAGAGGTCAGGCTCAGTGGTTCATGCCTGTAATCCCAGCACTTTGGGAGGCCGAGGCAGGCGGATCAGGTGTACTAAAAATACAAAAAATTAGCTGGGAGTGGTGGCGGGCACCTGTAGTCCCAGCTACTTGAGAGGCTGAGAAACAAGAATTGCTTCAACACAGGAGGTGGAGGTTGCAGTGACCCAAGTTGCACCACTGCACTCCAACCTGGGCGACACAGTGAGACGCTGTCTCAAAAAAAAAAAAAAAAAAAAATTGTTTTAGGGACAGAGTCTTGCTCTGATGCCCAGAGCTGCAGTGCATTGGTGTGATCATAGCTCCATTGCAGCCTCAAACTTCTGGGCTCAAGCCATCTTCCCATCCCAGCCTCCCTGAATAGCTGAGATCGCAGGTATGCACTACTACACCTGCCTAATTTTTTTTTTAGAGATGGAATCTTGCTCTGTTGCCCAGGCTGGTTTCAAACTTCTGGCCTCAAGCAGTCTTCCCACCTGGGTCTCCCAAAGTGCTGGCATTACAAGTGTGAGCCACCATGCCTGGCAAAACATTTTATTTTTTAGTTCCATACTGAAGTCCATGAGTGTTCAATTATTTGTTTCAATTTTTGTCTTAGTTTTACGGTGATATTACCAAGCATATTGAGTTTACTCAATTTCCTCCCTAATATAGAAAAATTAGATGGTTCTCTGCCTGGTGTAAAAAAAAAAATAGATCAGCTGCCAGTTATTCTTGGGCATTTTTTCTCTGCATTAGCTTCAGGGTGTCAAGATAGACTGTTGATTGAGCCTACTGACAGGAGTATTTGCACACTTGTTTGGAGATTTATCAAAAATAGGATATATTTTGACACAGACTTCTTGCTCCCCCCGCTCCCCTTTTGGCAACATCCACTTTTTTTTTTTTTTTTGGAGACAGAATCTTGCTCTGTCACCCTAGCTGGAGTGTAGTGATGCCATCTTGGTTCACTGCCACCTCTGCCACCTGGGTTCAAGCAATCTTCTTGCCTTAGCCTCCCGGGACATTGCTGGGACTACAGGCGTGGGCCACCACATCCGGCTACTTTTTGCATTTTCAGTAGAGACGGGGTTTTGCCACATTGGCCAGGTTGGTCTGGAACTCCTGGCCTCAAGTGATCCACCTGCTTCAGCTTCCCAAGGTGCTGGGATTACAGGCATGAGCCACCGAGCCCGGCCTATTTCTCTAAATTTTAAAATGTCTTTTCTTGCCCTGGATTTCAAAAAGCCATCAGTACCATCATGAGAAGTTCCTCCGCCACACTCATATTGTCAGGTACCTGCTCAGCATATATTACACTTCTCTCTTTTAGGAGAATTGCTGATTTTATTGCTCCTCCCCCTGCAGCTGTGGGTTCCGGGGAATGCTAACTCCACCCTGATCCCAGGGGCAATGGTGGCAATCTCCATTTGGTTTAAGCCAATTTCAACATTCCATGACAGGAGAAAATATGTGACTTAGACCTTTCTTAGAAATCTGAATCTTCTCCCTCCTACTCAATATGAGCAAAAAAGGATGAGGCCACAATTAGCTGACAGCCACCTTATGATGCTATTAATGGCAGAGAAGACAGAAAGAAGAGGTTCCTGGTGTCATCATTTAGCCATTGGATCAATCAAATGTTAAGCCACACCTACTCTTGATTTTCCATCCAATAAATTTCCTTTTCTTTTTTGTGTTTAATTTAATTAAAAAGTTTTAAAAAAGATTAAGGAACACGGACATGAACCCCGGACCCTCAGATTAAGTCCGATGCTCTACCAACTGAGCTATCTGGGTGGTTTACTTATTTTTTTCTTACATCTTATATTTTAAAGCAGTTTCAGGTTCATAGCAAAATTGAGCAGAAGGTACAGAGATTTCCCATATACTCCCTGTGCCCCCCAAGACATGCATAGTTCCCTCACCTCCACTATGAACATCCCCCACCAGAATGGTCCACCTGTTACAACTGATTAACCTTCACTGACATATCATTATCACCCCAAATCTCTAGTTTGCTTTAGAGTTCCCTCTTGGTGATTGTTCTACATCTATAATTTTGGACAAATGTATAATGACATGTATCCACCATTATAGTATCATATAGAATAGTTCACTGCTCTAAAAATTGTGTGTGTTCCGGCCGGGTACAGTGGCTGAGGCCTGTAATCCCAGCACTTTGGGAGGCCGAGACGGGCAGATCACGAGGTCAGGAGATGGAGACCATCCTGGCTAACACGGTGAAACCCAATCTGTACTAAATAATACAAAAAATTAGGCAGGCGTGGTGGTGGGCGCCTGCAGTCCCAGCTACCCAGGAGGCTGAGGCAGGAGAACTGCTTGAAGCCAGGAGGGGGAGGTTGCAGTGAGCCGAGATCATGCCACTGCACTCCAACCTGGGCGACAAGAGTGAAACTCTGTCTCAAAAAAAATAATAAATAAATAAAAAATAAAAAAGGAAATACCCAGTCCGAGGAGTAAAAGGAAAAAAAGAATAAAAAAGAAAGTATGCCTACAAGAACTAGAAAATAGCCTCAGAAGGGCAAGTTGAAGTTACAGGTCTTTAAAAGAATGTAGAGGGAGAGAGCAATGTAAAAAGTTTATTTAAAGAAATAGTAACAGAGAACTTTCTAAAACTAGAGAAAGATATGAATATTCAGGTATAAGAAGGTCATAAAACACCAAGCCAACTCAGCCTTAATAAGACTACCTCAAGGCATATAATAATCAAACTCTCAAAGGTCAAGTCTAAAAAAGGATCCTAAAAGCAGCAAGAGAAAAGAAGGACATGTTAGTAACATCATAAACGAGCTCCAATATGGCCGGTCGCAGACTTCTCAGCAGAAACTTTACAGGCCAGGAGAGACCGGGGTGACAAAGTGCTGAAGGAAAAAAACTTCCAATCTAGAATATTATATACAGCAAAAACAGCCTTCAAACATGAAGGAGAAATAAGGATATTTTTAGTTAAAAAAAAAAAAAAGTGAGAGATTTTGTCAACACCAGACCTGTCCTATAAGATTCTTGTTAAGAGGAGTTCCTCACTGGTTGAATATGAATAGTCAAATGAAAACAACATTAATATTCTCCTGCCTTGCATATTCTTCTGAAACATTTTACATTCCTAACACATCAGTGTGTCCACATTTTGCTTCTAAGGCAGGGGGCAATTTGATCCTAAACACTTGAAAAGTGGGATGAGGACTGGTTTAATCCCCAGATGACTACCTATAAGGAGTGATTGGCTAGGTGCGGTGGCTCAGGCCTATAATCCCAGCACTTTGGGAGGCTGAGGCGGGCGGATCACCCAAGGTCAGGAGTTCGAGACCAGCCAGCCTGATTAACATGGTGAAACCCCATCTCTACTAAAAATACAAAATTAGCCAGGCATGGTGGCACACGCCTGTAATCCCAGCTACTTGGGAGGCTGAGGCAGGAGAGTTGCTTGAACCTGACAAGCAGAGGTTGTAGTGAGCTGAGATCATGCCACTGCACTCCAGCCTGGGTAACAAGAGCGAAACTCCATCTCAAAAAAAAAAAGGAGTGATTTAGGATGTCCCCAGATAAATGTCCTTTAGCCTGTGACACAAAGAATCTTTAGTTACAATGCAAACATCCCAGAAAAAATACAATATTACCATTATCAATTATTATAAATTCTTAAGGAGGCTGGGCGTGGTGGCTCATGCCTGTAAACCCAACACTTTGGGAGGCTGAGGTGGGCAGATCACCTGAGGTCAGGAGTTCAAGACCAGCATGGCCAACATGGCGAAACCCATCTCTACTAAAAATACAAAAAATTAGCTGGGTGTGGTGGCGGGCGCCTGTAATCCCAGCTACTCAGGAGGCTGAGGCAGAATCATTTGAACCCGGGAGGCAGAGGTTGCAGTGAGCCAAGACCGCACCCCTGCACTCTAGCCTGAGCGACAAGAGCAAAACTTCATCTCAAAAAAACAAAACAAAACAAAACAAAAAAACCTTAAGGAATAGTTATTATATCATCTGATATGATGGCTTATTAAGAAGGAAGGGAACACATGATAGGTCTGTTTTGAAAAGGAATGGGGACAGAACAAAATGTTACGAGGGTCTGATCAAAAGAGGCTTGTTCCGGCTTGTCTTTGTCTGTCTTTGAGTCACGGGACGGGTGTAAGGCCAAATTCTGCACTTCCCAGTCATGTTACCTCGGGCAAATAATTTAATATCTGTAGTTTGCCAATCTGAAAATTGAGTCTGATACCTGTTCTAATTTACTGTTGATTGATATGAAGCTCAAAATTAGAAGCACGTATGAAAGTTCTTTGCAAACTAAATTATATGTGTGAGGAATTGTTATTATTAGTTTAGAGGATGGACTGTTGTCCTTAGAAGGCAAGTCTCTGGGTCCCACAGTTAGATGCACTGGGCGCTTCCGGAAGAATTTAGGGGTATGGGGCACTCAGTAATTAAAAGAGAGGGTGCTTAGAGAAGGAAGAAAGGACTTATTAATGGAGTTTGGAGGCTCCTTATTATCTAAACTTACACATTACGTGACCAGCATTATGAGGCAGCACCCCACTCCCAATAAATAGCCCTCTAGAACCAAAAGCAGAGTGCCTGGTCCTGGGTCCTTTTGGACACAGACAGCAGAAAAAATAGAATAAGTCAATCCTGGCATAACTGCAGACCAGGCCATGGAATGAGCAACCCACCAGCATTATCTGCATTTCTAGGCACTTGGGCTAGAAGGGTAGGAATGGGGTTGGAAGGGTTAGGCCACATGCCTCTAGTTAAAACCTGATGAACTTCCTAGATCCCCAAACTGGAAAACGGAGGAGTTGGACTAAATTCCTCTCCTGCCTCTAATATTTTATGAATGCAGAACTCAACTCAAATGGGTAGTATCTCAGAGATTCCAAATTTCTTTCTACTTTTCTGTTTGCTCATCAGTCCCTTACCCTCACCCTCTGGTCTGATACCTTTATCCCGTACAAGTGGTCAAAGTAGGTTGAGTAATGTATGCTAAAAGGAGTAATATCTTGCATTCTCCCTTGTTATTAAAATAGAGGAAACTGCCTTGAAAGAAAAGACTAAAAAGAAGTAAGCCTTAGTATCAGTATCTTCTGAAAGCTTTTTTAAAAAAAATAGTTTCATCTCTACCAACAGATTTTAATTCTGAAGTTCTGAGGTGGAGTCCAGGAATGTGCAGTCAGCTTCTGGGGTGGTGTTTGTTAGATATAGTTTTTTGTTTATTTATTTATTTTTGAGACAGGGCCTCACTCTGTCACCCAAGCTGGAGTGCGGTGGCACAATCATGGTTCACTGTAGCCTTGCCTCCCAGTGTCAAGCAATCCTCCTGCCTCAGCGTCCTTAGTAGCTGGGACAACAGGTGCCCACCACCATGCCTGGCTAATGTTTTAAAACTTTTTTTCGTAGAGACAGGATCTTACTATGTTGTCCAGGCTGGTTTCAAACTCCTGGACTCAAGCGATCTTCCTGCCTTAGCCTCCCAAAATGCTGGGACTGCGCCTGGAATAGACATGGGTAAAGAACCTTTTGCATCAGACGCTTGTGTCCTGCTCCCAGAATGTTGATTCAGTACGCTGCAAGTGAGACCTAGAAATCTGCATTTTCACAAGCTCTCAGGTGTAATACACATTACATTTAAAGAAAGCACAGCCCAAAGGATGTCAGTGGGGTGTATGAAGGAAGCCTGGTTAGTGGAGAGAGTGGGATTAGGGAACAGCTGCTTAACCTGGCTTGTTTCAAATCCCCCTTAATCCCTTTTTGCCCTCAAAAAGTTCCCCTCATTTTTCCCCTCTACTTTCTAATTTCTCACCACGCACTCACACAGCTATACGGCTGTCTCCAGAGATTGCTCTGGAAACTCTGCTATAAAGATGACCTGGTCTAATGCCTTGATTTTTTTTTTTTTTTTTTTTTTTTTGAGACAGGGTCTCACTCTCCTGGAGTACAGTGGCACAATCAGGGCTCACTGCAGCCTTGACCTCCTGGGATCAAGTGATCCTCCCACATAGCTGAGATTATAGGCACACAGCACCACTCTCGGTTAAATTTTTTTTTGTTTTTTTGTAGAGATAGAGTCTCGCTATGTTGCTCAGGCTGGTCTTGAACTCCTGGACTCAAACGATCCTCCCACCTTGGCCTCCCAAAATGCTGAGAATATAGGCATGAGCCACTGCACCAGGCCTAATGTCCTGATTTTATAAATCCCAAAACTAGGGCCCAGAGAGAAGAGACAAAATTAAGATCACCATACTGGTTAGTATCTGAAGTAATACTGACTCTTTTCACACCTAATCCAAAGGTTTTTCAGCTACCTCAGGTTGCCTCTCATCTTCCAGCGGACGCCATCCAGCACCTTTCAGACACTGGCAAAGGAGCAGTGTTTCAAAATTACTTTCCAAATGGCCTCCTACAAGGCAGTCCTCAGACAGAAGCAAGGTTCTGCATCTTAAGCCTTCCTTGGTTTCTTAGGCTCCAAAGCTGTTTCTATCAGTCTCCAAGCAACCAACTCTTTAGAATTCCATGAGTCTACTCAGAGAACTTGTGCGTTCACAGGGGTATCTTCAACTATTTATTAAATTTCCTTCTTTGTAAACTGAGCTTTGTGAAATTGCATCTTATTTATGGTGGTTTCATGGATTTTTTGGTCTTTTTTTTTTTTTTTGAGACAGAGTCTCACTTTGTCTCCCAGGCTGGAGTGCAGTGGTGTGATCTCGGCTCACTGCAACCTCTGCCTCCCGGGTTCAAGCAATTCTCCTGTCTCAGCCTCCCATTACAGGTCACACCACCACACTCCACTAATTTTTGTACTTTTAGTAGAGATGGGGTTTCAGCACTTTGGCCAAGCTGTTCTTGAACTCCTAACCTCAAGTGATGCGCCGCCGTGGTGAAACCCTGACTCTACTAAAAATACAAAAATCACTGGCCATGGTGGTGCGTGACTATAATCCCAGCTACTCAAGAGGATGAGGCAGGAGAATAGCTGGAACCCGGGAGCCAGAGGTTGCAGTGAGCTGAGATCAGACCACTGCACTCCAGTCTGGGCAACAGAGCAAGACTCTGTCTTGAAGAAAAAAAAAAATTAAAAAAAGAAAGGTGGCTGAGTGTGGGGTGGCTCACGCCTATAATCCCAATACTCAGGGAGGCCAAGGTGGGAGGATTGCTTAAGCCAGGAGTTTGAGACCAGGCAACATAGGGAGACCCCGTCTGTACAAACAGTCTAAAAAATTAGCCAGGTGTGGTGGTGCATGCCTGTGGTCCCAGGTACTCGGGAGGCTGAGGTGGGAGGACTGCCTAAGCCTGGGAGGTTGAGGCTGTAGTGAGCTATGATTGCACCACTGCACTCCAGCCTGGATAACACAGTGAGACACCCGTCTTAAACAAACAAACAAACAAATACTATGCATAAAACTGCAAGGCTCAAGAAACAACAGTTTGAAGTAGTTAGATGTGTGTGTTCTTTGATTTTCATGTCTCATCTATTCTGTTTTTTTTTGTTTTGTTTTTTTTTTTAAGAGATGAGGTATTGCTCTGTTGCCCAAGCTGGTATTGGGCTCCTCCTGGGCTCAAGCAATCTCCTGCCTAGGCCTCTCTCTGAACAGCTGGAACTACAGGCATGCACCACTGCACCCAGCAACTGGGGTAGTGTTTGACTAGTCTTTTTAAAAAATATGTTAATATCTTGGCAAAAAGTATATTTATACTGTTCTCTAACCTTTTTTCATCAGTTTCATGGTAAAATGCTCATCATATATTCTTCTGCTATATAACTTTAAACGGTTACGCTGCTTTCCTTTATGACATCACAATTAAACCGGTTAAACCAAATTCATATTGCTAACTTGTTTCTAATTTTTCTCTATTAAAATGATATGATAAGCATCCTTGTAGCCAAATATTTACACAATTCATGAAGCTTTACTTAAAAGAAATTCCTAGACATGGAACTGTGAGTCAGAGAGAATGGATCTTTTATATATTTTTGCATAGATTGCCATGAAAAGGTCATACCAGTTTATACATCCACCAATATATGAGTTTCTTTTCCAAATCTTCTTCAACATCCTGTGAGAGACAGTCAAAGCATAGCTGTTCAGAGCCCAGGCTTGAGAATCAGATTTCAAAGGTATGAATCCTCTCCGTTTTTCTTTATCCTTTCTTTCTTTTTTTTTTTTTTGAGATGGAGTCTCGCTCTGTCGCCCAGGCTGGAGTGCATTGGCGCGATCTTGGCTCACTGCAAGCTCTGCCTCCCGGGTTCACGCCGTTCTCCTGCCTCACCCTCCCGAGTAGCTGGGACTACAGGTGCCTGCCACCACGCCCGGCTAATTTTTTGTATTTCTTTTTTTTCAATAGAGATGGGGTTTCACCGTGTTAGCCAGAATGATGTTGATCTCCTGACCTCATGATCCGCCTGCCTCGGCCTCCCAAAGTGCTGGGTTTACAGGCGTGAGCCACCCCGCCTGGCCCCTTTTGCTTTTTAGAGACAGGGTCTTGCTGTGTTGTCCAGGTTGGTCTCAAACTCCTGGCCTTAAGCAATCCTGCCACCTCAGCCTCCAAGTAAACTGGAATTGCAGGCAGGAGCCACCTTGCCCAATTTCCACTTTCTTTTTCTTTTTTTTTTTTTTTTTGAGACGGAGTCTCGCTCTGTCACCCAGGCTGGAGTGCAGTGGCCAGATCTCAGCTCACTGCAACGCTCCCGGGTTTACGCCATTTTCCTGCCTCAGCCTCCCGAGTAGCTGGGATTACAGGCACCCACCACCTCGCCTGGCTAGTTTTTTGTATGTTTTAGTAGAGACGGGGTTTCACTGTGTTAGCCAGGATGGTCTCGATCTCCTGACCTCGTGATCTGCCCGTCTCGGCCTCCCAAAGTGCTGGGATTACAGGCTTGAGCCACCCCGCCGGCCAATTTCCACTTTCTAGCTGTGTTATCTTCAGAAAATTAGTTATATTATCTGGGCCTTAATTTACTAATAGGGTTCTTGTAAGTATTAACAATTAGTTACTATTGACAGGTGAAGAAGGTGGGCCTCTGGGTTGGGAGGACTTGGAGAACTTCGCTGTCTAGCTAAAGGATTGTAAATGCACCAATCAGCACTCTGTCTCTAGCTAAAGGTTTGTAAACACACCAATCAGCACTTGGTAAAAAACGGACCAATCAGCACTCTGTAAAATGGACCAATAAGAACTCTGTAAAACGGACCAGTCAGCGCTCTGGAAAACGGGCCAATCAGCAGGATGTGGGCAGGGCCAAATAAGGGAATAAAAGCTTGCCCTGTCACCACCATTGGTTTGCCCAGCTAGCAGTGCCAAACAGAGTGGGTTTTCTTCTTTGCTGTGGGGTCCTTTTGCTCTTACACGGTAAATCTTGCTCTTGCTCACTCTTGGGTTCGTACTGCGTTTAAAAGCTGTAACACCACGAAGGTCTGCAGCTTCATTCCTGAAGCCAGTGAGACTACGAACCCACTGGGAGGAACAAACAACTCTGGAGTGCCCTGCCTTTATGAGCTCTTAACACTCACTGTGAAGGTCTGTGGCTTTACTCCTGAAGTCAGCGAGATCACCAACCCACTAGAAGGAAGAAACTCGGGACACATCTGAACATCGGAAGGAACAAGCTCCGGACACACCATCTTTAAGAACTGTAACATTCACTGCGAGGGTTTGCAACTTCATTCTTGAAGTCAGCGAGACCAGGAACCCACTGGAAGGAACCAATTCCGGACACACTATTATTTACTTTCTTTAGTTCCTGAGACTTCTGTGCACCGAATATACTTGGTGTGCCACAGAACCTATACAAAGGTAATTAGAACAAACAGGAAATTGTAAGATTAATGACATGGGACATGAGCATTTGGAATGAGATATAAAAGGCTTAACTTGAGGACAGCTGTATTAGAAGCAGAGGCAAACAGGTTTTGTGGGTGTGAAGCTTATGCATTTATAGGTTTCTCTAATTACAAAGATGGGAAATTATAAAATCAGGTACAAGGGCTTGGGAGGGGTCTAAAGCTAAGTTTGATGGAAAAAAAACCAAACAACCCTCTGGTTGGAACCAATAGCTTATGAAAAAGTAGAAAAAAGCCCGATGCATGGGGAGCGCCAGTAATCCCTTGAGGTATTTGAGAGGCTGAGGCAGGAAGATGGCTTGAGCCCAGGAGTTTGGGGCTTGTAAGTGTGCAGTGATGGTAAACCGCCGCTGTACTCCAGGCTGGCAAAGTAGTGAGACTCTGTCTTTTTTTTTTTTTTTTTTTTTTTTGAGACGGAGTCTCTCTCTGTCGCCCAGGTTGGAGTGCGGTGACGCGACCTTGGCTCACTGCAAGCCCCGCCTCCTGGGTTCACGCCATTCTCCTGCCTCAGCCTCCCGAGTAGTTGGGACTACAGGCGCCCGCCACCACGCCCGGCTAATTTTTTTGTGTTTTTATTAGAGATGGGGTTTCACCGTGTTAGCCAGGATGGTCTCGATCTCCTGACCCCGTGATCCGCCTGCCTCGGCCTCCCAAAGTGCTGGGATTACAGGCGTGTGCCACCGCGCCCGGCCGACCCTGGTTTTTTTTTTTTTTTTTTTTTTTTCCTTTCTTTTTTTTAAAAAAAGTTGACTGATTGGAACAAAAATGAGAAACCAGTGTAAGAAGATAATAACTACTGGCCGAGCGCAGTGGCTCACGCCTGAAAATCCCAGCACTTTGGGAGGCTGAGGTGGGCGGATCACAAAGTCAGGAGTTCGAGAAATAACTATTACCTCATTTGACTATTTTTACACCTGTAAGGAATGAAGCTCAGAGGTCACACAGGAAGAAGCCAGCACCCTTCGGTGTGGGATTGATGTGGAGGATAGGCATATACAGAGAACACACAAGCAAAACACCATGGTGCAGATTTTGACAGAAAAGCTCTATGATTAGTAATGAGTGTGAATTATTCAACAAAGTGATCAAAACCAACTTCAGTCCTGCATTCCTCTTCGCCATCAGGAGTTTGGCGCCTCGAGACTGCCCATTCCGCCGGCCAGCAAGCTTCTGAAAAGCAAAACTAGGAAGTTGCTTTCCAACATAAAGTGGAGGTTTCAACACAGCCGACTTTAAGCAAGTTCAAGTGTGTCTGTATTTGTTCGGGCTGATAGGCTGGACTCCGGCCTTCCCAGCTCAGGTTAGCAGACTCCTGTGCCCTAGTGGGCGCTTAGCTTGCGACGGTAGCCTTAGATGATCTCTAACAAGCTTCTTTCTCCCCACCTCCGTTCACTTGTTGCCAGGTCAAATTCAAAATGGCCTCATCTCCTGCTGTCCTTCGAGCGTCCCGGCTGTACCCATGGAGCCTGAAGAGTTGGGCGCAGTTGCTGAGGTCTCCACAGATGAAGCAGGTTGGCCGGATCATTAGGGTTCCTGCTCGGATGGCGGCGACGCTGATCCTGGAGCCCGCCGGCCGCTGCTGCTGGGACGAGCCGGTGCGAATCGCGGTGCGCGGCCTAGCTCCGGAGCAGCCGGTCACGCTGCGCGCGTCCCTGCGAGACGAGAAGGGCGCGCTTTTCCAGGCCCACGCGCGCTACCGCGCCGACGCCCACGGCGAGCTGGACCTGGAGCGCGCGCCCGCACTGGGCGGCAGCTTCGCGGGGCTTGAGCCCATGGGGCTGCTCTGGGCCTTGGAGCCCGAGAAACCCTTGCTGCGGCTGGTCAAGCGCGACGTGCGAACGCCCTTGGCGGTGGAGCTGGAGGTGCTGGAGGGCCACGACCCCGAGCCTGGGCGGCTGCTGTGCCGGGCGCGGCACGAGCGCGACTTCCTCCCGCCAGGGGTGCGGCGCGAGTCGGTGCGCGCGGGCCGGGTGCGCGGGACTCTTTTCCTACCGCCAGGTGAGTCACCTCTGCTAATACTTCCCGTCTGCCCAACCCTGTTCCTGTGCTTTTCACTGTGTGTGTGTGTGTGTGTGTGTGTGTGTTCGCTCTTTTCACTTTGTGTCTCTCCCCTCCCCCACACACCGTGTGTGTGTGTGTGTGTGTTCGCTCTTTTCACTTTGTTTGTGTCTCTCACCTCCCCCACACACCCTCGGACTATATTGCCCAGGCGGGTCTTGAACTCTTGGTCTTGGTCTCAAGCTATCCTCCCACCTCTGCCTCCCTAAGAGCTGGGATTACAGGGTGAGCCACCGCGCCCGGCCCTCTGAGGGGAGTTACACTTACTTTTTTATTTTTTATTTTTTCGTGCCTGCGCTTTTCACACGGAGAAAGGATGTGGCTTCCAACATTCCGAAGGTTAGTGTGAGGAGACAGGAATGGAATGGAAGGCTGGTTGGGGACGTGCCTCTGCCACTCCAAAACTGAGAGGTCCCTCAACCTAGTGTTCAGTTAAAAGACATTGTAAGGGCGGGGCGCGGTGGCTCAGGCCTATAATCCCAGCACTTTGGGAGGCCCAGGTGGGCGGGTCATGAGATGAAGAGGCCATCCTGGCTACCACCGTGAAACCCGGTCTTTACTGAAAATACAAAAAATTAGCCGGGCGTGGTAGCGGGAGCCTGTAGTCCCAGCTACTCAGGAGGCTGAGGCAGGAGAATGACTTGAACCCGGGAGGCAGAGTTTGCAGTGAGCCGAGATCGCGCCACTGTACTCCAGCCTGGGTGGCAGAGCAAGACTCTGTCTCAAAAAACAAACAAAAAACAACAACAACAACAAAAATTGTAAGGAAAGGGAAAAGACACTTACAATATTAAAAACAAACAAGAAAACAAACAAACAAAAAAACCAGGCCGTGCCTGGTGGCTAACACCTGTAGCACTTTGGGAGGCTGAGGCAGGCGGATCACCTGAGGTCAGGAGTTCAAGACCAGCCTGGCCAACGTGGTGAAAACCCTGTCTTTACTAAAAATACAAAAATTAGCCAGGCGTGGTAGTGCAACACCTGTAGTCCCAGCCAGTCAGGAGACTGAGGCGGGAGAATCGCTGGAACCCGGGAGGCAGAGGTTGCAGTGAACCAAGATCACACCATTGTACTCCAGCCTGGGGGACAAAGAGTGAATCTCCATCTAAAAAAAAACAAAAACAACCACAACCACCAAAAAAAAGGGTAGTTTCAATTTTTTAATGTTCTTATGTATTGACCAGGAAGCCACTTTTTTTTTTTTTTTAAACAAAAAATTCCGACTGGTTTTCTCACTGTATTTCCATGGCAGCCAGGAGGTGCCAGGTGGCTGGGCCTGTGAGGGCACGGAGGTTACGGTGCCTGCCTGCCTGCCCTTGCTCCAGCTGCAGATGCTGCCCCCTGCAGGGCCTGTTCGTTCCTGCTGCCTAGCTCCCCGCTGCCTGTCTATGATCTCCCCACTGTTGTCACTCCAGGAGGGCAGCCACCACCTTGTGCAGGGTAGGACCAGGTACTGATTGTGGCCTCTCCTCTTGGCCTCGAATGGTATGGTTGTCATCAGTGAGCAAGTCCCCAAAGACCACGGTCTTGTCCGTTGTCAGGATGATTTGCTCCACAAGCTGGGGCTCCAGGTGCTGCTCTACCCAGCGGTGCTTCTCACGCACACAGTGGTCATACTTGGGCAGGGGCTGGTGCAGTATGTAGACCTCTGTGTTTTGCATGTGCTTCATCTCTCGCAAGGCCCTCCGTGATTGGGCTCCGCGTCTAGGGAAAAGCCTAGGGCTTCACACCCATGGGCCTCTTTATCCACCAGGTCGGGCAGCAGGGTGCGGTACTGCTTCCAGACCAGGAAGCTGCGGCGCTGCTGCAGTGTCACAGGCAGCTCCCTGAGGAGGGACGGCTGAAGCCCCGCAGGAGGCCGTCTGGAAGCTGCCAGCACGCGGTCCCTGTCCATCAGCACACGCCTGGGCTGTGCTCATGGCTGCTGGGGCACTGGGGTTTCTCGGGATCCTAGGGACATGGGGCCCACAAATGCTCTTTTAAAAGTTTCTCATTTTTGCAACTTTTCTTTCAACTCCCACAGTATGTTCAGGTTTATGTAAATTAGCATTTACAACAGGAAGGCCTCTTGCTGTCCAATGGAAATTTGAGGTTACTGGATACTTTTATTACATAAAGAGCAATCAGCCAATGTAGAAATGAAATGATGCTTATCCTTATTAATAATCAAAGAAATGCAAAATAAAACAACAGAGTACATTTCACACCCTCAGAGGTGGCAGACTTTTAGAAGCCAGCATTACCAATTGCTGACCAGTGTGTGGAGGAAAGGAAACTCCACGCTGCTAGAAGGAGTGAACATGTTCATCTACTCTGGGAAACAATGTGTCTTAACTTACACAGTTAAGTATCTTATTCTACTGGTACATGTGCACCAGGAGGCATATTCCTTATGAGAGGAAAGCCATTGCAGATGAGCAGTCTGGGTTAATTTAAAAAAAGAGCAAAGCCAACTGGAAGCAGCCCAAATGTCCATCAACAATAGAACAGATTAATAAACTGAAGTATATTTCCAGCAGTCAAAGTGATTGAACTACAGCTACAAGAATCAACATCTATCAAGATATACAAAATAAAAGGAAAAAAAGAACATGGATGAATCTCCAAACCACTGTTGAGTGAAACAGTCAAACCCTAGGAGAACACATTCAGTGTCATTCCATTTAGATAAAATTCAAAAAATAGGCAAAATAAAATATTAAGGTACATATCTAAGTGTTAATACTATAAAAACCAAGAGAGTGATACACAGAAAGTCCAGGATACTGGAAAGTGAGGAAAGGGCACAGGGGGTAGGGGGTCTGTGGGACTTTGATGGCTTGAGGGTATCAGCACTGAACTGTTTCTTGAAGTGTTGCCCATAAGGTGTTTACATTCTTTTTTTTTTTTTTTCTCTTGAGACAGCATCTGGCTCTTTCCCCCAGGCTGGAGTGCAGTGGTGCAATCTTAGCTCACTGCAACCTCTGCCTCCCGGGTTCAAGTGATTCTCCTCCCTCAGCCTCCCGAGTAGCTGGGATTACAGGTGCCCGCCACCACACCCGGTTAATTTTTGTATTTCTAGTAGAGACGGTTTCATCATGTTGGCCAGGCTGGTCTCGAATTCCTGATCTCAGGTGACCCACCCGTCTCAGCCTTCCAAAGGGCTGGGATTACAGGAGTGAGCCACTGCACCCGGCCTGCATTATTTATTTTTCTTGTGTGAAATACAAACCTTTAAATGGTAAAAATATTCAGTGGGTGGAGTCATTTGGAATGAGTACCGTTTTGAGTCTGTCTCCGTTGAATAAGTGCATTCTGTTGAGTGCACTGGAGAGGCATTTGTGTCTTGTACGTAGCAGTCTTTCTTGCTGTTTCTTGGTGGCGCACCATTAAATGGATTCATTCACCAGTCAAAGGACATATGGGTTGTTTCCGGTCTTTGGCTATAATGAGTAAAGTCACTATCAACACTTGCCAGAAGTTTCTGGACGAACACAGGTTTTCATTTCTCGTGGGAATATAACCTAGGAGTGGGATTGCTGGGTCACATGTATGGTAAGTGTGTATTTAACTTGATAAGAAACCATCCAGCTGTTTCAGGAATAGCTTAGCTTTGCGTTTTGTTTTGTTTCTTCCCAAGAACCTGGGCCCTTTCCTGGGATTGTGGACATGTTCGGAACTGGAGGTGGCCTGCTGGAGTATCGGGCTAGTCTGCTGGCTGGGAAGGGTTTTGCTGTGCTGGCTCTGGCTTATTATAACTATGAAGACCTCCCCAAGACCATGGACATCCTCCATCTGGAGTACTTTGAAGAAGCCGTGAACTACTTGCTCAGTCATCCTGAGGTTAGTTCTTCTCTCAGATTTACGGGCTATGATGTATCAGGTCTCTTCTTGAATGGTCTGCGTGTTCACAGAAGTTGGCCCATTCATGGCAGCCATTCCCTACCCCAACACACACTACCTTTTTAAGTCACTTCTTTTTTTTTTTTTTTTTTTTTTTGAGACGGAGTCTCGCTCTGTAGCCCAGGCTGGAGTGCAGTGGCCGGATCCCAGCTCACTGCAAGCTCCGCCTCCCAGGTTCACGCCATTCTCCTGCCTCAGCCTCCCGAGTAGCTGGGACTACAGGCGCCCGCCACCTCACCTGGCTAGTTTTTTGTATGTTTTTTAGTAGAGACGGGGTTTCACCGTGTTAGCCAGGATGGTCTCAATCTCCCGACCTTGTGCGCCGCCCGTCTCGGCCTCCCAAAGTGCTGGGATTACAGACTTGAGCCACCGCGCCCGGCCTTAAGTCACTTCTTACAGTTTCTTTCTTTTTTTTTTTTGAGATGGAGTCTCACTCTGTTGCCAGACTGGAGTCCAGTGTTGTGATCTTGGCTTACTGCAGCCTCCACATCCCAAGTTCAAGTGATTCTTGTGCCTCAGCTTCCCGAGTAGCTGGGATTACAGGCACCTGCCACCATCCCAGCTAATTTTTGTGTTGTTAGTAGAAGTGGGGTTTCACAATGTTGGTCAGGCTGGTCTTGAACTCCTGACTTCAAATGATCCACCCGCCTTGGCCTCCCAAAGTGCTGGATTACAGGCATGAGCCCCTATGCCTGGCCTAATTTTTGTATTTTTTTTTTTTTTTAGTAGAGATGGGATTTTGCCGTGTTGGCCAGGCTGGTCTCAAACTCCTGACCTCAAGTGATCTGCCCACCTCGGCCTCCCAGAGTGCTGGAATTACAGGTGTGAGCCACCACACTTGGCCTCTTAAAGACAGTTTCTATGCAATTCTATGTTACTATATTTTCTGCTAATGAATATACTCATAGTTGGTATTACACAATTTTAAATTCCAGTATGTTTTTTTTTCTTTTTTTTTTTTTTTTTGAGATGGAGTCTTGCTATGTCACCTAGGCTGGAGTGCAATGGCATGATCTAGGCTTACTGCAACCTGCACCTCCCGGGTTCAATTGATTCTCCTGCCGCAGGCTCCCGAGTAGCTGGGACTACAGGTGCATGCCACTACTGCCTGGCTAATTTTTGTATTTGTAGTAGAGACGGGGTTTCACCATGTTGGCCAGGCTGGTCTCAAACTCCTGACCTCAAGTGATCCACCCGCCTCAGCCTCCCAAAGTGTTGGGATTACAGGCGTGAGCCACCACACCCGGTCATGAGATGATGTACTTGTTGATGATGACTCAGTTTAGTTATGACAGTGGGAATGGGTGGCTCAGGTGGGAGAGAGAAAAACATCATGGGAGATACGAGATTAAGGAACTGAGAAACCGGAGTGGTTGATAGATCTTCCACATGGTTATCACCAAGAGTGGTGATGGAGAAATTATGGAAAGGAAGAGATAGAGTGGGGGTAAATTCCCAAAGCTGCAAATCTGGGTAAATGGTAGAACCCAGATTCAGACTCAGGTTCAAGTAACTTCCAGGGTGGGCACAACTCACTGTGTTTCACTGTTTGTGGAGTCATTCTTCTTTTTCCTTGTCCCTTTCTCAGGTAAAAGGTCCAGGAGTTGGGCTGCTTGGAGTTTCCAAAGGGGGTGAGCTCTGCCTTTCCATGGCCTCTTTCCTGAAGGGCATCACGGCTGCTGTCATCATCAATGGCTCTGTGGCCAATGTTGGGGGAACCTTACACTACAAGGGTGAGACCCTGCCCCCGGTGGGCGTCAACAGAAATCGCATCAAGGTGACCAAAGATGGCTATGCAGACATTGTGGATGTCCTGAACAGCCCTTTGGAAGGACCTGACCAGAAGAGCTTCATTCCTGTGGAAAGGGCAGAGAGCACCTTCCTGTTCCTGGTAGGTCAGGATGACCACAACTGGAAGAGTGAGTTCTATGCTAATGAGGCCTGTAAACGCTTGCAGGCCCATGGGAGGAGAAAGCCCCAGATCATCTGTTACGCAGGGGCGGGACACTATATTGAGCCTCCTTACTTCCCGCTGTGCCGGGCTTCCCTGCATGCCTTGGTGGGCAGTGCTATTATCTTCGGAGGGGAGCCCAGGGCTCATGCCATGGCTCAGGTGGATGCTTGGAAACAACTCCAGACTTTCTTCCACAAACACTTGGGTGGCCAAGAGGGGACAATCCCAGCAAAACTGTAATTTTTATTTGATCCTCTCTGTTGCTAATCTCTCCTGGAAACATCTGCCACATTTAGTGTGTGTATGTGTATTCATTCTTTTCTTTTTAATAACTACTTAAAGTTTCTCCCCCTCATTATTAAAATGAATTTACCAGTAAGAATGAGTTTTGAAGATTTTTATAAACTGTACACTTGATCAGTTTGGGAAGGGAGTAACTGTAGAAAACACAAGAAATGGAAAAAGTCTCCCTATCTGAACACACAACTGATAAAGCTTTAGTTCTGAAAGGAAAAGTGAGTAACATCAATTAACAGTGTCTGGTACATAAATGGAGTTCAATAGTTATTTGCTGAATGTGTACAAATGAGCCAGGCATGGTGGCTCACACCTGTAATCCTAGCACTTTGGGAGGCCGAGGTGGGCGGATCACTTGAGGTCAGGAGTTTGAGACCAGCCTGGCCAATGAGGTGAAACCCTGTCTCTACTAAAATACAAAAAATGAGCCGGGCGTGGTGGTACGCACCTGTAGTCCTAGGTACTCGGGAGGCTGAGGCAGGAGAATTGCTTGAACCTAGGAGGTGGAGGTTATAGTGAGAAGAGATTGCACTACTACCCTCCAGCCTGGGCAACGGAGCAAGACTCTGCCTCACAAATAAATTAATTAATTAATTTAATGATTACCTACTGTTGAAGAAAAGCACATAATATAAAAAGTATATCAGGTTTGAGTTTCTCCTTTAAGAACGGAAGTTAACATCCTGCCTATAACCTGATTACTAGTTTGATATAAAACCACTAAAAAATTTTCAAAACAAATACATATTTAGTTCTTTGATATCTTCTCCTTCAATTAATAAGGATTCTCCTAGTGCAAATAAATTCTACGTTCCTGTTTATACATAAAGACCTTCAGGATTTAATTGTTTCAAAAGCTGATAAAACATTATTTAGATGAATTACATAAGTGATTTTAATAATGACACGTGAAAACAATTCAGGCTTGGCGTGGTGGCTCACACTTGTAATGCCAGCACTTTGGGAAGCCAAGACCGGTGGATTGCTTGAGCTCAAGAGTTCAAGACAAGCCTGGGCAACATGGCGAAACCCTGTCTCAACAAACAAATAGCCAGACACGGTGGCGCATGCCTATAGTCCCAGCTACTTGGGAGGCTGAGATGGGAGAACTGCTTGAACCCGGGAGTCAGAGATTGCAGTGAGCCGAGATCGTGCTACTGCGCTCCAGCCCAGGCGACAGCAAGACACTGTCTCAAAAAAAAAAAAAAGAAAAGAAAAGACAATCTTTATAACACTTGATATAAATAGTTCCACAATAAACTTGGTTTTCTTAAACCTTAGTTGTATTTAAAGGAAAAAAACCCTTTATTTTCTTTTCTTTCCTTTTTTTTTTTTTTTGGAGGCAGGGTCTCATTCTGTTGCCCAGGCTGGAGTGCGGTGGCACAGTCACGGCTCACTGCAGCCTCAACCTTGTAGGTTTAAGCAATCCTCCCACCTCAGCCTCCCTAGCAGCTGAGATCACAGGCATACACTACCATGCCTGGCTAATTTTTAATTTTTTGTACAGATGGGGTCTCCCAGTGTTACCCAGGCTAGTCTTGAATTACTGAGCTCAAACAATCCTCCTGCCTCAGCCTCCCAAAGTGCTGAAATTACAGGTGTGAGCCACCGCTGCCAGCTTCAGGCACCTTTTTTCTGAAGGAATTAATGGTTTTGTAGCAGTAGAATATAACCAGATCTACAGTAGAGAGCTGATATCCTGAGATGAAGCTACCTCCTGTGGTACTCTGCAACCCACCAATGCAGCTGGTGCCACGTCTGTCCAAACTTCCACAAGAAAGCCAGTGCAGGGCACGGAGCCCCATTTAGAGTACACACGACCCGAGGCTCTGAGAACTCTTAGAGATGATGCAATCTGGGACAGTGCTCATAGCTGGCCTGGCCAAGTTCCACCCCAAGATGCCAGGGCACAACACAAAATTTCAGTTCATACTGTTTTATCTTTTCTCTTGCAATTATATGTGACTCTCTTAGAAAAGTGCAAAAGTTTATTAGTAGATGCTGGATCCCAAACCTGAGTCTGCTGAAGCCCTTTTGAGACCTTAGGGACCCTGTTGCCCATTCTTAGAAATTCGGGCTCGTGAATTTTAGATTCAGAAGCACCACAGATGAGTTGATGGGTGTAGAAGCACATGCCTGTAATCCCAGCTACATGGGAGGCTGAGGCAGTAGGATTGCTTGAGTGCAGTTCAAGACCAGCCTGGGTAACATAGTGGGACACCATCTTATAAAAACAATTTTTTTTTGAGATGGAGTCTCACTGTGTTGCCCAGGTTACACTACAATGACTTGATCTTGGCTCACTGCATCCTCTGTCTCCTAGGTTCAAGTGATTCTCCTGTCTCAGTCTCCCAAGTAGCTGAGATTATAGGCGCCCACCACCACACCCAGCTAAATTTTTTGTTTTTAGTAGAGATGGTGTTTTGCCATGTTGGTCAGGCTGGTCTTGAACTCCTGACCTCAGGTGATCCACCCGGCTTGGCCTCCCAAAGTGCTGGAATTATAGGCGTGATCCACTGTACCTGGCAAAAAAATGTTTTAATAACATGAAAAAATTTTTTAAGCACCACGGGGGTTCACATTACCTATCAGCCTCTTGACATTTCGTCGTCTTCTTTTTTTTTTTTTTTTTTTGAGACAGGATCTAACTCTGTCACCCAGGCTAGAGTGCAGTGGCAGTGACATGATCGCGGCTCACTACAGTCTCGATCTCTAAGACTCAAGTGGTCTTCCCACCTCAGCCCCCTGAGCAGCTGGGACTGCAGACACATGCCACCATGCCCAGCTCATTTTTGTATTTTTGCAGAGACAGGGTTTCACCATGTTGCCCAGGCTGGTCTCAACTTCTGGGCTCAAGCAATCCGCCCATCTTGGCCTACCAAACTGCTTGGATTACAGGCATGAGCAACCGGGCCCAGCCTAGTTAGTCTTTATTAGTTATTTGACAGGCATCTTTCTTTTCATTTTCAACCCATGCACACTGTGAACTTTGTAAAATATACAGAAAAGTTCATTAAACTCACATGCTCCACAATGATTCATTTATTTTAAAATAGAGGTCGGGTGCGGTCGCTTATGCCCGTAATCCCGGCGCTTTGGGAGGCCAAGGCGGGCAGATCACCTGAGGTCAAGAGTTGGAGACCAGCCTGACCAATATGATGAAACTCCGTCTCTACTAAAGATACAAAAAATTAGCGGGGCGTGGTGGCAGGCTCCTGTAGTCCCAGCTACTCGGGAGACTGAGACAAGAGAATGGCATGAACCTGGGAGGCGGAGCTTGCAGCAAGCCGAGATCGTGTCACTGCACTCTAGGCTGGGCGACAGAGTGATACTCCGTCTCAAAAAAAAAAAAAAAAAAAAAAAATCCAGGTGTGGTGGCACGCGCCTGTAATCCCAGCTACTTGGGAGGCTAAGACAGGAGAATCTCTTGAACCCAGGAGGCGGAGGTTGCAGTGAGCCGAGATCACACCATTGCACTCCAGCCTAGGCAACAAGAGCGAAACACCATCTCAAAAAATAAAAATGAAAAGGCCGGGTGCAGTGGCTCACACCTGTAATCCCAACCCTTTGAGAGGCCCAGGCGAGCGGATCATGAGGTCGGGAGTTTGAGACCAACTTGGCCAACATGGTAAAACCCCATTTCTACTAAAAATACAAACAATAGCCAGGCGTGGTGCTGGGCGCAGTGCCGGGCACCTGTAATCCCAGCTACTCGGGATGCTGTGGTGGGCGAATGACTTGAAACCGGAAGGTGGAGGTTGTGGTGAGCCGAGATCATGCCACCGCACTATAGCCCGGGCGAAAGGGCAAAACTCCGTCTCAGAAAAAAAGAGATGGTGTCTCCTTATGTTGCCCCTGCTGTTCTTAAACTCCTGGGCTCAGGCAATCTTCCCACCGTGGCCTCTCCCAAAGTGCTGGGATTACAGGCATGCACCACTGCACCTGACCATCATGAATAATTTTAGAGGGAAACATCACGTAACCAATACCCAAGTCCAATGGGCATGGTTTTTAAAGGCATATTTCAAGTGTACCACATGGAGAGCTGATTATTATTTAATGTTTTAAACATCCCCGGGAAGTAGCGAACATTCCTGTCACATTCTGCAGAAAAAGAAATTGATGGCCAGGCGCGGTGGCTCAAGCCTGTAATCCCAGCACTTTGGGAGGCCGAGACGGGCGGATCATGAGGTCAGGAGATCGAGACCATCCTGGCTAACACGGTGAAACCCCGTCTCTACTAAAAATACAAGAAAATTAGCTGGGTGTGGTGGCGGGCACCTGTAGTCCCAGCTACTCGGGAGGCTGAGGCAGGAGAATGGCGTGAACCCGGGAGGCAGAGCTTGCAGTGAGCTGAGATCGCGCCACTGCACTCCAGCCTGGGGCACAGAGCAAGACTCCGCGTCAAAAAAAAAAAAAAAAAAAAAAAAAAAAAGAAATTGAAGCAGGGGGCAAAGCCATTTGCCAAGGTCATAGAGCCTGCAAGCCAATGGCAAGGCAGGATCTGAACCTGGGGCTTCAGATCCTGGGGCTTTATCTGATTAAATAGCAAGAGAGAGTGCTGAGATTTTTTTGGTGGTGGACAGTGCCTGAGGCAAGCCATTTTGAGAGCATCTGGGCCACTTGGGGAATTGAATCTTTACCAGGGCCTCCCACCTCCTGTTGCCCCTTCTCTGCAGGTGATCCCCCTCCCACAGTACCACCCCAACCACTCAGAATCCCCAAGCCTTCTTCTTTGCACATGCTGAAGCTAGTAGTGCCCTCCACTCCACCCCAGCATCAGGCACCCTGGCCCAAGCCCTTCCCTGGGAGCCCTTCCTCCTCTCATGAGGCCTCCTTCCCAGCCCCTCAGAACAGCCTCCTTTATGAGACTGGCCAAGATCCCACTGAAACCTTCCCTATCAACTTTATAAAATTACTCAGGGAAGAAGGGAGGGGGCAACATGCAAATCAGCCCAGCTTGTCTCACACACAGCATTGGTCATGGGGTCAACTGCTCTCTGACCCACTTGCTCAGAGTTGTTTACTGCCTGTTGCTCCAGAGTCACATAGACCCTGTCATGAGGTCATAGTTCCCCTTCACTGCTCTATAGATAACAGCTTGAACATTATTTTTTTTTTTTTTTTTTTTTTGAGACTGAGTCTGGCTCTGTCGCCCAGGCTGGAGTGCAGTGGCCGGATCTCAGCTCACTGCAAGCTCCACCTCCCGGGTTTACGCCATTCTCCTGCCTCAGCCTCCCGAGTAGCTGGGACCACAGGCGCCCGCCACTTCGCCCGGCTAGTTTTTTTGTATTTTTTAGTAGAGACGGGGTTTCACCGTGTTAGCCAGGATGGTCTCGATCTCCTGACCTCGTGATCCGCCCGTCTCGGCCTCCCAAAGTGCTGGGATTACAGGCTTGAGCCTCCGCGCCCGGCCAGCTTGAACATTATAAAACGTTAACTTTTCCATTCTAGATATTCTTTCAGGTCCTGCGCACCAGTGAAACTGAAGCAGGATAGGTAGTTAAGGAAGTGACCGTGTTCTCGGGATGCAGCGACCATGGCACCCGCACAGTCAACACAGTGAGCCTCAGCATTCGCATTGTAATTGCGCTCATTCAAGCAAAGCTATCTTCAGTAGGGAATTTCCCCCATAGACAGCATGAGCATTTTGATGTTACCTGTCCTCAAACGGATATTTTGCTCATTATAATAGTAGAAGACAGCCCTACGTGGAGATGTAATATGCTAGTGAGGCATGTGACATATGAACAAGCATGTACCGCTACTGCGCATGTGCACCCAGAACATGCCTACTAGCAACACCTCTTCCCACCACCTTATGAATAATCATGTAAGACTCCCATATAGGGAGTCTCCCTACTGCCAGTGTCTGCTGGCTCACCCTTATGAGCAGCCTGCCTTGAATCCTCTCTCTCTCATGGTATACCGTCCATTCTGCACGTAACTTTCAAAATATTCTTTTTCCTTTGCAACAAATTATGCTGCACTTCTTTCGCTGTGTGTCTCATTTAAATTCTTTTAAATCAAGAAGACAAGAACTGAGGTGTCACATCAGCCACCAACGAAACTGCTGATGCCAGCTTGTCAGAAGGACCCCACAGGAACTCACTAAAGAATGCAGTTTTGGCCGGGCGCAGTGGCTCATGCCTATAATCCCAACTCCATCTTGAAGAAAAAAAGAAAAAAAATTAGCTGGGCATAGTGGTGCATGCCTGTAGTCCCAGCTACTCGGGAGGCTGAGGCACGAAAATCACTTGAACCTGGGAGGCTGAAGTTGCAGTGAACTGAGACCGCACCACTGCATTTCAGCCTGGGTGACAGAGTGAGACTCCTTCTCAAGAAAAGAGAGAAATGCCATACACCCTAGAGTTAAACAGTATATAGCCAATCACTAAATGATGTTATATCTCTAAACCAATGAGAATTCCTGACAAACAACTTCTTTTTCTTTTTTTTTTTTTTTTGAGACGGAGTCTGGCTCTGTTGTCCAGGCTGGAGTGCAATGGTACAGTGTTGGTGTGGTCTTGGCTCACTGCAACCTCTGCCTTCCAGATTCAAGCTATTCTCCTGCCTCAGCCTCCCAAGTATCTGGGATTACAGGCGCCCACTACCACGCCCTGCTAATTTTTGTTTGTTTGTTTGTTTGTTTTTTAGATGGAGTTTCACTCTGTCGCCCAGACTGGAGTGTAGTGGTGTGATCTCAGCTCACTGCAACCTCCGCCTCCCAGGTTGGAGCAATTCTCCTGCCTCAGCCTCCCAAGTAGCTAGGACTACAGGAGTGGGCCACCACATCCAGCTAATTTTTGTATTTTTAGTAGAGACCGGGTTTCATCGTGTTAGCCAGGATGTTCTCGATCTCCTGACCTCATGATCCACCCGCCTCAGCCTCCTGAAGTGATTACAGGCGTGAGCCACTGCACCCGGCCTTTTTTTTTTTTTTTTTTTTCTTCTTCTTTTTGCGACAGGGTCTCACTGTTGCCCAGGCTGGAGTGGAGTGGTGCCATCACAGTTCACTGCAGTCTTGAACTACCCGGGTCAGACGATCCTCTCACCTCAGCCTGCCTAGTAACTGGGATTACACGTGTACCACCATGCCCAGCTAATATGTGTGTGTGTGTGTGTGTGTGTGTGTATTTTTTGTTGATATGGGGTCTCCCTATGTTACGCAGGCTAGTCTTGAACTCCTGGGCTCAAGTGATCCCACCTCAGCTTCCTAAAGTGCTGGGATTACAGGTGTAAGCCACCATGCCCGGCCTCTGACAAACAACTTTTATAATGTTGATTGAAAAGTAAAATAACAGCATTAGAACTTAGAGAAATCATAGTTAGATTTATTCTGAGCCAAGTTTCAGGACTTAAGCTGAGGAACACAGACTCCACATAGACCAAGAATATGTCGTGAAGGAGGTTCAGTGAGGCACCATTTTCTAACGGGGATACGTGTGGCACAAAAGGTGGGAGAAGCAGTTGGGGAAGCAGCAGTTACATTCTTAAGATTCTCATTGCTGTTCAGTGAGGCTGTAGCTAAGCTAAGATGACTATGAGGTGGGGACAAAGGTTAGGCGTTTTAGGGTCTGATAGAGGATCATTCATTCTACTCTGTTCTACATCTGAAAACACTGATAAACAGGTTTATGACCAGTACCTGTCAGTGAAATACATAATCAACTCCAGTTACACAGGCAAGAGGTCAGCTTTAGTTTATAGGCCTTGTTTTTTGTTTGTTTTTGAGACGGAGTCTCACTCTATGACCCAGGCTGGAATGCTGTGGCGCGATCTCGGCTCACTGCAACCTTCACCTTCCGGGTTCAAGCGATTCTCCTGTGTCAGCCTCCCAAGCAGCTGGGATCACAGGCGCCCACCACCACATCTGGCTAAGTTTTATATTTTTAGTAGAGATGGGATTTCATCCTGTTGGCCAGGCTGGTCTGAAACTCCTGACCTCAAGCAATCTGTCCACCTCTGAGTCCCAAAGTGCTGGGATTCTAGGTGTGAGCCACGGCACCCAGCCCAAAGGCTTTTTATCGATAGTAAAAAGATTACTTTTATTATAATGTTTGGGAGGCCGAGAGAGGTGGATCACCTGAGGTCAGGAGTTTGAAACCAGCCTGGCCAACATGGTGAAACCCGCCTTTACTAAAAATACAAAAATTAGATGGGTGTGGTGGTGGGTGCCTGTAATCCTAGCTACTTGGGAGGCTAAGGCAGGAGAATTGCTTGAACTCAGGAGGCAGAAGTTGCAGTGAGCCGAGATTGTGCCACTGCATTCCGGCCTGGGCGACACAGTGAGGCTCTGTCTCAAAAAAAAAAACCAACATGTAAACTGCCAAACCAGTGTGATTTCTTCTTTTCTCAAGGAAAACATTTAGTTTTTATTTTTACTTAAAATAATTTTTTTAGGCCGGGCACATTGGCTCACTCCTGTAATCTCAGCACTTTGGGAGGCCGAGGCAGATGGATCATCTGAGGTTGGGAGTTGGAAACCAGCCTGACCAACATGGAGAAGCCCTGTCTGTACTAAACATACGAAATTAGCTGGGTGTGGTGGCACATGCCTGTAATCCCAGCTACTCAGGAAGGCTGAGGCAGGAGAATCACTTGAACCCGGGGGCAGAGGTTGCGGTGAGCCGAGATCGCGCCATTGCACTCTAGCCTGGGTAATAAGAGCGAAACTCCGTCTCAAAAAGAAAAAAAAATTTTTTTTAGAGGCCAGGCTCAGTGGTTCATGCCTGTAATCGCAGCACTTTGGGAGGCCGAGGCAGGCGGATCATCCGAGGTCGGGAGTTGGAGACCAGACCAGCCAACATGGTAAAACCCTGCCTCTACTAAAAATACAAAAAATTAGCTGGGCGAGGTGGCATGCGCCTGTAGTCCCAGCTACTTGGGAGGCTGAGATATGAGAATTGCTTCAACCCAGGAGGTGGAGGTTGCAGTGACCCAAGTTGTACCACTGCACTCCAACCTGGGCGACACAGTGAGATGCTGTCTCAAAAAAAAAAAAAAAAAAAAAAAAGTGTTTTAGGGACAGAATCTTGTTCTGATGCCCAGAGCTGCAGTGCATTGGTGTGATCATAGCTCAATGGCAGCCTCAAACTTCTGGGCTTAAGCCATCTTCCCATCCCAGCCTTCCTGAGTAGCTGAGACTGCAGGTATGCACTACTACACCTGCCTAATTTTTTGTAGAGCTGGAATCTTGCTCTGTTGCCCAGGCTGGTTTCAAACTTCTGGCCTCAAGCAGTCTTCCCACCTGGGTCTCCCAAAGTGCTGGGATTACAAGTGTGAGCCACCATGCCTGGCAAAACATTTTGTTTTTTAGTTCCATACTGAAGTCCATGAGTGTTCAATTATTTGTTTCAATTTTTGTCTCAGTTTTATGGTGATATTACCACAGAATATTGAGTTTACTCAATTTCCTCCCTAATATAGAAAAATTAGATGATTCTCTGCCTGGTGTAAAAAAAAACAAATAGATCAGCTGCCAGTTATTCTTGGGCATTTTTTCTCTGCATTAGCTTCAGGGTGTCAAGATAGACTGTTGATTAAGCCTACTGACAGGAGTATTTGCACACTTGTTTGGAGATTTATCAAAAATAAGATATATTTTGACACAGACTTCTTGCTCCCCCCGCTCCCCTTTTGGCAACATCCACTTTTTTTTTTTTTTTTTTTGAGACAGAATCTTGCTCTGTCACCCTAGCTGGAGTGTAGTGATGCCATCTTAGTTCACTGCCACCTCTGCCTCCTGGGTTCAAGGAATCTTCCTGCCTTAGCCTCCCGGGACATTGCTGGGACTACAGGCGTGGGCTACCACACCCGGTTACTTTTTGCATTTTTAGTAGAGACGGGGTTTTGCCACATTGGCCAGGTTGGTCTCAAACTCCTGGCCTCAAGTGATCTGCCCGCCTTGGCCTCCCAAAGTGCTAGGATTACAGGAATGAGCCACCACACCTGGCCCATCCACTTGTTTTTGCTTTATTTCAATACTTATTACTATTCTGATTATCAGTAAAATTTCTGCTAGGAACACCAGTGGATTTACCTTATCTCCCCTGACTTGTTTCCACGGGACCTCCCATTGCCACTTGATTTTGAGGATTGAAGATAAACTGGGGGAGAATTATCTAGCAGCAAAATACTGCTAATGTGCTTAATTATTTTCTTGTTTTCCAACATATATTTTATGTCAAATTCTGTGTTCAAATCTAAATACACCCGTCTTGTCAAAGTCAGTCTCCAACTTCCAAATTCCTTAATTTGCCCCATTAATAATCATAACTCCTATTAGACCCATATTTTATTTATCTAATATTTTTTGTTTTTGTTTTTGTTTTGAGATGGAGTTTCATTTTTGTCGCCCAGGCTGGAGTACAATGGTGTGATCTTGGCTCACTGCAACCTCTGCCTCCTGGGTTCAAGCGATTCTCCTGCCTCAGCCTCTCGAGTAGCTGGGATTACAGGTGCACACCACCACGCTGGCTAATTTTTGTATATTTAGTAGAGACGGGGTTTCACCATGTTGGCCAGGCTGGTCTCGAACTCCTGACCTCAAGTGATCCACCTGCTTCAGCCTCCCAAGGTGCTAGGATTACAGGCGTGAGCCACCGAGCCCAGCCTATTTCTCTAAATATTAAAAGCATCCTTTCTTGCCCTGGATTTCAAAAAGCCATCAGTACCATCATGAGAAGTTCCTCCGCCACACTCATATTGTCAGGTACCTGCTCAGCATATATTACACTTCTCTCTTTTAGGAGAATTGCTGATTTTATTGCCCCTCCCCCTGCAGCTGTGGGTTCCGGGGAATGCTAACTCCACTCTGATCCCAGGGGCAATGGTGGCAATCTCCATTTGGTTTAAGCCAATTTCAACATTCCATGACAGGAGAAAATATGTGACTTAGACCTTTCTTAGAAATCTGAATCTTCTCCCTCCTACTCAATATGAGCAAAAAAGGATGAGGCCACAATTAGCTGACAGCCACCTTATGATGTTATTAATGGCAGAGAAGACAGAAAGAAGAGGTTCCTGGTGTCATCATCATTTAGCCATTGGATCAATCAAATGTTAAGCCACACCTACTCTTGATTTTCCATCCAATAAATTTACTTTTCTTTTTTGTGTTTAATTAAAAAGTTAAAAAAAAATTAAGGAGGCCGGGCACGGTGGCTCACGCCTGTAATCCCAGCACTTTGGGAGGCCGAGACGGGCGGATCACGAGGTCAGGAGATCGAGACTATCCTGGCTAACCCGGTGAAACCCCGTCTCTACTAAAAAATACAAAAAACTAGCCGGGCGAGGTGGCGGGCGCCTGTAGTCCCAGCTACTCGGGAGGCTGAGGCAGGAGAATGGCGTAAACCCGCGAGGCGGAGCTTGCAGTGAGCTGAGATCCGGCCACTGCACTCCAGCCTGGGTGACAGAGCGAGACTCCGTCTCAAAAAAAAAAAAAAAAAAAAATTAAGGAACAGGAACATGAACCCTGGGCCCTCAGATTAAAAGTCCGATGCTCAGGGGCCAGGCGCGGTGGCTCACGCCTGTAATCCCAGCACTTTGGGAGGCCGAGGCGGGCGGATCACGAGGTCAGGAGATCAAGACCATCTTGGCTAACATGGTGAAACCCCGTCTCTACTAAAAAATACAAAAAACTAGCCGGGCACGGTGGCGGGCGCCTGTAGTCCCAGCAGCTACTCGGGAGGCTGAGGCAGGAGAATGGCGTGAACCCGGGAGGCGGAGCTTGCAGTGAGCCGGGATCGCGCCACCGCACTCCAGCCTGGGCGACAAAGTGAGACTCCTTCTCAAAAAAAATTAATAAATAAAAAATAAAAGTCCGATGCTCTACCAACTGAGCTATCTGGGTGGTTTACTTATTTTTTTTTACATCTTATATTTTAAAGCAGTTTTAGGTTCATAGCAAAATTGAGCAGAAGGTAGAGATTTCCCATACACTCCCTGTGCCCCCCAAGACATGCATAGTTCCCTCACCTCCACTATGAACATCCCCCACCAGAATGGTCCACCTGTTACAACTGATTAACCATCACTGACATATCATTATCACCCCAAATCTCTAGTTTGCTTTAAGGTTCACTCTTGGTGATTGTTCTACATCTATAGTTTTGGACAAACATATAATGACATATATCCACCATTATAGTATCATATAGAATAGTTTCACTGCCCTCAAAATTGTCTGTGTTCCAACTATTCATCCCTCCCTTCCCACAACCCCTGGCAACTACTTATCTTTTTACTATCTCCAATAGTTTTGCTTGCTTGCTTGCTTTTTTCCTTTCTTTCTCTTTCTTTCCCTTCCTTCCCTCTTTTTTCTCTCTTTCCCTGTCTTTGTTTCTCTTTCTTTTCTTTCTCTTTCCTTCCTCCTTCCTTCCTTTTTCTTTCCTTCTTTTCTCTTTTCTTTTCTTTCTTTTTCCTTCCTTCCTTTCTTCTCTTTCCTTTTCTTTCTTTCTTTTTTTTTTTTTTTGAGACAGAGTTTCGCTCTGTCACCCAGGCTGGAGTGCAGTGGTGTGTGATCTCAGCTCACTGCAACCTCTGCCTGCCAGGTTCAAGCAATTCTCCTGCCTTAGCCTCCCCTGTAGCTGAGACCACAGGTGTGCACCATCACGCCCCGCTCATTTTTGTATTTTTAGTAGAGACAGGGTTTCACCATGTTGGCCAGGCTGGTCTTGATCTCCTGACCTCAAGTGATCTGCCCGCCTCAGCCTCCCAAACTGCTGGGATTACAGGCATGAGCCACTGTGCCCGGCCTATATTATATTTCATTAAAAAGCTTTTTAAATAAACTGACATGGAGGGCCAGGCACGGTAGGTAGCTCACACCTACAGTCCTAGCACTTTGAGATTACAGAGGCGGGAGGATAGATTGTGCTCAGGAGTTTGAGACCAGCCTGGGAATCATGGTGACACCTCCTCTCTAAAAATAAACATTTAAAAATTAGCGCCGCATTGGTGGCGCGCTGTCTGTAGTCACAGATACTCCAAAAGCTGAGACAGGAGGATCAGTTGAGCCTGGGAGGTCGAGGCTGCAGTGACCCGAGATCGAGCCACCGCTTTGCAGCCTGGATGACAGCGACCCTGTCTCAAATAAAAACAACAACAACAACAAAAAGCAGGCAGGGCGCAGCGGCTCACGCCTGTAATCCCTAGCACTTTGGGAGGCTGAGGCGGGAAGATCAGTTGAAGTCAGGAGTTCAAGACCAGCCTGGCCAACATGGTGTAACGCCGTCTCTGCCAAAAATACAAAAATAAGCCGGGCGTGGTGGCGCGTGCCTGTAATCCCAGCTACTCAGGAGGCTGAGGCAGGAAAATAGCCTGAACCCGGGAGGCAGAGGTTGCAGTGAGCCGAAGCGCCACTGCACTCCAGCCTGGGCGACAGAGTGAGACTCCCGTTTCAAAAAAAAAAAAAGTTAAAAACAAACAAAACCTTCCATGGAACCCATGAAAGGCTGGAATTTGGCTTGATCTCATTCGCCTCTGGTTTCACCACAAATCGATCAACCAACAACTTTCATTCCAACAACCGAGGGTGCTGTGAGGCAGAGAGGCTTTCTAAGGGGTGGGTTGGGCGCCACACCTTGCGCGCCCCGGGGCCCGAGGAGACGATCCTGGAGAAGAGCCTGGCTACTTTTGCCTCAGACGAGTCTGGAGCGCCGGGTTAACCGGTCTGAAGTCCCAAGCGCTTTCTGGGACTGCTCAGCCAGCCACCGGCAGGTCCCGGCACCAAGGGACGCCAGACGCCCTCTGGACATTCGGCGCGCTTGCCACGATCTTGGACAGGCCTCGGGCCTCGACCTTTGGATTCCCCGCTCCGGCTCCAAGATGTCAGCAACGCTGATCCTGGAGCCCCCGGGCCGCTGCTGCTGGAACGAGCCGGTGCGCATTGCAGTGCGCGGCCTGGCCCCGGAGCAGCGGGTCACGCTGCGCGCGTCCCTGCGCGACGAGAAGGGCGCGCTCTTCCGGGCCCACGCGCGCTACTGCGCCGACGCCCGCGGCGAACTGGACCTGGAGCACGCGCCCGCACTGGGCGGCAGCTTCGCGGGACTCGAGCCCATGGGGCTGCTCTGGGCCCTGGAACCCGAGAAGCCTTTTTGGCGCTTCCTGAAGCGGGACGTAGAGATTCCCTTTGTCGTGGAGTTGGAGGTACTGGACGGCCACGACCCCGAACCCGGACGGCTGCTGTGCCAGGCGCGGCACGAGCGCCTCTTCCTCCCGCCGGGGGTGCGGCGCGAGTCGGTGCGCGCGGGCCGGGTGCGCGCCACGCTCTTCCTGCCGCCAGGTGAGCTGGGATGCTGGCGGGAGATGTGAGCGTCGGTGGCCTGAGTCTCCGTTGCTTTCTTTCCAGGGCTGATTTAGCACTGATTTGGTTTCGGAGCAAGGTCAGAGAAGCTAGCATTGACTATGTCGGTGGCCACTCTACCAAAATAGAGGATTTGGTACTGGGCGTGGTGTCTCACGCCTGTAATCCCAGCACTTTGGAGGCCGAGATGGGCGGATCACTTGAGATCAGGAGTTCGAGACCAGCCTGGCCAACATGGTGAAACCCCGACTCTACTGAAAATACAAAAATTAGTACGGCATGGTGGCACACGCCTGTAGTCCCAGCCACTGGGGAGGCTGAGGCACGAGAATCACTTGAACCTGAGAGACAGAGGTTGCAGTGAGCCGAGATCGCACCACTGCACTCCAGCCTGGGTGACAGAGCCAGACTCTCACAAAAAAAAAGAAGAGAAAAAAGAAAAAAAAGAATTTTTTGTTAGGCTGGGTACTACGGCTTTTACTTGCATTATATTGGTCTCTATAATATTCCAATGAAGTTGGTATTGTTATTCTGCATTTGAAAAAGCGGTTCAGGTCGTCAGGTACATTATCCACTTTGCTATTAATCACTACCCTACAGATCTCTACAGGCATCAGCCTGACTTGTCTAAGGCAGAATGATGACAGTGAATGAGGCTATTACCAATGTCGCCTTCTTTAGTGTTCTAGGCACACTGAGTCTCTTCTCCACTTCTTCATGTCCTGCTTTATCACAGGTCATACTTCAGACTCCACTGCCTTTCTCACCTAAAACCATCTCTGGGTATTTCTTTTTCTTTCCTCCCTTTCTACATAGACATCTGAAATATCAGTACACTAAAAACCAGAGGGCTGATGCAACAGAACATAAAATTTCGTTTCAATTGTTTTCTTTTCTTTTCTTTCTTTTTTTTCCTGAGACAGTGTCTGTCTCTGTTGCCCAGGCTGGAGTGCAGTGGTGCGGTCATAGCTCACTGCAGCCTCGACCTCCAGGACTCAAGTGATCCTCCCTCCATTGCCTCCCAAGTAGGCAGGACTACAGGCATGCACCACCATACTCGACTAATTTTTTTTTTCTTAAAAAGGGTCTCACTACATTGTCCAGGCTGGTCTTGAAATCCTGGCCTCAAGCGATCCTCCTGCCTTGGCCTCCTAAAGTGCTGAGATTACAAGCATGAACCACTGTGTCCAGCCAGGAAAGCACATTTTGTAAATTGTATAATGGCTTACATCTATAATATTTTGTTCTCTAGGACCTGGACCCTTCCCAGGGATCATTGACATCTTTGGTATTGGAGGGGGCCTGTTGGAATATCGAGCCAGCCTCCTTGCTGGCCATGGCTTTGCTACGTTGGCTCTAGCTTATTATAACTTTGAAGATCTCCCCAAGAACATGGACAACATATCCCTGGAGTACTTCGAAGAAGCCCTGTGCTACATGCTTCAACATCCCCAGGTTCTCCTCATGTCATTTATTTAATCAGTCTTTCTAGAAATATCTCCATAGAGAGTATAACCTGTACCACGTGCAGAAATGCTGCTCTGTTCTCTTTCACAAAGATTTCTTCTGGAGACTTCCTTGGCTTAAGGTGCCTATTTCCACTTTTTCTGTCAGATGAATTTGTGGTATAGAATTAATTGTAAAATCCACATGAGATTTTATTTAGTAATATTAAATATTATCTGTATATTGCAAATTGAATTTCTAATCCATTGTCTTTGCATGCTTGTTTTTTTGTTTGTTTGTTTGTTTTTGAGATCGAGTCTCGCTCTGTCACCCAGACTGGAGTGCAGTAGCCGGATCTCAGCTCACTGCAAGCTCCACGTCCCAGGTTTACGCTATTCTCCTGCCTCAGCCTCCCGAGTAGCTGGGACTACAGGCGCCCGCCACCTCGCCCGGCTAGTTTTTTGTATTTTTTAGTAGAGACGGGGTTTCACCGTGTTAGCCAGGATGGTCTTGATCTCCTGACCTCATGATCGGCCCATCTCGGCCTCCCAAAGTGCTGGGATTACAGGCTTGAGCCACCGCACCTGGCCGCATGCTTGTTTTTTAATTTTAATTTCCTGATGTCAGAGTATGTTCTCAGATTTTGGTCAGAACTTGTCCACCCCTTTCAGAAGCCAAGAATGAACTTAATTACTTACTCTGAAGTCTGGCTTTGTAATCATTTGATAAATGACTCACATCTTGGAACAGAACTTGGTTCCACACTATTGGATGCATTGCCACATGAAGACTTCAGTCAGACCTACCTGAATGTGGTCCTGAACTTGATGGGCTCCGTGGCTCAGCATTCTCTAGCGGATAATTCTCTGAAATGTTTATAAATCAGTTTCCAAGGTTTTCAGTGATTTTAAGATTTGTTTACCATGTGTTCAGCCAGATAGTCTGCACATGAGAAGAAACTCACTTGTCAGCTGAGGTTGATTTTCTTGTGGATGATTCCCAGATTAAAGCTAGCAGCATCTCTGTTTGCATTTTAGGAAAATGTTTTTGAATTGGATAAGTTTTTTTTTTTTTTTTTTTTTTTTGAGACGGAGTCTCGCTCTGCCGCCCAGGCTGGAGTGCAGTGGCCGGATCTCAGCTCACTGCAAGCTCCACCTCCCGGGTTCCCGCCATTCTCCTGCCTCAGCCTCCCCAGTAGCTGGGACTACAGGCACCCGCCACCTCGCCCGGCTAGTTTTTTTTGTATTTTTTTAGTAGAGACGGGGTTTCACCATGTTAGCCAGGATGGTCTCGATCTCCCGACCTCGTGATCCGCCCGTCTCGGCCTCCCAAAGTGCTGGGATTACAGGCTTGAGCCACCGCGCCCGGCCTTTTTTTTTTTTTTTTTAAAAGACAGAGTCTCGCTCTGTCACCCGAGCTGGAGCGCACTGGCGCGATCTCAGCTCACTGCAACCTCTGCCTCTCAGGCTCAAGCAATTCTCCTGCCTCAGCCTCCTGGGTAACTGGGATTAGAGGTGTATGCCACCACACTCTGCTAATTTTTTTTTTTTTTTTTTTTTTTTTGTATTTTTAATAGAGACAGGGTTCTACCATGTTGGCCAGGCTGTTCTCAAACTCCTGACCTCAAGTGATCCGCCCACCTCCGCCTCCCAAGGTGTTGGGATTACAGGTGTGAGCCACCGCGCCCAGTCTGGATAAGTTATTGACTCGATTCTTCTCTCTTCTTTTCTTCCAGGTAAAAGGCCCAGGCATTGGGCTTTTGGGCATTTCTTTAGGAGCTGATATTTGTCTCTCAATGGCCTCATTCTTGAAGAATGTCTCAGCCACGGTTTCCATCAATGGATCTGGGATCAGTGGGAACAAAGCCATCAACTATAAGCTCAGTAGCATTCCACCATTGGGCTATGACCTGAGGAGAATCAAGGTAGCTTTCTCGGGCCTCATGGACATCGTGGATATAAGGAATGATCTCGTAGGAGGGTATGAGAACTCCAGCATGATTCCAGTAGAGAAGGCCCAGGGGCCCATCCTGCTCATCGTCGGTCAGGATGACCATAACTGGAGGAGTGAGTTGTATGCCCAAAAAGTCTCTGAACGGTTACAGGCCCATGGAAAGGAAAAACCCCAGATCATCTGTTACCCTGGGACTGGGCATTACATCGAGCCTCCTTACTTCCCCCTGTGCCCAGCTTCCCTTCACGAATTAGTAAACAAACATGTGATGTGGGGTGGGGAGCCCACGGCTCATTCTAAGGCCCAGGTAGATGCCTGGAAGCAGATTCTAGCCTTCTTCTGCAAACACCTGGGAGGTACCCAGAAAACAGCTTTCCCTAAATTGTAATGCATTTGTCTATTGTTGACATGAGAGATTCAAGATCAGGTTCTAGTGTTCAGTAACCCTATGTGAATCAGCTGTCTCCTGGATAACATTAAAGCCATGTCCTTGTCATTAGTGGTGTATTTTACGTAACTCTGTTGAATAAGCTTTGTCATTAGTTTTACTAATGTAACTTGCTTGTTGTAGAAGATTAAGAGGCATATGACACATATAAGTGAAAAGCATTCCCACCAGTTAACATTTGTGTTTCCTTCTAGATTTCTTTTAGTTAATGTTTTAAGTCATAGGTGAGCTTTAAAGCTGGTGACTTTTTCCATCACTGTGAAAGAATGGTCACCTAATGTTTGCTGTTCAACCTTCAGTAGCAGGGTAGAATTTTCTTTGGCCAGAAACATACAGAGGGGTGTTAATATGAGGAAAGGCAGCTGACCTTTTCATTATAAAGGTCGGAGAAGAATCCTTTGACAGGAGGAGATGAGACCTGTCTCTAGAATAGTTAAGTCTATACTCTCTTCCAAGGGTGAATGACTACGATCTATTTTCCCTCTCACTTCCTTTTTCTAAGAGCAGACCTTGGGGCAGAGTACAGTGGCTCACACCTATAATCCCAGTACTTTGGGAAGTCAAAGGGGGCAGATCGCTTGAGCTCAGGATTTCATGACCAGCCTAGGCAACATGGCAAAACCCAATCCCTACAAAAATTAGCCAAACATGGTGCACACCTGTAGTCCCAGCTACTCGAGAGACTGAGGTGGTAGGATTGCTTGAGCCCAGGAGGTCAAGTTTGGTGCAGTGAGCCGTGATTGCATCTCTGTACTCTAGCCTGGGCAACAGAGTGAGACCTTGTTTCAAAAAAATAGACCTTGGAAAATCATACTGCGGTAATCCTGGAGGAATCATTCCTTTCTCTCCTTGATATCAACACTACGTAGCATTTATTATTATTATTATTATTTTTTGAGACAAAATCACTCTGTTGCCCAGGCTGGAGTGCAGTGACACGATCTCAGCTCACTGCAACCTCTGCCTCCTGGGTTCAAGCAATTCTCCTGCCTCATCCTCCTGAGTAGCTGGGACTACAGGCATATGCCACCATGCCTGGCTAATTTTTGTATTTTTAGTAGAGATGGGGTTTCACTATGCTGGCCGGGCTGGTCTCTAACTCCTGACCTCAAGTGATCCACCTGCCTCAGTCTCCCAAATTACTGGGATTACAGGCATGAGCCACTCGCCCGGCTTACCTAGCATTTATTAATATAAGTGTATTTGAAAAGATAATGACTGAGAAATTTCCAAAACTGATATAAAAGACATTCAAGAAGAACTGTAAATGCCGGGCAGAATAAATACAAAGAAAAACCATGCTTATCACAGTAAAACTGTTTATGGTAATTTTATTATTTATTTATTTATTATTATTATTTTTTGAGACGGAGTCTCGCTCTGTCGCCCAGGCTGGAGTGCAGTGGCACAATCTCGGCTCACTGCAAGCTCCGCCTCCCGGGTTCATGCCATTCTCCTGCCTCTGCCTCCCGAGTAGCTGGTGGCACCCGCCACCACGCCCGGCTAATTTTTTGTATTTTTAGTAGAGACAGGGTTTTGCCATGTTAGCCAGGATGGTCTCGATCTCCTGACCTCGTGATCTGCCCGCCTGGGCATCCCAAAGTGCTGGGATTACAGGCGTGAGCCACCATGACCAGCCATTATATATTTATTTATTTGAGACAGAGTCCTGCTGTGTTGGCCAGGCTGGAGTGCAGTGGCACAATCTCAGCTCACTGCAACCTCTGTCTCCTGGGTTCAAGTGATCCTCCTGCCTCAGCCTCCCAAGTAGCTCAGACTATAGGCATGTGCCAGCACGCCCAGCTAATTTTTGTATTTCTTTTTCTTTCTTTCTTTCTTTCTTTTTTTTTTTTTTTTTTGGAGACGAAGTCTCACTCGGTAGCCCAGGCTGGAGTGCAATGGTGCGATCTCAGCTCACCACAACCTCCACCTCCTGGGTTCAAGCAATTCTCCTGCCTTAGCCTCTCGAGTAGCTGGAACTACAGGTGCCTGCCACCATGCCTGGCTAATTTTTCTATTTTTAGTAGAGACAGAGTTTTACCATATTGGCCAGGCTGGTCTCAAATTCCTGACCTCGTGATCCATCCGCCTCAGCTTCCCAAAGTGCTGGGATTACAGGCATGAGCTACCACACCTGGCCTTGTATTTCTTTAGTAGAGATGGGGTTTCGCCATATTGGCCAGGCTGGTCTTGAACTCCTGACCTCAAGTGATCCACCTGCCTCAGCCTCCCAAAGTGCTGGGATTACAGGTGTTAGCCACTGCACCAGGCTTGTTTATGGTAATTTTAAAACATAGCTGTAAATTCATTGGCATTTCCCTCATCAAGAGATGGGAGACCTATGTCCCCTCCCTTCAAATCTGGATGAACTTGTGACTGTTTCAGTCAGTAGAGCAGAGCGGCAGTGATGCTACCTGACTTTGCAGGCGAGGTCATATAAGGCCATGAGGATTCCACCTTGTTTGCCAGGAACACCTGCCTTTGGAGCTTGAGCCACTATGTAAGAAGTTTGGGCCAGGCGCCGTGGCTCATGCCTATAATCCCAGCACTTTGAGAGGCCGAGGAGGGCAGATCACCTGAGGTCTAGAGTTCGACACCAGCCTGACCAACATGGTGAAACCCTATCTCTACTAAAAATACAAAAAATTAACCAGGTGTGGTGTCGGGTACCTGTAATCTCAGCTACTCAGGAGGCTGAGGCAGGAGAATCTCTTGAACCTGAGAGGCAGAGGTTGCAATGAGTCAAGATCACACCACTGCACTCCAGCATGGGCAACACAGCGAGACTCTGTCTCAAAAAAAAACTAAAAGAAGTTTGACAACCTTGAGGATGTGATGCTGTGATGCTGTGAGGAAGCTTAAAATATATGTATAAGTCAACCACAGGCACTCCTGTGACAGTCTCAGTTGTGGTCAGCATCTCAGTTATCTCAGCCCAAGTGCCAAACATATGAGTGAAAAACACCTCCAGATCATTCTAGCCCCCAGCCATTTAAATCTCAGTGGAGACTTCACATAACCTCCACTGAGCAGTGATGTCCCTCTCAAGCCCTGTCCAAACTGCAGATTTGTGAGCAAAATAGATCGTTTTTGTTTTATGTGACTGTTTTCAGGTGTGTTTCAGTTATCTATTGTTGTGTAGCAAACCACCCTAAAACAGCAGCTTAAAACACTAACCATGTATTTTTCTCAGGAGTCTGCAAATGGGACAGGACTTGGTAGGAATGGATCACCACTGTTCCAAGTGGCACGGGCTGGGGCAATTTGACTGAGGGGTTGAAAGTCAGCCCAAGTAATTAGCAAGAAGGCCCAGATGGAGAGAATTTAAGAACCCCCTAAATCATATCCCTTCCTGAGTTCCCAATTGACAGCCAGCACCAACCTCCCTGCCATAAAAGTAGAGTCTCCAAGAGTGAGCACACCAAGTAAGGCAGACTTGCATTGACCTTTGTTCAGCTTTGTCTTGGAAGCTATTATACATACTATCAGTCTGCCATGCTCTATTGAACAAGGCAGTCAAAGGCTAACCAAAGTTCAAGGAGAACATAGTCTGCCTTTTGAAAGAAGAGTGGAAAGGTTCTGGAGAAGAGCATGTGGAATGGGAAATAATTGTAACCATCTTTGGAAAATAAGTCTGCCTTCTGGCCATACATTCCTCCACGTGTAAAATACACCCATCTCTCTTCTAAACCCTCTCCCTGCAAAATCCCTCATTTCATTATAGCATCACACTCGGGCTGAAGGTCCAAGATTTCATCATTTATATCAGGTCCAGGTATAGATGAGGCTCAGAACAGTCCCTTGGGTATAGCTCCTTGAATATCATTCTTCTCAATCTGAACAGCTTTGAAACAAACAAGTTAGCTATCCTCGCAGAAGCATGTTCATAATATAACGGTGGGAGAAGTGTAAGATAACTCCTATAGACACTTCTGTTCAAAAATGGGGAAAATGTGGCACACAGCTGTCACTAGCCTGTAGCGACTCTGAAACACACCTGAGAACATGCTGCCAATTCCTTCATTAGCGTTCAATTTACTCTCTGTGAGTTGCTCTCTGTAGCATTTGGTTCTGCCTCCTGAGTCGAAACCTTTATTTTTCATAAGAAAATGAATTAGCGATTAAATTAACCTGCCTCCTACATGGAAAAGGGGAGTTCAAATTTCTCTTTTAATTTTGTATTCTCTACCTTTTAAGTTCCAGCTCACAGTGGAACTGGAGTTATTCTTCAGCCAGAACAATTTTCTTTTTTTTTTTTTCTGAGACTGAGTTTTGCTGTTGTTTCCCAGGCTGGAGTGCAATGATGTAATCTCAGCTCACTGCAACCTCTGCCTTCCGGGTTCAAGCGATTCTCCTGCCTCAGCCTCCCAAGTAGCTGGGATTACAGGCACCCACCACCACGCCCGGCTAATTTTTGTATTTTTAGTAGAGACAGGGTTTCACCGTGTTGGCCAATCTGGTGTCGAACTCCTGACCTCAGGTGATCTATCTGCCTAGGCCTCCTAAAATGCTGGGATTACAGGCATGAGCTACTGCGCCCAGCCAGCCAGAACAATTTTCTTAAAAACTTTGTGGAGTTTTCTAAAAATCTCAGTGGGTTTCACTCCACTAGACAAAATACACCTCTAGAAATCTGTTTAAGAACTTCTCAGCCAGGCGTGCTGGCTCACGCCTGTAGTCCCAGCACTTTGAGAGGTCAAGGTGGCAGATCACCTGAGGTCAGGAGTTCGAGACCAGCCTGGCCAACATGACGAAACCCCTTCTCTACTAAAAATACAAAAATTAGCCGGGTGTGGTGGTGCGTGCCTATAATCCCAGCTACTTAGGAGGCTGAGGCAGGAGAATTGCTTGAACCCAGGAGGTGGAAATTGCAGTGAGCCGAGATTGCACCACTGCACTCCAGCCTGGATGACAGAGCGAGACTCTTCTCCAAAAAAAAGAAAATGACAATTAAATGCAATCTTTCTGTAAATGTTTAAATGACCCATCAGGTAAATGTACCTGAAGCTTTGACTGTCTTCCCAAAAATATGGATGTGACAAACCAAACATTGGTTATAAACTACTTTAGCAGGTCAGGTGTAGTGGCTCAGGCCTGTAATCCCAGCACTCTGGGAGGCTGAGGCGGACAGATCAGTTGAGGTCAGGAGTTCGAGACTGGCCAACATGGTGAAACCCCATCTCTACTAAAAATACACAAATTAGCCGGGCATGGTGGTGCATGCCTGTAATCCCCACTACTTGGGAGGCTAAAGCAGGAGAATTACTGGAACCTGGGAGGCGGAGGTTGCATGAACTGAGATTGTGCCACTGCACTCCAACCTGGGCAACAGAGTGAGACTCTGTCTCAAAAAAGAACTATTTTAGCAATTTATAAGTCAGCACACCAATATATATTTAAATTGGATCATTTTGTCTTTTCCATGATGAATCATAGAAAGCATAACTTTTAAGAACAAAATCTTTAGGGACTCAAGAAGGACAAGGCAGCCGTCCTGGTTCTCCATGAGTCCATGCTTAACACTGGACTTATGTCCTCTTGAATACCAGCTATTTCTCTAATTTAGGTGCATAGCACTGATAACCAACGGGTTTTTACAGGTAATTTGTCTTAGACCATGGAATTCAAATGACTTTAAATAGTAATAGTTAAAACACTTTTAACAAGGAGATCTGGTTATTTCTGTGCTACAATAACAATATAATTATGCTTTTTAAAAAATCTTATTTCATTTTTTTTGAGACAGTCTTGATCCTTGTTTTTTGTTTGTTTGTTTGTTTGTTTGAAACGGAGTCTTGCTCTGTCACCCAGGCTGGAGTGCAATGGCCTGATCTCAGCTCACTGCAACCTCTGCCTCCTGGGTTCAAGCGATTCTCCTGCCTCAGTCTCCTGAGTAGCTGGGACTACAGGTCCGCAGCACCACATCCAGCTAACTTTTGTATTTTTAGTAGAGATGGGGTTTCGCCATTTTGGCCAGGATGGTCTGGATCTCTTGACCTCGTGATGTGCCTGCCTTGGCCTCCCAAAGTGCTGGGATTACAGGCAGGAGCCACCGTGCCCAGCAGGTACTTATTTTTCTTTAAGCCAATTAATTAGAGTCCTTTTATGCAAACGTCACACACATAACACATATATACAACTACACAGACAGAAGAAAATCCAGTAGTTGTAAGATTTTTCATTTGCTAGTTTCCTTTTTTTTTTTTTTGAGATGGAGTCTCGCTCTGTAACCCAGGCTGGACTGCAGTGGCTCAATCTCTGTACCTTGGCCCCTTTTAGCCAGAGGTGGAGTGACTGGGACACAGGGCACCAAGTCACAAGGCTGCACACAGCAGGGGAACTCTAGACCCAGACCAAGAAATCATTTTTCACTTCTAGGCCTCCAGGCCTGTGATGGGAGGGGCTGCCATGAAGTTCTGTGACATGCCCTGGAGACATTTTCCCCATTGTCTTGGTGATTATCATTAGGCTCCTCATTACTTATGCAAGTTTCTGCAGCCAGCTTGATTTTCTCCCCAGAAAATAGGGTTTTCTTTTCTTTTCTTTCTTTCTTTTTTTTTTTGGAGACAGAGTTTCGCTCTTGTCACCCAGGCTGGAGTGCAATGTTGCGATCTGGGCTCACTGCAACTTCTGCCTCCCGGGTTCAAGCAATTCTGCCTCAGCCTCCCAAGTGGCTAGGATTACAGGCATGCACCACCATGCCTGGCTAATTTTTGTATTATTAGTAGAGACGGGGTTTCACCATGTTTGCCAGGCTGGTCTCAAACTCCTGAACTCAGGTGATCCACCTGCCTCGGCCTCCCAAAGTGCTGGGATTATAGGCGTGAGCCACCATGCCCGGCGAGGTTTTCTTTTTTCTTTTTTTCTTTTGAGACAGAGTCTCACTCTGTTGCCCAGGCTGGAGTACAGTGGTGCGATATCGGCTCACTGCAACCTCCGCCTCCCAGGTTCAAGCAATTCACCTGTCTCAGCCTCCCGAGTAGCTGGGATTACAGGCGCCCGCCACCACACCTGGCTAATTTTTGTATTTTTAGTAGAGACGAGGTTTCACCATCTTGGCCAGGCTGATCTTGAACTCCTGACCTCGTGATCCACCTGCCTTGGCCTCCCAAAGTGCTGGGATTACAGGCATGAGCCACTGTGCCCAGTCAGGGTTTTTCTTTTCCACAGCATAGTCAGTCTGCAAATTTTCCAAACTTTTATGCTCTGCTTCCTCTTGAACGCTTTGCTGCTTACATATTTCTTCTGCCAGTTACCCTAAATCATCTCTCTCAAGTTAAAAGTTCCACAGATCTTTGGGGCAGGGGCAAAATGCCACCAGTCTCTTTGCATAGCAAGAGTGACCTTTACTTCAGTTCCCAGCAAGTTCCCCATCTCCATCTGAGACCACCTCAGCCTGGACTTCATTATTCATATCAGTATCAGCATTTTGGTGAAAGCCATCTCACATCTTTCTTACTTCTGAGCACTCCAAGTCTCTAGGCAGTTCCAGACTTTCCCAAGCTTTCCTGTCTTCTTCTGAGCCCTGCAAACGGTGCCAGCCTCTGCCTGTTACCCAGTTCCAAAGTCGCTTCCACATTTTTGGGTATCTTTACAGCAGTGCCCCACTCTCTGTGGTACCAACTTACTGTATTAGTGTGTTCTCACGCTGCTAATAAAGACATACCTGAGATGGGATAATTTACAAAGGAAAGAGATTTAATTGACTCACAGTTCAGCATGGCTGAGGAGGCCTCAGGAAACTTACAGTCATGGCAGAAGGGGAAGCAAATATGTCCTTCTTCACATGGTGGCAACAAAAAGTGCTGAGCAAAAGGGGGAAAGCCTTTATAAAACCATCAGATCACAGGAGAACTCACTCACTATCACCAGAACAACGTGAGATTAACCACCCCCATGATTCAATTTCCTCCCACCAGGTCCCTCCCAGGACATGTGGGGATTATGGGAACTATAATTCAAGATGAGATTTGGGTGGGGACACAGCCAAGTCATATCAGGTGTAATGCTAGCCCTCTGTGACAGGTTTCATGAACGATATTGATTGTATGGGGGAGACTGAGCTCATGTCACTATGCCATCAGTGAGAACTGGCTGGTGAATGCCAATCCTCCATAGCCATGACTGGGTCGCTGAATAAAATAATTCAGTGTGCATCTGAAAGCTGCCTCTTTCTCTGTGGGTGATCTGGGAGTGAGCCAAACATGGGATGGACAATGTCATACCTGGAAAGTTGGCAGATGATGGGATCCTGGACATGGGGCATGCTGGGGGTGCTCCTGCATATTACCCCTGTGTACAAGATACATTATTGGGCCAGTAGCCTAAAAGTTTGCGCCATGCTTATTAGGAACCTGTCAGGTCATGGCTGATTCTAGGTTTAGGTCCTCTATGACATTTTTGGTACCATACACAGGAGTCAGTGCTCATGAAGAAAATGATAGGAAAACTGCTTGATATTGCTGCTTCCAGTGCCACTGCCTTGGCAGCCCAGGGACATCCTTCAACTCCCTTCGGAAGGTTGTTTTATTATTTATTTTTATTTTTTATTATTTATTTATTTATTTTTGAGACGGAGTCACTCTGTTGCCCAGGCTGGAATACAGTGGTGCGGTCTCGGCTCACCACAACCTCTGCCTCCCGGGTTCAAGCGATTCTCCTGCCTCAGCCTCCTGAGTAGCTGGGACTACAGGCACGCATCACCACTCCAGGCTAATTTTTTTGTATTTTTAGTAGAGACGGGGTTTCACCATGTTGGCCAGACTGGTCTCGAACTCCTGACCTCGTGATCCACCCGCCTTAGCGTCCCAAAGTGCTGGAATTACAGGCATGAGCCACCGCACCCGGCTGTGTTGTTTTAAACAACAGAATTCCTCTAGCCTTTTTTTTTTTAGACTAACTGGGAGAAGTGTGTGCCACTGCCAACATCTCCTGGCATACCTGGATAAACACCTCAGGCATGGTGGAGACATAGGTAGAGGAGATCTGGAAGCAGGCCTACTGGTTGCAGTCAGAGTGGCTACCTAAAGAATCTTTCTTGGACCTCTTTAACAACTTCTTACCTGGATCACTAGGACTTGGGCGTAGGCCACAGCTCCAAACAAGCCTGATCATCCCGCTTATTATAGTAGTCTCCTGGGCCTAGTGCAATGTATTCTGGCCATGGCTTAATAATGTTGCACTGAGATTGTGTCAGTCAAGGTGTCGCTTTTTTTTTTTTTTTTTTTTTTAGACAGAGTCTTGCTCTATCGCTCAGGCTGGAGAGCAGTGGCGAGATCTCGGCTCACTGTAATTGCCACCTCCTGGGTTCAAGCATTTCTCCTGCCTCGGCCTCCTGAATAGCTGGGATTACAGGTGCATGCCGGCACATTCAGCTAATGTTTGTATTTTTAGTAGAGACAGGGTTTCACCATGTTGGCCAGGCTGGTCTCAAACTCCTGACCCCCAGTCATCCGCCCCCCACGGCCTCCCAAAGTGCTGGGATTACAGGCATAAGCCACCATGCCCAACCAAGGTGCCATATTAATATGAGCAAACCTCTGCCTCCAGATCCTGGGGGTCTGGAGGGCATATGAAATGTACTAGGTTTGCTAAAGCAGGTATCTGGGTTGGGGATGGACTGCCGGGCAGTTCTCTGGTTGGCCTTGGACTGACTCAGTTCTCCCCTTTCTCACTAGTAGTTTTCAAGCATAGAATGTGCTGGGAATGTAACATCCTGAGATAGGGACGGACTGACTAGAATGGCCCTGGCTCTATTTCAGCCCCTCCCTACAAATAGGATGTCTTTCAATGCTTTAGCCCAGCAGTCACATGACCCCAGAGTACAAAACTCAGGGCAGCTGCAGTGCAAATGGGGCACACGCACATGAGACTCCATCACCTAGGCAGCATTCCTGAGTCTTGGGGGACTGCTTTCCAATGATTCTTAGGCTTCTGTCATTCTTTGCTGCCTATCTGTAAGTAAGAAATCCGGTTCATGTAAATTGTTGTATTAAATATATGAATGTGTTTTCTCACTGGACTCAGACAAGTTGGTAACCAGCATACAGTGAACTTGCTTCATATAGTCTAATACCTTTTTGCTCAGTGTATACATGTTTACTGAGCTGGCCATCACTATATGCTCTTCTTCCTTCTCCACCCTGCTATGTTCCCAGCTAGGCTGAGCTGTGTGGTTGGGTTTGGCCAAAGAGAGGCATTAGCAAGATAATGAAAAACAAGAGGAGAGTCAAGGGGTATTATAGTCTCCTCCTTCCTGCCACAAACCATAGGTTTCTTCTAGAAAAGCTACATCTCCTATCAGACTGCCCCCTTCCCTTGAACCTTCAGATTCAGGGTTCTACACCGAATCTTGTTTCATTGTTTTTGTTTCTGAATCTTGCCCATGCCTTTGTAGATAGTACCTTTATAAAACTCTCCTCAGTTACACAGGCTGAGAGTGCCACTTGCTTATTGCCAGAACTCTGTATGCACACAACCCAAAAGGGACTCTGCCAGTGATTAGATTTGTGAGATAAGAAACAAAACTTTCACTGGGTACTAACCCTACAGGTGTGTCAGTGTAGTGTTTTTACACATTAGCGCATTTAATGGTCACAATAAGCCTTTTCAGATAAGAAAACTGATATTTAGAGGGTTATGTTTCTTGCTAAAGATCACCAGGTATTAATACTAAGGATCAGGGTCAGACCGGAACTCGGCTAGGTCTGCCTCCCTAAACATCAGCTTTGCTCCAGGTACCATTAGCTCTGGAAAAAAGGCTTGGTAAGGGACTGAGGGGTAAAGGATGGATTACGAACATGTTTCTCCAAGGGGTCACCTGAGAACAATCACCTGGGATGCTTTTTCAAAATCTAGATTCTTAAACTGTATCTCTCTCAGTCCTTTAGTTCTCAGTGGTTTTTGTGCCTCTATTTCGACACTCACCACATTGGATTGCAGGAATAAGGAATAGCCACTAACTCGCTCTCTTTTTTTTTTTTTTTTTTTTTCCCCAGACGGAGTTTTGCCCTGGTTGCCCAGGCTGGAGTACAATGGTGCGATCTTGGCTCAGTGCAACCTTTGCCTCCTGGGTTCAAGCAATTCTCCTGCCTCAGCCTCCCAAGTAGCCGGGATTACAGGCATGCGCCACCACACCTGGCTATTCTGTATTTTTAGTAGAGATGGGGTTTCATTGTGTTGGTCAGGCTGGTCTCGAACTCCTAACCTCCAGTGTGATCCGCCCACCTGGGCCTCCCAAAATTCTAGGATTACAGGCATGAGCCACCGCGCCCGGCCGGATTGGTCATTAACTCTTATTTCAACAGATACTCCTTCATTTGGGACACTGGTGTATTTGCACAAATTCTAGCGCTCCACGCAGCGGCCTGGAGCCTGTCCCCAAGTCCAACCACTGGGAGTAGTGTTAAGGGTTCCGCCCTCGACTCCTTTCAAGCACTGGGCAAAGCCGCCAGGCCCGCCCACTGACGCCGGGGAGCTGAGTCGTCCCTCTTCTACCCAGGTCAGGATGGCAGCGACGCTGATCCTGGAGCCCGCGGGCCGCTGCTGCTGGGACGAGCCCGTGCTCATCACCGTGCGCGGCCTGGCCCCGGAGCAGCGGGTGACGCTGCGCGCGTCCCTGCACGACGAGAAGGGCGCGCTCTTCCGGGCCCACGCGCGCTACCGCGCCGACGCCCGCGGCGAGCTGGACCTGGAGCGCGCGCCCGCGCTGGGCGGCAGCTTCGCGGGGCTCGAGCCCATGGGGCTGCTCTGGGCGTTGGAGCCCGAGAAAGCCTTGGTGCGGCTGGTGAAGCGCGACGTGCGGACGCCCTTCGCCGTGGAGCTGGAAGTGCTGGACGGCCACGGCCCTGAGCCCGGGCGGCTGCTGTGCAGGGCGCAGAACAAGCGCGACTTTCTCCAGCCGGGGGTGCGGCGCGAGCCGGTGCGCGCGGGCCGGGTGCGCGCCGCGCTCTTCCTGCCGCCGGGTGAGTAGTCTGCCCAAAACTTGGTCGAGCTCTGCGACCCCCACCTGCCCTTTTCCTGTCCTGGGAATCACGTGATTGTGGAACATCCCTGAACTTTTTCCTTCGCTCCAGAGTCTGTCATGGATTCTGAGTCTCTGGGCTCCCACTGTTGCCCAGGCTGGAGTGCCGTGGCTGGATCGTAGCTCACACTGCAGCCTCGAACTCCTGGGCTCAAGTCTTCTCGCCTCAGCCTCCTGAGTAGCTGCTCCAGTCTTTCTTTTTTAAGTTTCACGTCCCTCCCTGGAGGCACTGCCACTTTCGCTCTGTGCTGAATAGTGCATTCAACTTATTATATATTTATTGAGAGCCACTATGTGCCAGCCGTGTGGTTTTGTTTGAATACGATATGGGCAAAACCTTAAGCTGATGTGCAAGAATGATTTTTGCCTCAGTTCACATCAAACTTCCAAAGAAGCTAAAATCCACAATAGTGGCAATACCCTTTAATTGTTTAAAAACACACACAAAACTGCCTGACAGTCCTCTCCCTTCTATCATAAACATTGTTGTACTTGGTTCTCAACCTGCAGTGATTTTGCCGCCTTCCCTGGGGGAAATTTGGCAATATCTGGAGACATTTGTGGTTGTCATTCCTGAAGGGAGAGGTGCTATTGGCATCTAGCAGGCAGAGGCCAGGGATGCTGCTAAACATTCCACAATGCACGGGACAACCGCCAGAACAAAGAATTGTCTTGCTCAAAGTGTCTGTACTACTGAGGTTGAGGAACCCTAGTCTAAGTAAACACAAGATATTTGCTAGGTAAAGGTAACCCAGAAAGAAGGCTCCTGATTAATCCCTTCTAACTAAATTCCTGATTTAAACCTCTACCATATAAAAATGCTGAGCCGGGCACAGTGGCTCAGGCCTGTAATCCCAGCACTTTGGGAGGCTGAGGTGGGCAGATCACTTGAGCCCAGGAGTTCAAGACCAGCCTGGGTAACATGGTGAAATTCTGTCTCTACAAAAAAAAAAAAAAAAAATTGAGGCAGGCATGGTGGTGCACGCCTGTAGTCTCAGCTGCTTGGGAGGCTGAGGTGGGAGGATTGTTTGATATCAGGAAGTAGAGGTTGCAGTGAGCCGAGATCACGCCACTGCATTCCAGCCTGGACACCAGAGTGAAACCCTGCCTCAAACAGCAACAACAACAAAAAATTCTAGAGTTGCAACAGCACACAGAATCCTTAAACTGAATTCTGTGATGATTCTCCAAAAACAAGAAAACTTGCTTTATTTTTACGGCTCTTCAGCAATTCTTAGCCTTAACTCGTGGCTGCCCACTACACTGTGAATTCCTGGGGCTGGAATTGGGTCTTACAGGTTTCTAAATATCCATGTTCCTAGAGGCTTTTGCAAGGTTATAGTAAGAGTTCAATAAATCATAGTGTCTGGGCCAGGCACAGTGGCTTACACCTGTAATCCTAGCACTTTGGGAGGCTGAGGTGGGTGGATCACTTGAGGCCAGGAGTTCAAGACCAGCCTGGGCAACATGGCAAAACCCCACCTCTACTAATAATATAATACAAAAAAAATTAGCCAGGCATAGTGGCTCACACATGTAGTCCCAGCTACTAGGGAGGCTGAGGTGAGAGAATTGCTTGAACCTGAGAGGCCGAGGTTGCAGTGAGCCAAGATCACGCCACTAGACTTCAGCCTAGGCAACAGAGCGAGGCCCTGTCTCAAAAAAAACAAAACAAAACAAAAAAAAGAAAAACAACACATACTAAGAATCAACTAAAACCTTTCATTAAAAACAAACAAGGCGGCCAGGCGTAGTGGCTAATGCCTCTAATCCCAGCACTTTGGGAGGCTGAGGTGGGTGGATCATGAGGTCAGGAGTTCAAGACCAGCCTGGAGAAGATGGTGAAACCTCGTCTCTACTAAAAATACAAAAAATTAGCCGGGCATGGTGGCGGGCGCCTGTAATCCCAGCTACTTGGGAGGCTGAGGCAGGAGAATTACTTGAACTCAGGAGGCAGAGGTTGCAGTGAGCCGAGATCATACCACATCACTCCAGCCTGGGCAACGGAGAGAGACTCTGTCTGATAGAAAACAAAAAACAAACGAAACAAAAAGAAACAAACAAGGCTGGGCGCAGTGGCTCACGCCTGTAATCCCAACACTTCGGGAGGCTGAGGTAGGCAGATCACCTGAGGTCGGGAGTTTGAGACCAGCCTGACCAACATGGTGAAACCCCATCTCTACTAAAAATACAAAATTTGCCTGGTGTGGTGGCTCATACCTGTAATCCCAACTACTTGGGAGGCTGAGGCAGGAGAATCGCTTGAACCTGGGGGGAGACAGAGGTTGCAGTGAGGTGAGATCGCACCATTGCACTGCAGCCTGGGCAGCAAGAGTGAAACCCTGTCTCAAGAAAAAAAAAAACAAAAAAACAAACAAGCAAAAAAAAAACAGGCTGAGTGCAGTGGCTCACACTTAAAATCCCAGAACTTGAAGAGGCCAAGGTGGGAGCATTGCGATGGGAGGATTGCTTGAGGCCAGGAGTTCGAGACTAGCCCAGGCAGCATAGTGAGACCCTGTTTCTACAAAAAATTAAAAATGGGGCCTAGCTATTTGGGAGGGTAGCTACTTGAGGCTGGAGGGTCACTCGAGCCCAGGGATTCAAGGTTACAGTGATCTACAGGCTACAGTGCAGTGGTGTGATCATAGCTCACCACAAACTAGAACTCTTAGGCTCAGATGATCCTCCCGCCTCTGCCTCCTGAGTAGCTAAGATTATAGGCATGTGCCATCATGTCCAACTAGTTTTTTAAAATTTTTTGTAGAGACAGGGGTCTTGTTATGTTGCCCAGGCTGGTCTTGAATTCCCAGCCTCAAGTGATCCTCTTATCTTGACCTCCCAGAGCACTGAGATTATAGGCATGAACCACCACGCCTGGCCTCATTATGTTATTTCTAACTTGGTTTATCTTTGTTTGTGAAAATAATTTCTATTATTATCATTATTATTATTATTATTATTGAGACAGAGTCTTGCTCTGTCGCCCAGGCTGGAGTGCAGTGGTGTGATAATAATTTATATCATTAAAAATTTTTAGGCCAGTTGCGGTGGCTCATGCCTGTAATCCCAGCACTTTGGGAGGCCAAGGTGGGCAGATCACCTGAGGTCAGGAGTTCAAGACCAACCTGGCCAACATGGCAAAACCCATCTCTACTGAAAATACAAAAAAATTAGCTGGGTGTCTGGTGCATGCCTGTAATTCCAGCTACTTGGGAGGCTGAGGCAGGAGAATTGCTTGAACCCAGGAGGCAGAGGTTGCAGTGAGCCAAGATTGCGCCACTGCACTTCAGCCTGGGCGACAGAGTGAGACTGTCAAAAAAAAAATTAATTTCAATACCTTTTGGTGTACAAGTGGTTTGGGGTTACATGGACGAACTGTACAGTGATGAGCACTGAGATTTTAGTGCACCTGTCACCTGAGTAGTGTACATTGTACCCGATATGCAGTTTTTTATCCCTCTATATTATTATTATTGTTTGAGAACATAAGACATTTTGTTCTTTTTCTGCCAATCTGTCTACCCCCAATCTCCTTGGCTTCAAAAACTTGTTTGCTTGCTGTCTTTTGAGACTCTAAAGCTCCTTGTGATTTGTGATGTTCTCCAGGCAAGGGGCCCTTTCCTGGGGTCATTGATCTGTTTGGGAGTGGCGGTGGCCTTTGTGAATACAGGGCCAGCCTCCTGGCCGGACACGGTTTTGCTGTGCTTGCCCTGGCTTATTTCCGATTTGAAGACCTCCCTGCAGATCTGAATGATGTACGTCTGGAGTACTTTGAAGAAGCCGTGGACTTGATGCTGCAGCATCCAGAGGTGCGTTCTGGTGGCCACCTGAGTGTAGAAGAGAGGGGGCAGAGCTGACGCAGGGCGGAATCCCAACACTGGGAACTAGAAACATGCCAGGAGACACCAAGTCTCCTTCAAAAACTACTAGGATGGAAGCTGGGCATGGTGATGTGCACCTGTAGTCCCAGCTACCTGGGAGGCTGAGGCTGAGGGATTGCTTGACTCCAGGAGTTCAAGACCAGCCTGGGCAACATTTAGTGAGACCCCTGTCTCAAAAGAAGTTTTTATACTAGGATTATTATTTCCATTTTCTCCCATCTCTAATCCCTTAAGACTTGACTATTTAGTTGTCTTTGTAATTGTGTACCAAAATTCAAAGAGCACAGGACTAAAAAGAGTTCTGGCTCTGTGTCTACCACAGAGTGGCCTTATGATTCTGAATAAAGCAGTTACTCTCTCTGGAGTTCAATTTTCCTCCTTAATAAGATTAACATAAATGTATATAGAGAAAATGACCATAAAGAGATATTTTTTGAGACAACTGGAGACATTTGAATAAGAATGGTATATTTGATTATATGAAATAATCGTTATTAATTTTGTTGGGTATGATAATGGTATTATGGTTTTGTACAGAAAGTCCTTATCTGATAACAGAAATAATCAATTAATTAAAACATTTTGGGCCGGGTGCGGTGGCTCACGCCTGTAATCCCAGCACTTTGGGAGGCAGAGGCGAGCAGATCACTTGAGGTCAGGAGATCGAGACCAGCCTGGCCAACATGATGAAACCCCATCTCTACTAAAAATACAAAAATTAGCCTGGCATGGTGGCGGGCACCTGTAGTCCCAGCTACTTGGGAGGCTGAGGCAGGAGAATCGCTTGAACCCAGGAAGCGGAGCTTGCAGCGAGCCGAGATCACGCCACTGCACTCCAGCCTGGGCGACAGAGCAAGACTCTGTCTCAAAAAAAAAAAAAAACATTTTGGCCAGGTGTGGTGGCTCACGTCTGTAATCCCAGCACTTTGGGAGGCTAAGGCAGGCAGATCACTGAGGTCAGGAGTTTGAGACCAACCTGGCCAACATGGTGAAACCCCATCTCTACTAAAAATACAAAAATTAGTTGGGCATGGTGGTGCACACCTGTAATCCCAGCTACTCGGGAGGCTGAGGCAGGATAATTGCTTGAACCCAGGAGGCAGAGGTTGCAGTGAGTCGAGATTACACCATTGTACTCCAGACTGGGCAACAAGAGTTAAACCCCATCTCAAAAAAAAAAACAAAACAAAAACCACAGCAACAAAAAATTTTGGTATAACTAAAAATTGAATGATATATACTCTTTGTTATCATCCAAGTTTAAAGAGACCCAGACATTCTAATGTTAAGATATAAGATGTTCTTCAGGGTTCTTTCCCCTATAACCCCCAATGCTCTTGGGATCTGGCACCCCAGAATTCTCTGCCAAACAGCTCTGATCCTGCTTCCAGGCCCTAAGCCTCTTTTCTGGGTTCGTCAATGTGTATATACCTAGGCCTTAAACATGCAGGTTGGGGTGTCCACACACATGTGTGAGAGGCCCCTTAAGGTCCATGAAGGAGCCAGTGATGGAAGAGAAGGAGTGTGGTGCAGGGCCCAGGGGCAGGCCTCTCCTGTGTGTCACATTCCAGTACAGAACTCCAGTGGATTCCAGGATTTTAAATTTGAGCCTGACCTTATGAATTGTTATGGTGGTATATTTATCAAGGCAGAAGAAAATAATATACTGTATTTAACAGTTTGTTCATTTGATTTATAATTTTGAAATATTTAGGTATCGGGTGTCTGGGCCTCTGTGTATACTCCTGACCCAGTCCTCATAAATATTAGGGGATGATCCATTACTAGGAAATCAGTTGATTTGCTTATTAGAAGACATATTTGAACTTTGCAGATTGTTGGATAAGGAAGGAAAGCAAATAATAGTTAAGAAAGCTACTGTCAGGGCATGGTGGCTCATGCCTATAATCCCAGCACTTTGGGAGGCCCAGGCGGGTGGATCACTTGAGGTCAGAAGTTTGAGACCAGCCTGATCAACATGGTGAAACCCTGTCTCTACTAAAAATACAAAAATTAGCCAGGCGTGATGGCGGGCACCTGTAATCCCAGCTACTCGGGAGGCTAAGGCAGGAGAATCGCTTGAACCCGGGAGGCGGAAGTTGCAGTGAGCCAAGATTGCACCACTGCACTCCAGCCTGGGGGACAGAGCGAGACTCCATCTCAAAAAAGAAAAAAAAAAAAAAGAAAGAAAGCTACTTGGAGAATGTAAAATCACTGTCTGTGTCCTCCATTTGTGAACTCTAAGCTTGTTTCCTTCTCTTTTTCCTCAACAGGTGAAAGGTCCTAGTATTGGGCTTCTTGGATTTTCCAAAGGAGGTGACCTGTGTCTCTCAATGGCTTCTTTCTTGAAGGGCATCACAGCCACTGTTCTTATCAATGCCTGTGTAGCCAACACAATAACTCCTCTACATTACAAGGATATGATTATTCCTAAACTTGTCGATGATCTAGGAAAAGTAAAAATCACTAAGTCAGGATTTCTCACTTTTATGGACACTTGGAGCAATCCCCTGGAGGAACGCAATCACCAAAGTCTTATTCCATTGGAAAAGGCCCAGGGGCCCTTCCTGTTTATTGTTGGCATGGATGATCAAAACTGGAAGAGTGAATTCTACGCTCAGATAGCCTCTGAAAGGCTACAAGCTCACGGGAAAGAAAGACCCCAGATAATCTGTTACCCAGAAACAGGTCACTGTATTGACCCACCTTATTTTCCTCCTTCTAGAGCCTCTGTGCATGCCGTTTTGGGTGAGGCAGTATTCTATGGAGGTGAGCCAAAGGCTCACTCAAAGGCACAGGTAGATGCCTGGCAGCAAATTCAAACTTTCTTCCATAAACATCTCAATGGTAAAAAATGTGTCAAGCACAGCAAAATATAACATTGTAGCCACAGACCAGATACCATTAATAAAAATCCTGTTCATACAACTAGTGTTGGGCGGGCTTCCTTCCTTCCTTCCTTCCTTCCTTCCTTCCTTCCTTCCTTCCTTCCTTCCTTCAAGTCTCACTGTGTCACATAGGCTGGAGTACAGTGGCGTCATCTCGGCTCACTGTAACCTCCACCTCCCAGGTCCAAGCTATTCTCTGACCTCAGCCTCCCGAGTAGCTGGGATTACAGGCGCATGCCACGGCACCCAGCTAATTTTTGTATTTTTAGTAGAGACAAGGTTTCGCCATGTTGGCCAGGCTGGTTTTGAACTCCTGGCTTCAGGTGATCTGCCCACCTCAGCCTCCCAAAGTGCTGGGGTTACAGGTGTAAGCCACCACACCCAGCCTGTGTTGGGTTTCCCAGAGCCCGTAGCAACCTTTTTTGTGACGAAGCAACCATCTCAGCTTCTTTGTCTGGTTCTCCCTGATTCTCAACCTTTGCAACCTGCCTTCCTTCACCGCTGGGTCCACATAGGCTTAACCTTGATCTTATTTGTAGGACCGGTCTTCACCTTAAGCAAGAGAAATGTAAGAAGTGCTTTCCCAATTCCCAGTTGCTGGCCCAGCTTTGGCCTCGTGTCCCCTTTCTGAGGACTGACCTTTGGTATTGCTCTGGAGTCTCATATCCCCTTTGGCCCTAACTGACCATGTCTGAGTCTTGGGAACCTGCCCACACGAGTGCCTTAAGGAATGGACTCTGCCTCATTCTCTCTCTCTCTCTTTTTTTTTTTTTTTTTAAGATGGAGTCTCGCTTTTGTTGCCCAGGCTGGAGTGCAATGGTATGAGCTTGGCTCACTGCAACCTCTGCCTCCCAGGTTCAAGCGATTCTCCTGCCTCAGCCTCCCAAGTAGTTGGGACTACAGGCTCATGCCACCATGCCCAGCTAATTTTTGTATTTTCAGTAGAGATGGGATTTCACCATGTTGGCCAGGCTAGTCTCGAACTCCTGATGTCAGGTGATCCACCTACCTCAGCCTCCCAAAGTGCTGGGATTACGGGTCTGAACCACAACGCCCGGCTCTACCTCATTCTTGCCCATACACATGGCTGAATGTTTACTCAAGACTTCTCCCTGGGCTAGGCGTGGTGGCTCATGCCTGTAGTCCCAGCACTTTGGGAGGCCAAGGCATGTGGATCACCTGAGGTCAGGATTTCAAGACCAGCCTGGCCAACATGATGAAATGATGAAACCTAGTGTCTACTGAAAATACAAAAAATTAGCCGGGCAAGGTGGCGGGCGTCTGTAATCCCAGCTACTTGGGAGGCTGAGGCAGGAGAATCGCTTGAACTCAGGAGGTGGAGGTTGCAGTGAGCCGAGATCACGCCACTGCACTCCAGCCTGGGCAACAAGAGCAAAACTCTGTCTCAAAAAACAAAAAACCCTTGTCTCTGAACCCTAATCTGAAGACCAGGAGCATTATACCTGTGGATATACTTCCTTTATGTTTGCCAGGGGATTCCCAGTCACTATATGGGCATTGCTTGCCTGGAGGAATTCCTTGCTGCCAAGATTTTCAGGACAATACTTTGCAGGCAATGGCCTTCATCTTTGATGTCATGTTATACCTACCAAATCGGACTTCATCCCACAACCATCTAGTCCAATTACCCTCCTCCTGAGAAGGACTGGGACCTGTCTGCCTCAACCCACTGCAATATACTGGAAACTATCTAGAGTCATAACAGACCAGAGCAGAGAGTCTTCTTTGAGCATAAGAAAGTTTTCCTGTGATTTCACGGCACATCCCATGATTTTCTGAGTACGTACAAAATCCTTCACCAATTTGAGTCTATCCAAGCAAATGCCCATTAGATCTTAACGATGAAAAGAAAAGTTCCTTAGAGGTAACTTAATTTTGATCAGTTGTTAAACTCTGTGTTGAGTATAGTCATTCACCATGTAGTATAATTTTCCTTTCCTTTTCCTTCCCTTTTCTTTTCTTTTCTTTTCTTTTCTTTTCTTTTCTTTTCTTTTCTTTTCTTTTCTTTCTTCAGTCTCACTCTGTCATCCAGGCTGGAGTATAGTGGCATGATCACGGCTCACTGCAGCCTCAACCTCCTGGGCTCAAATGATCCTCTCACCTCAACTTCCCGAGTGGCTGGGACTACAGGCAAGCACCACCACACCTTTTTTTATTTTTTGTAGAGATGAGGTCTCCTTATGTTGCCCAGGCTGGTCTCCAACTCCTGGGCTCAAGCGAACTGCCCCCCTAGGCCTCCCAAAGTGCTGGGATTACAGGCATGAGCCACTGCCCCTGGACTGTGTAGTCTTAATTTTCTATGATGTGAATTCTGGGAGCCTGTGCTTTAACTCACTCCCAGGTGGATCTGCTACTGTAGAGATGCTCTTGGGGTGTGAGATCACAGGAGGAAGATAGGAGGAAAGTGGCAGGGAGGATAAGAAAGCAAAGGCCAAAAAGGTAGTCCCAGAAGTCATGCAGGAGGATGATGACTCTACATCTATATGTATTAAAGCACTAGGGCAGGACAGCCCTAGACCTCAATTTCTTCCTTACAGATAAAGCAACCTAGAAATGGCATACACTGACTAAAGATATTTGCTTGCTTTTCCCTGAGAGGTGACTGTATGTGGCCACCTGTCTCCAAGATTTTTTTTTTTTTTTGAGATGGAGTTTCGCTGTTGTTGCCCAGCCTGGAGTGCAGTGGTGCAATCTCAGCTCACCGCAACTTCTGCCTCCCGGGTTCAAGTGATTCTCCTGCCTCAGCCTCCCTAGTAGCTGGGATTACAGGCATGCACCACCATACCTGTCTAATTTTGTATTTTTAGTAGAGACAGGGTTTCTCCATGTTGGTCAGGCTGGTCTCGAACTCCTGACCTCAGGTGATCTGCCCGCCTTGGCTGGGATTACAGCCATGAGCCACCGCGCCTGGTTTGAGATTTTTATTTCAAAAGAATCTCAGGTTGTTATCAAGCCATTCAAAATGGAGTAAAGCAATATGAAGTAGAAGGGAGAAAGAGAAAAGTTATCCATAAAGTTAAGCTGGAAATGAGGCTTAACAATAACAGTGCTTATTATGGAATCCTACGCCCTTGCCTGGATTGACAACTCATTCAGTCATGTATTTTATAGTGGGTTTTTTGTTTGTTTGTTTGTTTTTTGCTTTTTTTGAGACAGAGTTTCACTCTTGTTGCCCAGGCTGGAGTGCAGTGGTGCAACTTCGGCTCACTGCAACCTCTGCCTCCCAGGTTCAAGCGATTCTCCTGCCTCAGCCTCCCTGTAGCTGGGATTACAGGCATGCATCACCATGCCTGGCTAATTTTGTATTTTTTCAGTAGATACTGAGTTTCACCATGTTGGTCAGGCTGATCTCGAACTCCTGACCTCAGGTGATCCGCTCGCCTCAGCCTCCCAAAGTGCTGGGATTACAGGCATGAGCCACCATGCCCAGCCTTATAGTGGTTTATGCAAAGAAGGAAACCTAATTAGTTATGCAAAATTTACAACTTTCATAAAATAAAAGCCAAACTTAGAAATCAGTTTCTTCCAAAGATAGTTGTACTAAGAAACATTAAGTGATATAAAGGGTGGTGCTATAGTTTAGATGTTGTCCTCTCCAAATCCTATGTTGGAATTTGATCCACAGGTGGGCATGGTGGCTCATGCCTGTAATCCCAACACTTTGAGAGGCCCAGGTAGGAGGATTGCTCAAGGCCAGGAGTTTGAGACCAGCTTGAGCAAAGTAGCAAGACCCTGTTTCTACTAAAAATGTTTTTAAAATTAACCAGGCATGGTAGCAAACACTTGTAGTCCCAGCTACTTGGGAGGCTGAGGCAGGAGGATTGGTTGAGCCCAGGAATTCTAGCTATGATGATGCCACTGCATTCCAGCCTAGGTGACAGAGCAAGATCCTATCTCTAAACAATAAAGAGAAATTTGAATCCCAGTGTTGGAGGTGGGGCCTAATGGGTGGTGTTTGGGTCATGAGGGCCAACCCCGCAGGAATGTCTTGGTGCAGTCCTCTCTGTGAGTTCCCACAAGAGTTCCCCTGAGAGCTGATTGTGAAAAAGAGCCTGGCACTTCCTTCCCCTCTTTCCTGCTTCTCTCTCGCCATGTGATCTGCACACACTAGGGCTCTGTCCCTTCTGTGGTGAGTGGAAGCAGTCTCAGGCCCTTACCAGAAGCAGATGCGGGCACTGCGCTTCTTGTACAGCCTGCAGAACCGTGAGCCAAATAAACCTCTTTGTGACCAGGGCCAGTGGCTCGTGCCTGTAATCCCAACATTTTGGGAGGTTGAGGCGGGACGATTGCTTGGGACCAGGAGTTTAAGACCAGCCCAGACAACATAGTGAAACCCCATTTCTACAATTTTTTTTTTTTGATACTGCATCTTGCTCTGTTGCCCAGGCTGGAGTGCAGTGGCGCAATCTTGGCTCACTGCAACCTCTGTCTCCCAGATTCAAGCGATTGTCCTGCCTCAGCCTCCTGAGGAGCTGGGACTACAGGCGCCCGTCACCACGCCTGGCTAATTTTTGTATTTTTAGTAGAGATGGGGGTTTCACCATGTTGCCCAGGCTGGTCTCAAACTCCTGACTTCAGGTGATCCACCTGCCTCGGCCTCCCAAATTGCTGGGATTACAGGCGTGAGCCAACACGCCCTGCCCCCCCAAATTTTTTTTAACAAAAATTAGCCAGGTGCAGTGGTACCCACTTGTAGTCCCATGTACTCAGGATGCTGAGGTGGGAGAACAACTTTAGTGTAGGAGGACAAGGCTACAGTGAACCATGATCACACCACTGCACTCCATCCAGCCTAGGTGACAAGAGCAAGACTGCTCCCCGCCACCCCAACAAAAAACCTCTTTTTAAACTAACTCTTCTTTATAGCAACACAAATGCACTAAGACAGGTAATATCTTCGAGGATGCTTCTACAGTAGACGTAAATTCCAGCCGAATCCGGGCTCACACAGTTTAGAAAGGAGTGCAGCCTGGGGTTTCTGTCTATATGCCTCATCTATGAAAAGGGCATAATAATAGTAGCTACTTCATGGGGCTGTTGTGATTAAATTAGACAATCCATGTAAGGTACTTAACATACTTTACTTTTCAAATACAGGTAGACTTTGTTTTATTGGGCTTTGCTTTATTACATTTTCCACAAGTTAAAGGTCTGTGACAACCCTGTGTCAAGAAAGTCTATCAGCACCATTTTCAACAACTTGTGCTCACTTTGTGTCTCTTTGTCACATTTGGTAATTCTCACAATACTTCGGTCTTTTCATTATTGTTTACTTATTTATTTATATTTGAGATGGAGTCTTGGTCTGTTGCCAGGCTGGAGTGCAGTGGTGTGATCTCGGCTCACTGCAACCTCCGTCTCCTGGATGCAACGATTCTCCTACCTTAGCATCCCAAGTAGCTGGGACTTACAGGCGCCCACCACCACACCCAGCTAATTTTTGTATTTTTAGTAGAGGTGGGGTTTCAACATGTTGGCCAGGATGGTCTCAATCTCTTGACCTTGTGATCTGCCCGCCTTGGCCTCTCAAAGTGCTGGGATTACAGGTGTGAGCCACTGCGCCAGGCCTATTTTATTTATTTTATTTTTTAGATGGACTCTTGTCACCCAGGCAGGAGTGCAGTGGCACGATCTCGGCTCACTGCAACCTCCGTCTCCTGGGTTCAAGGCTGAGGCTGCCTCAGCTTCCTGAGTAGCTGGGATTACAGGTTCATGCCACCATGCTCAGCTAATTTTTGTATTTTTAGTAGAGACAGAGTTTCACCATGTTGGCCAGTCTGGTCTCGAACTCCTGACCTCAGGTGATCTGCCAGCCTTGGCCTCCCAAAGTGCTGGGATTACAGGCATGAGCGACCATGTCCAGCCTTTTTCATTATTATTATATCTGTTACGGTGATCTTTGATGTTACTCCTGTAATTGTTTGGGGGCTCCAAAAACTGCACCCACATAAGATGGTGAACTTAATAAATGTTGTGTGTGTTCTGACTGTTCCACCAACTGGACTTTCCCATCTGTTTCCCTCTCCTCAGGCTTCCCTATTCCCTGAGACAAAACAATATTGGAATTAGGCCAATTAATAACCCTACAATGGCCTCTAAGTGTTCAACTGAAAGGAAGAGTCTCAGGTCTCTCAACTTAAATCAAAAGCTAGAAATGATGAAGCGTATGGAAAGCCAAGATAGGCTGAAAGCCAGGCCTCTTCCCCTAAGCAGTTAGCCAAGTTGTGAGTGCAAAGGAAAAGTTCTTGAAGGCAATTGAAAGTCCTACTTAAGTGAACACAGTAAAACATCCTTATGGCTGATTTGGAGACAGTTTTAGTGGTCTGGATAGAAGATCAAAGTAGCCACAACATTCCCCTCAGCTAAACAGCAGGGGTGTCCAATCTTTTGTCTTTCCTGGGCCACATTGGAAGAAGAATTGTCTCAGGTCACACATAATATACAACAACGCTAATAATAGCTGATGAGCTTTAAAAAACATCGCACAAAAATCTCATAATGTTTTAAGAAAGTTTACAAATTTGTGTTGGGCCACATTCAAAGCCATCCTGGGCTGCATGCAGCCCACAGGCTGTAGGTTGGGCAAGCTTAAGCTAAAGCCCAATCCAGAGCAAGGCCTTAACTCTCTCTTCAATTCTATGAAGGCTGGGAGAAGCTAGGAAGCTGCAGAAGAAAAGTTTGAAGCTAGCATATGTTGGCTTATGAAATTTAAGGAAAGAAGCCATCTCCATAACATTAAAGTGCAAGTTGGCCAGGTGTGATGGTGCATGCCTGCAGTCACAGCGGCTCTGGAGGCTGAGGAAGAAGGATCACTTGAGCCCAGAGGTTCAAAACCAGCCTGGGCAACGTAGTAAGACCCTGTCTTTAAAAAAAAGTTCAAGGTGAAGCAGCAAACGCTGATGTAGAAGCTGCAGCAAGTTATCCAGAAGATCTAGCTGAGATAACTGATGAAGGTGGCTACACTAAACCACTAACAACAAATAGCCTTTTTTTTTTTTTGAGATGGAGTTTTGCTATTGTTGCGCAGGCTGGAGTGCAATGGTGCGATCTTAGTTCACAGCAACCTCTGCCTCCCAGATTCAAGTGATTCTCCTGCCTCAGCCTCCTGAGTAGCTGGGATTACAGACATGCGCCACCACACCTCGTTAATTTTTATATTTTTAGTAGAGACAGGGTTTAGCCATGTTGGTCAGGCTAGTCTTGAACTCCTGACCTCAGGTGATCCACCCGCCTTAGCCTCCCAAAGTGCTGGGATTACAAGTGTGAACCACCGCGCCTGGCCAAAACAGACTTTCATAGTTAGTGAGAAGTCTATCCCTGGTGCAATTCTCTCACTCAACACAACAATCAACACAGAATACTTCTGTGACCAAATGTAGGAGGTGTCTCCCCACACACCACGCAAGCAAACAGTTCTGCAGTAGACAGCAGCTGGGTGTCCTCCAATTCAATTCTGACACAGTCTACCTGGAAATAACATCAGATCCCATAGGTTGAGGGGTAGGTCCCACAAGACCAGTCTCTTCCCACCAGTCTTAAGTCTAGGTTTTTGGAACTTCTGACCAACTGGCTTCACACTGGGGTTCCAATGACCCCCTCGTTGGGTTTGATTTGCTGGAGTGACTCACAGAACTTGGGAAACACTTCCACTTACTGGTTTACGATAAAGGATATTACAAGTGATACCTATAAAGAGATGTATGGGGAGAAGGGACACAGAGCTTCCATGTCTCCTCCCTGGGCATGTCACTCTCCAGGAACCTCCATGTGTTCAGCTATCCAGAAGATCTCTGAACCCATTTCTGGATTTTTATGGAAGCCTCATCATCTAGGCATGATTGATTATATCATTGGCCATTGGTGATCAGCTTAACTGTAACACTTTCCCTCCTCTCCAAGGTTTGGGAGGATTACAATGGGGCTGAAAGTCCCAACAATTTTTTTTTTTTTTTTTTTGAGACGGAATCTTACTCTCCATTGCCTAGGCTGGAGGGCAGTGTTGTGATCTCAGCTCACTGCAACCTCCGTCTCCTGGGTTCAAGCGATTCTCCTGCCTCAGCCTCCCGAGTAGCTGGGATTACAGGTGGGTGCCACCAAGCCTGGTTAATTTCTGTATTTTTAGTAGAGACGGAGTCTCGCTATGTTAGCCAGGCTAGTCTCGAACTCCTGACCTCAAGTGATCTGCCCACCTTGGCCTCCCAAAGTGCTGGGATTATAGGCGTGAGCCACTGTGTCTGACCTTCAACTCTTTAATCCTGCCTTGGTGTTTCTGGTGACCAGCCCTCATCCTGAAGCTACCTAGGGGCTACCAGCCATCAATCAACTCATTAACACAGGAAAGATAATACGTTGGAGATTCTAAAGCTTTTAGGAGTCGTATGTCACAAAACAAGATTACGACCAAATATATATTTCGCAATATCACATAGTCTTTTTTAAAATTTAAACAAAATTGATAGAGATGGGATATTGCTAGGTTGGCCAGGTTGGTCTTGAACTCAGCCTCAAGCAATCCTCCTACCTCAGCCTCCCAAAATACTAGGGTTACAGGCATGAGCCAGTGTGCCCAGCCCATAGTCTTATTTTTAAAAATAGCCACAGCCACTGGGTGTGGTGGCTCACACCTGTAATCCCAGCACTTTGGGAGGCCAAGGCAGGCGGATCACCTGAGGTCAGGAGTTCGAGACCAGCCTGACCAACATGGAGAAACCCTGTCTCTACTAAAAATACAAAATTAGCCAGGCATGGTGGCACATGCCTGTAATCCCACCTACTTGGGAGGCTGGGGCAGGAGAATCACTTGAACCCAGGAGGTGGAGGTTCAGTGAGCTGAGATCAGGCCATGGCACTCCCGTATGGGCAACAAGAGTGAAACTCTATCTCAAAAAAAAAAAAAAATTCTACAGTGGTGGCTCATGCCTGTAATCCCAGCACTTTGGGAAGCCGAGGCTGGTGGATCACCTGAGGTCAGGAGTTTGAGACCAGCCTGGCCAACATGGTGAAACCCCGTCTCTACTAAAAATACAAAAATGTTACCCGGGCATGGTGGTGGGCGCCTGTAATCCCAGCTACTTGGGAGGCTGAGGCAGGAGAATTCCTTGTACCCGGGAAGCGGAGAGTGCAGTGAGCCGAGATCACGCCACTGCACTCCAGCCTGAGCAACAAGAGCGAGACTGTTTCCAAAAAAAAAAGAAAAAAAAATTGCCACAGCCACACCAGCCTTCTGCAACCACCACACCACCCTAGTGAGTCTGTGGCCTTCAACATGGAGGCAAAACTATCAGCAAAAAGATTACGACCCACTGAAGTCTCAGAGAATCATCAGCATTATTTAGCAGAGGTGTGTTTTTTCATTAAGGTACGTACTTTTTTTAGACATAATGCTATTGCAACTTAATAGACTACAGTATATTATAAACCTTTATATGCACTAGGAAACCAAAAATTCATGTGACTCACTTTATTGCGATATGTGCTTTATTGTAGTGGTCTGGAAGCAAATCTGCAATATCTCCCAGGTATGCCTGTATTAACAATTATTATTTCAGATGAGAAAATGGAGATCCAAGAGAATTAAGAAACATGCCTGCTTAGTGGGAGAGCTAAGTCAGTCCAAGGCCAAAGCCCATGCCTTCACTGACCATTTGGCTCTAGTGCCTTCCAACCTGAGGAGAGACTGGAAGAGTGCAGAGCTGCATGAAAGGGACTACAAGAAAGTTAATGGTATGTCAGGGTCACATGATGGAGGTTTCATAACCCAAGGTGGAAAGTTTAGATTTAAAGTGATAAGAAATAAGTAATCTGGGGCCAAGCACGGCGGCTCACACCTGTAATATCAGCACTTTGGGAGGCCGAGGTGGGGGGATCACAAGGTCAGGAGATCGAGACCAGCCTGGCTAACACAGTGAAACCCTGTCTCTACTAAAAATACAAAAAATTGGCCGGGCACGGTGGCTCACGCCTATAATCCCAGCTCTCAGGGAGGCAGAGGCGGGAGGATAGCTTGAGCCCAGGAGTTCAAGACCTGCCTGGGTAATATAGCGAGACCCCGTTCTCCACAAAGAGGAAAAAAAAAAAAAAGACAAAAATACAAAAAATTAGCCAGGTGTGGTTGCAGGCACCTGTAGTCCCAGCTACTGGGGAGGCTTAGGCAGGAGAATGGTGTGAATCCAGGAGGCGGAGGTTGCAGCGAGCCGAGATGGCGCCACTGCACTCCAGCCTGGGCAATAGAGCGAGATTCGGTCTCAAAAAAAAAAAAAAAGGAATAAGTAATCTGGCCAGGCACGGTCGCTCATGCCTGTAATCCCAGCCCTTTGGGAGGCTAAGGCCGGTGGATCACGTGAGGTCAGGAGTTTGACACCAGGCTGAGCAACATGGTGAAACCCCATCTCTACTAAAAGAATACAAAAAAAAAAAAATTAGCTGCGTATGGTGTCGCACACCTGTAATGCCAGTTACTCAAGAGGCTGAGGCAGGAGAATCACTTGAACCTGGGAGGCAGAGGTTGCAGTGAGCCGAGATCATGCCACTGAACTCCAGCCTGGGTGACAGAGCAAGACTCCATTTCAAAAAAAGAAATAAATAATCTTTGTTAACATGCAATACTGAATTTTTTTTATTGTACTTTAAGTTCTAGGGTACATGTGCACAATGTGCAGGTTTGTTACATATGTATACGTGTGCCATGTTGGTGTGCTGCACCCATTAACTCGACATTTATGTTAGGTATATCTCCTAATGCTATCCCTCCCCTCTCCCACCACCCCACAACAGGCCCCGGTGTGTGATGTTCCCCTTCCTGTGTCCAAGTGTTCTCATTGTTCAATTCCCACCTATGAGTGAGAACATGCGGTGTTTGGTTTTCTGTTCTTGCAATAGTTTGCTGAGAATGATGGTTTCCAGCTTCATCCATGTCCCTACAAAGGACACGAACTTATCCTTTTTTATGGCTGCATAGTATTCCATGGTGTATATGTGCCACATTTTCTTAATCCAGTCTATCATTGATAGACATTTGGGTTGGTTCCAAGTCTTTGCTATTGTGAATAGTGCTGCAATAAACATATGTGTGCATGTGTCTTTATAGCAGCATGATTTGTAATCCTTTGGGTATATAACCAGTAATGGAATGGCTGAGTCAAATGGTATTTCTAGTTCTAGCTCCTTGAGGAATTGCCACACTGTCTTCCACAATGGTTGAACTAGTTTACAGTCCCACCAACAGTGTAAAAGTGTTCATATTTCTCCGCATCCTCTCCAGCACCTGTTGTTTCCTGACTTTTAATGATCGCCATTCTAACGGTTGTGAAATGGTATCTCATTGTGGTTTTGATTTGCATTTCTCTGATGGCCAGTGATGATGAGCACTTTTTCACGTGTCTGTTGGCTGCATAAATATCTTCTTTTTAGAAGTGTCTGTTCATACCCTTTGCCCACTTTTTTTTTTTTTTTTTTTTGAGACGGAGTCTCGCTCTGTCACCCAGGCTGGAGTGCAGTGGCCGGACCTCAGCTCACTGCAAGCTCCGCCTCCCGGGTTCACGCCATTCTCCTGCCTCAGCCTCCCGAGTAGCTGGGACTACAAGCGCCCGCCACCTCTCCCGGCTAGTTTTTTGTATTTTTTAGTAGAGACGGGGTTTCACCGTGTTAGCCAGGATGGTCTCGATCTCCTGACCTCGTGATCCGCCCGTCTCGGCCTCCCAAAGTGCTGGGATTACAGGCTTGAGCCACCGCGCCTGGCCTTGCCCACTTTTTGATGTGGTTGTTTGTTATTTTTCTTGTAAATTTGTTTTGAGTTCTTTGTAGATTCTGGATATTAGCCTTTTGTCAGATGAGTAGATTGCAAAAATTTTCTCCCATTCTGTAGGTTGCCTGTTCACTCTGATAGTAGTTTCTTTTGCTGTGCAGAAGCTCTTTAGTTTAATTAGATCCCTTTGTCAATTTTGGCTTTTTTTGCCATTGCTTTTGGTGTTTTAGACATGAAGTCCTTGCCCATGCCTATGTCCTGAATGGTATTGCCTAGGTTTTCTTCTAGTGTTTTTATGGTTTTAGGTCTAACATTTAAGTCTTTAATCCATCTTGAATTAATTTTTGTATAAGGTGTAAGAAAGGGATCCAGTTTCAGCTTTCTGCATATGGTTAGCCAGTTTTCCCAGCACCATTTATTAAATAGGGAATCCTTTCCCCATTTCTTGTTTTTGTCAGGTTTGTCAAAGATCAGATGGTTGTAGATGTATGGTATTATTTCTGAGGGCTCTGTTCTGTTCCTTTGGTCTATATCTCTGTTTTGGTACCAGTACCATGCTGTTTTGGTTACTGTAGCCTTGTAGTATAGTTTGAAGTCAGGTAGCATGACGCCTCCAGCTTTGCTCTTTTGGGTTAGGATTGCCTTGGCAATGCGGGCTCTTTTTTGGTTCCATATGAACTTTAAAGTAGTTTTTTCCAATTCTGTGAAGAAAGTCATTGGTAGCTTGATGGGGATGACATTGAATCTATAAATTACCTTGGGAAGTATGGCCATTTTCACAATACTGATTCTTCCTATCCATGGGCATGGAATGTTCTTCCATTTGTTTGTGTCCTCTTTTATTTCATTGAGCAGTGGTTTGTAGTTCTACTTGAAGAGGTCCTTCACATGGCTTGTAAGTCGGATTCCTAGGTATTTTATTCTCTTTGAAGCAATTGTGAATGGGAGTCCACTCATGATTTGGCTTTCTGTTTGTCTGTTATTTGTGTATAAGAATGCTTGTGATTTTTGCACATTGATTTTGTATCCTGAGACTTTGCTGAAGTTGCTTATCAGCTTAAGGAGATTTTGGGCTGAGACAATGGGGTTTTCTAAATATACAATCATGTCATCTGCAAACAGGGACAATTTGACTTCCTGTTTTCCTAATTGAATACCCTTTATTTCTTTCTCCTGCCTGATTGCCCTGGCCAGAACTTCCAACACTATGTTGAATAGGAGTGGTGAATAGGCATCCCTGTCTTGTGCCAGTTTTCAAAGGGAATGCTTCCAGTTTTTGCCCATTCAGTATGCTGTTGGCTGTGGGTTTGTCATAAATAGCTCTTATTATTTTGAAATACGTCCCATTAATACCTAATTTATTGAGAGATTTTAGCATGAAGGGCTGTTGAATTTTGTCGAAGGCCTTTTCTGCATTTATTGAGATAATCATGTGGTTTTTGTCTTTGGTTCTGTTGATATGCTGGATTACATTTATTGATTTGCGTATGTTGAACCAGCCTTGCATCCCAGGGATGAAGCCCACTTGGTCATGGTGGATACACTTTTTGATGTGCTGCTGGATTCGGTTTGCCAGTATTTTATTGAGGATTTTTGCATCAATGTTCATCAGGGATATTGGTCTAAAATTCTCTTTTCTTGCTGTGTCTCTGCCAGGCTTTGATATCAGGATGATGCTGGCCTCATAAAATGAGTTAGGGAGGACTCCCTCTTTTTCTACTGCTTGTAATAGTTTCAGAAGGAATGGTACCAGCTCCTCCTTGTACCTCTGGTAGAATTCGGCTGTGAATCCGTCTGGTCCTGGACTTTTTTTGGTTGGTAGGCTATTAATTGTTGCCTCAATTTCAGAGCCTGTTATTGGTCTATTCAGGGATTCAACTTGTTCCTGGTTTAGTCTTGGGAGGGTATATGTGTCCAGGAATTTATCCATTTCTTCTAGATTTTCTAATTTATTTGCGTAGATGTGTTTATTGTATTCTCTGACGGTCGTTTGTATTTCTGTGGGATAGGTGGTGATATCCCCTTTATCATTTTTTATTATGCAATATTGAATTGTTTAAAGGGCTATCAATAATGGAGTCTCACTCTCCATTGCCCAGGCTGGAGTGCAGTGGCTTGATCTTGGCTCATTGCAACCTCTGCCTCCCGGGTTCAAGTGATTGTCCTGCCTCAGCCTCCCGAGTAGCTGGGATTACAGGCACGTACTACCACGCCTGGGTAATTTTTGTATTTTCAGTACAGACGGGGTTTCACCGTGTTGGCCAGACTGGTCTTGAACTCCTGACCTCAGGTGATCCGCCTGCCTCGGCCTCCCAAAGTGCTGGGATAGGCATGAGCCACTGTACCCGGCCAATAATTTTTTCTTGAAGCTTAGTGGCTCAAAGTAGTTGAAGCCTAAATGGAATTCATTTGGAGACAGTTATTAAAATGAGAACAAATAGCAAATTAGAAAATGTTACTAAATTCAACCCATTATTTTGTTTGTATACCTAATACCCTTGAATGTTCTATCATGATAAAAAAGGCTGACGGACAATTGTGAAAGCAAATGTAAGATTTTTCTAACCACTGATCGTTTAAAAAACATTTGTACAAACCGGTTACGTATTTCAGGCTATTGAAAACACAAAGACTTCTTAATTATTTCAAATTATCATGAGTATTTTATATTCATTTAAAGCTATTTTATATTCACTTAAAGTGGCCTTGGAACCCTGGGACAATAAAAGCTTGTGGAAGGCAGTGTATTTTTTCCATGTTAACATACAGATACGCACAAAATCTACCATTTATGGCCAGTATAATGATGGATTTGGAGGCAGACGTCAAAATTACTTGAGTTGTTTTTCTAATGTTGGGAGGTCAGTGATACAGTGGTGCGATCTCAGCTCACTGCAATCTCTGCCTTCTGGATTCGAATGATTCTCCTGCCTCTGCTTTCCAAGTAGCTGGGATTACAGGCGCCCATCACTAATCTTTGTACTTTTAGTAGAGAAGGGGTTTCACCGCATTGGCTAGACTGGTCTCGAACTCCTGACCTCAGGTGATCTGCCTGCCTCATCCTGCCAAAGTGCTGGGATTACAGACGTGAGCAACTGTGCCCAGCCAAGACTTGGCTTTCTGAAGGGTCATTACAAAAATCAACTTTCAAAAGGCAGATTAATTGGAGAAAAGGCATACAATTTATTTATCGTGTATTACGGGAGCCTTCAGAATGAAGATCCATCCAGATGTAGTGGCTCATGCCTGTAATCTCAGCTCTTTGGACTCAGCACTTTGGGAGGCTGAGGCTGGAGGATTGCTTGAGGCCAGGAGCTCAAGATCAGCCTGGGCAACATATTGAGACCCCGTCTCTATAGAAGAAAAAATTAGCCAGGCATGGTGGCACATTTCTGTAGTCCCAGCTATTGGGGGAGTGGGAGAGTGCTGAGGTGGGAAGATAGCTTGAACCCAGGAGATGGAGGCTACAGTGAGCCATGATTGCAACACTGCACTCCAGCCTGGGTAACAGAAGGCCAGACACAGTGGCTCATGCCTGTAATCCCAGCACTTTGGGAGGCCGAGGCTGGCAGATCACCTAAGGTCAGGAGTTCAAGACCAGCTTAGCCAACATGGCTAAACCCTGTCTCTACAAAATACAAAATACAAAATACAAAAATTAGCTGGGCATGGTGGCACATGCCTGTAATCCCAGCTACTCAGGATACTGAGGCAGGAGAATCACTTGAATCCAGGAGGTGGAGGTTGCAGTGAGCCGAGATTGCACCACTACACTCCAGCCTGGGTGATAGAATAAAACTCTGTCAAAAAAAAAAAAAAAGAAGAAGAAGAAGAAGACGCAAAGCACAAAGACACAGGGGAAATTGTCCATTTTTATGCTTAGGCTCAACAAAGTATGGGCAGCCATGTAGAAATATGATTGGACTGGCCGGGCACGGTGGCTCACGCCTGTAATTCCAGCACTTTGGGAGGCTGAGGCGGGCGGATCATGAGGTCAGGAGATCAAGACCATCCTGGCTAACATGGTGAAACCCTGTCTCTACTAAAAATATAAAAAATTAGCCAGGCGCGGTGGCCGGCGCCTGTAGTCCCAGCTACTCAGGAGGCTGAGGCAGGAGAATGGGGTGAACTCAGGAGGCGGAGCGTGCAGTGAGCCGAGATGGCGCTACTGCACTCCAGCCTGGGCGACAGAGCGAGACTCTGTCTCAAAAAAAAAAAAAAAAAGAAAAGAAAAAGAAATGTAATATACTTGTTAAGTTTTTTTTCTGCATACAAAAAAATACATTATTAATACTTGTGCCAGGCCACAGGACAATAGAACTTATTTCCTCAGGGTATATATCTGTAGTTCAGCTTTCTCTCTCTCTTTTTTTTTTTCGAGACAGGGTCTCATTCTGTCCCCCAAACTGGAGTGCAGTGGCACAATCTCGGCTCACTGCAGCCTCCGCCTCCCGGTTTCATGCAATTCTCTCGCCTCAGCCTCTCAAGTAGCTGGGATTACAGGTGCCTGCCACCACGCCTGGCTAATTTTTGTATTTTTAGTAGAGACTGGGTTTACCATGTTGGCCAGGCTGGTCTCGAACTGCTGACCTCACGTGATCCACCCACTTCGGCCTCCCGAAGTGCTGGGATTACAGGCCTGAGCCACTGCGGGCTGCCCTGTAGTTCCGTTTTCTGAATGAAAAAGCAAAATATATGCTCCCTCCTGCGCTCATCCCCTATGTCCCGCTGGGCTCGTTTTAGGTCTTTGCTGGCATTCAAGTTTGGGAAGTGTCTCTCCACCAGTTTCTATTATCAATCTCTACTATTTTATAGTTCAATTCAGTATCTCATCGGAAACGTTTAAACTTTAACCTTGACAGGCTTTCTTAATCCAGGACAAAGGTTACTTAAAAGGGAGGAAAGGAATTTGTTCGGAGCCTAGCACACTTGGCCTCCTTCAATCAAGTTTAGAGAATAGTGACCCCTGGTGGCCAGTGAGGGAATTCAGAGGAGGCCAGAGGCCGGCACTTTCTGTTAAAAATGTTTTTTATTCGCCACACGTCCAGGGTAAACTCGCGAGGGGATCCTGCCTCTTCCAGACGGTTCCACACGGGACCTCTAGGAGCTCAAAGGACCCTGGGCCCTCCGGAGTCGCCTCTTCTTGCAGCCCGTTGCTAAGTGGCGCCGCAGGGAACAGCCCAGGTCCCATCACGTGGCCCTGCAGGGTTTTGCCCCACGGGGCCACGCGCTGCCAGGCCGGGCCCCACTCTTCCCTTCTCCTCAGCGCGGAACCTCGGCCGCCAGCGCCCGGCCGCCTAGACGTTGGCGGAGGTCAAAGCCGCAACGGTCCCGGCACGATGTGGAGGGCGGCCCGGGCAGCGCTCCGAGCCTCTGGGGTCCCCCTCCAGACCTGGAGGCCGATATTCACATCGTCCCTTTTCTCCCAAAAGGCCGCGACCCTGACAGTCACGCCCAAGACTGGGATGGCCGACAAGCGCCCGGATGTGAAAGCAGAAGGCTTGGGCTCCGGGGAGCGGGTGACCCTGAGGGTGTCGGGCGTCCGCCACCGAGGCTGCCTCTTCCACTCCCTCGTCCACTACGAGGTGGACAGCGGCGAGGGGCTGGCCCTGGCCAGGGACCTGGCTCCGGGCGGCGACTTCACGGGCGTGGGGCCCATGGGGCTTCTGTGGAGCCTCATGCCGGCCGCTTCGAAGGATCCCTGCCTCAGTCGAATGCCGAGGGCAGCCTTGAAAAACCCCCTCAAAGTGGAGGTGACCGTCCACCTAACGCCGCTGCAGTAGGCGGCGCCGCTGGATCCAGCGCTGGCCTCGGCCCAGGTGCAGCGCTGGTTCTCCACCCCCCAGCTGCGCCGCGCGCCTGCGGGGGGTCTTCCTGCTGCCATCAGGTTCGGGGCCCTTTTCCGCGGAGTGCCTGGCAGCACAGTGAGTGAATCTACTGGCTGGTATAGGAAAGCTGGCTTGCTTTGCTAGCTGGTTTGTCATCTGAAAACAAAGCGAGCTCCTTAATCCCTTATTTTGTCTCCTAGACATCAAGTGGAACGTTAAATGGTGGCTAGGATCTAAATTTCATCTGCTCATGCACCTTTCTTCTGCCAGCTGCTCACCCGCCAGAGTCCTAGTGCTGCATACGCTATTCCTTAGGAGCATACACCCTGCGTGTTTGCTATATTAAGCATAAGATTGCTGCAAAATTTCTAGCATTAAATGCTTTTGTTTGCTTACAGCAGTCTCAACCTCCTGAGCCCAAGCGATCCTCCCACCTCAGCCTTCAGAGTAGAGTATCTGGGACAGCAGGCATGTGCCACCCAGGTAAATTATTTATTTATTTATTTATTTTTGAGACGGAATTTCACTCTGTCGCCCAGGCTGGAGCGCAGTGGCGTGATCTCGGCTTACTGCAAGCTCTGCCTTACGGCTTCACGCCATTCTCCTGCCTCAGCCTCCCGAGTAGCTGGGACTACAGGCGCACGCCACCACACCCAGCTAATTTTTTGTATTTTTAGTAGAGACGGGGTTTCCCTACGTTGCCCAGGCTGGTCTTGAACTCATGGGCTCCAGCGATCCTCCCACCTTAGCCTCCCCAAGTGTTGGGGAGCCACCACACCCAGCCATCTTTCTTTTTAAAATTCTTATTTTTTTAGAGACTAGGTCTTGCTCTGTCACACAGGCTGGAGTGCAATGGCACCATGGTAGCTTATTACAGCCTCGAACTTCTGGGCTCAAGTGATCCTTCCACCTCATCTTCTCAAAATGCTGGGATTACAGGCATACATGGCCTCATTTTAACCTTTTAGTTTTTTTAGAGATGAGGTCTTGCTATGCTGCCCAGACTGGTCTTGAATTCCTGGCTTGAAGCAGTCCTCCCACCTCAGCTTCTCAAAGTACTGGGATTACAGACACACACAACTGAGCCTGGCTTTTTAAAAATTATTATTATTATTTGAGACAGGGTCTCAGTCTGTCTCCCTGGCTAGAGTGCAGTGGCGCTGTCATGGCTCACTGCAACCTCCCCTCCGGGGCTGAAGTGATTCTCCCACCTCAGCCTCCCAAGTAGCTGGGACTACAGGATCTCACCACCCAGCCCAACCACTTTTATACTTTAATTGGAATAACAAAGGAATATATCTGAAAAATACCAGGAAACAACTGGCCGATAAATTCTTCTCTTGGAATAGTGAAGGAATAACACATCCCCAATACGAATATTGAAAGAGAAATAATAGACCAACATTAGGAGGATATTAGATTGATAGTTTAGTATCTCTTCACACATGTAGTTCACTTTATAGTACACCTTCATTAGGCCTTTAAAATAGTTTAATCCCTGTTGAATTATGGATTTTGGTGACTCTGACTGTATCTTAAATTTATTGAGAAATCAAAGGGCCCTTTAAATTTGGATGTCTGGGTTTCTTTTTGTTTTTTGATTCTTTGTTTTTTGGTTTGTTTTTTTTTTTTTTTTTTTGAGACGGAGTCTGGCTCTGTTGCCCAGGCTGGAGTGCAGTGGCCGGATCTCAGCTCACTGCAAGCCCCGCCTCCCGGGTTCACGCCATTCTCCTGCCTCAGCCTCCCGAGTAGCTGGGAGTACAGGCGCCCGCCACCTCGCCCGGCTAATTTTTTTTGTATTTTAGTAGAGATGGGGTTTCACCGTGTTAGCCAGGATGGTCTCGATTTCCTGACCTCGTGATCCGCCCGTCTCGGCCTCCCAAAGTGCTGGGATTACAGGCTTGAGCCACCGCGCCCGGCGGATTCTTTGTTTTTTGAGACGTAGTCTCACTCTGTCGCTAAGGCTAGAGTGCAGCGGCCCGATCTCAGCTCACTGCAACCTCCGCCTCCCAGGTTCAAGTGGTTTTCCCACCTCAGCCTCCTGACTAGCTGGGATCACAGGCATGCACCACGACAACCAGCTAGTTTTTTGTATTTTTAGTAGAGATGGGTTTTTGGGGTTTCACCACAATGACCAGGCTGGTCTCCAACACCCGACCTCAAATGATCGGCTCACCTCAGCCTCCCAAAGTGCTGGGATTACAGGCATGAACCACTGCACCTGGCTTTAAAAATCTCATTCTAAAAACCAGACATCCAGCTGGGCGCGGTGGCTCACGCCTGTAATCTCAGCACTTTGAGAGGCTGAGGCGGGCAGATCACCTGAGGTCAGGAGTTTGAGACCAGCCTGGCCAACATGTAGTGAAACCCCATCTCTACTAAAAAATACAAAAATTAGCTGGGCGTGGTGGCACACGCCTGTAGTCTCAGCTGCTTGGGAAGCTGAGGCAGGAGAATTGCTTGAACCTGGCAGGCGAAGGTTGTAGTGAGCTGAGATTATGCCACTGCACCTAAGCCTGGGCAACAGAGCAAGACTCCGCCTCTCAAACAAACAAACGAACAAACAATAGCAGACATCTGGCCAGCACAGTGGCTTACCCCTGTAATCCCAGCACTTTGGGAGGCTGAGGTGGGTGGATCACCTGAGGTCAGGAGTTCGAGACCAGCCTGGCCAACATGGCAGAAACCTTGTCTCTACAAAAATTAGCAGGGTGCGGTAGGGGACAAGAATTGCTTGAGCCCAGGAGGTGTGGAGGTTGCAATGAGTCCAGACCATGCATGCCACTGCACTCCAGCCTGGCCTATGGGAGTGAAACCCTGTCTCAAAAAAGAAAAAAAAAAAAAAAAAGAAGGAGATTTTTATTCTTACATAACTCAAAGCCTGCATAACTATTTGCTTAGACTTATCAGGACTTGTACTTCAAACCAAAATACCTTCCACATATTTGATGCGATTTTTCTTTCTTTCTTTTCTCTTTTTCATTTACCATGGTTAACTCACAGGAAAAAAAAAATATTTTTACATTTATAGCTTCAAAATAGCTCAAATAAATGTCTATTTCAACCACAATAATAAATCCATTTCCACCAAAGCAGATGTTTTCTTTTCAAAGTGAGTAGGTAGTTTTTTTTTTAAATAAGATAAATTATATGATCAAATTTTTATTTAGAAAATGTTGGCTAGGTACTATAGTCCATTAAATGTTCTGTCATCTAGCCCAAGATTCATTCCCTTTCCTGGGTTATAGGTGATGGTCCTTTTCCTGGTCTCATTGATATATTTGGCGATGGAGGATTAAGTGAATCTTGAGCAAGTCTCCTGGCTTGTTGAGGTTTTGCTACTCTGCTTTGCCATTTTTTGGCTATGAAGATCTACCTCCAGTCGTGAAAGACTTAAATTTAGATTACTTTGAAGAGGCAGTTAAATTTGTGCAAAGTCACCCAAAGGTGAGTGGTATGAGAGAAATGAATGAATTACTCCAGAAGAGAGTGAATAATGCAAGTGTTACTAATGGGTTGGAAAATATATGTAACAAATACCTGTTGAATTAATAAATAAATACTAGAGTTGTCTGATAACTTCATAAAAGACTTTCTGGCCAGGCACGGTGGCTCACACCTGTAATCCCAGCACTTTGGGAGGCCAAGGCAGGCGGATCATCTGAGGTCGGGAGTTCAAGACCAGCCTGACCAACATGGAGAAACCCCATCTCCACTAAAAATACAAAATTAGCCGACTTGGTGGTACATGCCTGTAATCCCAGCTATTTGGGAGGCTGAGGCAGGAGAATCGCTTGAACCTGGGAGGCAGAGGTTGCGGTGAGCCCAGATTGCGCCATTGCACTCCAGCCTGGGCAACGAGCAAAACTCCGTCTCAAAAAAAGAAAGACTCTCCTTTATTGAGGACTTTGGTGATCCCATTAACAATTATGCTTCATTTTTCCTTTGTCTCTTTCCGTGTTTGCCTTCTTTTTCTTCAATCTGCAGGTCAAAGGTCCAAACATTGGAGTGATTGGCTCAGGCAAAGGGGCAGAGTTGGCATTTTCCATGGCTAGCTTTCTCCCAAATATAGCTGTGGTCATGACCATCAATGGCTGCATCTCAAACACAGCTACGCCCTACCTGTGGTAGCTTGATCCTGCCAGGACTGCCTTTTAACCTAGACAGAATCTTTGCCACTGATTCAGGAGTATACGGTTAAAGAAGCACTGGAAGACCCCTTGGACAAGCCTACCAAAAAAGCTGTATCCCTCTTGAAAAAGCCAATGCTGGCTGGGCGCAGTGGCTCACGTCTGTAATCCCAGTACTTTGGGAGGCCGAGGTGGGTGGATTACCTGAGGTCAGGAGTTCGAGACCAGCCTGGCCAACATGGTGAAACCCTTTCTCTACTAAAAATACAAAAATTAGCCAGACATGGTGGCACATGCCTGTAATCCCAGCTACTCGGGAGGCTGAGGCAGGAGAATTGCTTGAGCCCAGGAGGCGGAGGTTGCAGTGAGATGAGATCGTGCCACTGCACTCCAGCCTGGCCTACAGTGCGAAACTCTGTCTCAAACAAACAAACAAGAAAGAAAGAAAGAGCCAATGCCCATTTCCTTTTTATTGTTGGAGAGGATGACAGGCGTTGGAAGAGCTCTGTTTATACTGACATAGCCGTGAAGTGTCTCAAAACATGGGAAGACAAATTTTACTCTTTTAAGCTAGTCCAGTGCTGGCCACAAAATAGATTCCTCCTTATAGTCCTTTTTTCTCTGTAGCTCTGGATCCCGTATTAAGGGTACCTAATTTGGGAGGGGGGCAGCTCAAAGCTCATGCTATTGCTCAGATTGAGTCTTGGAAGATCTTGGAGTTTTTGCACTTAGGGTAAAGGCTAGACAATTAAATGTATTATTTATTTATTTAAGTGGCAGGGGTCTTGCTCTGTTGCCCAGGCTGGTCTTGAACTCCTGGCCTCAAGCAATCCTCCCCCCTCACCCTTCCAAAGTGCTAGGATTACAGGCATGTGCAGCCTTGCTGGGCTAGACACTTAAATTTAGTTATGCTTCAGAGCAAATCCAGAGACAGACTGAATATTTTTATCAAAAAATGACTGAGATCTGAACTTCTCATGGTCATCTGCAAGCTTTTAAAAGAAATAAAAATGCTAAATTCAAGTTCATCATAGACTGCAGTTTTGGAACTATCCATATTTCTCCATGTTTGGTTTGTTTGAGCTTTAACTCAAGGTAATTGCTAACTGAAAGCCAGCTTTCAAGCTGCTACTTACCCATCTTTCCCACCTACTCTTCCTGCCACCTTCTGTACCTCCAAAGATCTAAAAAGCCAGTGTATGACTATTAGTTTGCTATATCTGTCCCCGAAGTTTTAGATTTTTTTTCCCTCCCTCCCTCCCTCCCTCCCTTCCTCCCTCCCTCCCTCCCTCCCTTCCTCCCTTCCTCCCCTCCTTCTTTCCTTCCTTCCTTGATAGAGTCTCCCTCTGTCACCCAGGCTGGAGTGCAGTGGCTTGATCTTGGCTCACTGAAACCTCCACCTCCCGAGTTCAAGTGGTGCCTCCCACCATGCCCGGCTAATTTTTGTATTTTAGTAGAGATGGGTTTTCACCATGTTGGCCAGGCTGACTCAAATGATCTCAAGTGATCCTGACCTCAAGTGATCCACCCACCTCGGCCTCCCAAAGTGCTGGGATTACAGGTATGAGCCATCGCGCCCAGCCGTTTTAGGTATGTTTTGACCAGGGGTGAATACATACACAGAGGCCCCTGGTTTTGTGATGAGGAACCATTTGGTTATGACAATTTTCTCATAATAGTCAGAGACTAGAGTGAATTCTACAGGATGACTCAGAGGCTAGTTGGTGGTAGACTGAAGTCACAGAATATTTTCTGCTGTTAATCAGATTTTGATATGTGTCTAGCTGCACCCTGTTCCAGGATCTTTACAGAAAGCTGGGAACTCTAAGATATTTATCTTTAGAATGGCAACTAATTACTGAGAAACACTTGCTTTGATTCTCCAAAATTCCCTTATCTTGGTATAGTTTTAAAAACTTTCCTTCATGCTTTTGTTTAAAATTATATTTTAAAACAGGCAGGTTCCAGGTTCTAGTTGCAAATTGATAATTACACATGTAGACAATGTAATTATCTGAGGGAAAGACAGAGTTTATCCCTTCCACCTTCTCCACCAAAAACTTAATTACAGTTTGTGGATGAGCTTTAACTTGTTAGAATTATCTTAGATGAAGTTCTGAGTTTTTATTCTAAACACTTAAAATGTATGGAATTGAAACATGTTAAAAGTTCTGGTCCTCATTATAATTTAGTTTTAGTTTTGCAGTTGCCATTTGTTTTTACGTATTTGAAGGGAAAGGTACCAATATCAATTATTAGACTTTGATTTTGGTTGATCAGTAATCTTGTGCTTATGACTGGTTTGCAGCTGGGCACGGTGGCTCACACAGGTAATCCCAGCACTTTGGGAGGTTGAGGCGGGCAGATCACTTGAGCTCAGCAGTTCAAAACCAGCCTGGGGATGATGGCAAACCTTGTCTCTACCCAAAATACAAAAAATTAGCCAGGCGTGGTGGCACACTTCTATGGTTCCAGCTACTTGAGGGGCTGAGGTGGCAGGATCGCTCGAACCTGGGAGGCCAAGGTTGCAGTGAACCGTGATTGGTCTACTGTATTCCAGCCTGGGTAATAGAGTGAGACTCTTATCTAAAAAAAAAAAAAAAAAAAAAAAAAAAACCAGTTGCGAGGGATCTTCTTGGCAGAGGTTGAAGAGTTGTTGCCCTAATTTATAGTATTATTAAATAGTTTCCCCCAAAATTAACATTATTTTTAAAATCGAATACAAGTTTCAATTATTAACATCAAGAAAAAATACAGGCTTTGGTGAGGTGGTTTAGGCCTGTAATCCCAGCACTTTGGGAGGCCAAGGTGGGAGGACTGCTTGAGCTCAGGAGTTCAAAACCAGCCTGGACAACATAGCAAGACCCCTGTCTCTACAAAAAAAAATTTAAAATTTAGCTGGGGGTGGTAACACATGCCTATAGTCCTAGCTATTTGGGAGGCTGAGGCAGGAGGATCATCTGAGCCTGAGGGATTGAGGCTACAGTGAGCTGTGATTACAGCACTACACTGCAGCCTATCTACCCTGGGCAACCAAGTGAGACACTGTCTCCAGAAAATGAAAAAAAGGTGTGTGTGTGTGTGTGTGTGTGTATAAACTCATACACACCACTTCTTGAATTCAGGGTTTTTTGTGTAAGATTTTTGTTTCTTTTTTTTTGAGTCTGAGTCTCGCTTTTGTCACCCAGGCTGGAGTGCAGTGGCGTGATCTTGGCTCACTGCGACCTCCATCTCTCGGGTTCAAGCAATTCTCTTGCCTCAGCCTCCTGAGTGCTGGAACTATGGCATGCACTACTATGCCCAGCTAATTTTTGTATTTTTAGTAGAGATGGGGTTTCACCATGTTGGCCGGGCTGGTCTCAAATTCCTGACCTCCAGTGATCCACCTGCCTTGGTCTCCCAAAGTGCTGGGATTATAGGCAGGAGCCACCACACCTGGCCCTTGTGTAAGATTTTAAAAAGAGGTTTATTGTTGCCCAGGCTGCAATGCAGTGCATGAGCCATCATGCCTGGTCAAGGTTTATTTTATTTTATTTTTATTATTTATTTATTTATTTATTTTTTTGAGACAGAGTCTCGCTCTGTTGCCCGGGCTGGAATGCAGTGGCATGATCATAGCTCACTGCAACCTTGACCTCCCAGGCTCAAGTGATTCTTCCACTTCAGCCTCCTGAGTAGCTGGTACTACAGGCTCACGCCACCATGCGCAGCTAATTTTTCTTTCTTTTTTTTTTTTTTTGGTTAAATATGGGGTCTCGCTATGTTACTCCGCCTGGTCTTGAACTCCCACTCTCAAGCCATCCTCCTGCCTTGGCCTCCCAAAGTGCTGGGATTACAGGTATGAGCCACTGCACCCAGTCAGCCAATTCTAATTTGAATTGATAAACCTCTCTAGTATATAAACAACCTTAAGAATTAGTGCCTATCCTAGGGTTTAAGTTCTTTTTTTAAATTTTAAGATATGTAACTTTTAGCTATTTTGCTTAATCTCTAACTCATTTCTTAAATGTGACAATTTTTTCTTCTCTTTTGTTTGGCCCACATTTTTGTTTAAAAATTAAGGATTTCTTTGTTTTGTTTTGAGACAGGTTCTCGTTCTGTCGCATGTTCTGTCGTTCAGTGGCACAACCTTGGCTCATGGCAACCTCTGCCTTCCGGGTTCAGGCAATTCTCCTGCCTCAGCCTCTCGAGTAGCTGGGATTACAGGCACGCGCCACCATACCTGGCTAATTTTGTATTTTTAGTAGAGACAGGGTTTCTCCATGTTGGTCAGGCTGGTCTGGAACTCCCAGCCTCAGGTGATCTGCCTGCCTCAGCTTCCCAAAGTGCTGGGATTACAGGCATGTGCCACCGCGCCTGGCCTTCAATACTATTTTTAAACTTTCTTTCAACTTATTTTATCCAGGCCTGAAATAAGAGCAAGCAGACCCACACGTTCTCTGGTGAACAGGTTTTGGAATCTATTTTGTCATTTTGTAGGATATGAAAGAACAAAAGAAGGGTCCAAGTTATATAATTATTTTATTTTCTGTGTGAATGTTTTTAACCTTTGAGAATCTGGAACTCAAAATGTTCTTTATGTGAAGTGTACCAATATTTTGAAACCTATCCAATAGTCCCATAGACAGTTTTTTGTTTTTTTTTAAATAAACATAGAAATTGACCCTTCCGGTTTTAAAGCTTAAAATTTAGGTACCCCCCAGACCTCTCAGAAAGTATCAAAGAACGTAAACTCACCAGATCACTACATATGAATTTTGGTGTACCACCACTCAGTCCACAGCAAACATTAAACCCTCATAATATCCTTTTAGATAAAGGTTTATCTGTGTCTGTGTACTATGTATAGCTTTTCCAATATTTTTTGTTTTTTTTTTTGTTTTAGAGACAGGGTCTGACTCTGTTGCCCAGGGTAGAGTGTAATGGCACAATTATAACTCATTTCAGCCTCAAACTCCTCAAATGATCCTCTTGCTTCAGCCTCCCCAGCAGCTGAGGCTATCAGTGTGTACCACAACGCCTGGCTAATTTTTATTTTTTATAGAGCCAGGGTCTTGTTATGTTGCCTAGGCTGGTCTCGAACTCCTGGGTTCAAGGGATCTTTTTACTTTGGCCTCCCAAATTTCTGGGATTACAGGCATGAACAAACTGCACCAGGCCACTATGTATAATTTTAAAAGAAAATCGTACCAACTATTTTGTTTGGTAACTTCTATTTTTACTTAAAATATGACTATCTTTGGATGTGAATAGATGCCTTTCAGCAAGTCATTGGTACTTTTTTAGTGGAAGAACATTATTGCATTGGATGTTCAATACTACTAACCAATTTTCTCTCTTTCTTTCTTTCTTTTTTTTTTTTTTTTGTTTGTTTTGAGACGGCGTGTCACTCTTGTTGCCCAGACTGGAGTGCAGTGGCGCGATCTCGGCTCACTGCAACGTCCGCCCCTCGGGTTCAAGCAATTTTCGTGGCTCAGGCTCCGGAATTGCTGGGACTACAGGCGCGTGCCACCACACCCGGCTAATTTTTGTATTTTTAGTAGAGACGGGGTTTCACCATGTTGGCCAGGCTGGTCTCAAGTGATCAAGTGATCCTCCCGCCTCAGCCTCCTAAAGTGCTGGGATTACAGGCGTGAGCCACCAGTCCCAGTCACCAATTCTCTTTTGTTGATAATTGAGTTTTTCTTTTTTCTTTTTTTTTGCTATTAAAGCTTTGAACATACATCTCTGTGCTCAGGATAAAGTCCTAGATGTGGAACTGCTGGACCACAAAGGGTGCAAAAGTTTTTGAACAGCCAACAGCCTTCCAGAAAGGCTGTATCAATTATAAACAGCAGCGTATTTGTGTGTTCCTACTTCTCCATACCCCTATCAACTCTATGAATTATTATTATTGTTAATTTTTAGCTCATTTGGTAGGTGGGGGAAAAAAAGACACCTTGGTGATTAAAACCCACAATTTGTGATATTTAAAATGTGGAACAGAGCTTTTAGCTGCCTCTGGCTCCCTGGAGGATCCGGGGTAAAGAAATATAAAATCGGTGGAGTTTGGCTCTGGTATTCTCAGTGGGACGGAGGGATAAATTACGGCAAGCCGTTTATTTTCCCTCCTCCGGAAAAGGGTGGGAAAGGCCATCGGTAGGGGAAAGGAATTAAAAACATTATTTTATGAAAAGGGCAGTTGTTAGGGGGACGTTTTAAGGTCTTTAACTTTAGGCGGGCGAGTCACTACAGATCAGCTGAAACTGCTTTCGGTCCTGACCACTCTGTGCGCGGTTAAGCCCTAGAGCAGCAAAAGGGCAGCCAGCAACAGCCGGACGGGAGGACCCCGGCGGCCGCCACGCAGTCCCACAATGCCCCGCTCGCACCACCCTGAGGGCGGAGAGAAAGGACCGCTGCCGGGCATGGGGCTTCGGCGGAGAGCGCCGAGAAGTGCGCACGCGCACTGACCCCGCGGGCCCTAGCAACCAGAGCAGTGACAGTAGCAACCGCCGGAATGGTGAGTACCTTTCGGGCCGCGTAGCCAAAGCTGAGAGAAGATTGGGAGTGGAAAAGGGTGACTGTGGAGTGTCGAGGGTCTGGGGGTCCTTGAACAGCGGAAGGGAGCCGGTAGCTGACGCTAGCTCTGTGGAGTCAGGGGCCCCGGGCGAAAGAGAAGCCCTGGCCGGGGGTGGTCTGGGGTGAGGGCGGCCTGGGGTGAGGGCGGCCTGGGGTGGATGGGAGGTTGGGTTAAGGTGGAGGGACTCTGACAGGAGAAAAGGGAGGGCGAAGAGCAGGAAATTCTCCAAAAAGAGCGTATTGGAGTGGGAAGGGTGATGGGAAGGAGAGTGTGAAGATATCTCTTTACATATCAGTAATTTTAATGACCCCCCCGTCGAGATGCAGGGAGGGACTGGTTACCAGAGGGTTCTGTATAACAGGGATTGCAGCAGTATTCGTAACCTGTGATGTACCCAGGTTGCCTTCTGAATGACTACGAGTGCAATTATTAGGTAACGCTGTAAAACACACTCTGGTGGATGTATTAGAGCACTGATTCTCAAATTTCAGTATGCATAAGTATGGGCTTGTTGGAATGCAGATTATGAATTTTTAATATGATTGGGGGTTTCAGGAATGTGCATTTCGACAACACACCTCAAGTGATTATAAAATTGGGGGGCATCCCACCACACTGAGAAATGCTGTTACCTTAGGTTTGAAATCTACCAGCTGTCTATCCAATCAGAGCTCTTTATGAAGTAATGGTTTTACCTAGAGATGCTCCTCAACTCTTACTTGAAGTGTTCACTCTCTTGCTTACATACTTGGTAGTTCTAACTAGTCATTTCAAAAGGATTACAGACAGAGCTATTGAGCAAAGTATGTGATGTCCTACTGGATAGAGATGTTTATGAAGAAGCAGCATAATTACTTGTCTTCTTTTTGTGATTCCAGTGCTATATTAGTGGGCAGAAATTGAGCCCAAGAGATGAAAATGATGAGGAAGTCATGCCTGCCCTCAACAGATTAAATACCACTCTTTAAAAAGTAGTTTCCCCCTCTGCTTTCCTTACTTTGTTCCCCAAGCAGTTAGCTGAAAGCCACTGCCAAGGAAAGTTGAAAGTTCTGGAACCTGGGTTTATATTCAGGTGAAGAAAGCCTCAGACCTAAATATTTATGAAAGTATGAGCCATAGTGATTGTTGAAAATCTTCAAATAGAGAATCAGAACGAGTACAGTTATAAGTCACTTAATGATGACAGGGATACATTCTAAGAAACATATCATTGGCAGTTTTGCCTTGCAAACTTCATAGAATATGCCTACAAAAACCAGATGGTGTAGGCTATTGCTCCTAGGCTACAAACTTTTATAGCATCTTACTGTACTGAATACTGTAGGCCATTGAAACAATGTATTTGTGTATTTAAACATAGAAAAGCCTCCAGAGTGCAGTGGCTCACGCCTGTAATCCCAGAACTTTGGGAGGCTGAGGCTGGCAGATCACCTGAGGTCAGGAGTTCAAGACCCACCGGGCCAACATGGTGAAACTCCGCCTCTTCTAAAAATACAAAAATTAGCTGGGTGTCGTGGTACGCCTATAATCCCAGCTACTCAGGAGGCTGAGGCATGAGAATCACTTGAACATGGGAGGTGGAGGTTGCAGTGAGCTGAGATTGCACCACTGCACTCCAGCCTGGGCAACAGAGCAAGACCCTGTCTCAAACAAACAAACAAACAAACATAGAAAAGTTACAGTAAAAATACAGTATTACAGTCTTATGTGACCACTGTCTTATATGTTGGCAGCTTTCCCTCTTTTTCTGGTTTCTGAAACAACTTGTTACAGGGAATACCCTTGAAAGCTTAGTAGAACTCACTTGCAGAAGTGTCTAGGCTTGCAGTATTAGGGGAGGAGGATAAGGGTAAATCTATCATTTTAATATTTTAAATAGTGTTGATCTATTCAAATTTTCTTGATTCTTATGACAGTTTTGACACTTTTATGTTTTTTATAGAAATGCATACCTTGTCTAGGTTTTAAACTTTATTGCCATATGTTTGCTTATGATATTTATTTTTTATTTTGGAGATGGAGTCTTGCTCTGTCGCTCAGGCTGGAGTGCAATGGCACAGTCTCGGCTCACTGCAACCTCTACCTCCTGGGTTTAAACACTTCTTCTGCCTCAGCCACCCAAGTAGCTGGGACTACAGGTGCACACCACCATGCCCAGCTAATTTTTGTATTTTTTGTAGAGATGGGGTTTCCCAATGTTGGCCAGCCTGGTCTCAAACTCCTGACCTCAAGTGATCTACCTGCCTCAGCCTCCCAAAGTGCTGGGATTACAAGCATGAGCCACTGTGCCCAGCAATGATATTTTATTTTTAAAGTCTCTGTGGTGTCTGTAGTTATTTCTCTGTATTCTGTCTCTTTTTCTGTATGTGTGTGTATGTGTGTGGTTTTTGTTTGTTTCATTTTTGAGACAAGATCTCGCTTTGTCACCCAGGCTGGAGTGCAGTGGCACCATTTAGGCTCATGCAGCCCTGACCTCCCAGGCTCAAGTGATCCTCCTGGCTTAGCCCCTGCCCAGTTCCCCAGCCCCCCAGTAGCTGGAACTGCCAGTGCCTGCCACTATGCCTGACTAATATTTGTGTTTTTTTGTAGAGACAGGGTCTTGCTATGTTGTCCAGGTTATATATATTTTTTGAGACAGGGTCTTGCTCTGTTGCCCAGGATAGAGTATAGTGGTGTGATCTCGGCTCACTGAAGCCTCCCTCCCTGGGTCAAGTGATCTTCCCACCTCAGCCCCCCGAGTAGCTGGCACCACAGTCATACGCCACCTTGCCCAGTGCCACCACGCCCTAATTTTTGTTTATTTTTTGTAGAGACAAAGTCTCACTGCCTTGCCCAGGCTGGTCTCGAACTCCTGGGCTCAAGCAGTCCTCCCACTTTAGCCTCCCAAAGCGCTGGGATTACAGACATGAACCACCATGCCTGGCTCATTCTATATTTTCAGTTTATATTGCTCTCTTTTTTGCTCAATCAGGCTTGCCAGGGATTTAAGAACCAACTTTTAGTTTTGTTAGTTATTTTATCCCCACATTCTGTTTTCCATTGACTTTTTCCTTTGTATTTCCTTCTACCTTCTTTGGGTTTGTAATGATGTACTTTTCCAAATGTGTGAACACCTAGCTCATTTGTTTTCTATCTCTTATTTTCTGACAAGTGTATTTGAATCTGTAAGTTTCCTTCTTAGTGTTATATTCCCCAGATTTTGGCTTTTTTTCTTTTATTATTTTATCATTTTCTTTTTAACCCAAGGGTTACTTATTACTATGTCTTTACTTTCTAGACATAATGGTATATATTTGTGAACAAAAATTCTCTCAAAAGGAAAAGGGAGGGAAGAAACCTTATTTCAATGAACAGTTTACATATGGCTACATGCAGCCTTAGGTTTAGAAGGAAGGTGTGTTCCAGAGAATAAAGGGAGGGCTTGAGTTTTATAGCCAAAGTTCCCACCTTCTCAATCAGGTCTGTTTATGCAAATGAAGGATTCAAACTCATTCAGGTCTGGCTCGTTGATACAGCTGGGCCTTGATTGGTTGAGGCAAGTGAACTGATTGGTTGATTCAGGTGAGTTCTGATTGGTTAGTTCATATGAACTCTGGAAGTCCCAAAGTTGAACAGAGGTGTGTTTTTGGGGGGGACTCAGAATATGCATATGACCTCTAGTAAGCAAATGGCTGCTTGACTCTAATTAATTTGATTTAATCTAATTTAATTTTTTCAGAGACAGGCTTGCCCTGTTGCCCAGGCTGGAGTGTGGTGGTGCCATCATACCTCACTGTAACCTTGAACTCTTGGGTTCAATTGATCATCCCACCTCAGCCTCCCAAGTAGCTAGGACTATAGGCATGCACCACCGTGCCAGACTAATTTTTTTTGTTTGTTTGTTTTGTAGAGGTGGAGTCTCTGTATGTTGCCCAGGTTGGTATTGAACTCCTGGCCTCAGGTGATCCTCCCACCTTGGCCTCCCAAAGTGCTGGGATTATAGGTGTGAGACACTGTGCCTAGCTTAGGCCCTGTTTTAAATTTAGGCCCAGTTAACTACTCAGGATTTGTCTTGAAGAATTGATTCTTTCAGGTTCACATTTGTTCACATAATTTAAAAACTTTTCTTTTGTTATTCTTTGGGGTTCTTTTTTAAAAAAAGAGCACCAGGCTGGGCGCGGTGGCTCAAGCCTGTAATCCCAGCACTTTGGGAGGCCGAGGCGGGCGGATCACGAGGTCAGGAGATCGAGACCATCCTGGCTAACACGGTGAAACCCCGTCTCTACTAAAAAAAATACAAAAAACTAGCCGGGCGAGGTGGCGGGCGCCTGTAGTCCCAGCTACTCGGGAGGCTGAGGCAGGAGAATGGCGTGAACCCAGGAGGCGGAGCTTGCAGTGAGCTGAGATCTGGCCACTGCACTCCAGCCTGGGCGACAGAGCGAGACTCCGTCCCAAAAAAAAAAAAAAAAGAGCACCAGCAATAAATCATTAAGGATATCTTCCGTTGGGTACCTTTAGAGTTTTAAATATATTAAATTGAATCTAAGCTGCTATTAATTATAAGGTGCAACATTATTTTGTTTTACTAAGAAAAAAATGGTTTGAACTGAACTATGACAAATATTTTATTATTTAAAATTTTTATTTTGTACTTATTGATAGAGTTCTTTTAAATGTATGTAGACATACAGATTTTTATCCTATCCTTTATCCTCATCCTTTGCAAACATAAAAAGGAATATATGATAAGAAATAAAGTGGTTAATATTTTTCTAAAATTTCACCACTGCCACCTGCCCACAGCAATTGTAAATTGTTCCTGAGTATAAGATATATCCAAATTTCAATATTAAAATGTAAGAAAGATGTAGATCCTTAGAATCAGTAAAATAAGATGTATTTTAATATCAAGTATTGAAAGCTACATATTTTTTGTAAACCAAGTGGGAGTGAAGTGTATGGGTGTTACATAATGATTTCCTTATTTTTTTCTCAGAGATATTTAAATTATTCTGATTTCAGGAAATTAAAACATCTTCTTTGCATATAAAATCTCCAAGAGAGAAATCCTTTTAATGGTAGAAGCCAAGGCTAATAGTTATTGCTTGAAAAGTGTATCAACAAATTACACCAATAAAGACAACTTGGGGCCGGGCGCAGTGTCTCACGCTTGTAATCCCAGCACTTTGGGAGGCCGAGGCAGGGGAGGGCAGGGAGGAGGGCGGATCATGAGGTCAGGAGCTCGAGACCAGCCTGGCCAACATGGTGAAACCCCATCTCTACTAAAAATACAAAAAATTAGTCAAGCATGGTGGCACGCACCTGTAGTCCCAGCTACTTGGGAGGCTGAGGCAGGAGAATTGCTTGAACCCAGGAGGCAGAGGTTGCAGTGAGCGGAGATCACACCATGGCACTCCAGCCTGGGCGACAGAGCAAGATTCTGTTTCAAAATACATACATACATACGTACATACATACATACATACATACATACATACAACTTCTTTTCTTTTCTTTTCTTTTCTTTTCTTTTTTTTAAAAGGCAAAAGCAACAACAATCAAAGAAGCCTTAGCGAGATGGGTGAGTACATGAGTTTTTCCTTCTTTTAGAAACTGTACAAGAAAAAATGTTAGTTATTCAAATCCAGCTGTTTAATACAAAGGATCCTTTTGGTATTGGAACTATTCAGCTATCTTGACTATGGTGGTGGATGCATGAACCTACACAGATGATAAAATTGTGTAAAACTTAATATACACATACAGCCGGGCGTGGTGGCTCACGCTTGTAATTCCAGCACTTTGGGAGGCTGAGGTGAGCGGATCACGAGGTCAGGAGATCGAGACCATCCTGGCTAACACGGTGAAACCCCGTCTCTACTAAAAAATAAAAAATAAAAAAAATTAGCCGAGCGCGGTGGCGGGCGCCTGTAGTCCCAGCTACTCCGGAGGCTGAGGCAGGAGAATGGCGTGAACCCGGGAGGCGGAGCTTGCAGTGAGCCGAGATCGTGCCACCGCACTCCAGCCTGGGCGACAGAGCGAGACTCTGTCTCAAAACAAAAGAAAAAAAAAAAAAAAAGCTTAATACACACATACAAACACACAGTCATACATGCACATGAGCACAAGCAAACTTGGGAAAATCAGAATAAAATCAGTGGATTGTATCAATAGCAATACTATAGTTACATTATGCTATAGTCATAAAATGCTACCCTTGGGGGAACTGGACAAACTTCAAATATTATAATAAAAATTTCAATTAAAAAAATCTGACCACTGGAAGATTTAAATATGGAAAAGCCGATTTTACCTATTGCTATAAAATTGCTGGAATTTCTGTGTTAATACATTTTCTTTTTCAACTGTATCATCACTAAGCTACATATCATTTTCATATGCTGGAGTCATATGGGTTGTGAATTATCTAGGCTTTAGAAGGTGGTTTTAGCCTCGTGGAGGTTAGTACAGAGACAATCAATGTGGACAATGTAAATCATGCATAGACAACTGAAAAACAAACACTGAATAAAAATACTCAAGTAGCAATAGTAGAAAAGAAACTACATTGTAAAAAACATACATTATATATAAATTATATTTTCAGTATTATATAACATTCTATATGGTTTGAACAGTTAGAATTCAGCATTGTAGACATAATTTCCATAGAGTACAGAGATGGCTCCTGAATTTCTGTGCCCATAAACTTGTCTATGTTATCAGTAGTTTTTTTGCTTCGATTCTCGGCCTTTTGACTAAGATCTAGTGTAGTTTTTTTGCATAATAATGTACCTTTTGCTTTTGTAACTAGGCTTTGAATAAAAAGGCTTTCAGAAGCGTTGGTGTCTGGAGAAAATAGACAAAAGTCGATAAAATAATGAAATACTTGAATTCTTGTTTTAGTGCTTATAAATTTCTCATTTACTTTAAATGTATTTTTATAATTTATTTCTGTTTAGTTAAATATTTAATGAAAAATCTTAAGAAAAAAAAGAATATGGAGTAGACTTAGTACCAGATTTCATTTTCCTTGAATTGGATTTTGACACTTTATTTTACTTACAATAACTAGTGTTTTTTTTTGTTTGTTTGTTTTGGCTGGTAGAGTCTATTTCTAGATTACATTGTGGCCATACATTTTTTACTTTTTTTTTTTTTTTGAGACAGTGTCTCGCTCTGTCACCCAGGCTGGAGTGCAGTGTCACAATCATAGCTCACTGCAGCCTCAGTGTCCTAGGCTCAAACACCTGAGTAGCTGGGACTACAGGTGTGCATTACCACCCCTGACTAATTTGTTGTTGTTGCTGTTGTTGTAGAGACAGAGTCTCATTATGTTGCCCAGGCTGGTCTTGAACTCCTGAGCTCAAGTGATCCTCTTGCCTCAGCCTCCCATGGTGCTGGGATTACAGGCGTGAGCCACTGTGCCTGGCCCATGCATTTTTTATTTTAAGATTATTCAAAGACATCAATCTCACTTTTTCATTGATTCCCGCAACATTTATTGAGGATCTACTAGGTGTCAATTTCTCCTCCTCTAACCTACAAATATATGACATAAAAATAAACACTGAGTGGATGCGTATTAGATCTTACAACTGATTGTATATTTTCTATCATTATTATTAAATATATTTTATTTTAATTTAATGTTGTTAAAGTAAAGATGGGGTCTCACTATATTGCCCAGGCTGGTCTCAAACTCCTGAGCTCAAGTGATCCTCCACGCTCAACCTCCCAAAGTGCTAGGATTATAGGCATGAGCCATTGTGCCCAGCCTGTTTTCTATTATTGACATGTGGTGATTTAAGTTTTTGAAAGGAGTTTTGTGTGTCTTACACTGCAGTGGGTTATAAAAAACATAGGAAAGCAAAGGAAATGGCTCCTGAGCTTCTAGTTTTGTTTGGTTAGTTAGTTTGTTTTTCTGGGGACAGGGTCTCTGTCCCCCCAGGCTGCAGTGCAGTGAGCTCAAGTGATCCTCCCACCTCAGCCTCCACCTCCCGATACTATAAAGTATTGGCACATCACCAAGATGTGGTGTGTGCCACCACATCTGGCTGATTTTTAAATTATTTGTAGAAATGAGGTCTTGCTACGTTGTTCAGGCTGGTTTCCAACTCTTGGGCTCAAGCAATCCTCCTTCTTTGGCCTCCCAAATTGCTGGTGTTACAGGCATGAGCCACTGTGCCTGTTTGTCATTTTACTATTGTGTTGAGTTCACTTGTCAGATGAATAGTTCGCAAATATTTTCTCCCATTCAACAGGTTTTCTCTTCACTCTGTTGATTGTTTCCTCTGCTGTGCAGAAGCTTTTTATTTTTATTTTTATGTTTTGAGATGGAGTCTTGCTCTGTTGCCCAGGATGGAGTGCAGTGGCATCATCTCAGCTCACTGCAACCTCTGCCTCCCAGGTTCAAGCAATTCTCCTGCCTCAGCCTCCCAAGTAGCTGGGATTACAGGCGCACACCACCACGCCTGGCTACTTTTTTGTGTTTTTAGTAGAGATGGTGTTTCACCATGTCGGCCAGGCTGGTCTTAAACTCCTGACCTCAGGTGATCCACCCATCTTGGCCTCTCGAAGTGCTGGGATTACAGGCGTGCACCACCACGCCTGCCCAGAAGCTTTTTAGTTTTAGTTCCATTGTTTATTTTTGTTTTTGTTGCCTGTGCTTTTGAGGACTTAGCCATAAAATCTTCTCCTAGACCAATGTCCTGAAGTGTTTTCCCTGTATTTTCTTCTAGTGGCTTTATAGTTTTGAGTCTTACTTTTAAGTCTTTAATTCATCATGGTGATTTTTGCATATGGTGCGAGAAAGGGGTCCAGTTTCATTCATCTGCATTTGGATATCCAGTTTTTCCAGCACCATTTATTGAAGAGGGTATCCTTTTCCCAATGTATGTTCTTGGTGCCTTTGTCAAAAATCAGTTGGCTGTAAATACATGGACTTATTTCTGGATTCTCCATTCCATTCTATTGGTCTATGTATCTGCCTTTATACCAATACCGTGCTGTTTGGGTTGTGTTCACCTTATAATATATTTTGAAATCAGGTAGTCTGATAACATCCAATTTTGTTCTTTTTGCTCAGGATTGTTTGGGCTATTTGTGTTCTTTTTTGGTTCCATATAAATTTTAGGACTTTTTTCTATTTCTGTGAAAAATGACATTGGTATTTTGATAGGAATTACATTGAATCTGTAGCTTGCATTGGGAAGTATGGTCATTTTAATTATATTAATTCTTCTGATCCATGAATATGGGATATCTTTGCATTTGTTTGTGTCCTTTTCAAATTTTAAATACCACAAAAATAAAGTTTTTTAAAATTTTCTTCTCATTTTCATTTGGTAGGGACCTAATAGTTATCTGATTCAGCCACATGTAAATCTGATTATCAGGGTCAGTAGGTAAATGTTTTCAATGAGCTAATGGTAAAGAATTATTAAACAGTTTGCTAAATTCTAGCAATTGTTTTGAAATAAACATGGAAAAGCCTTGGGAAATTCTGGCCTCTTTTGGTTCCACATTACAATCATGGGTTATTTCTTCCAAATGTATTTTTCTCATAGGAAGAGAAAACTGGCCAGAGGCCATCTGAAGCCAAAGAGATAAAACTTTATGCCCAGATTCCCCCTATAGAGAAGATGGATGCATCCTTGTCCATGCTTGCTAATTGCGAGTAAGTTCTCTTTTCATCCTTCTAGTATTACTGTTAGGTTTCCCTTTCTTTTCTTAAACACACAAAGTAAGAAAATATGTTTGTTTTCTGTGGTCTTCATTTTTTTTTTGTTTGCTTAGTGTAATTCTCCCTTTGGCAAGGCCAAACATGAAAAATGACTGGTTTATGGGATTATTAATAGAAACTATTGAACAGTACAGTACAATTTTTTTTTTTTTTTTTTTTGAGATGGAGTCTGGCTCTATCGCCCAGGCTGGAGTGCAATGGCATGATATCGGCTCTCTGCAACCTATGACTCCTACCTATGACTCCTGGATTTAAGCAATTCTCCTGCCTCAGCCTCCCAGGTAGCTGAGACTACAGGCACGTGCCACCATGCCCAGCAAATTTTTTGTATTTTTAGTAGAGACAGGGTTTCACCATGTTAGCCAGGATGATCTTGATCTCCTGACCTCGTGATCTGCCCACCTTGGCCTCCCAAAGTGCTGAGATTACCGGCGTGAGCCACCGCGCCTGGCCAAACAGTACAATATTTTTAGTACAGTTTTTATAATGTGTTTGAAAATATACATCTCCTAGTCTTTTGGGAGAAGCTAAATAACACAATAAACTATATATTTTTTAAATACGGAATGCGTCATGAATGTGTATGTCATCCTTGTGCAGGGGCCATGCTAATCTATCATTCCAGTTTAGTACATGTGCTGCTGAAGCGAGCACCATAATAAACTATGACTCTTGTAAAATCTACTACTTTCTCTTGTAAAATTATCCACAAAGTCAGAAATGTATTTTCTTACTACATGCCTAAGAGATACCCCTTTAAAAAAAGTTTAAAGTTAATAAAAACACGTTGTAAAACATCTGGAAAATATAAGCAGCACAAAGAAAAGGAATTAACATCAACCAAAATCCAGCACTGTGTGAGAACCAGTGCTAGCATTTTTGTAGAGCCTTCTAACTTTAAAAAAAAAAAAAAAAAAATTCTAATTGGGATCAAATTATCCTTTATTTTTTTGAGACATTCTTTGTCACCCAGGCTGCAGTGCAGTGATGTGATCTTGGCTCATTGGAACCTCTGCCTTCTGGGTTCAAGCAATTCTCCTGCCTCAGCCTCCCAAGTAGCTGGGACTACAGGCGCTCGCCACCACACCTGGCTAATTTTTTTTTATATTTTTAGTAGAGATGGGGTTTCACCATGTTGGCCGAGTTGGTCTCGAACTCCTGACCTCAAGTGATCCACCCACCTCAGCCTTCCAAAGTGCTGGGACTACAGGCATGAGCCACTGCGCCTGGACTACTTATTTTGTAATCCTATATCCTGTGACTTTAAATATCAAATCTATAGTAATTTCTGTTAATTTATTTTCTCAATATATGTATTTTAGCAGCATTCTGTGGCTAATTTGAGGCAATTATACCATGTTGCCTTGTAACCATGTTTTTAGGCTACAAGTGTCTCTCATCAGGGCTATAGTATACCACAGAATCACTGGGTTTTTTTCTGATTTCTTCACCCTGTGTTTGTCTAAGTGTGATCCCTTGATCATCTGCACTTTATGCAGGAGATCAGCCCTATCCCAAATTTATAGAAATAGAATATTTACTGATGAAACCTAGGAATCTGCATTTACAGTAAGCAACTTGGGTAATTCTAGGACGCATGTTTGTGAACCCATGCATTAGACTAATATCCATCTGTGGGATCAAAGGGGAGAGCAAACATATTTAGCTTTTGTACACAGCTTGTTCTTTGTGATGAGAACACAGTGTGTCACGTAAAAATCCACCACCACATGCTTTTTTGGCATCAGGCATGATTTCAAAGTGATCAAATATCTTCTTATCATAAAGCCATCTCAAAGGCAAACAAATTTGAGAAGGTTTTGTACCTCATGCTAAAGCACCTTGTGTATCACCTCGAGTCAACCTGTTCATATTTTGCTGACAATTTCTTTGTGCTGGCTGCCTTAACAAGAATTAAAGAATTATTTCCCAACCGTATTCCTAGATTTAAAGGCACTCCATTAATCACTGGGAGTTCTCAGGAGTGGGGGGTGACTAGAAAATATACAGATTTGGCCAGTCGTTTACATGACTTGCACACTCATAATCCCAGCTACTTGGGTGGCTGAGGCATGAAAATCACTTGAACCCAGGAGGCAGAGGTTGCAGTGAACTGAGATCATGCCACTGCACTCCAGCCTGGGCCACAGAGCGAGACTCTGTCTCAAAAAAAAAAAAAAAAAAAAAGTATTGTTCTGCTAGATGGTTTTTAAATTATGTATCATAGACATCTTCCCAAGTTGGTGTCTATAGCCCAATCTTCTTTGTTTTAGTGGCAGCTTAATATTTCACTATCTGTTCCTCAGTTAACAGGTGCTTATAGATTTTTTCAATTTGTCTGCTATTCCAGTAATACGTATAATCTAGTTCATTATCTTTTGGCATTTATATTAATATTTCAGTAGGATGTATTTCTATAAGTGAAAAACTGAGTCAAGAAATGTATGCATTAAAAAACTTGATAATACCAGGGCCAGGCGCGGTGACTCACACCTCTAATCCCAGCACTTTTGGGAGGCCGAAGCAAGTGGATCATGTGAGGTCAGGAGTTCAAGACCATCTTGGCCAACATGGTGAAACCCTATCTCCACTAAAAATACAAAAATTAGCCAGGCATGGTAGCAGGCACCTGTAATCCCAGCTACTTGGGTGGCTGAGGCAGGAGAATTGCTTGAACCAGGGAGGTGGAAGTTGCAGTGAGCTGAAATGGTGCTACTGCACTCCAGCTTAGGTGATAGAGTGAGACTGTGTCTTAAGAAGAAAAAAAAATTGTTAATACCAAATTGCCCTCAAGAAGATTTTTTCAAATTTTCAATAAGTGTTTATTAACTTATGTAATCAGAGAAAAACAGTGATTTTAAAATGAAGTAATAAATACTATGATTGAGTGGGGAAGTATTACTTAAATACTATCTTTCATGGGCACTATTGTTAAGGAATAATTTCTGATTTACCATTTAAGTTTTTCACATTAATTTAAATTTTTTCTTTGTTCTTTTAAAGGAAGCTTTCACTGTCTACAAACTGCATTGAAAAAATTGCCAACCTGAATGGCTTAAGTAAGTGATTCACAGTAACAGATAGTTCATGGATTTCCTAGTTATTTTAATAAACATTCCAGAGACAATATGTAATTCCAGAAGCTGGCACCTGTTTTAGCTATACTTGTTGTCAGATAGTAGAATACATAAACTATGTCTTAAGTTTGATTATCCAAAGAAAAGTAGAGATAGCATGAGCTCTGAACATTTTAAAGACATTTAAAAGCTTTTATAGAGTTAGAATTGAGATGTCTTAAATATAATATCAGATTTTTAATTATATATTTCTTTGTTCAGATTTGTCTTTTCTGTATTTCCAACTTGTTATATTTAATTTTTAATTCATCATCCCTGTTTTTCCCGTGCTCCTTATCCTTGTTAATGACATTGCCTCCCTCCCAGTTGCCAAGGCCTCTGACCCTGTGTTAGTTTCCTGTGGCTGCTGTAATTTGATGGCTTAAAATGATGGATAGGTATTCTCTTATGGTTCTAGAGACCAGAAGTCTGAAATCAGTTTCATCTGGTGAAAATCAAGCCATGCTCCCTCTGGAGGCTGGAGGAGAATCTTTTTCTAGCCTCTTCCAGCTTCTGGTGGCTGCTGCATTCCTTGGCTTGTGACTCATCACTCCAGTCTCTGCCTGTAGTCACACTGGCTTCTCCTTCTATGTCACATCTCTGTCTGCCTCCCTCTTATGAGGATACATGTGATTGCATTAGGGCACACCCTGATCTTGAGGATAATCTCCCCATCTCTCAAGATCCTTAATCATATCTGCAAAGTACTTTTTTTTTGCCATATAAGGTAACATTCACAGGTTCCAGGGATTAGAATGTAGGTATCTTTGGGGAGCCGTTGTTTAGCCTACCACAGTCTCTCTTGAAGCCCTATATGCAAATTCATCACTAAATCCTGTTAACTCTACTCTTTGAAGGAGCACTCAAATAAAGTATTGCTTTTCCATTTCCAGGAGTTACAACTTTAATTTAGACCCTCATCATCTTCCCCTTAGGTCATGTTCTTCAAACATTTTGACTACTTTCCATTGTAAGAATTACATCTGAATTTATTATACATTCATATGAATATGCATATCAAATATGTACATACACATATAAACATGAATAAAGTTTGCAAGACAGCATTTACCCTTATATAGCATAGGTCCCAGTAATTTTTTTTCTTTTTTTTTTGAGATGGCGTCTCACTCTGTTGCCCAGGCTGGATTTCAGTGGTGCAATCTCAGCTCACTACAACCTCCGCCTCCTGGGTTCAAGCAGTTCTCCTGCCTCAGTCTCCCGAGTAGCTGGGATTACAGGTGCCCACTGCCACACCTGGCTAATTTTTGTATTTTTAGTAGAGACAGGGTTTCACCATGTTGGCCAGGCTGGTCTCGAACTTCTGACCTAAAGTTATCCACCCGCCTCAGCCTCCCAAAGTGCTGGGATTATAGTCATGAGCCACCACGCCTGGCCACTTCCATTATGTGTTTTTAAAATTTTCTTTCTTTTTTTTTTTTTTTGAGACAGAGTCTCGCTCTGTCGCCCAGGCTGGAGTGCCGTGGCGCGATCTCAGCTCACTGCAAGCTCTGCCTCCTGGGTTCACACCATTCTCTTGCCTCAACCTCCCGAGTAGCTAGGACCGCAAGCACCCGCCACCATGCCTGGCTAATATTTTTTGTAATTTTAGTTTCGTGTTAGCCAGGATGGTCTCAATCTCCTGACTGACCTCGTGATCCGCCCGCCTCGGCCTCCCAAAGTGCTGGGATTACAGACGTGAGCCACCACGCCTGGCTTTTTTTTTTTTTTTTTTTTAATGTTGATCACAACACACTAAATTGATTTCATAACCTATTAATTTAGGCTCACGACCCATAATTTGAAAAACACTATAACTTTTGTGATAGTGAAACAGGTCAGAGTCACTGGTCTTATTATCTAAGGTGTTATCCTAGTTCGTTGTCTCATGACTGAGAAAATTAAGGAATGTGGATGCAAAGGGTGAGGTTGCAGTGGAAGTTTAATGAGTGAAAAAAGAAAGCTCTCTGCAGTGGAGAGGGAACCCCAAGTGAGTTGCTGTTTTTACAGTTGAATTCAAAAACTTTTATAAGAAACTCCTCTCACCTCTGTAGCTGTTTGAGTAACTTCTCTTATCTGAAAAGCTGTCTGCACAACTCCCCCTTATCTATGTAGTTGTGGGTATATCTCCAGGCAAGCATCAAAGCACTGCTTCTCTTCTTTGTGTAATTATGGGTTTATTTTAGGTAAGTCCCTTTCCTCCCTGTACCCAGGGAGCCTACTGTGTACATATCTGAAAAGGGGAAGAAACTTTCCTGGGAGCCCGCCATTTATACAAAGAGCAATTTGTGCTGGACCCTACATACTTATCCGTGCAGGTGCTGCCTGAGTTTTCCCCAGGCTGTTGTATTTTTGCCTGTAGCTATGATTTTTCAGGCAGGCTGCTTTTCCAAGGACTGGCCTTCACTGTTTACTTAACTGATTTCTCCTTTTCTTCTCCCTCAATAGCCTCCTAATTGATCTCCTTTTCTCCTGTATTTCTGCCCTTCAGGTGACCTTCCTCACTGATAAGAGAGTTTTCTTTCTAAAAATATTATTTGAATATCATTATATCAGAGACCTTTTAATGATGCCTCTTTGCCTAGTAAAGACCAAATGCTTTGATGTTGCATTCAAAGTCATCTAAAAGCTTTTACTATCCAATTCACACCCAAATATACTATTTTAAAAATGACTTTGTAACATTTATTATTGCAATACTTTTCACTGAGAACAGCTTCTTCCTGTAACAGGAAAATCCTGTAAGAATTTAAGATTAAGAATGCAGCCAGATACTGTGGCTCATGCCTATAATCCCAGCACTTTGGGAGGCTGAGGCAGGTGGATCACTTAAGTTCAGGATTTTGAGACCAGTCTGGGCAATATAGCGAGACCCCCGTTTCTACTAAAAATGTTAAAAATTATCTGGGCATGGTGGTGTTTGCCTGTAGTCCCAGCTACTTGGGAGGAGGATTACTTGAGCTCAGGAGAGTGAGTCTGCAGCGAGCTATGATGGTACTACTGCACTCCAGCCTGTGCAACAGAGCAAGACCTTGTCTCAGAAAAAAAAAAAAAATTACGAATGCTATGTGTGAATGTCACCCCTCCTTAAAGACTTCCCTCATCTCCATCGTCAAAATTAATTACTCCTTTGGGAATATTCATAACAGTCTACTTGGATTATAATAATAATTACCTATCTCATAATTATTGTGAAGACTGAGTTAGTATATATAGAGTACTTAGAATTATGGCTGGTGCATATAAAATGCGCAACAAATATTAATCATTATTATAGTTAATTGGGAATATGTTCTGCTCTTTAGATAGTGAATTCCTTGAGGAAAAGCATCATCTTGTTAATCTTTTAATCTTCTATTCCAGTACCCCTCGTACCTTACTCAAAGTCGGCATTCAGTACTTACACACTGCTGGAAAGTTGGCCTTCAGTATTTACATAGTGTTAACTAGTAGAGTTGTGTTGTGAGATGCCTGTCTATTCTAATTTTTTGCTGACTCACTCATTAAACAATTTATTACATTTTATTCAGCTTTTTTGTCTGTAATTGAAGTAACTTACTTAAATGTGACTAAGCAAGTTGATAACATATTATTTATCATGACAGATTACATGCTTTTCTTTATATAAAAACATGACTGTGGACTGGGCATGGTGGCTCACACCTGTAATACCAGCACTTTGGGAGGCCGAGGTGGGTGGATCACCTGAGGTCAGGAGTTTGAGATCAGCCTGGCCAATGTGGTAAAACCCTGTCTCTACTAAAAATATAAAAATTAGCCAGGCATGGTGGCGGGTGCCTGTAATCCTAGCTACTCGGGAGGCTGAGGCAGGAGAATCGCTTGAACCCTGGAGACGGAGGTTGCAGTGAGGTGAGATTGGGCCATTGCACTCCAGCCTGGGCAACAAGAGTGAAACTCTGTCCCCAAAAAACGAAAGAAGGCTTGGCGCAGTGGCTCACACCTGTAATCCCAGCACTTTGGGAGGCCGAGGCAGGTGGATCACGAGGTTGGGAGATCGAGACCAACCTGGCCAACATGGTGAAACCCCATCTCTACTAAAAGTACAAAATTAGCTGGGCATGATGGTGCGCACCTGTAGTCCCAGCTACCCAGGAGGCTGAGGCAGGAGAGTAGCTGGAACCCAGGAGGTGAAGGTTGCAGTGAGCCAAGATTGTGCTACTGTACTCCAGCCTGGGAGAGTGAGACTCATCTCAAAAAAAAAAAAAAAAAGAGACTATGATAATACTGAAAATGGATGACCTTCTATGTAGGGCTGGCACTGGGTTTTAAATAACTTTCTAAACTTTGGTCCGTTGGTAGAGACTCTTAGGAAAATTGTAATAATAAGAGTTCCAAAAACTTAGTGGAACGAATACCTTGATCAATTATTGATGTCTGCTGTAGACACAAAATCAGAGAGTATAGGTATTTGCTATATTTGGCTCATTTCATTTTAGTTCTGCTAGTAACAAATACAATTTATGCAGTCTGTGGCTAGCGAATACATTTTATCTGTGACTATGAAGCAAAAAGAAGCTAATTGATCCATATGAGGATTGAAGTTATGCTGTAGCTTGCCTCCTACCCATCTCCTTTCATGAACACTGTAGTCTTACCTATTATGCCATCATGAGATGATCTGAAATAAATAGGTATTCCTATTTAACAGGTGATTTATCAGGCAGAACAACCCTAATAGCAATTTTTATTTATTGTACCAGAATTGTGACTAGAAAATTGCTTGATATGACTGTGTTCAAACCATGACTAAAAAGCTGTATAATATGAATAATAATCTTAAAGATTAGAAAATAAATTTTGTTGCTATTTATCTTTGGTGAAAAAGTATACTCCTTCAGGTTACAGGTTACAAATAAGCATAAAACTTGAAAGCACAGTTTTGATTTTCATCAGGATCTTGTATGAAGAAAACTATAGTACTTTTCTTCTAGTGATACCCTACTTATGCAGCACATAAAATATGGAAAATATATATTGTGTTATGTCAGAACACTTAATCTATTAACTTTGGATATCAATTTATTTCCTTATACAGTAATACATATGGTCTTTTTAGCCATTCATTACCATTTTCATGTGCAGTTTTTCAAAAAGGAGTTAGAGATTATCTTAGAAAAAATTGCATGTATTTCTTATCTCCCATTGCTGAGGTCATTTCTCAGTCCTCATCTTAGTTGATGAATCAGCGTATTTTTGACACAGATGATTTCTCTTCCCTCTTTAAAGCATTTTCAGTATTTGGCTTTAGGATACTGTCCCCCTTGATTTCCTCCTGTCTTTTTGGCCACTTTTTCCCAGTTTCATATCCATAACCTTTAAATATTGGAAGGCCCCAGGACTCAGTTCTTGTATCTCTTCTCTTTTTTTTCTTCATTTACTCCCTAGATTATCTCATCCAGAGTCATGGCCTCACCATCAGTATGCTGATGGCTGCCACATTTAGATCTCTAGCCCAACTGTGTCCTCCGAATTGCAGATTCATATATTCCATTGGGTGATATTTCCACAGGATATCTGACAGACATCTCATACTTTTTAAAAATTGAATTTTTCATTTTTTAAAAAATTTAATTTTATGGCTGGGGATGGTGGTTCACACCTGTAATCCCAGCACTTTAGGATGCCCAGACAGGTGGATCACTTGAGGCCAGGAGTTCAAGACCAGCCTGGCCAACATGGTGAAACCTCATCTCTACTAAAAATCCAAAAAAGTTAGCTGGGCGTGGTGGCACACGCCTATAATCCCAGCTATTTGGGAGGCTGAGGTGGGAGGAGCTCTTGAATCAAGTGTGAATCAAAGTGCTGGGATTACAGGTATGAGCCCCAGTGACTGGCCAACATCTCACACTTAACATGTCCAAAACTGAGTCTAGATATCTTCCCCTAACCCCAGATAAACCAACTCCTGTGTGTTTCTTTTCTTTTTACAGGATCTTGCTCTGTCACCCAGGCTGGAGTGCAATGTGATGCCATCTCGGCTTACTGCAACCTCCACCTCTTGGGCTTAAGCCATCCTCCCACCTCAGCTTCCTGAGTAGCTGAGACTATAGGTGTGCACCACCAAGCCCGACTAATTTTTTTTTGGGTATTTTTATAGAGTTGGGGTCTCCCCATGTTGCCCAGGCTGGTCTCGAATTACTGGGCTCAAGCGATCTGCCTGCCTCGGCCTCCCAAAATTCTGGGATTACAGGCGTGAGTGAGCCACTCTTGCACCAGATTTATCTCAGATAGCGACAAGTCCATTTCTCCAGTTGTTCAGGCCAAACCTCTTGGTAATTTCTTGACTCCTCTCTCTCACATCCTCTCTAAAGCCTATTATTTCCTTTAATTTCTTTCATATTATATGTATGGACTTACAACCAAGAATATTTCCTCTAATTTCATGTCCTATTACTCTTCATTCATTCTCTCAGCTTATGTGGTCCTGCCTCAAAGCTTTTGTACTTGAAGTTCTCTTGCCTGTAAATGTTCTTCCTCCAGATATCTGCATGGTGAACTCTCTTACTAACTTCCTTTGGGTCTTTCCCTAACATCTCCTATCAAAAAAACTGTTCCCAACCTCCTGATATTTCATTGCTTTTACTTGGTTATTTCTTTTCTCCTTCACATTTGTCACTATCTAATATACTTACTTATTTTGTTTATCTGCCAAATGTTAGCTCCTTGATAGCAGGAATTTTGTCTGTATTATTTGCTGTAATATTGCAAGTGCTTATTGCTGTTCCTGGTGTATGGTAGATGATCAATAACTTATGTGTTGAGTGAATAAATTATTGAATAAGCATTTAATTCTTCATGAAATAGAAAAAAGAAAATGGTGTTTTTTCATATCAAGAAGCTTTAAAGAATAATTATGTGATTTTCTTAAATATTTAATTTTCATAAATTTATAGTAGTTATATAGGATATATTAGTTTGCTAGGTTGCCGTTACAAAGTCCCACAGATTGGGTGGCTTAAACAATAGAAATTTTCTCACAGTTCTGGAGGGTAAAAGTCCAAGATCAAGATGTTCAGCATAGTTGATTTCTTCTGAGGCCTCTCTCCTTGGCTTGTAGATGACTGTCTTCTCCCTCTGTCATTTTTTTTATTTTTATTTTTTTGAGACAGAGTCTTGTTCTGTCACCCAGGCTGGGATACAGCGGCATGATCTTGGCTCACTGCAACCTCCGCCTCCCAGGCTCAAGCAATTCTTCTGCCTCAGCCTTCCTAGTAGCTGGGATTACAGGCACACACCATGCCCAGCTAATTTTTTTATTTTTAGTAGAGATGGGGTTTCGCCATGTTGGCCAGGCTGGTCTCAAACTCCTGGCCTTAAGTGATCCACCCACCTCGGCTTCCCAAAGTGGTGGGATTACAGGCGTGAGCTTCTACACCTGGCCCCTCCCTCTCTCTTTACATGGTCTTTTTCTGTGTCTGTGTCCAAATTGCCTCTTGTTACAAGGATACCAATCATGCTGGACAAGGATACCAATCATGCTGGATTACGACCCATCCAAATGACCTCATTTTACCTTAATTACCCTTTTTTTTTTTTAAGTGTCTAAATGGCCCAATTAACTACCTCTTTCTTTTTTTCTTTTAGACAGGGTCTTACTCTGTTACCCAGGCTAGAGTACAGTGGTACAAACTCCTGTGCTGAAACCATCCTCCTGCCTCAGACTCCCTGAGTAGCTAGGCTAGGCTTACAGGCATGTGCTACCATGCCCCATGCCCAGTTAAATTTTTTTTTTTTTTTTTTTTTTTTTTTTTTGAGAGAGAGTCTTGCTCTGTCACCAGGCTGGAGTGCAGTGGCACAATCTTGGCTCACTGCAAGCTCCACCTCCTCGGTTCAAGCGATTCTTCTGCCTCACCCTCCCAAGTAGCTGGGATTATAGGCATGCGCCACCATGCCCAGCTAATTTTTGTATTTTCAGTAGAGACGGGGTTTCACCATGTTGGCCAGGATGGTCTTGATCTTCTGATCTCGTGATCCACCTGCCTCAGCCTCCCAAAGTGCTGGGATTACAGGAGTGAGCCACCTCGCCCAGCCTAAATTTTTTATTTTGTATTTTTATTTCTGTAAAGGCAGAGTCTTTCTATGTTGCCCAGGCTGGTCTCGAACTCCTGGCCTCAAGTGATCCTCCCACTTCACCTTCTCAAAGTGCTGGGATAATTGGCATAAGCTACCATGACTGGCCCAATTACCTCTTTACAGGCTCTGTCTCCAAATGCAGTCATGTTCTGATGCTAGCGATTAGGATTTAAAGATAAGAATTACACAATTCAGCCCATAACATGGGGTCTTGCTTCAACAGTTAAATCATTTGGTGTGAATTAGACCACTCTTAAAATACCTTGCTCTAAAAGCTCATTGTTTCTTGTAAGACGATTTAAAATAATTTATAAAATAAATTAAAGTTTAAAGTCAAAGTTACATATGCCTGATTCACACAGACACACACACACACACACACACACATTCACACACAGATCATTTATTGTGTACTTACCATGGATTACACATCTCACTGAATGTTTTAGGTAATTACCTCATTTCATCCTTAGATTCCTATAAGATAGAAATTATATTTCCCCATTTTATATATGGTAAAATAGATTCAAAGAGGTTTGGTTGCTTCCCTAGAGAGTTGGGATTGAAACTCAGTTAATTGGATTTGAGTTCTTACCATTCAATTATGGATGTTGTAGAATAATGTCATCCAACAGAACTGTCAGCACTGTCCCAATACAGTTGCTACTAGCCACATATAGTTATTAAGCACTTGAAATGTGGCTAGTGTGACTGAGAAACTGAATTTTAAATTGTAATTAATTTTAATTAAAGAGCCACATGTGGCTAGTGACCACCATATTAGACAAAGAAGTTACAGATGTTTAAGGTGTGAAAATTCAATATAGTGATAAGCAAAAGTAATCACAGTAGTTTCTTGGAACAGAAATGAGGTTTCCTGGGTGTTTAAAAAAGATTTTTTTTTTAATTTGGAAAAATAATATATGCATCTGGCTTTATTCAAATGGTTCAAAAGAGATTACAATGGGAAATGTCTACTTCTAACCATAGACTGTTATTTCCTCCCCAAAGACAACCACAGTTTCTACTTTCTTTTTTCTCCTCCAGAAATAGCCTATATGATATACAAATAGAAATAACCTTTAAAAAATAAAGATAGGCATTTTATTTTTTAACCAAATCACAGTCTAATTATTTAAAAACTTGAAAGCAAATGATTTTTTAAATACCAAATTTATTTTATTTCACTTCTAATCCTTCATGGAGTGAGGTGGACAATACATAAATATATGTTCTTATTTTCTAGTGTGAGTTCTCATAAGAGATTTGAAATATATATGTTCCCAAACTCAAAATATTCTCTACTGCTCTTCTATCCTGTAATATTTTTATTAGCCAGCAATTTAAGACCATGTGTTCCAGATAGCTAACCATTTTTAAATTTAATATTGACATGTTATGAAATTATACCTGTAGTGTTTACTTTAGATGATAGGTCAATGTTATTTTCTACTTGATTACCCATTTTTGTTAACACAACCTTTCTTACTCATTGTATAAGGATATCTATTATATAAAACTTATTAAAGCTTTATTATACTAGATTTACAACAATTGTGTACTATGATTCTAGTAAACAAAAAAATGTTTTCTTTTCACTACAGAAAACTTGAGGATATTATCTTTAGGAAGAAACAATATAAAGAACTTAAATGGACTGGTAGGTTGTTATTTATTATTATTTTATTTATTTAATTTGCACACATCCATGAATAATTTCTTGGATAAATTCCTTGAAATGGAATTGCTAGGTCAGAAGGTATCAGTTTCTTTTAAGGCTTTTGTGACATATTCTCAAGTTGCCCTTCAAAAAGTTTGTAACAACCTATACTCCCACCAGTAATGTGTGAGATTTCCCAATTTCCCATACCAGCCTTAGGCATTTAAAATTTTTTTGACATGTCTTATTTCTATATTTATTGGCCATTTGAATTTCCTTCCAAAGAAGGTAAGATGGAGTAATAACGTAAAACTAGGCAACTTCATGAAAGATTAAGTGTATTTTTGTTGTATTTGTTCCCGAAAAGACAATAATTTTTAATGTGTTTATTGTTAAATAATTCATAAACATACTGAAATTTTGTATGGCCCTGACTCCTTTCCCCTCCCAATAAATCTAGCTTGTGCTTTGTAAGAGGCAGTGGGGAGCTGAAATTGCAGTGGTTTTCAACAGTAACCTCCCAAGACCAAACAGGCTAACATGGCCATCCTCCTCAGTACAGAAACAGTGGTAACCCTGAATAGGAGTCATGTTCAGAGGTGCAATTTTGGAATTATCTCAAATTTATTAACCAAACTGTGAATTATATTTCCACCTCTGTGATTCTATTTACCCACGTAAAGTGTTACTGATGAGTTTTAAAAATGCTTGGAAATTCTTAAGGGTCAGGCTGGGCACGGTGGCTCACACCTGTGATCTCAGCATTTTGGGAGGCCGAGGTGGACGGATCACGAGGTCAAGAGATCGAGACTATCCTGGCTAACAAGGTGAAATCCCATCCCTACTAAAAAAAATACAAAAAAAAATTAGCCAGGCGTGGTGGTGGGCGCCTGTAGTCCCTGCTACTCGGGAGGCTGAGGCAGGAGAATGGCATGAACCTGGGAGGTGGAGCTTGCAGTGAGCTGAGATGGGGCCACTGCACTCCAGCCTGGGCAACAGAGCGAGACTCTGTCTCAAAAAAAAAAAAAAGAAATTATTAAGGGTCAGATTCTGGGATTAAATAAAGGAAGTTTATAACCATTAGATGAATTATTTGCTTTCTAATTGGATATAGTGAGTAAAATTCTTAATGCTCTATAAAAATTTGATTTTTTTTTTTTTTTTTTTTTTTTGAGAGGGAGTCTTGCCCTGTCACCTAGGCTAGGGTGCAGTGGCGTAATGTCAGTTCACTGCAACATCCGCCTCCCAGATTCAAGTGATTCTCCCTCCTCAGCCTCCTGAATAGCTGGGATTACAGGCACGTGTCACTGTACCCAGCTAATTTTTGTCGTTTTAGTAGAGATGGGGTTTCACCATGTTGGTCAGGCTGGTCTCGAACTCCTGACCTCAAGTGATCTATCCGCCTTGGCCTCCCAAAGTGCTGGGATTACAAGCATGAGCCACCATGCCCAGCCCACAACTGTAGATTTTATAAAACACTGTACACAGGCTACACTTAATTTATAAATAATGTTTTAGCTGGGCACAGAGGCTCAGATCTGTAATGCCAGCACTTGAGGAGGCCGAGGCAGTGGGATCACTTAAGGCCAGTAGTTGGAGTCAAGCATGGACAACATAGTGAGACCCTTGTCTCTACAAAAAAAAAATTTGTTTCTTTAATTAGCCAAGCATGGTGGCACCTGCCTGTTCTAACTACTCAGGGAGCTGAGGCAGGAGGATCACTTGAGCCCAGGAGTTCAAGGCTGCAGTGAGCTGATTGTGCCACTGCACTGCAGCATGGGTAACAGATCAAGACCCTGTCTCTAAATTAAAAAATAAACAAAGAAACAAAAAAACAGAGATGTTTATGCCATTTCATAAAGCTCTCCCACTTCTGTAACCTCCAATATGATATTATTTACAGAGCAGACGTTTACTTTTTTGTTTTCAATACTTACAATGGGTTGACCTTAAAAAATCACAAATTTTAATAGCTGAGAGGTGCCTTAAAGAACTTGTCCAACTTCCTCATTTTTTCCAATGTTTTTTATGGTGGTGAAATATGCATAACATAAAGTTTACCATCTAAAGGATTTTTAAGGGTATAGTTCAGTGGTAGTAAGTAGACTTGTACAACCATCACCATCCATCTCCAGAACTCTCTTCGTCTTGTGAGTCTGAACCTCTATAAGCATATAATAGCTTCCCACTGCCTCTTCCCCCATCCCTGGCACCCACCATTCCACTTTCCATCTTTACAAATTTAACTACTCTAGGTATTTCATATAAGTAGTATCATACAACATTTATCTTTTTATGACTGGCTTATTTAACTTAGCGTAATGTCCTCAAGTTTCATCCATGTCGTAGCATGTGTCAGAATTTCCTTTCTGCTTAATGTTTTTTTTTTGAGACTGAGTCTCACTGTATTGCCTAGGCTGGAGTGCAGTGGCGCAATTTCGGCTCATTCCAACCTCCGCCTCCCAGGTTCAAGCAATTCTTCTGCATCAGCCACCAAAGTAGCTGGGACTACAGGCATGTGCCACCACACCCGGCTAATTTTTTTATATTTTTAGTAGAGATGGGATTTCACCATGTTGGCCAGGCTGGTCTCAAACTCCTGATCTCAGGCGAGCCACCCGCCTCGGCCTCCCAAAGTGTTAGGATTACAGGTGTGAGCCATTGCACCCAGTCCGTTCCTGCTTAATGTTAAATGATATTCTATTATGGTATGTATGTACCATATTTTGTTTATCCGTTTGTGTATCAGTGGACACTTGGTTCACGTCCATCTTTTGGCTATTGTGAATTTACTACTGTGAACATGGGTGTACCAATATCTTGAGACCCCACTTTGATTTCTTCTGAATATGTGCCCAGAAGTGGAATGGCTGGATCACCTGTTAAGTGATATCAGTTATCACATGATAATTGTTTTAATTTTTTAAGGAACTGCCAAATTGTTTTCTATAGCACCTGCACCATTTTACCTTCCTGCCAACCATGTACAGGGTTCCAATTTCTCCACATCCTCACTAATACTATTTTCTATGATATTGATAGTAGCCATCCTAATGGGTATGAGATGGTATCTCATTGCGCCAATCTCCTCATTTTACAGAGTAAGAAACTGAGGAGAGAAATGACTTGTTTACATGCAGAAGCTGACCAGCTTGCTAAATGACTGTTCAGTTATTGTCCAATTCTTGAAAGAGTCAGTTTATTTAATGACAGATTTCACTGAATTGATTCATTCAAACTTTGCCAGGTTTTCCTAATTGATATTCACTAGCCTACTTCACTAAAATCTTGTCTTTATTATCTACTTAACAAATACCTGTAGGAAATTGTATTATTGGCTGGGCACAGTGGCTCATGCCTGTAATCCCAGCACTTTGGGAGGCTGAGGTGGGCAGATCCCTTGAGTTTAGGAGTTCAAGACCAGCCTGGACAACATCTCTACAAAACCCATCTCTACCAAAAAGACAAAAATTAGCCAGATGTGGTAGTGTGCACCTGTAGTTCCAGCTACTAGGGAGGCTGAGGTGAGAGGATTGCTTCAGCCCAGGGGAGGTTGAGGCTGAAGTTAGCTGTGAGTGTGCCACTGTACCCCAGCCTGGGTGACAAAGCAAGACCCTGTCTCAAACAAAACAAAACAAAAAACAAATTTTTTATGTTTGAAAATTATCATAATAAATGTTGGAGAAGACCCTGAATTTTAGACCTAGCTCTATTATTTAATAGCAGCGTGTTCTTAGAAAAAGCCCTTAATCCCTCTATACCAGAAATCAAATAACCTGCCTTATCTACTTTCAAGCAGATGTTGTAAGGACCAAATAATATACTCTGTGGGAATGTAATTTGAAAACCATAGCATTAATGAAAGTGATAAGGTGGTGCTGTTGTTTCCCCTCTTGGTGATTTCAGTATTTCAGTAGCTGTTCTTAAAAAAACTCCCACACAGCTACTAGCTCTTCTACAAGTAGACAGGCAGGGTCTAAGTTCGCTTGGAAAGCTATTATGCATATCTTTATAAAGGAGACGGAAAGAAAAGGTTAAACATAAACATAAATCAAATTTTGTTCTTTTTCAGGAGGCAGTAGGGGACACGTTAGAAGAACTGTGGATCTCCTACAATTTTATTGAGAAGTTGAAAGGGATCCATGTAATGAAGAAATTGAAGATTCTCTACATGTCTAATAACCTGGTAAAAGACTGGGGTAAGCTGAGAGTGGCCCTTTGCTAACCGTCTACCGCCTGTTTATAGAAAATAGTCCGAGAGGGAAAAGATGCAAAACGAGAACGTTTATTTCTAAGCACAGAGAGAAAGTGGGAACATTTATGTCTAAGCTCAGAGAGAAATAGTATAGGAGTTTCTAAATTTTAAATGCTTAACATTTATATTTAACTATTTACTTAGGATGAGTATAATCTGATAGGTCCTGGTCCTATTAATCATGAAAAAAATTTAAGCTATTATCCAAAGGCTGAAGTAATCAGTTTAACTATAATACTTCATAGGCAGAAGACTTGTTTGATATCTATGTTACTTTGCTTTTTTATTGTACATAATTCATTCAGTTATATGCGATGAACTATACCAGTCTCTTTGGATACATAGTTGAATAGGACATTATCTCTGCCCTCAAGGAGTTCACAGCTTAGTGGGAAAAATTAGTTTGTAAGTTAATAATTATAAAACTATGTGATAAGAGGCCAGGCGCAGTGGCTCTTGCTGGTAATCCCAACGCTTAGGGAGGCCGAGGCAGGCGGATCACCTGAGGTCAGGAGTTCGAGACTAGTCTGGCCAACATGGCAAAACCCAAAAATTTTTTTGTAAAAATACGAAAAGATAGCCAGGTGTGGTGGTACACCCTGTAGTCCCAGCTACTTGGGAGGCTGAGGCATGAGAGTTGCTTTAACCCAGGAGACAGAGGTTGCAGTGAGTGGAGATCATGCCTTTGCACTCCAGCCTGGGTGACAGAGGGAGACTCTTTCTCAAAAAAACAAACAAACAAACAAAAAAACACAAAAACTGTGTGATAAGTTCTGCAATAGAGATTTGAATGAGTTGTTTTAAGAATTCAAAGATGAGGGAATGGGTACAGACAAAGGCAAGTTAGCTTAACCTACACTGATGCAGCACAGCAAGAAGAAGACCTGTCACTGGAAAGTGATTTGTTCTTTTTGACTCTGAATCTCATTTCATTTTATTTCATCCTTATGCTAGCATTTAAAGTAAAGAAGTGTGTCTTCTTTTCCTTCCCATCCTGTAATGTCTTCTGAGAACGACTTTATATGGTATAACTTTCCCAGTTTCCTTCAAAATCTTAAACAACTAATTGTCATGAATAGTCACAAACTGAGGGTTAATGATATTGGAATTTAATCCCCAAAATTGTAACAGTAAAACTTGCTGGGTGTTTTGTTTTGTTTTGTTTTGAGATAGAGTCTTGCTCTGTCACCCAGTCTGGGGTGCATTGGTGCAGTCTCTGCTCACTGCAACCTCCACCTCTCAGGTTCAAGCAATTCTCCTGCCTCAGCCTCCTGAGTAGCTGGAACTACAGGTGCACACCACCACGCCTGGCTAATTTTTGTATTTTTAGTAGAGACAGAGTTTCACTGTGTTAGCCAGGATGGTCTCAATCTCCTGACCTCGTGATCCGCCCGCCTTGGCCTCCCAAAGTGCTGGGATTACAGGCGTGAGCCACTGTACCCAGCCAAAACTTGCTGTTTTAATATGGAAAATATTATTTTACTTGTAGCTGAGTTTGTGAAGCTGGCAGAACTGCCATGCCTGGAAGACCTGGTGTTCGTAGGCAATCCCTTGGAAGAGAAACATTCTGCTGAGAATAACTGGATTGAAGAAGCAACCAAGAGAGTGCCCAAACTGAAAAAGCTGGATGGTGAGTGATTCTGAGCTGGCTTGGACCTGTCTTCTAGGCATAAAAATGGAATTTGTGGCATGGAATCGTGAAGAGGAGAAAAACTAAAGAAAAAATACCTCTGATATTCCAGGTCATTTCTATCTATATAAAATTGAATGGTCTAGGTTTGAGCCAAGGTAAGATGAAAAACTGCTAGGATATTTAGACTGGTACAATATTCTCCCTAGACTGAAAGCTTACAAGAAAGCTAGGCCTGACCAGGCACAGTGGCTCACGCCTGTAATCCTAGCACTTTAGGAGGCTGAGGCGGGTGGATCATCCAAGGTCAGGAGTCTGAGACCAGCCTGGCCAACATGGTGAAACCCCATCTCTACTAAAAATACAAAAATTAGCCGGCGTGGTGACGGGCACCTGTAATCCCAGCTACTTGGGAGGCTGAGGCAGGAGAAT